>NC_138663.1:130200219-131400219 GCF_964273445.1 Streptopelia decaocto | reverse complement strand
TAGCGAAGAAGATGATCCTCAGTAAGATTAAACTGTCTTCTGGCATAGTGGTAGCTCTCATTATTCCCTTTTCTGGGGAAGTCAAGCCATTCTGGATGTCCAAATTCATTACCTGTATTTAAAAACATTAACGTTCTGTGAAATCACATGCTAAAAATACACTAACTGTAGAAGTAAAACACATTAAAGTATAATTCCTTTCTACAAGTCTTAAATCCCCAATAACAATATTCCATATATAAATGGATCATTTTATTACTAAAACATCTCTCAGAACCTTCATGCTTGCTAACAGGTCTGTTTGGCCAATAAAACTACCAGAGCAAAATATCCATGGACTCCAGGGGAAGTATCAAGTCGTGAATGAATTATAACCTCCATGCTATTAACATCATGCCATGCTTAAAAATTTCTCATTGCTCTTAATAAGAGCAACAGAAATTCAGTCAACCAAGATACATTTAGAGTCGCTATGAAACCTAAAGACATCACTTTAACAGTAGAAATCCATTGTTTTATAGCATTTAACAGAAATCAGTGCTACCATTCACATAACTACAGAGACAGAAACCTCAAATTCTATCAGTTAAACTTCAAACAACCAAAAGACCAGTTGGATGCACTTTGACCATTTTTTTTTTTTTTCCACTTTTTATCCTGGCTACAAATACTTTCATCATTTTTTTCCAGTGGTATAGCTACCACTATTAAAAAAGATGACCTGCATCTTGGTTTCTCACTTACTAGAAAAATTCAAAAAGACATCCTAGCACAAGTAGCAGGTTAGATTACAGAGAGTAAGGCAAAATTCTTAATGATGAGGTATTCAGTGTTTGATACTGAAAACAAATGATTTAAGGGGTGTAACAACTCCGGGATTTAACAACAGTATGTGTCAATTCAGTCATCTTGCAAGGGGAGCTCCTTTTCCAAACACAACACTCAGTGTCACAAGCAGAAGACACACAATTCCAGATGGGATGAAACACGTTTTAACACTGGGTTCACTTGTGTGCCCACCGATTCAGGTCCCTTTGCGCGTGCATAAACACCATTGTATTTCAATTAGTTTTTCTACAGCAGTAACACTTCACAAGTTTGCCAGTCTCATCCTGATTATCTATCCCACACAACTACTGAATGAACTGTACTTTAAGACAAGGAATAGGTTTATTCAGACTTGGATCACACTCCATTGAAAAAGAAGGAAAGAAGTTGTAATTTCATCAAGAAAAAGCATAGCTTCTCTTACGTAGAATCTCCAAAGCAAATCTCCCTGTCAAAGCTAAAGATTTGCAGCAACACCTCGTTTGGGACTCAGTATTTTGAATGACTTCCATGTATTCAGAGTTGTCTGGTTTTATATACTGCCACTATTACAGTTTGAGACAAATCCAGATGGACTCAATGGCTCTACCTTGTGCTAGAAACCTGCTGCCTAGCAGATTCTCAGTCATTTTGGACTATTCATTTTACACAGGTTTAAAATGTGTTAAGTACCTTGAAAGTTTAAAACACACATTTCACAGCCTATGACAGTTGATTCACCAGAAACATTTTAGAGATTACACGTAACACCTACTCACCATAAAACAGAGACAACAAGCAGTGTACCTGGAAATATGTATGGGAAGTAATACGATCAAATTTGTGAGAATTTCTATTAAAAAAAAAAAAAAAAAAAAGATCCTAACAAGCAGTTACTCAGGTTTTGTCAATAAACTGGAGCTTTGTGGGCAGAGCAAGGCAAGGATGCTGAGAGAAGGTAAGCAGTGTTTTCTGGACGGACACCCCGTGTGTGCAGCCACCATCTGCTGTCTTACATGGCCCGTGCTGCCTTCAAGGCCCAGAGGATACGGTCAGCAGTGACAAGCTATGAATTTAGATTTTCAAAGTTATTTTCATGTATTTCCATGCTTCACAGGAACAAAGAAATGAACAGAGAATAACAGATAAAGGCTGCGTATACATTTAGGAGAATCCTTCACAGTGGTATCCATTTTATAAATGAACTGACAAGTTGTAAATTAAATTTCCCGTTCAAAAGCTAAGCCACCAAATTTCATATTCAGCTCAAAACCAGAGACAAATATAAAAGGATCAGAATCACAGCAGGACTTTGAAAATGACCTTGAAATAATGCTGGACTGAGCTCTTAAACTGTGCTAACAATACGGTACAGAAAATGAGGAAAGATATTGCTACAAAACAGACACTGTATCTAACCAAATTCAATATTCTCTTAAGAGCTGGGCAAGGTATTACTTTCTTTTGTGATCTGCGCACTATTGAAAAGATAGACTACATAAGATAGCTCAGTTAAAGATAGCAAAAACCATCAGAAAGTTAGAGATGATACATATTTTGAAAAGATAGCCAAGGAAATCATACTTATTCAACAAAAACATAAAAACGAGGGGAAAAAAAACAATAGAAGATAGCAAATAAATTAGACTCAGCTAGCCCATCATTTCAATAGAGTATTTCAGCCTAAGTAGAGCGTATCTCCATGTTCTCACCATATACTGACTCCCCCACCACCACTGGCTTTGCCTGTTTCCCCACTACATTTTTTTTAAAGAAAAATACAAGTGTAGTAAAATACAAAAGCAATGCTAGTTTCCTAGCCATTACTGATGGCCATTAAGAACAAAAGTAATTTAACACAGTGCAGGAACTCGACACAAGATTAAATTACTTGCTGATGTCAGAAAAGCATGATGAAGGTCTTAACAATGGCTGCTTGCACTTTAAAGGTGTGTTTCTACAGGTACCTTCTAGACAATACACTTGTGAGCCTTTTGTACATGTTGCTTCATTTTGAAAGTGTCTCTTGATTTCTCTTTATAGAAAGAAAAACAGAAGTTCATAATTAAAGCAGAACAAATTAAAATAGGCTTTTTGGTTATGTTTCAAAGATGTAGTATAGGGAAAAGGAATTATCATTCAGGATGCAAGCAGGTCTTCCAATAAACTCCTCAGAGTGCTTCTGAATTTGGGACGCATTAAGGCTATGCATTCTTGAACAAAAAATACAACTCATATTAGTTTTTAGTATTTTTTTTTTCCTAGTCAAAGAGAAATGAGGGGAGGGTCTAGGAAAGGGGAGGTACAGGTGACTGAACAACACTTACTTCCAGAGGTAACTAATGGTACCTGTGAAGCAGGCACTGCCCCCCCACCATGTTCCACTTCTCTTTTCTGACAAGAATCAGCAACATTCACTCCTTGATAATTGTGAAAGCCTCTAAGCACAGAAGTACTATTGGGATTTCTTTTCCTGTAATTAATTTGCTGTTTGATATAAAGGTCCAAACTACAGATTGACAAGAAGCCAGCTGCTACAAATGATGCAAATCAAGACAATGGAACTAATGTGGGGGAGGTAGAGAACAAAGCTGAAATTAACTGAATTTTTTATTAGAGAAACAAAACAAAGACAAATCACTGAAGTGCAATGCATACTAATTTGATCTAGGAATTAATTCAAATTTGCCATTTCCTACATATTGTGCATATTAGACAACTCTACTATGTACAAGATTTCAAGATCTCAAGTTTAAAAACTGAATTTAACTTTCTATTACTATAATGAAAATTTACATCACACTTGTTTATTAGGCTAGACATGCTTTTACAACACCAAGTAGTTATGCTGATGATGGTGACTTTGAAGCTGCACCCCATAAGTCATTAAAGCTTTCTTGATCTCTCTTCCTTAGACATCTTTGCTAGAAATTATTTCTCAAAGAATCAGGCTAAGCAGAACTGAAAGCATATTTAAAAGACACAACAGTGTCAAGAGATGCCAGTTATTTTAGTTTGTTTCTACTTTGAATTAAGTATGACATTAAATACTTTAAACTCAGTTAAAGCAAGTAGTCTATCTGATACATCAAAGGTAAGTTTAATTAGGTGTCTAAGGCTGAAAAGTATTTAAATCCTCTAAAATAATACCAAAAGAATCTATTTAAAGACTGGACACATTAGGAAAGAATTGCAACAGTTCCCCCTTAGCATATGACTGTCAAAGTGCAGTTACCCTGATTTATACAAGCCTGATAATCAGCTCATCCAGGAGTTATAACAGATTTGAATTTAGCTTCCCTACCTTTGTGAACAATGATGGCAATGCAACAATCTATGGGTTATAAACAGAATCAATGTAAATCATATCTAGATGGCATATGATATTTATCATTATTTAAGAAATAAACAACAAAAAACCCCACAAAACCAAACCAATCAAACAAAAAAACACCCACACCCACAAAAAAATACCCACACCCAAACAACAAAAAAACACTAGGCATTTCAAACAACTAATCCTTGTTTTCCCTAGTTCTTAAATTCTTAAATATTAAGCAATTCTGATACCTTCTATTTACTCAGGTTTGTATAAAATAATCTTCAGCCCCTTAAATAATAAAATTTAACATTCATAGTACCGAAATCAAATAAGAAACTGTATACTCACTTCAAATTATGAGAGAATGAGCTTGATTACAAGAATTCATTTAATCGTATCATCCATGCATATATATATATATATAAACACATATGGTTTGTGTTCTTACATCCTCAGATATTAAATATAGGTTTTCAACTTGGAAAGAATAAATTACAGCATTAAAAAAAATTACAAACCCATGAAAACTATTTATATATAAACGCATTATTCATGACATGTACCAAGGTTTTTGGCAATGGAAAACAGTACAACATTGCTCAGCAGGAAAATGTTAACCTTAGATGTTATATTCATCATGCTAAGTATTTTATTACTTTTCATATATATATTTTTTAGAGGGCATTTACTGGTTACTGACCTTTTCTTCTCCTTTGTAGTACACATCACTTGCAATAAATGCTTTCTTGTCAAAGCAAACATATCAGCTTTATTATTCCCTCAGTCATTAAGGCAAACAAGCCCAGGTTAATATAAACAAATCATCGAGGAAAGCAAATATTCTGATATCAGGCACACTGTTTACATTCAAGAAGCTTCATAATACACTATTTATTTCTTTATAGAAGCTGATCTGTGCTCTTGCAAGATACTCTATTAATTTTATACTACTGTTAAAAGGTCCATACAGCAGGCTGCCCTGAAGCTACACTTAAGCCCTAAGGAAGAGCTTACACCATAACTCTTTGTATTCTTACTCTAAGTTGTTGGTTTTTGGTTTGGTTGTGTTTTTTTTTTTGTTTGTTTGTTTGTTGTTTTTGTTTGTTTGTTTGTTGTTTTTGTTTGTTTGTTTGTGGTTTTTGTTTGTTTTTTTCTCTCTCTGCAAATACCTTGAAAAAGTGAATGGTAGATGCTTGTAACAGCAACATTAAGTCGTCTTAAAATTTAAAGCTTTTTAAAAGAAATTTGATAAAATTTGATAATATTTAAGCACAGTTCTGTCCCTCTTAAAAAAAATGTTCAAAATTGAATATAATTTTCTAGGTTGTGATATACCCAGAAATGACTTGCTTCTTTCCCATGCCCCCTTCCTGTCACAGTTGGCCTGTCCTCACTCATTTCCTACTGATGTTAAAACGTTGGAGTTATTGCGCTGTACAACTTTATAATGTAAATTAAACACTTCCAAGTTCCTAGAAGACATAACTTTCCAGCTGTTCCAATGGAAGTTCCAAGCATACTAAATAGCCTTGTTTAGTCCCTATGTTTCAACCCTATACCTCCCTTTTGTCAGAAAAATTACAGGAAAAAAAAAATCCCAAGTAACAAGAAAAGAAGCAATTCTACTCAGAAGCACCAACTCTGTATGCCTGTATTAGGAATGGCTGGATAGCTGCAGATCTTATACAGAGGAGCAGCCAGGCACGAGCACAGTGGACAGACCATGGCATTGCTTAGTATAATTTAGTTTTCAACAGAAGCAGAGTGTATGATGATTACACCAGCATGTTTGTATTTAGTAGAGCTATTACTTACACATAAAAAAAAAAAATTTCATCTGGAAGACTAAATGTTTCTTTCATTTACTTATTTGTAGTGTTCCATCAAGAGTTTTCCGTGAAATATTAGCAGTGCCACTGATAATAGCATTCAGTTCCTAGGGGCAGATTAATGCTTTCCCTTGAACGCTTTAGTGAGCAGAGTCCAAGAGTTTCTGTAGTTCATACATGAAAAGGGACCCTGAGAGGATGCTTATTTTACTATCCTACTCTTAGAAACTTCCAGGCCTGAAAGTTTACATTTCAGCAGCCCCTCCCCCAGTGTAGAATACTATATTTCAGACTTAAAATTTACTCTATGCTCACATACCATATTTAAAAAACTGAGTAACAATGCAAACTATTTGTATTGCTGTTACACTGAAATAGTTTTAATTTCTCTGTTTCCTATTAGCTGCATCTTGGTAAAAACAAGAGACCAACTTGGACATTTCCACTACGCTCTCCAGGTACATGCACAGTATATATTATTTATTTAAATACTTCCAAGAGTTCACTAAAATATTTAGGAACAGAAATATTCCACAACACATTGCAAAGTTAAAAAACAAAAATAAAACCAAACAACCACAAAACAACAACAAAACCCAACAAAAGCATACAAAACCTATGACAAGAAACTTTCAGGAACAGAAGATGTGGTCAGAGATGTTCTAGCTAAATCTTTCAGTGTGGTGTGCTGCTGGGTATTGACTGGTACCACATCTGACAATTTAGTGGGCTTGAAAAGTGAATCCAGGACCAGACTGGAACAGGAAGAGGTCACATGAAGATGGCAAAACTTTTGCCACATTAAATAAATAGTAGTTTTCTTACTGGTGTCAAGAAGTCCAGACTGTCACCCTCTAATTTTGAAAGAGTATATAAAGGATTATGTTAGTGAAAGAGAAAGAAAATGTAAACCAAAGAGACAACTTGAATAGCATTTGATACAAAGTTAAAGCTTTCCATATGATGTAAGTCACCAATGTTCAGTAACATTCTGTTCTGCCCATGGGAACAAATCTATTTAAAGTAAGTATGCATTTGTTAACAGCACAAAATAAGAAAATTTGACATGAAAGTTTGGAACACATAAAAAGCAGTTCATAAGTTAAAAAAAGAAAACACACCAGCAACAAAAAAACCCAGGCCTATCATCTTGTCTTTGAAGTATGTGCGTTCACCAGAAACTTAGTTACACTAAAGAGGGGACTGTCCTATATCTCAAAACTGGTAAGAAACAGACGTCTGGGAGCACAACTTGGTGCAAGGCTATACAAACAGAGTCAGATAGTTTTGCAAACTCTTCCATACTAGCTGACACTAAAATGAGTTGTTAAAATTCTCACATATTTGAAACAGAAAACTTTCTAAACATCCCAAGTGACAGATGTCAGATTTCCTGTATACAGAAATATTAATGAAGTGACATTCAAAAATACCACAGTGGAATCTTCTACTTTTAAGATGTTATAACATTTCCAAAGAAAATGAAGCCTTATACTTCCATTAACAAATTTTAACACAGTACTATGTCTTCATATTGGTAGACAATTGTTGTTTCCAAACGTACATTTTCTAGATTTATACGAGGGTAGCCAAGCTGAAAATGTGGCTTGCACTTCAAACACAAGGTAGCAGTGTTGTGACAGCCTTTACTTGAGGAGTTTATTGTGCATTTTCCGATTGCATTTCATTGATATCTATTTCTACAGAGACCTGTTTCACTCATAAAGTTACCTTGGAGTCAGAGAAGCCTGTTTGTGAGCATGGTCCCTAGCAAGTCTTTCAGACATGGATTATATGACACGTCCAAGCACCATACTTTGCTCTGAGAGACAGAACAAGTGAGCAAGTTGTGCTGTTTGTGACCAATGCCAGCACAGCTCATCATGGCTTGCTGACTGGCATATGAACTTTCTGTGCCTAAATAGCCCAGGTTTTACAGTCTAGCTCATTTCTGATGAATGTATAATTAAGTGATCTGCTGTGAGTGAATGCAACCACTGTACAATTAGGTCTAGACATAGCTTAGTCTCTGAGATGAGCTGTAAAGCTCAAAGGCCCTTCACTGAGTCCCTGGACAAAACAAACCAAACCAAACCCCAAAAAACAACAACAACAAAAAAATCAGAAATCAGCACAGAAAGTAGAAGTCAATATCATAATCTCAAAATAAAAGTTTATAGAAACAAAAGGACTACAAAATTTGATATAAACATATAACACTCTTATACAGCACATTTTAATGTTAGCAGAGAATTTCACTGCATTGAAATGTGAGAAAACAGTAAAATGATTCCAACATAAGTGATATATTGCATTTGATAAGAAACTTTTTACCTTAAAATTGTTGCAGGTTCCTAACACAGCAATTAAACATTACAGCAGCATACATCACAGATAATTTTGAACATAATCACTTCTTCCAACTACATACCGTTTAGAAAATACAGATCAGTAAGATACAGACATACTTAGAAAGTGTTCATTTGTGTCTTCTAATTATTATGGAGTTTGACAACAGCACTCCATAATGGCTTGTAGCACTTGGCTAGTAGATCCAGACTGATTGTTAAGAAAGCAAACGTTATGACCCAGAATTGGCATATTTGCAATGTTTCAGAATACAGAAAGCCTTTCAAAATGAGAAGAGTTGCAAACATTTTAGTCAGGCTTCTTTTACAGAGTTCTCTCACAATAATCTGTTTCAAGAAATAGACTTGCTTCAGTGAGCTGATAAAAAAGCATAGCCCTGCCAAAATCCAGCTTTCCTACTGTTCAGAACAGCGTATTTTCTTTCTACGACTACTTCAATTCCAGTACTTAGCAGGAACACATTTAAATTTTTATTGTACTTCTGCCTCTCAGCAAAAGAATGTATGAGGGTGATGCTAAATAATCAGGCACCAAGGATTTAAGATCAGGTGGTTTTTTTTTTTTGTTGGTTTTTTTTTTGTTTGTTTTTAACACATACACAGAAGATGAAAATAAATGCTAGCTACTGACACTGAAAAAGATTAGCCAAGTATTCCCTTGCTTCAGGGGTACTGCTGTGGGACGAATGAAATATCAGCCATCTGTAAAATTCAAACATGCTGGAGAAAATATAAATACAGAATCCACATTTTGAGAGTTATACGCTTTGCTAATAGTTTAAAACAATCCTGAGACAGGGTGTATCAGTTAATCAGTCTGCTTTCCCATACAATTATTAAAGTAAATGTGATACGTGAGATAAGAAGATTCAGGAAACGAATTGTATGCACAAAGGACCTTGACTATAGGCAACAAATAAAACCAAACACCTCATACTGCCACTTTCAAATGCCACTTTCATACACCATTTTCAGACAGCAATACACTGGATGAGCTATAAAAGGTAAAAGGATTCAAAATATATTCCAGCTAAGTACACTTACGTTTACCAGTTGATGGCTAGTTTGTGTCACTGAAGTTATTTAACCCAACAGCAGAGTGTGAACAAAAGAGAAAGTATGGGGGAATCAGACCCATTAGAAACTGAAAAATCGTGTTTAGAAAAAGCCAAGGCACTGCATCAGGAGCAGCAGAGGCCCTTGCTGAGTTTAGGGCCAGCTGCGATCAGAGATCCCTGCTGGTCACCGGGATCAAGAGGCAAAAATCCAGCTGAAGCTCTGAGCCAGCAGCCACTGCCTCTTCCAGTATAAGATATCGCTTATCAGCTGCCCCAAGCTGCCTTACAGGGAGACAGTAACTCCCCACAACTCCAGCCCAGCCCACTTGGGCTGCCTTCAGGGGTCAGCAGAAATCCCCGTGAGTCCCCCAAGCACAGCTGTGGATCCAAAAAATTGCAGCAAGCCTCTGAGAAGAGAGAGGTGCTGCTCTCATCTGCAGCCCATGGTCCCACTTCAAGCACCAATCTGCACAGTAACTCTGCATAAGATATTATCTTGGGAAAGAGTGATGAGATCCAAGTCTACGTACCGACACAAATGTTGGTTCACTGTTTTCTAGCTCTGTTTAAAGACAAAGAAAAACCACCAGCTCTATGGAGGAACAAAAGACAGCATTGTGCATTACTTTTTTTTGGCATTACCACTCAAGACCAACACAGTGTGTCAGTAAGATTTGCTGGGGTTTTTGAAGGATTTTTATCTAATAACTGATGTTAAAACATGCTGCTGCTTGAAAAAAAAAAGCTCTAACAGCAGCTCAGATAGGGATTCTCATTAATCAGACAATAGATTTAAGTAGTTAAAAACAAATGACACTAGCCAAAGCAAAAACTAACTGACAACTTAAGCTAAGAGAATACAAGTCTGTCAACACCTCCTTGTGGAAGAGTATTTTGAGCAACCTTAGGAGGAAAGGGGAAATCTCGAAAGTTTCAAATCCTCCTTCGCACTATGCCAAATTAAACAGTACTTTTACATTCTGATTCATTTTCCTTCTGCTCACTAGTAAATAAGTAGATGAAAACAGTACTACAAACGGTTTAAACTCTATCAAGTGGAAATAATTTCCTGATTTTTTATCTCACAAAAATTTGACTTTTCATCTTAATTTGGAAAGAAAACTAACTTTGAAATATATTGATATTTCAAAGAAAGAAACTGCTGCTTTGCAGAGTATGTTTCAAAAGCAGTATCCTCAGTGGTTCATAAATATTTATGTTGGTATAAACATAATTAGTGTATATATCAAAAGAATGTCCCACATCAATTTACCTACTTTGTGTATTCATTGTTTCAGTCTTTTTTCCCCCTTTCAATTTGTTCACTGTTATCTTTTTTTGTTTGTTTTGTGAGGGATTTTTTTAGTTGTCTTTTTTGGTTGTTTTGTTTAAGATACTCTCACATAAAAAAATGAAAGGTGATTGCTTTATTTAAGACTACAACCAGACACTTGAAAGCAATTTTTCTAAGTGATGGTTATTAGTTTTAGCATATTTCCAAAATGCTAGCAAAATAATTGTAATAATTTTATGGTGACAGCATAATCTGTTGCAAGATCTCTGCTCATTACAGTCAATCATAACCAGGATGGTTAAAGCAAGATTATTTGTATTGTAGGGTGTGCATGGGTTTTTTGGTGTGTGGGTATTTTTGTTTGTTTTCTTCATTTTTTTCCTCCTCCCGCCTCCCCCCCCCCCCCATGTAGAAATGGCTATTGAAGCTTGCAAGTTTGTTTTTTTTCAGAAAGAACAGAGATCAGTAGTCAGGGTCTCTGATACTTTGCCATGCTACAAAAGGGGCAGGTTTTAAGAAGAGTTGCATCTGCTTAATCATTCACTAAACTACTTACGACTATCAGTCAGTATATTGAACCAACTAAGAAGTTGACAGTTCTGTCATGGCACAGAAAAAGGTATGGTGCAAACTGAAATGCCTTGACTGTAAATGAGCTCAAGTAATGGATCTACTAATGAAGGTGTACAAAAAAATATGTATTAATGAGCAAAAACCTCCAATGATATAGTTCTGGCCTGTTCAAGGCAGTCAGTGCCCTGGTGTTCTCTCTCCCTCTCACTGGAATTGGGACCAAGTTTCAAAGTTTTTCAGAGAGTTACTTTTTGCAAGATATAACACGTCTGTCAGATGGAGGGTGACTGCACCTGCATGATGTTAAAAATCAGAACTCATTTAAAATCATTGAGATGTGCTGCTTCCACAAGAATACTTAGTCTTGGAATGCTCACTACATCAGCTCCTAAAATGTAGCATAGATATGAAATTGCTTCACATAGATGTTATGCATACAAATGTTTTATATAGATGGCAATATTACAAAATTTGATTTTAAAACATCTTAAACCTGAACCTCAAGCTATCTTTATTCACATCTCAGAATATTGGGGGAAAAAAAAAAAAAAAATATATATATATATATATATATAAAATAGCAACATAATGCTTGCATATTAATAAAATACTTTTCTGACCATTTACAACACAAGAACAGCATAAAGGCTGTAATTAAGAACCAGTCTCTGAAGAGCATTACTTTCTAATAATAATCCACAATTAATTACTTCAGACACTGAGAATTTCTGATGCCATGCTTTTAGACTATGAAATAGAAAACCAAATTGTTCTGCATAGCGTAGAGTTAGCAACTTTATGAAGGTTCCTGTTTGAGTAACTGAGGATGGTGCTGCCAGTATGGGTGTGTGCTTGGAGAATGCAACTACTGTGAGGGCTGGGGCAAACCATTATGGGTATCCTAATGAATGTATGAGCTAGGTTTACAAGTGTAATTTAAAGACAGTCTCTACTCACCTTTACATTAAACCAGTGTCAGCACAACTGAGAAATAAGTGAAAGAAAAA
This sequence comes from Streptopelia decaocto, assembly GCF_964273445.1. Classification (NCBI taxonomy): domain Eukaryota; kingdom Metazoa; phylum Chordata; class Aves; order Columbiformes; family Columbidae; genus Streptopelia; species Streptopelia decaocto. The sequence continues at coordinate 131,387,960 of NC_138663.1, read as the reverse complement.
AGAAATACAGGAAAAGAGAAAATAGAGGAAAGAAGAAGAAACATCTAGCACATCAGCCAACTACCCAGCAGGGAATAGCTTTTGAAACTGAAGAGAAACATCGCTTCCGAGAGAAAAAAGAACTTGGAGAATTTGTACTGATGGCACCTTTGGTACAAATAGCAACCGATTTATAAGAAACTCTCCAAAATCTGTAAGACTGGAGAACAATTGTCTGCTGAGGACTTAATCACATTTTTGTTTACATGAGGGAAAACAGGAAGAAAAACTCTAAAATCTTTCAATATTGAAACTACAGGTTTAAAACAAGATCATAGAATATTTTGGGTTGGAAGGGACCTTCAAACTTCATCTAGTCCACGTCCTCTGCCATGGGCAGAGACATCTTCAACTAGACCAGATTGCTCAGATCCCCTTCCAGCCTGGCCTTGGATGTTTCTAGGGATGGGACATCTACCACGTCTCTCGGCAACCTGTGCCAGTGTTTCACCACTCTCATAATAATTTTCTTTTCCTTATTTCCAGTCTGAAACTCCTCTCCTTTAGTTTAAAACCATTACCCCTTGTTCTGCTGCAACAAGCCCTACTAAAAAGTCTGTCCCCATCTTTCCTATTATCCCCCTTTAAGTACTGAAAGGCAGCTATAAGGTCTCCTCAGAGACTTCTCCAGGCTGAACGACTCCAACTCTCTCAGCTTGTCCTCATAGGAGAGGTGTTTCTGCCCTCTGATTATCTTAGTGGCCTCCTCTGGACCTTCTCCAACAGGTCCAGATGTTTGTTGACATTTAAAACACAATAGGGAAACAAACCAGACTGTAACTGAACATCACTATATTTTTGCTTTGATAAATCAGTTGTAGCAGAAAACATTCTTTCTGCATATTTAGTCAATCTTTTGCAACCTCCTTCCCTCGTACTTCTGAATAGCACATGCCTTAAAGGAACAGCTTTAAGGGACATCAGAAGACCCACAAGATGCGCTGGCTTAAGTGGCATTATTCCACTCCTTTTCCTTCAGGTAATCATTCTCACTACAATCAGAAAGACTAGAGAAAAGATTTTGGCCATTTGCCTCCCAATAATATGTCTTTTGATGAAAAGCTTTTAAGAGATACTCAGAGTGTCATCAGGCAGAGCTTCTGCCAATTTTGTATTTCACCTACCAATTTTCAGGTTTTAGTACAGAAAATTGTTCAAACAACTAGGAAATCCAAGACCCATTAAAACACTCCAACACTTCCTGATGATTGGCATATTACATACGTAACTCCAGACACATATCAGCCCATACACTAAGAATACTAGTATGAGGTATAGGCACACAAGCCAAGCAGCATGGGTTCACAAATGGAAGAGGATATCTGCTGGTAATGGCTCTTGTGTGCTTTTTTTTTTTTTTTTTTAATTATTATTTGTTTTTAATTTAGAAAAGCCTCAGAAGGCCTAAAGAAAGTTTATGAACTTTCTATAAATAGTTTGTTGAATTTACCATGTTGCTTCATGCCACCAGCTTTTATGAAGAAACACTATTCAGTGTGTGTTATTCCTCACCCAAAGCCAAGAGGAAAGCAGAAGCTATGTATTTTGGTATCTCTGGCTGCATTTATACTGACAGGAAGATGATCTGAGAGTAAATAGTCAGTTTAAGGGACTGAGACACCAAGAGTGAGCAAAGTGACCTGCCTGGAGTGACTGGCATATACATGATAGAACAGAAAAGCAATTTTTTCTTTTACAACTTCAGTTCACGTCCTGAATTTGAGAAAAGATCAAAAATAATTTTGTAATATTAAAAAGAAATATTACCTAACACCGGCAGACTTCACTGGGAATCGATCAGTGTTTTTCTTATTGGCCTAGTGCTGCAGATGGGAGAAAAGCTGAATTTTGGACAGTGCATCCTTGAGGCAATTGGGAAAGGGATAACTCTGAGCAAGTGTCTTCATAGATCAGGAGGCTAACTTTCTTCTAGAGTCATTCCCATAAGCAAGAAAGGTATAATGAAGCAAGACTAGTTATTTATCTTAAGCAAGACTAGTTATTTATCTTGATACTCATGTTTTTTTTAAACAGCTTTTTTTAAAGAAAGTTAGAAAACATGGAAATAGTTGTAAAGGTATGGTCTAGCACTCTGAACCTATGAGATTCAGTTTCCATTAAATAGAGATCCGCCATGAGCTATCCTCTCTCTTCATTCCATTATATTGTGCAGATTACAGCTGTCCCTTCCAGTTCTGAAATTCAACAATTTTCTATAATACAGAGATGCAATCATGACAGTATTAATCTTAAAACATGTTTAAATTAGCCCTAAGAGCTGAATCAACTGAAGGAATGACAAAGCTGGGAGCCTTTCAAGATCGAACTAATAACTTTAGATTTTCCTTGTGACACCAAGTTAATACGACATAAAATAAATTTACATGGATGAGAATTGGAGCACAAATTATTTCTAGATTACATGACGGCTGCTTAAAGCATTATAAAACTTTAATTTGTTTTTTTAGGTTTTGAAACAAATATTTTTTAACTATCTATATATATTAAGTAGCCATCTGACTTTTTTCCCTTGAGCAAATTTTTACTAAAAGAATATTTTAACATGTACTGCTCCTTTCCTTATGCCAAAGTTTCAAGTAATTGCTAGAATTTATTTTGTCTGCATGTATCACTAATTATTTTAAAACTTTATTTCAAGACATAGCATTCCATTTCACTGAAATATGTATGGATGCAAAGTACTATACTTCATGCTGTCATTGCACTGTATACAAAGAAGGGATGCAGCTTTCTTAGAGTCCAAGCTGAAAATGCACTGCAACCATATTAGTAGGCACATAATGCTTTTTGCGCCTTTAAGGCAAAACATATTTGTCAAAGGAAAAAGTAAACTTCAATTTCAGAAAAAAAGACTGTTTCAATGTCAGAAAAGTGTTGTGCTACAACTGTTTGAAGAAAGCCAAATATGTAAAACACTAAGATGATTTCTCGTCTTGCCCTCCAGCAATGCCGTATGAAAAATTCAAAGTGACAAAAGAAAAACACAAAACAGAGAAAAGAAACAATTAGAGATTACAAGCACAAAGACATTTTGAACTAGACATATGAAATATTTCTCAGTAATGATTTTTCATTCCTTTGTTTTTTTATTAAAAAAAAATAAACTTGCTGAAGTGATAAATGCTTTGCATGGATCTTCTTTAAAAAAGGGGAAAACAAAATTACATCTTTATCTGCAAAAAATTATTTGCCAATGTCATTACTCAACCTCTTTTGTTCCATTTCATCCTTTTACACAGCCACACTATGTTGGTAGCTTATTTCACTACTTGTTTTCTTGTGTAGGTCTTAATGGGAACATTTAGTTGTCAGGAAACAACATCTCCTTCAGAAACCTGATACTGCATGGTAACACTGGGAGGGCGGAAGGAATAGAGAAAAAACTGTAATATGAGACTAGTAAAAACTTCTCATGTCCCCCAGTCTAACCTCTTAGTGTCTCAGATACAGCTCAAATCATCCCGTTATAAATTGGGAGATGATACACCACAGCTTCTATACAATTTATTCTACTACAGCTCTTGACAGGCTCTTCTCAATATATATTCCTTCTAGAAATACTTCTAGCACATGCATTTCCATATTTGCAGTTATGCACTGAGAAAAAGTGGAACATAAGCCCTTCAGTCACACGTTATACAGTTTTTTGTCAGCTGTTCAAGACTGCCTGGTCTCTCTTTGAATTTAACATATTCATAAAACAGAAAACACCACGAACCAAAAAATTACCAAGAGAATATAACATTTACACAGCTCCTTTATTAAGATAACTTCTATTTATTTCTACTTCTATTTATTTTCTACAGTCTTTCTGGTCTACAAAAATAAATCCAACTAGTAAACATGAAAGGGAATTTCACATTTTTTCTGAAAACTTCAAATATGTCTAGGTTAAACTCCAGAAAAATGAAGACTATTTTAAATTAAGAGATTCTCTGCTTCATTGTTTTTAATCAAGAAACCTCCTTCCTTTTCATAAGTAAGAAGACAGGATATCAATAAATATCTCACTGTATTTCTAAGACTAATCACAGCCAGCACCATACCAAAAGAAAGAATATAGCATTATCGAACGACACGTTTCACATATTGGAGAAGTCTGCACAAATAAGGCAAGTTCTCTTTGCATCTACTGAAAATGAGCACATCAGTATTCTGGCATACTTATCAACTTGTGGGTTTTGAACAGTCAAATTAAATTAGACATAAAAAGGCATAGCACATCTTATAGTGTAGCTTCTAAAACTTGGGATTCAATCGTGGCGGGGGTGGGGAGAAGGTAGGAACCTTCATCACAAAGCCAGAAATAAAATGGAACTTTAAACAGAAACACACACTTCAGTATAGGATTTTTGTATGGGTAAACTTCCAATATTTCCATTGAAAAGCACCTGCAGACAGGAATAACAATTACCCCCGATTACCTCCATTACTTTGTTCTAGATCATCTTCATTTCTCTGATCAGTGTAAATCAGTGCTTTAGCACCAAAATGCTTGCAAGTATGATGTATATTAAGATAGGAGGGCTCATGTAAGGCTCACATTGCAATGAAAAGCAAACTTAGAAAAAAAAGTAACCTAGTATTTCAAACATACTACTGCCATACAGAATATTTTCAGTAGTATTGGCTAGGTTCTATTTTTTTTTCCTCCAAACGAACAACAAAAAAGAAAGGTAATTATTAGGAAAGAGGTGAAAAGCTAGATGAGATTTAAAAATATAGTGAAAAAATAGAGGGTTTTAAAGAATGAAAAGCAGCAGCATAAAAGCTGCCTAAGTACAGCTAAATAGAACACAAGAAGGAAAAAAGCACAATATCACAAATGAAGACTTAATGAAAATAGAATACACATTTACACAGTATTTTGGTACCTATAAGTAGCTAGCACTCTCACTATGCTAGTTGAGATCAAAGAAAAAAGTTATGGAAGTCTGCCCAGTTGAGACTTCTGCACTTTTCCCTTCAAGCACTATCATGTACAGCTTCCCACTTTCTAAGATGGTGTCAGCCATTACAAACTAAAATAAATAGCTAATCACAAAAATAAACAAACATAAGAACAAAAGCACAGCCCAAACCAAGTTTTTGTTTGTTTGTTTTTAAAAGGCCATATACACATATTCCCCCAGTCCTAGAGTGAACACATGCACAAAACACACCTATGCTAAGTCTACAATAAGGGAACAATAAAAAAAGTGTCATGTGTTCATGTCACAATCTCAAAGTTTGTACTTCTCACACATTTAAAGAGTACAAGGTAAATGGTGGAAAGAATGCTCCTGACCCAGCACTATATGTTAAAACAAATTAGCATTTTACTTTAGATTTCCTCTTTTTTTGCATTAATATTTTGAAATAAGACCATAAATTTATTTCTTCATTATGAAGACAAAGGCTGTGAGCTTAGGCTGTACAAAGAGCTGACTTATAATACAACCATCAAGATAATCCAGGCTTTCCTGCACTATTTTATTTTGTAATACTTAGTCTGATAAAAACAAACAAACAAACAAACAAACAAAAGCATGATGAGCTTAAGGGAGCTCTCTCATAGTCTATGGACTGACTCAAGTTTGGAGTGGATAAATACATTACTACTAAAATAATATCTCCAAAAAATGCTAGTTAAGAAGCTATTAAATTGAAATACCTTACTTACAGGACCTGCTCTGAATTTGACAAAAGGATCTAAATAACTGTCCCAGTTGAGTAAAAGTTCTGGGCTTCTGGCCGTAAAAGTACTGTGCTAGCACTCTTGGCTTTGTGAATAATCCTTTGTTCTCCTTGTGATGTTGTCCTGATTCTCCTCCAGCCCTGCACTTTTACATGATACATTTATAAAAAAAGTAGTCTTTTATATTCAACAAGACATTCCAACTCAAAAGGTACATGTTCTATTTTCCAAAAAACAAATAATCTAACAATTAATTTTCTAATTTTACCCTATTCCTCAACTCCCTTTCTAAATTACTCCACTAGAAATTCCTCCTGTCCCTTCTTGAGAACTTAGTAAAATCAGCCCTATATTCACACACAAGATTAACTTCATGACACTTAACTCTGAAGTAAAACTAAAATACCTAATTTCACTGCATTTTTATTGATTTCCATGATCCCATGGAAATAATTTACCCTGAATTATGTTCAGGAATGCATCTTTTTAGTGGGAAAGATAAAATTACTGTCCTGAGTTAATGGAACCTGAAGCTCCACTCCTGATATCAACCTGATTGTGTGCGTCCTCGACCCCCACATCCTCCTGGTCTGCCTTCTACCTTCCCTCCACCATCAATACATAGCTACCTCTCTGTGCTACTATATAAAAGCAGTTTTCCATTAACTCTCTTGATGTACAGAAGCACATCAAATGGGTTAGAGAGCTTTCCGATTTTCTTTTTGTAAACCCCAACAAGGTTAAAACAAATTACAACAGAAAAGTACTCCAAATCAAAGCATGCAGTCTGCTTGCAGTGATAAATTCTAGTGACATTTTAAGCCTGTATAGTTCAAGTTTCAAACTGAAGATCACAAACAACATCTGAGAAAGCCAGGTCAACATTTATAAACGATGTTTTAATATGCTTTAGCCTGCACAGTTTACCACTTCTTAGGAAAATTTGCATAGAAAATACTTTGCCCCTTGAAGATCAATCCAAATTCAACTATGATGTTGTATAAATTCACGTTCTAGTAAATTTCTGAGTAAGTGACAGATGGCCTCAGAAAATTAGGAGAATGAGCGGATTTTAAGCTAATAAATTGGCTTGTGAAAGTAAGAAGTTCTTGAACTCATAAAGACATCTTTTTTTTTTTTTTTTGTTCCAATGTCATCACAGAATGTGTTCCCTCAGCTTAAACTACATTGATTTGGGGAATTAACGACATTACTAAGATGAACTCATTTCAAATTACCACAACTGCTCACATTAAAATCAAATTGGAATGTATGCCTAAGGATCTATTATTCAGACTTTACTAATACAAAAAGTCACCTGCTCAGTCATGTCTCAAAACAACTGTTCCTTACTGAATAGCATGGGGGGGTTAATTCTATTTGGTTCTGCATTGCCCAAAACTAGCCCAAGAAAGAACAATGCATTGCCAGAGCTAGGGTTGCTGATTAGCAGATTCTTATGCATGCTCTTACATCAGTTCACTACAGCTTCATGTTGCTAAATTACTAGACAAGGACATAAATGCAGTTTGTGCCACCTCTCCCTCTCTTTAAGAGCCACTCTATAAAGTGTAATCAAGAAGAAATTTTTTGCTCTTTGGTAGGTGGTTTTGAAGAAAATAGATCCATTTTTCTCTCAGCCATGCAATTGCTGAGCCCTTTCCAGATTGCTGAGTGCAGACTGCAAAAAGTAGAAGTAAAACACAGCTGGATGTGGTGAGAGGCTGCTGTGACTTCTTTTCAGCATTAGGAGTTTCAGAAATAAGTAACTTAAATCAAAATGAGTACTGATAAATTATAATTATCCCACTGGACCTGCTGTTTACAAACTCAGAAGGACTTGTGGTTGATGTGATGGTTGGAGGCCATCTTGGGCATAGCAATCACAAAATTGATAAGAGTTTTCAATTGTCATAGAATTAAGGAGGGGGATCAGCAGAACTGCTACTAGAGCTGAGCCTGGCTACTGCTGTAAATGGTAACAAAAAATGCTTCTGTAAACACATTAGCAACAAAAGGAGGGCTAAGGAGAATCTGCATCCTCTGGCGGATGCAAGGGGAAACAGTGACAGAGGACAAGAAAAGGCTGAGCTACAAAATGCCTTCTTCACCTCAGTTTTTCATAGTAAGACCAGTTGAGGTGCTGGAGAGAGTACAGAGAAAGGCAAGAAAGCTGGTGAGGGGCCTGGAGCACAAGTCCTATGAGGAGTGACTGAGGGAACTGGGGCTGTTTAGCCTGGAGAAAAGGAGGAAGGGGGGAGACCTCTACAGCCACCTGAAAGGAGGTTGTAGGTCTCTTCTCCCAAGTAAAAAGCAATAGGACAAGAGGAAATGGCCTCAAGTTGAGCCAGGGAAGGTTTAGATTGGATATTAGGAAAAATTTCTTCACCAAAAGGGCTGTCAGGTATTGGAACAGGCTGCCCAGGGTAGTGGTTGAGTCACCATCCATGAAGGTATTTGAAAGACATGTAGATGTGGCACTTAGGGACATGGCTGAGTGGCGGACTTGGCAGTGCTAGGTTAACAGTTGGACTCAATGATCTGAAAGGTCCTTTCCAACCTAAATGATTCTATGATTAGATCACCATCAAAACTGTATGAACTACAGTGAGCAGCAGGGAGAGAAAAGACAAAAAAAATTAACACAAACATCATATTTACCACTGTTGGAATGGGGCATACTTACCCTTCTTCCCTGCTCACACATCATGTTCTTCCAGTGATGGCCTTGCACTGATTTAGTTTTTATCTGGTAGACTACTTCTGTAGACATCTGGCATCCAGGAAATGAGTGGCCTCCTGCACTAAGCATGTCATTAGTGATGTTGATAAACAAACTAGAAAATAAACATTACTCCTCTGCTTTGTAACAAAGTAAAAGCTAAGTTCTTTGTGAAAAGTATCTGTCACTATATGGATTGAGGAAGGTACAACAGAGAAAAAAAAAAACCACACAATAAGCCTACTCTCTGAAAATGGCAAAATATTTTTTTGTAAACCAAACAGAGACCTGGATGTTGGATTCCAGTCTTATCCATAGATCAACTTAATATTTACATGAAATTCTGAAAACATATTTTTTCTTCCTTTCAGTTTTCTACTATGTCTTCCAACCAACAAACCAGAGTGTTAGAGGCAGAAATCTATAGGTTAGCTATACTAAGTATAGCAAATCTATCGATCTGAATACATGCAGCGATGGACCAAATCTTCATGTGACCATAAGAAAAACACATATATATCCCCAAAAGTGCTCCCTACTCAGAAGAGGGAATGAGCTAAGCATATTTTTATCTGAAAAGGCGTTGTAAACAAAATCATCACGCAAAGGCATTTTTACATACCTTGCAATGTCAAAACTCTTCTAAAGCCCTTATGGTTAACAAAAAGTTCATAGGATGAATCAAACTTTTAAAATTGTTTGGAACAATTACAATATATAATATTTAAAAGCACTTTGAGACTATATAAACAGAAAACTTTCAAAGTGTTTTGCTTGGATCCGAGTTAACCACAGCATAAAAAGTGTAAGATGACTACACTTAATGGCTTAATGAATCATTAAGCAAAGAAACTTTTTTATAAAATATATATAAGAATCAGTATATTATCAAAATTACAAAAATAATCACACTTTTGAATTAACAGGCAAAAATATTCTGTCCTCTACAAAAAAACAATTTTGGACACCATCTGAAGACTCACTTAAGACAGTTTCTTGTGTACAAATACGTGCCTTTAGATGCACAACTTCTAAAATATATGAGGTACATTTTTAAGACAGAGCTTTACTACAGTTCTTAAATTCTGAATTAAAAAAGCAAGGGAGTCTGAAAGTAAGGTAAACTCACTGATTTTACATTTATTTGAATTCAAGGTGAAGAAACTGAAAATGAAATATAATTTAGTTAGATTATTGCCATCCTTAGATTTACCTCTAGCTACTATTATTTTTTTTCTGAAAAGACAGCTAAGTAAAACTAGCCAATATCATCTGTATATGGTTTAACTATAGGTTACTGAAAAGAGTTTCTGAACTTCGTGGCTAAGGAGGAAAAAAATAACCCAACAGTTATGAAACGACAGAACAACAGCCATGCCCTGCAAAGTTAGAAAGCCATAAGATGTGAAAAAAAGCTTTATGAAACAACATTATTTTGTCTTAATTTCTGTAACGAATTATAATTTTGAAGGCTTGAAAAGAGAAATTCTACCAAAACCCTGTGCTGAAAGTGTAAAGTTATAATATACACAGGTCTGTTAGTGTGATTGTTCTTCAAAACAATAAAGCAAAACCAAAGTCTGTCATACAAACAGAATATGGAAGTTTTGTTTCTAATGTAACTTCAATATATTTATTTTACAACTTCATTTATCATTCTTTAGCAAGTACTCACATCACATGAACTATTATATCAGTAGAGCAGGTTGTATGCACTCACACATGGTGACAGAAAAGATGTTACAAATCTGAACTGTGAGCTATACAAATCACAAAAGATGCAAGGCAACAGATGGAGTCTTAAGAACAAAGCTCGAGACATTAGCAGAAGTCTCAATAACAATATCACCATGGTTAAATGATGGTACTAAGTGTGATTAAAAAAATCCATAGTTCTCAAAATATCAACTCAGGCTTAAGAATCAAATCTCTTTATAACAGTAACAGAAAAACAACTAGAAAACTAACCATTCTTTAAAAACAAAACAAAACAAAAAACCCAAACAAACATACAAAACAAACAACACACCTTTTAAGTGAAACAAAATGTTGTAACAGCTTGATTTACTACAAATCCACTAGAATCACAGAATTATCTGAGTTAGAAGGGATCCACAAGGATCATGGAGTCCAATTTCTGTCCCTGCATGGGGCAACCCCACAGTTCACACCATGTGTCTGAGGGCATTCTCCAGTCTCTTCTTGAATACTGTCAGGCTTGGGGCTGTGGGGAACCTGTTCCCATTCTCCACCACCCTCTGGGTGAAGAGCCTTTTCCTGATGTCCAACCTAAACCTCCCGGGGCACATCTTCCTGCCATTCCCTCAGGTTCTGCCATTGGTCACTAAAGACAAGAGCTCAGTGCCTTCTCCTCCTCCTCCGCTTGTGAGGAAGCTGTAGCCACCATGAGGTCTCCCCTCAGTCTCCTCTTCTCCAGGCCAAACAAACCAAGTGACTTTAGCCACTCCTCATGTGGCTTTCCCTCCAAACCCTTCACCAACTTTGTAGCCCTCTTCTGGACACTCTCCAGTAGCTTTATATCCTTTTTATCCTGTGTTGCCAAGAGCTGCACACAGTGCTCCAGGTGAGGCCGCACCAGTGCAGAGCAGAGCAGGACAATCACCTCCCTCGCCCAGCTGGCAATGCTGTGCTGGATGCACCCAGGACACAGGTGGCCCTCTTGGCTGCCAGGGACACTGTTGGCTTCTGTTCAACTCGCCATCAAACTGAACCCCCAGATCCCTCTCCACGGAGCTGTTTCCCAGCATCTTGTCCCCCAGTCTGTATGTACAACCAGGGTTGCTGTGTCCCAACTGCAAAATCTGGCACTTGCTTTTGTTGAACTTCATGCGGTTGATGATTCCCCAGCTCTCAGATCCCATCAAGTCCCACGTCCAAGTCATTTATGAAGACATTGAAGAGTGCTGGCCCTAAGACGGATCCCTATGGAACCTGTCAGTGACTGGTCACCAGCCCGACATATCCCCATTTACTAAACATTTTGAGTTCGGCCCATCAGCCAATTGCTCACCCACTGCATTGTGTTTTTATCCAGCTGTATGCTGGACATCTTGGCCAGAAGGATACTGGGAGAGACAGTATCAAAGGCTTTACTGAAATCCAAAAAGATCATGTCTACAGGTTTTCCTTGGTCAACTAAGCAGGAAATCTTGTTGTAGAAAGAAATTAAGTTGGTCAAGCAGGACTTTCTCCTCATGAACCCATGCTGGCTGGGACCAATGACTGTGTTGTCATTCAGGTGTTTTTCAGTAACTCCCAGAATAATCTTCTCCATAATTTTGCCAGGAACAGAAGTGAGGCTGAAAGGCCTGTAGTTGCTGGGGTCATCTCTGTTGCCCTTTTCAAAAATTGGGATGTTTCCCAGCTTCCAGTCAACTGGACCTCTCCAGATTCCCAAGAGCATTGAAAAATCATGGAAAAATCACTACACTAACTACACTGGAATATCTGATACCCTGCAGACTTAAGACTTAGAAACAAGCTAGGGAAACATCAGAATTATTCTGAAAGGAAAAAAGCACCACCACACAAAACAGCTACCTCAATTTAGATGAGTCTCTGCTACCCTGAAAATTCCTACCTGGATTTCAATCCATGAACAAAGTTGGAGAAACTCTTGATTCTTGAGCAGTTCTGAGAATGTTGCTGACTATTAAGGCTTCTGTTTCAAGGTTCCTGTCTTGAGAAGCCATAGTGTGGACACTGACACACCATCATATATATAGACTGCTGCCAGTAATCATTTTATTTATATATTTAAATGACATGCATGTAGTTATGAAGCTTTCTTCCCTCCCCTCTCGAAAAGGAAGTAGAATCAAGTCCCACAGGAGATTTGTAGTATTTGGATGTACTGACCTTGTGAAGAGGTGGGACAGAAGGAAAATTAGTTTGTGTGTGTAGTTTTTTTTTAAATTATGAGAAAGTCTCTCTTTAATTGTTTTTCTACCACTCAAGTGTATTTTGAGCAAGTATAGAAATGAAGTTTGTTTCAATCAACTCTAAATGAACAATAGATATTAACAGTTTGCACCTCCAGACTTTCCCGATGAGACTCTCAAAGCACTTACTGAAGCCTAATGTACGCATTTGGATTCTTCCTTCTTCTATGGCCCACCCCAAGGTGTCTGGGTACAGGGTACTATGGAACAAAGATGTACATGGTCTATCACTACAGGACAAAATTTATGCCAAACTTTAGGAAGGATTTCACATTACATCTTTCTTGGTTTCTACCTTCATTTGAAGAGAATTCTTTCTTTCTGTCAGATTGCCATGAAATTAAAGCACCTAGTCAAACTGGCAGCACAGAAAGCACATTTGCCAGGTGTACTAGGTAAGCATATTAAGAAGGATGATTTCAAATTTCATGTCCTAATCTGCAGTCGTTACCAACCAAGCATTTCCAGGTTGTTTATCAAAAAGAGTTGACTGAAGGGAGGTAGTTTAAAGAGCTTTTGTTCTTGCAAGGCCACTTTTTAGGTCATGGTCTAAAAAGTCACACTGTAACCAGTGCAGAGGAGTAATAAGTATAAGAAAGTGTACAGGAAAAAAAGTTTAAAAATTCAAAGTGATTTGTTTGCAACATGTCTAAGAAAACAAAACCCCCTTAGGTTTTTGCTTAAATATCCTTGTTCTTGATACAATTTATTTTTTATCTAGAACAGGTAGCAATAAATGTATTGCAGAGTCTGTTTTAAGTAACATTCCCATTTTTATAGAATCATAGAATCATTTCAGTTGGAAGAGAGACTCAGGATCATCGAGTCTAACCATAGCCTAAGCTAACTCTAGCACTAAACCATGTCCCTACTCAAAGAAATAGATTATGCATTTTATTTTTTTTTTTTTTTTAAGGCTAAAGAGATAACAAGTCTTGGCATACCAAATTGTTAGAGAAAAAACTGTTTTAGCGCATACAAAACAGACTCCTAAGCATAGAGAAAGTAGATAAACTACTGCGTAAATGAACTAACAAGTGGGAAAAGGAAGCTTTACAGATAGATTTGATGATATTAGTGAAACAGGGGTAAATGTCAACCTAAATGGTAATACCATCAGTCAATGCTCATGATTGTAAAAAATGTTCTAGTTACTGCAAATAATTTTCTAGGTTATTTATATATAAATGTTGTTTTGCAGGGAGATAGTTTGGTCTCTGGAGTCCTAATTAAGAGTTGTTTTACTAAAGAAAAGCCACGAAAAATAGTGCTAGAGGTTCGTGTAGGAACTAATCTCCTTTTAAATCAATAGATTTGAGTTTAAGCCAATTTAAAATGAAGAAGGAAACAAGAAAATTATTGTTGGCAAGCTGAAAAGCAAGACCCTGCAGTAGCATAAAGCAGTTAATATTTATGCTATGAATGATCCCAAGGACCTAAAATGCTACTTAAGGCCCCTTGGGCTGGATCTTACATCTATTCTAGGCAAGAAAGCATCTACCTTGCTTGTCTAAAACTAGATTGACAAACAGATGTATCTTGCAAGATAAAGAGAGAACATGGAAACAACTTCACTGAAGAACTGGCACAGCTCTTTCCCATGTCCCGCAGGGTTTTCTCAAGTGCAGGGCACAGGCAATGAGCAAGAGAAAAGAAAAACAGTATTTAATGGAAAGGAACAGTTACAATTGTCTACAGCTTTTCTTCAGGGATAGGATGGAAAATGAAGCCAAAGGAAAATGAAGGGATGTACGGACAGAACAGTTCTGTAGTGGTACATTCAACTATTACTTTCAGAAAATATGTGAGTCTTCTCATTTAAGTGAAATATTGTCCAGTGGGTAAGAACAGTGGTCGCTTTATTTTTAAGGTGAGATCAGTACACTCCTGTAGTATCCTAGAAGTCTTGTAACATTGAGGAAGTAGACTCAGATCTTAAGCCTTTTTTCTAATTTTGAGAGGGTTAAATTGGCAATAAAGAATTTTACCAGGGACAGGGGTTTTATTTTGGATTTGTTTTCAAATCCTCATTTTAGAGAGAGTAAAGATCTATGTCTCCAAATATTTTTCCACATACTTTTCTGATTTTAGTATTAGATGCATATTCAATATGACTACACTTACAAACAAAAATGCTCGAGTATGAATAGAGGGTATTTTTCCTATTATTTCCAATAATAAATTTACTTTCAGTATTTAATAGAGGCACACGCTGTGAATGCTTGAGGCTTTCTCTTTAAGTGTCATTAAGTTCAGACAATCAAATGTGTATTATCTATGTCAACATCTTCATAGAAGCTCAGCTGTGGCAAAAGAAACCCTTAAAGAAGTATCACCTGTGCCCCTACCAAACCATTGTGCAGAAGAATTTGTAATTTTTGTCACTTCCTAAAGTCATATGACATCTTCTGACCAGTACTGGCCACTCTCAATATTAAAATTGCTGTTCAAATCAGGAGTTGGGTTGAACAAACAACTGCTACATTAAGATTGTTGCTCCTTACCTGCCTTGAAAGCAGAGTATTTAGGAACAGCACAAGTTTTAAAAGAGTTGCTACTTTTTTATTATTACTTTAAACAAACTGGCCTTCCAGAGTGTTCATTCACTACAGCAGCATGTTTATCATTGTCATGCTCACTTTCAGGCAAGCATATGGAGTATTTCCCTTTCTAGGTTAAGTCTTCCATGCCAGATGGGCACATGAAGCTCCAGAGATTACTTGCAAAGCTGCACAGAAAACTGAAATACAAACAGGAGGAAAGAATGCTCCCAATGGTTTGTGTTACAAGGGAACCAGCTTACTGAAATGACAACACTTTCCTGTTCACATTTAAGTTCGCATACATCACTGATTACCTATACTGGGATATAAGCAATTGGGAAGGAAAATAGAAGCCTTCAGTGAAAATTAAATATCCAAAAACATAAAAAATAAGAATAACAACTTCCAGGATTTTTGCAGTGGTTTCTTATAGATACCACTAAGAAGGACAGAAAACCATCCAGTATGAAAAGTGAGAAAGACAGGAGAAAGCCAAACCAGTTTTTGGTGTTCAATAGGGCATCATAAGAATCTGCTTACAAGTATGGAGTACAAACGGTACTCTGAGACAGGTGTAATTATATATTATTCCAGATCTTCAAAGATAATTTCCAGGATACATTCGAGAACACAGATTTCCACTCCTAATACAACATTTTCAGAAGTGGTTTGTTTTTCCTTAAGGTGAAACAAAGAACTGAGAAAGCAGTATGTTGCTTTGTTGACTTTGTTTTCAGAAAAAGAAGGTACAGGATGTTTATGGAAGGACCTAGAGAAGCACAGAGGCACCTGGAGTGCTTTCTCCACATGTTGTGAAAAGAGATCTGCACTCCCCCCCCCCACCCAACAGGAGGCTGCTCGTCCTCAGCCTTCCGGCAAAACTGAAGGTCAAAGAACTCATTTGTCACTGTTTTGTTCACCTAGATAGCGCATTGCAATGTTCATTTTAACTACATCAGATTGCAAGCATTCTGAATTTACATGTTTTCTCCTCCAACATCTATTACGATATTTTCATCTTTTACATATAGCAAACTATAATGTAGTTACTGAAACATTTGCAGTACTCAATGATAAACAATATTAATTGCTCAATCAGCCTGCATTGACACACTGGATTTAACACGCCACATTGAATTACTGATCATTTTCCTAAGCTTACCAAGTCAATCTGGGGCAGAGACATCTGCAGTTTAGCTGGCGTTTTTTTTAAACACCTGCTTCCTTAACTATTGTAGTATCACTAGTTTGAACAGAGGCACACACATCATACCTTGCACATTTTGGTGCCTGACTACATGCTTCATAAGCATTTATTTCATTAACTCCTCTTTAATTTTGGGAAAAATTTCTGCATTTTATTGGAAACAATAGTTCTACTAGTATACCATATAATGAATTGATTTGTTCTGTACTGAAATGGCTTTGTTTTTAAGAAAACCCCCAAACATGATATTTTTTGAGTGTTCTTCTAATAAGAAAGAGAACATGTATCAGTACAGATGTGCTAAAATCAAATGACACCATTGCCTTATAATGTTCTCCAGTTTCTTAACGAGAAAAATCTATTTTTAAATATATCATAATGTAAGAAGGGCAACACACATCCAACAGTCCTTTGTAACTTGATAATACAAAACATTTAACAATGAAAGCTGAAGGCAATATTAAGCTAAAAATTCTATAATTTCCAAGGGTTTTGTTATTAGAAAACTGAGATGCTTTTAGCCTTCTTTTCCCCATGAGACTATCACAACTGCTATATAGAACTCGTCACACTCACCTTACAGAATTGTGATTTTTACTCTAAAGTAAGGATTATTTTGCAAAGAAACTAAGGAATGTGAGTATAATAAAGATCAAGCATAAATAGCCTTGGCATTTTGTATAAGACTAAGAACAACATTCAACTTTTGAGATGACTACATGGAACTGTAACTTGATGATTAAATGAGATTAACTACTGGACATTCCTGTACCAATAGTGCTTAGGAAGCAATGTAACAGTCGTATTTTACAGCTTACAAACAAAAAGTAAGTATTGCTAACTTTTACTATCTCCTTGTTTCGATAGCAGGATGTGCCTTCTATCTCTATGATTTGTCCTTGTCTATCTCATTAAGCCTCTGCTCTTCACTAAGAAGCGATGAAATATAAATCAGCTGATTCCTGATTACTTCCTGACAATTAATAACTGAAATAAGCACAGAGCTATCTTTAGGAAATTCACTGTTACCCTAAAAAGCTTAGAAGAGTAGAATAACCAAAATGAAAGACAACCGAGGTGTGTAAGGCAAGGCTCACCACCTGACAAGCCTGCAGAACAATTAAAATACTAGTTTGAGTTACAAATCGGAGTCATAGAATCATAGAATCATTTCAGTTAAAAGAGACCCTCAAGATCATCAAGTCCAACCATAACCTAACTCTAGCACTAAACCATGCCCCCAGGAACTTCGTCTAATCATTTTTTAAACACCTCCAAGTATGGTGATTCCGCCTCTTCCCTGGGCAGCCTGTTCCAATACATGACAACCCTTTCCATGAAGAATTTTTTCCTAATACCCAACCTGAACCTCCCCTGGTGCAATTTGAGGACATTTCCTCTTGTCCTATCACTTGCTACTTGGGAGAAGAGACCAACGCCCTCCTTGCTACAACCTCCTTTCAGGTAGCTATAGACAGCAATAAGGTCTCCCCTCTGTCTCCTTTTCTCCAGGCTAAACAGTCCCAGTTTAGCTCCCTTCAGTTGTTCCTCATCAGACTTGTACTCCAGACCCCTCACCAGCCTCATCACCCTCCTCTGCACTCCAACTGAACTACAGCTTACCACAATTTTAAAAGTTACTTCTGTTACAATTAGAAACTACATTGATTTTATTTTCTTGTCTTATAATACATCTTACAGACAGAAAAACAATGCATGCTACCTTTTGTAGTAAATCTTTATAAAAGCATTTATGCTCCAAACTTCAGCACTGTGATAAATACTGCAGATGTAAGATGATGTCGGATCACTTTATTTCCCTGCCAACCCTTTTGTAGATGAGAAAACAAAAGACTTGTTCCTAAGCTTGCTTACCCATGAAGTTCAGATAGCTCTCTCCTCCAAGTGCATGAGTAATGAGACGTATCATTTTATGAAGCTGTATTCCACGATCAATAACTGGAGTAAGAGGTGAGAGCACACTCATGTTTGTATACATCTCTGCATCCATCAGTCGAAACGCCAATGTCTTATCACCAACGAGTGCCTATAACAGTCCAAAAAAAAAAAGTCAAGAAAACACTTGGGCGTACTAGAAGAGTTTCTAACATTTTTTTTTTAAAGCAGGCACTCTATATCGTAAAGGAAGGACATAGAAGACAGGCAAGGGATCAAGGAGATGGCTCAATGTGCAGGGCCTAGTCCCTGTTCACAAAGAAAACATCCTGCCAGCGCAAATGACCATCAGCTCACAGTGACCCCAGCTTCTGGTTACCGTAACTTCATATTGCACGATGTGTAATCACGTGGGTGCGATATATATAATTTGCTGCTGAGAAAGTATGTAAACTGAGGCAGGGACATCCATGGGCTGAGCCTCAACTGGATTGCCAGACCCAACTGTCCAGTTTTCCCGTTGCAGCTCTCCACATGGTTACAGGGTCTCCCTGTGGCTATGAGAGTGTGAGCAGATGATCACTGAACTAATATCTGTCTAACCCCTGTGCTGGGCTGACATTTCACCTGATGGGACTGAACTGCACAATTACTTTTGAGAACTTTTTTGCCTAGAGATATCAAATATGAAACGCTAATGTCAACGCAATAAACCACAAGTGACCTACAATTCAGGAATTTTTATAGAAATCACAGAAGAAAGAAAACATCTCAGGTAAAGTTCCTGGGATGTACAAATAAAAGGCTATTAACAACACTCCTGATTCAGAGATGCAGAGTGAATATGAAGCATCCATTTATATGCAATCAAGAATGTGATTGGTTTTCTGTGATTGCACACAAGAGAGCAAAACAAACCAGTAATCCTGTCTAAAAACAGTGACTGAATTACTAATTTGCTAGTGCTTACTGTTATTTGAGAAAGGCCACACAATTGCTATGTTACAACCATTATTCCAATACATTAACATGCTGGTAGTTGAAAATATTTTGGAGTGTATGTAACTAGCTAATTTTTGTTCAATTAACTCAATTCTCATTTTATACTCTAGCCTGAGAACTCACTAGATTTCAGAGAGATGGATGACTTGTAAACAGGTCTGGCTGAAAAGCACCATCATCCTTCACTTTTCCAGCTAAAAATGTAACAGCATACATAGATGATTTCCTCAAGTAAAAAAATCATCTTTTAAAAAAAAATTCCTATGCAACAATGGCAAGACTGAAGATAGCAATGAACAACTGCAAGGACAACCCTCCTCTGGACTCAGAATATGGCATTTTTAGTGTCATTTAATATCCCCATATCGTTTCAGTATAAGAGAAGGTAGATGTTCCCTGTTCACGTTTTCTATGCTAGCCATGATTTTATAAACTGTTATCCTTCCCCTTCAATGATCTCTTTTCTACACTGAAGAGTCTTAAGTCTATTTAGTTTTCTTCTTACAAAAACCAATCCACACCTGCTATTATTCTTGCCAACTCACAGCAATTGTTCCGCTTATGCTGTAAATCCTTTAAGATACAGGACCAAATCTGCCTCCAATATTCAACATGCACCCAAACCATGAAAGCCTACAGTGACAGACTGATTTTTCTCTTTGCTTTCCATTCCATTCATAATAATTCCAGTACTGTATCTGCTATTTGAACAGCTATTAGCATTCAGGTGCTATTTTCACACACTGATGTGTGGGCCACAAGGCCGTATATTTTGACTGATAGTAGTCAGGCTATAGCCCATTATAACATACAAGAAACTAGAACTGTTTCAGCCCCTCAAGTGTATCATTTCAAGTATCTTCAGACTGAATTTTATCTACACTCCCATTTTGCTTCTCCATCCTACTCTTTTCACATATCCTGGTGTACATCTGCAACAGCCTTTTTTTTTTTTTTTAAATTTTAAATTCAAAATAAATAATCTTCTTCCCAGTATGAGATGCTAAAACAAAAATACATAGTGATACAGAAAACAACTCAATTGATAAATCCAGCACAAAATAAAAGAACAGCAACAGTAATGTTCTATGTCGTGCTTTAAGATGAAGAATCAGCTTTTATAAAAACAAATAATAACATCATAATATATATTTCCAAGTAATATCTGAAGTTCTTTACCAGGATTCTGACTCTTCTCTGATGTGGACTCTAAAGTGAACACTGTGTAACAGTCTCAGAGATAAGAATGTAAATAGGTACACAAAATGAAGCTGATAAATGCAATTACCTCTTTAAAATAAAATACAGGCCTTGTTTTGGATACTTCCATTGATTTGTATTATAGAAGGTATAGGAAATAGAATATCAATCTATATTATGTAGAGGAAAAAGTTGGAAGTGGACAACTTAAACCATTCAATAGACTTTAACTTCCTAATTTAAAAATTCTCAACCACTGTTTCTGATTCTTCAGAAACAACCATTACAAAGATTGTGGGAGATTAGTGTTATCCACACTTAAAATTATTTTTTCATTTTTTCATATACAGAACCATTACAATTGCTGTGTTTTGAACCAAATTGTTAGAGAATATTTCATTTAGATCTCAAAAAAGGGCACTTGCAATCCTTTCAGAGAGGAAACATTTTCTTGAAGGGAATACAACACTTGCAAACACTGATTCAGTGAATAAGTTTGCTAAATTGTGATATTGGTTATGCTTATCAGAAACAGTGCTCCAGCTTACTTAATAGAAACCATATTTTCAAAAGTTTGTATGCCTTCTATGTCCTATGATAGGCAGGCAAAACAAGAAACTAGGACTCATTTCCTGAAAACAATACAAAAACAAAAATAAAAATATATCAAAACCCACCCACTCCAAGCAGGATACTTTTATTAAAAAGAAGGTTCCAAACAAAACAAACAAACAAAAAAAAACACACAAGAAAACCCAATTAAAAAAAAACCAAACACAAGTAGTAGTCCAGATCTACCTGTTTCTGAAATTGTTGCCCATCCTTTTCAACTCTTGTGTCATAAAAAAAAAAACAAACCAAAAAAACCAACAACAAAAAACCAAAACTCAAACCACTAAACCTCACCTCTTACTTGCTTATATATAAATAAACAAACAGATGAAATACCTGGTCATGACTCTCTGCATATGCAATGTATTTTTCTTCATGCCGTCTATTTGTTAATGTATGCACAATATTGCCCATATTCCAGTCTTCATCTTTCAGCTCCTTAATTATCTACAGAAATAAAGATCATTGAAAAGTTATTGCTGTTTTAGTTAAAAGCACATTACCACATTTCTTCATTATCTTGGCACAGAAATTTCCAATGGATTGTGAACTGTATTACTTTAACTTCTATTCCCAAATTTTGAAGAAATGAGCTTTCTCTGATAATCCAAAGACATGTTTTCTTTTGAATTACTCTACAGAAATGTAACAACTAGAACACTTTGTTTCTCCTGTACTTCCACATATAAGCATGGACAACAGGATTTGCCATCTATCACGTGAACCCTCTGATACAGTGGGCAAAGTGATTAATAGGAGCTGCAAGAAAGCAGTACACAAAAACTGGGAAGAAATATGTAGGCATACACCTACCTACACGTGATATTGAAATAAGTCCTGTATTTCAAGCAACCCTGGCATACAACAGCTTTCAGCTATAGCTTAACCACTGGGCTGTGTGGTGAATCACTGCAAGATTGCACTGTGCTATTGCCATGAAATACACAATAACATGAGAAGGTGCTTAGCGCAGGGACTTGCATGTCCCCTAGCTCTGTGAATTTCCCATCAGTTCCAAACCACAATTTCAGTGCCAAAGCTTTCTAATACAAAATAAGCTTTACATTTTTTTAGCATGGTAGCTTCTGATGTTTAGCAATTTAAATTAAATCACATCAATAGACATTTTCTGCTTTGTATGATACTATTTCTTCCATCTTCATGATGAGAACAATCAACCGTTTGAATAATCTCCCAGGGAAGTCATGGATTCCCCCTAACACTGGACAGTTTTAAGATTCAGCTGGACATGGTGCTGGGCCATGTTGTCTAGACTGTGCTTTTGCCAAGAAAGGTTAGAACAGATGGTCCTTGTGGCCCCTCCCAACCTAGTATTCTAAATCTAGTCCAATTTCAGTGTTAGTCCTTCCTTTTCTTCTATAGTATTTTATAGACATCCACTGATCACTACAACTTAAATGCATATATGTAAATATATAGACATAAAAATAAAAGTGATAAAAAGGCAATAACAGCGGAATAGCTGATACGATGCTGTAAAATATAACTTCTGTTTTTTTCTTTTTGACTCCATAAATTCTGTTTCTGAACATATTCCGGTCCCTGTGCAGAATCACATTATGTACTACATCTATCTTTAACCTGAACCAGTACAGCCACTGTTACAATGAATAGCTTATCTTAATTTTACAGATCCCTCAGAATTAGTTCATGGAACTCTGGAGATCCTTCAGGTTTAAAACTGATTTTACAAAGCTGCCCAGAAAACTTGCTATTAAGAGTTACAAACTTAAAAGCTGTAGAGAAATAAGAGCAAGCAGTCTAGGACAGTTTGATAACAGTTGATAGACTGTTTCTAAACTTTTCTGTAAAATTGTTTCAGTTTTATTTTTGCCTTAAGAAATAGGGTAACAAGCTAGGTGTATCACCTCTTTCTCTAACTCAAGGTCTTCTGTCGTGGTTGCTAATTTGCAGTTTCCTTAACTAGAACCATCCTGCCTGCATTACCCAATGCTCTTATACAGTCAACACATTACTAAATAACTGGACTCTGCTGGGAATCAGCCTAGACTGCCATATCTGCATTTATGACCAACATCCCATCAGTGTGCCAAGCATCCACCTGCTGTCCCATTTTAAGTATATGCTTAGGCTGGAAGATTTTTTTTCTCCAGTAGAAGAAAAGATCTTACTGCAGTATAGGTTATGTTTCCTCTCCAAGTATTGCAAACTAAAATAAGCAGAGCATATCAGACATTGCTAAATTACATTATCCATCTTTTGCCCTTTAAAAATTCTACAGCCTGTTTTTTTTCCTTTGTAATATGAACTTGGTCACTCTCATTTTGCCTACCTAGGAAACTACTTGTCTTTGCCTGTCCTGAAGCGTGGTAAAGAAGTTGAAAGTGTAAGAAAAAAAAAAAGCCATCAACAATGTGATTCTTGTTGCTATGAAAATATAAGGCCTTGCTGCATTCCAAGATTTAAATTACACATTCCAAAGTTTAACAACACTGTCCCTGTTGGAAAAGCTGTCAAATTTGTCTCCTGACTGAAAAGAGGTTTGAAAACTGTTTTTCAGTCAGCCCTCTACCTCCTAGTTACAAAAGTGAAAGATGCTGAAGTTGTGTTTTTATTTTATTTTATGCTACTCACTATATTTATTGAAGCATTAATGCTCACATAATACATTTATTGTTTTCAGATCATCCTGATAGCCTGAGGGATTTGGATGCAATCTTCTATCTAACTGAAAAACATTGTCTGAAACATCAGTAGAAGTCTTTTGAGATCATTTACTGCTTTATTCCTTTTCCTGTGATTCTCTGTATTAAGGAAAAGGTGATTTAAATCCTTATCATAGTGTTTATCAGTATATTATTGTACTTGACGAGCATTTACAGATTTTTATTCTTTTTGTAACCCCACTGTATCGATTGCTGGAGTCTTTATATATATTCACTTAGGTTTATTCTGGTTAAACTTTCAGCTCTGTCCATGTTCAACGCCAATTACTATGGCAAATTTCAGAAGGGTTTGTTGCATGTTTTCAGGGTTTGTTTTTTGTTTTGTTCTGTTGATTGTTTTTGTTTTGTTGTTTTGGGTTCTTTTTTAATATATCTTTTTATCTGCATATGTGCATATGGTTAACTATTGTCTACCTGTTCACAGTCAATATAGGCTACGCATTGTACAGCTATTGTAACATACAGGTAATTTGAAACAAAATGCAAATAATAGCCCCTGAATTTACACATCCTCTGAAACCTCTATGATATCTGACAGTTTTCATTTCAGCCACTAATGCCTGTGCTCAAGCTTGTCAGAATTTATTTGAACAGGACATTAACAGAAGAGAGAGTAAAAATTGTCAGTAGGATTCAGAAGTGGTTTTGTGTATGCACAGACAGAGAAACATCCCACTTTAAAGAGAGGAACTTATTTTTTAAAAAGTTCTCGCCTGTATCCACTTATCTGGAATAGCCATGGCTAGTCGATAATCAAAACCCCCTCCTGCCTCCGCAACAGGACGACAAAGAGCTGGCATTCCAGAAACATCCTAAGAAAAACAAAAAACAAAAACAAACAAACAAAAAAACCCCATGTAATTTGCATAGCATTGCAATTATTAGTTCAGATTTTCTACCATACAGTAATACTTCTATACCAATACTCTAAACAATAAACAGTTTCACAGACTGATCTGAGTAAGGGAGGAAAAAATCACCACCACCACTACCCAAAAAAACCCCAACAGTGAAAAATTACTACACCTAGATTTGCTGTTAGAATGCAAAATTTACAGGGAAAAGCATTATGATTTTTTCTTATCAAATCCTCTATTTACAAAATATTTGATAGAGTAGATATTTGATGGGAGCCATCAGTAGATGCAGAATTTGAAATAATCATCTATATCTCCAAGTAATCAATAAAAAGCTATCAACAAAAGACAAATCTTAATTTTGTTTTTTCATATTTTGCATAGAGAATGGCATAAAAATAAAAGGCTGAACACAAAGTACAATGAGGAAGAAAATACCATCTTTACTCTTTTTCCCAAATGCAGAAAACCAAAACTATTGATCCAGCTAGCCCTGGAAAGCAACATGTTCTTACTGCATAATTTTCCAGTTTCATATTGATGGAGGCTGATCATTCTTAAATTCATAATTCAATGTTCTGAAAATATTTATTTCACCATTTTATCAGGCAATTATGTCACATAGCACTCTTTCTCTATAAGTTAGCTTATTTGTATAGAAAATGCAAATCTCCAATAATTGCAAAACATCTATCAGTACTCAATTTTATGAACTTATGTTAGTGAGAAGCTATTCCACCACAGTAGTTACAGATTAACATACAGCTCTTGCGTCTACATGAGAGAATTTATAAAAAATTAAATTCTGACAGAACCAAGGCATAATTAGGAAGTTCATTTTGGTTTTCTGGATTCAACCCAATTTCCAATCCAACTGCTGCAGTATAATAGTGAAAAAGATATTTGCACATGAAGTTACACGTACACACTCATCTGTCCATACACACCCAACACACCCATGCAGATATAAGTAAGAAGATGGGTGGCATTCTGGGGGCAGAAGGTAGGGCTGCCACTCAGAAGGACCCTGCTTGGCTGGAGGAATCAGTCAACAGCAAGTTTGGGAAGTTCAGTATGGGCCAGCTGCCAGATCCTGGCCCTGGACTGGCCTAACCCTACCTGCATAGGGGCTGCCCAGTGGGGAGCAGCTCTGCTGGGGAGGCCATGGGGCTGTGGGCTGGCAGCCAGCTGAGATGGACCAGCAGCCAGCCCTGGCAGCAGGGATGGCTGGGAGCATCCTGTGCTCTATGAACAGCCAAGCCAGGAGACCAAAGGAGGGGATTATCCTCCTTTACTCAGCAGACATCAGATCACACAGAAAACTGCATCCACATTCCACATGCTGTATATACCAAATAATGAAGCAGAAATTATTTCCAGACTTTCAGGTATTATAAATGGAAGTTCAATATCTCTTAAATCAGTCACAAAGGATTAAGACTGATTAATGTTTTCCAAGTTATGCAGGACAAGATTATTTGAAACAAAAGCCTTTTTCTGTGGTGCTAAGATGCCTACCTGGACAAGGTCTGAGTCTGAAATTTAAGCAGCCCCCATCTACCTTAGTCACAATTTTAAAAGTCAGATTTTTGGAAAGTAAAATTCCAAACCTAATCCCATTTATATCTATCTATATCTACAGATTTTACCTAAACACTAAAAAAAAAAAAATCAGTGTTAATTTGGTTCAGTATATTTTCCACCAAATATAAATAGCCAATGCCTAAACATTTGGTTCAGACCTTAGTTTGAAATGCACTGCATACAAAAAACAAAAAAAAGATAATCACAGAAGCAGGGTTTTCCTGTCTGTTTTTATAATGCTTCAGGCATGATGCAATTTTACTTAACATTTTTTCTCATTATAAAAAACTTTATAAAGCTTAATCTAGAAGGCCAAAAAGAAAAATAAGCATATAGTCAGTAATATCTTAAATGTTAGGAACTAATAAGACAGTGAATATACACAATATTAAAAAGCTGTAAAATACTAGTTAAATAATTAAGGATTATATTATAATTAGTTATGGCTAGACACAAATGTTTTTCTCATGTAGCACTCATTCCATCATCATTCTAGGCAAGCAGACATTCTTCACTGCCTTTTATAATTTTCAAGTATGTCAACAGTTTCTCCTTCTGAAATTCTCCTTTAACCATGCAGCACATTAATCAGTTCTATATTCTGTGTAGCGACTCCCCCAGGCAGAAAATGATGTATTGAAACTGAAGCGGTTTTCAACTCCATCAAGAGAAACTGAAGACACATGTTATTAAAAAAGAATTCTTAGGCCGGGAGTACAAGCAGACTGAACTCAGCATTTCATTAGCAGGAATGCTTTTAATCTAAGACTACGTAGAAAATTAAGAAATTTCACTTCAAATAAGCCTACAGCTCAATGAAACCATCTCAAGCTTGCTAGCGATTGCTCACCAGATGCCATTTTTGATAGCTTGCCATTGAGATTTTAGCAGTGGTTGTTTATAATACAAAACTTTCCCATAAGTAAGAAATTAAGTTACGCTAGGTTGTATTTTCTGAAGATACATAGGGAACTCTTAAGCAATACAAAAAGTTTTATTAGAAATCCATATAGTCCGTAATGATATCAGAGAGATGGAACTTTTTTACTTTAAATGAAAATAATCATTTAAATATAATAACAGAAAAATTCTCAAGGTTTACTTGATTTTCTCTTTCAGATAAAGAGAAAATATCAGTGAAAATCTACCTATTCAGAGAACCTAAATGCTCTGCTGCTTTGTACTATTAAAAATTCCGTGTGCCAACAAGAACATTTTGCAGTAAAAAAATTAAATTGATCTCAATCAACTGAAGCAATACAGCTTACTCCCTCAGAAACCTGAAAAATCTTAATAC
This sequence comes from Streptopelia decaocto, assembly GCF_964273445.1. NCBI lineage: Eukaryota > Metazoa > Chordata > Aves > Columbiformes > Columbidae > Streptopelia > Streptopelia decaocto. Next base: position 131,360,633 of record NC_138663.1, on the reverse strand, counting down.
TAAATTTAAATTAGCATACACATTCAACATTTATAAAGTTATCACATTTATTTTGAAGGGGAATTGTCAATCATGCCAATGTAATTCAAAATACATGAAACCACATTAGGGCTGTTAATCTTTACTACCATGACTCACTAGTGACAAATGACAATTTTGCAAAAGCAATAAACTAAAAAAACCAAATCTCATTACAATTTCAAGCAGATGGAAAAAAAAAAAAAAAAAAAAAAAGAAATCCCCACATTAATGATCCATTAGTGCAGAGAAAACTCCTGAAGTGCATATTTCAGCTGTTTCTCACCACAAGGCAAAGTCTGTCCACCAATTAATATTTCTCAGCTTGTGTCAATCCTTGAATACCTGAAGTGTGACTTGATAATTAACCAGGAAGTTCACATCCCAAAGCAAACTAATTAATATTAATGCCATTGAGGATGGCAAATTCTGATCTTACCTCTGCTATGGTTATACATTCCGGATGCAAAAAATTAATCATGTGGTTGGCCAGCATTAGATAACACAAAGCATCTTCATCCACATGTAGGCCAAAATATTCGTTGTAATCTCCACTGAATCCTGTGCCTAATAAAAAAGGAAGTTTCAAAGGCCACAATTGCTTTTTTAGAGAAACACAGATATTCTGCAATACGCAATTTTATAAACACCAAATTTATTCATAATTTCAGATCTATCCATATAGCAGCACAAGAAGATATTAGCAAATCTGGAATTTTTGGAGCATTCAGTGAACTTTATAGCTTTATTTCCACAGCAACAGAGCAGCAACAGGACTGTGGAGATTAGAGTTGGTTAAATTACTTACCAATCCCATGATGGTGATACAACATAGATGTAACACCATCAAATCGGAATCCATCAAAGCGGTATTCTTCGATCCACATTCTCAAATTAGACAGAAGGAATCTCAAAACTTCCCAGCTGAAATAACATGAATATATTTTATAAGCTTTAGAAACCTTGGGACTGACAAGAGTTCCTTACGCTATGTTTCCCACTTGCATTTATGGTACTTTCAATTACTTCTTCCCCGTTTTTCATTAGCCTTTTCCTAAAAAGTGTGTCTACCTTAGATTTTATTTTATCTTTTTTTATTTATTTTATTTTATCTTTTATTGCACATAATTTTAATATTGAAGACAAGGGTTTAGGAAAAAATGTCAATGATCTATATAGACATCTAATAGGTTAATGTTTGAACAAATATACTACATTTTAATGCCCATCCCTGCCACTATACTTGGCCTTTTCCTCTCTAAAGATAGTTATACTCTGTGGGAAAAGATCTTATAGAAACAGAAAGAAAATTATAATAGGTAAGATTCTGTTCCCAAGATTTTATAGATTTACAGCAATTTCTAGGCGTCATAAAAGTTGAAAAGCTGTCAATCCCCCTTCCTGGAATTATTTACAAATCACACGTCACCAGTAGATTATCAAATTACCTACTATGTTGCAAGTTTAGACATTTAATGAGCAAATCAAGTCATGGAAGTTGAGGAGATATTTTTTGAAATTTAGAACAACAGGAATGGGGTATAACATGCACACAAAGAAAGCACATAGATGAAATCAAAAATATAGAAGAGGTTCCAAAGTGAGTGAGTACGGGGAAGTATTTCTGAACAAAATTTGTATCAAAGAACAAAATAGTTTCAGGAACAGTATTCCTACTATTCATAACCTCCTCTCCCAGCACACTGGTCCCAGTAGCTTCAAAAGACACCTATATATCTTGTTTCCACTCTTTGCTCTCCGTGCCCCTGTCCTTGGTGCCACCCTCAGCATGAGCTGCCTCAGGTGCATCCCCTGCAAGCTGTGGCTCTGAAGAGCTCATCCATCTCAACCAGTTTAACCAAATGAAGTAGTGAAGCTTTTTTTGCCTACGTCTTCAACACTTGTCATTGTTACAACTTCTCTCTAACCAGTTTCCCAAGGTAGCACAACTATGGCCTCAGGTACTACCAAGTCTCTGTTCAGTGAAGAGTTCAAGCTAGGCAGCAGCACGCTGGGTCTCACCACCCTCCTTCTGGTGGGTGAGGTGGAAAGGGGACACCCGGCACAAAGCACGTCAGCCAGCATCACTGCTACAATTTACGTGGGCACATAGTTGCCATGAGGCAGTAAAGGAGACCTTTTCTACATTTCACTTTATTTAATAGATGCCAGAGACTGAGATGCTAGAGTCATGAGGCAATTATGACCCAAGGAATAAACTCCATTTTGACAAAACAAACATCTCCACCTTCCTTCCTCCAAAACCATCCTCACATGAAGGGTGCTTAAAGTCTGGAGTTAGTGGTATTACACAAACAGATGGGAAGTCTGTGGACACACTATAAAGGTGGTAAAAGCCTGGTCTCACTGAATAACCAATTCTTATTTACTTCAATAGGATTACAGTATTTCTCCTTTTCTTTGCATGTACTGCACACAAATACACACTCGTGCATATAAAGGCAGAAATATTACCAGATGAAAAATTCCAAATTTGGGAAATGCAAATCAGTTCAATACCTTTTCTGGGCATGCATTACATGACATGTAATTCTATCCTCGTGTTCTCCTGCCTTGCCCCAAATAATCCAATTCAAAAGATAACACTTTGCTAAGAAGATCTCAGGAGCTTGTCTACAGAACCTTTTATATATTTGTTATTTCTCAGGTGAAATGATTTGCAACGAATGAATGACAGAGAGAGAATGCTCTGATATTGAGAGAAATAGAAATGTATCCAAAATCCTACAAACTGGCAAGCTGGTCATGAAAATACAACTTTGTGCAAATGCTCAGTCTATCTTTTTCTGACCCAGCATCAAATTTGAGGAAAGCTATTTGCTGCAAGCTAAACACTGTGAGCAAAGTCAAAGCAGTAGCTATATTGCAATAAAAATACTATCTCACACAGAATTAAGATAATGCATGTACAAAGAGTAGATTAATTGCTACAAGCACCAGTCAGACTTGAAACTTATTTCTCCTCATTACAGACTGCTTGACTTTATAACCTTGAACCTCTTAAGATGCTGAAGAGGATTTGTACATTTGTAAAACACACACAGAAGTTCCAAAATAGATAACAAATGTAATTTTTTCCACCACGGTTAGTACTGAAGATTGATCTTTGGAAAAAGATGGAGAACCAGTATGAAAATAAACTGTAATGACTTCTACATGAAAAAGCAACTACAGATAAGAATGAACAAGATGAATTTGTTGAACCAAAATATTAGTTAGAAAATTGATGAGATCAAAAACCTGAGTAGGAGCAGCAGATGTTTTCCAACCATCTGATTGCACATGGGAGAGAAGATTGTAAATAAATAAATAAACAAAAATATTAAGTCCGATTCTAGTCTAAACTGGGAAAAAAATAAGTTTTAGGATTATTTCTAGGAAGGATATCAAATACTAACAACCATATCGACTTTTAGAAAGATAACTACACAGCTCCAAAACACGATCCAGACAAACAGTATTTTTGGAACATGCAAATCACACAAACCATTCAGAGGTTCATGGTTTCATCCAAGTCCATTTATTTATGGAAGCAGCAGCAGTAGAAATAGAAGTTGACAGAAGTAACAAATAATTTTACAGAATGCCAGTAGCAGCGAAAATCAGCATAATTGAAATACATCCACCATATAAGCAATAACTCAGGAATATTTCTAAAAGAAGTACATTGTCGTAATTTTACAGACAGATATGGAAACAGGATAGCATTCATTAAGAACGTAATTTCTTTTGGGCAAAAGCCATATCTTCAATTATATCCTAACAGTTTCTCCAATTTTTGCATACCACAAAATTGAGAAAGTTCTTTCATTGCATGTATGATCTAAGAGAGGAAAATATATGCTGTATTATCATTAAGGAACAGAATAATTTACACTGCAAGAAATATAAATAATTCAGAATTCACTGAAACATCATTCAAAACAAAAAAGGTCTTTGCAGAGAAGTCCTGTTGCTTTTTTTCTTCCCCTTTGGGGCCAATAGTTCACACATTAAAAAACAATTTCTCATTTGAGAAAGTGAAATGAGCATATCTACCTAGATGACCTGGTTTCACAAGGTGATGAGAAATTTAACACCTTTCCTATACTAAGTCAGCAGAAAACCTGTGAAATTGCTTACAAGTCACACATTATTTACTTTTTTCCGCCTGTACTAATAAAAAAGCAAAATAATGATTCACCGTAAGAATTCTAAATTCTAATCCATGATGAACATTAAATATTTAGATGCAAGCAAGTAATGCATTTAAACCAGTCAATTTTGTCACTATGGACAAAAAAGTAACATGGGCTGTACCTATAACAGTTTGAAGCTGCAATTCTTGAACCATATTAATGTTGACATTCAGGAATTGCATTTATTACGTATTATAGAAACCGGGTAGAACCGCTGACCTTGTAAGAATCTAGACTTCTATGATGATTTACCTGTTTTCAATTCTTAGTGCTTAACTAACTTAACACATCATAGCACTGAATTGCTAAAATATTATTTTTCAAATTATTCCTAAACATTTCAATAGCTGACTGGCTTAAATCCCACCAATGGACTGCAAAACATAAATAAACTGGTACTCAGTCTGATAATGCTAATTTTTCAGTGAATCTGGTACAAGTTATTTTATGAACTAAACATCCAGATTTGATAGAGAGATGTTCTTTTAAACTGTTTTTTACACACCAGTTTGTCTGTTATTTAGATGCATTTTGTTCAGTCAGAGTGATACAAAAGGGTAACTAAGTCTAATCGTATTTGGAAAGCAGCAACAAAAATAATAAACTCTTCATATTTTGACCCCTTTCATTTACATGTAGAATTAATTCCCTGCTGTCCTCTAGGTAACATCATTGCCAAGACCTCAAGCCATCTCTAGGCATAAGGTGCTGAGAAATTGAAGCAGTGCAGCAAGTGCCCACTTTTTAGCCAAGGGACAATCCTGACTGACACTGCTGGGCTGCTCTCAATACCTGCACTCCTCATTATACCAAATGCCATTCTATTAGAACATACATATCCCCCTATCAGTTATCAGAATGCGATACAGCTGTTAACAGGCCAAAAGAGCTTTTACTTGGTGATCCAAACTGCATCATGCCTCTAAAATGAACTGCGCAGACAACAAAGTAAAAAAGAGCTATCCTTCTGGGGTCTATGATAATCTGTGACAGACAGAATCAGCAGCAGCAAGTCACTTCCCCTGTATCCATCCCAAGAAGACTGAAAAGCAGAATTAACTTATTTTCTCACAGTAATAACCACAGTGGCACTAACATAGAGTGCTACTTTTTCCAGACTTAGAATTTCTGAGAGTGCATGGCTGTGTGCACCCTATACAGCCAGAAAAGAAACAAGCCAATGTCAACAAGAATCTCAGCAATATTAAGCTTACTCACACTTCAAAGTTAATATTCAGACATAAAATAACTCCTAAGGAAAAGGTTTATTCTGAAAACAAATAATATTAATTGATAGCAGTGGCACAGATATCAATAGGTAAGAAGTTACAGGAAACTAAAGTTTTCAGTTTAACATGCACTGAATTTTCAACATTATAAAATAAACAGAAAACCACTAACAAAAGTCCTGAGGACAGAGCCCTCTCTCTGTGCTTCAGCTACCAGAGTCAGGAGGACTTAGCTGGTAAAGTTTTCAGAATGGCTGCAAACTTCTTGCAGTATTCTCGAACTATTCTTCATAGAGCCACGATATTGTGGATATTATTAAAATAAATAATATGGTGAAGGCAACCAACGCAAAAGACAATCGACATGGTCATGATCCCTTTGGTCAAGCACTTCATGCTGATGCACTGTGAAGGCGATCTGATGGCCAACAGAAAACTTAGAGGCTAGATGCACAAGTTGTTAGGTTTCTACTTCTTGTCTGTCACAATCTGGTACATGGATGAGGCTTGAAAATAATACTTTCAATAGCAGTGGACCTTTACTTACACACAGCTTGGGAAAATATTATCCGTACTGCATGGATTATAACTGTACTTCTTGGGCAAGCTCATGGGCAGAGTTCCCAATTCTCTAAGTCTCCTGCTGCAGCTGGCTCAAGACTTACAGAATCACAGAATCATTTCAGTTGAAAGAGTCCCTCAAGATCATTGACTCCAACCATTAACCTAAAACTAGCACTAAACCATGTCCCCAGGAACTTTGTCCGATCATTTTTTAAACACCTCCAGGGATGGTGATTCCACCACTTCCCTGGGTAGCCTGTTCCAATACATGACAAGCCTTTCCATGAAGAATTTTTTACTAATACCCAACCTGAACCTCCCCTGGTGCAATTTGAGGCCATTTCCTCTTGTCCTATCATTTGCTACTTGGGAGGAGAGACCAACACCCTCCATGCTACAACCTCCTTTCAGGTAGTTGTAAACAGGTCACCTTGGCATCCTCTTCTCAAGGCTAAACAGCTCCAGTTCCCTCAGCTGCTCCTCATTTGACTTGAGCTCCAGACCTCTCACCAGCTTTGTTACTCTCCTCTGCACTCTCTTCAGCAACTCAATGTCCTTATTTTTATGAGGGGCCCAAAACTGAGCACCGGATTCAAGGTGGGGCCTCAACAGTGCCAAGTACAGTGGTACAATCGCTTCCCTGGTCCTGGTGGCCACACTATTGCTGATACAAGCCAGGATGCTGTTGGCCTTCTTGGCCATCTGGGCACACTGCTGGCTCATATTCAGCTGGCTGTCAATCAACACCCCCAGATCCCTCACAGGCAGCTTTCCAGCCACCCTTCCCTGAGCCTGTAGCACTGCCTGACCCAAGTGCAGGACCCAGCTCTTGGCCTTGTTGAACTTCTTTAACAGGGAGCTTGGATGATTAAAGAAGATTTATCTATATTTTTTTCAGCCATATCAATGATAGAGACGTTTTTTATTTTCCCTGAAGCCTCTGAATTTAAAATAAATATTAGCTTCAGATCTAGTTCTCTGAGATTTTTTCTTGAATTTATCATATCTTAATTACTACCCCACTGTCTTCTTCCCCACTTACAGCTTACAATCAATTGCTTATCACTTTACCTCTGTTCTCTGCACTGAGAGGTTTTGTTTGTTTTAAAGAGAAATGGATCCATACCATGACCTTTCTGTTTCACTTGATTAGATTATGTTTGCTTTGCTACCTGCATAGAATTCATACTACTGAAAGTAGACAATTTATGTACTGAGATACAGCAACAATTTTCACAGTGCCACACAGAAGACTTGTATCCTTTGATCTTTGGTCTGCAAAATGGCTTTATCTTTTAAATGACATTTCAAATGAAAAAGCATTAAATAATGGAAGTAACAGTGCATTACAGCTTTCAGTTTAATCTTTCCTTATGGTTCAGTATGATACCCAAAAAATTTTAAAAGTTTCAATCTCCAGTTAGATAGCCTGAAAACTTCACGGCCAGTTCTCCTTCCAGATAATGCAAAGCTATCACATTTCAGAAATCTTGATTGACATTGCAAACTCTTAGGACCCAACCATGGAACAAAGAGGACCCACTACTGATAAACACCACACAGAGATCACTGCAAGCACATGAAAGGTTATAATAAACTATAATTACCATGCAATAAATTTTTTTAAATTATTTGTTTGCCAAGGTTAATGCACGAGTAAACAGTATTATAATATCAGTATGGGAAGAAAGACTTAGATTAAGAACACATGAAAGAATCTGAACTATAAGCAAGTAAATGAATAATTAAGTAATAATGCTGCATAACTGAAATCAGAGAAGACAACCAAAGTTGAGTACTAAAAGCCGGCATTTGAAAGCATACCAAATTTTATCCTCCAGAGGTACAAGGACAACATCCCTCTGAGGCAGTGCTAGATTACTTGATTTACCAAACATTAACCCACTAGTGTCTGTCCTAGATAATAATTCTTTTACTGAATCTCAAAAAAGAACAGGTCTGTATCAGCACACAGCTAGCCAATAAAGACTAAACTGGTCTGAGATACAGTCTACCCTGAGACCAGAAGGGGATGCAGTCCTTATTATGCAAGTCTGAAACACTGGATCAGAAATTAGGATAGGGTTTCACTATGACCTTATGATTGTGAAAAAAATGAGTATAAAACTTTTCTGTATTCTCACAGAAAATTCCATGGCCCTTGGGAATATTCTGCTACTCAAAAAGACAATAAAAAAAGCTGACCAGCCCTCAGGGACCTAAGGCAGAGACCTACAGGAATACATGCCATTCCTAATTTATCTTGTCACAGTAAGGTGATAAAATGCCACACTAAGTGGATGTGACCCATTAACAGAGCCTCTCAGTCTGTTTCTGGTCAGGTATTTGAGTAATCCCAACAATAAGTCTACCTGCTGTGTGAAGAGCAGCGGTGGCAGCAAAACCCAGCACTTTTTCAGATCAATGTCTACGAAACCTTCAGACATGTAGTGATTGACATCACTAAACCAGAGAGCAATTTCCACCGGGAAGTACAGATCCCTCTGCACAGCAACGCAAAAGGTCAAGGCTTTTTGCCGTGCTTTTAAAAAAAAATGGTGCTTAAAGTTAGTAATGGTCACTCATACCAGTTTTCCCAGTAGGAGCTGAGCTTCTGATGAACTACTTGAACAGCTTTCCCAAACAGAGCAGTTGCCATTATACAGTTGATATTCAGAAGAATGTTTCCAAACAGCTTGAGATTAGGGTAAACAATATCACAGCATTCCAAGAAAGTGAAAAATAAGAAAATGTAGATGCAAACATTTCAGATGTAGGTAAGCCAGTCATGTTTTTAAGGAAGTCAAGAATCCATCTTTCCATATTCCAGGACATTAAGTCATCTTTAACACAAGAGTTTTCAAGCCTCTCAACTACCAAATGTCTCTCACTCACAGAAAGAATAATCTTAAACTAAGATGAAAGACTGAGGGCTGTGGGAATGAAAGAGCTTTCACCACAACATTTTTGCAGAACGATACAAATCTCTGAAAAGGGCTGCTATGAAAATACTGCTTTCTCTATTTTTGCAGGACGTTGTACCATTAGGTTGGACTGCGTGAGACATAAAAATGTTAAAAATAAAGCCCAATAGGTGACTAGCGAAATAAGAACTCCAACAAACCTGGTTTAAATTGAAGAAACAAGCTACTCCAAGATTTTGCCTCACTGGCATGAACAGTAAGGAATAAAAAGTGGTTGAGCACATTCATTCTTTAGAAATCTGTGCTAGATAAAATCTGGAATCTTGCATTTCTAAGAACAAACAAATGGTAAGCCTATAACTTGAGCACGTTTAAATCCAAAAAAAAGGTTTTATTTTTAGCCACAGAAACTGAGCATTTATTTATGCCATCATAATTAGAAAGTCACTGATATTACAACATTACAAGACTATATCAAATGAAACACTGAAAGACTAAAAGTTCCTGCAAAAGTTAAAAATAAGGGATACTTTTATCAATACTTGCTCCAGAAGATATCTTTGCTTAACTGTTAACATCCTATTCCCTCAATTAAAATGGAAAAGCTCAAAAGTACTTCAGAATTTCAAGGCCATCTTTCAGGAAAATGGTCCTCAAATATTTAAGTAGCATTATGAAAAGTCAAGAGAAGTGAAAGAAGGATTATTTTCAAATTTGGAAACATTTGTTCAGTGAAGATCTGAAGACCTTTCACAAGCTAAATCATGCCAGTTTCTATCAGGCAACATAAAAGTTACTACTGGTAAATTAATTGCATACAATTGCACAATTACTTGTATACTGCCCTTTTCATGGGCAAACCTCCAGTGCTGTAGAAGTCACCAACAAATACATATGTATATTTATACTTACGTATTTAAAATTCTAATAAGCAGAACACTGATTAACATACCATGGATTTTGTGACATCCAGTCACCAAACTGTAACTTGATATTCTGAGAATGAAAGGTGAATCAATATAAAATACAAAATACAATAACCAAAGTAGTTTTCCTGCTTTAATTATAGTTTAAAAAAATATTTAAATATAGCTTCTCATTTTTTAAGCATAAACAAGAACAGCAGCTTAGAAGCTGCAGAGGATTTTCCTTTTTACTTCAAAATCAGAATTCTAGAGTGCTATATCAGACAATATCCCCTCTGGAAGCATTAATCTTCATCCCTATATGTTCAGTGTTATGCAGGGAGAAAGCACTTTCATTCGTAAACAATATAATAGCAATATGCATTTATTAGAATTAATATTCAGTAATGCTTAGGGAAAATTATTTGCTAGAAATAGGCACATCCCTTACTCAAATACAAGCAGGAGTTCTGAAGTTCCCAAGAAAATATTCATGTTTTTTCCTCAAAATTCTACTTCATCTGTTGACACAAAACACCACTATAAAGTTACTTCAAGAGCTATTGGCAGAGATAATACGATGCACAGTTAAATTAGGGTGACTGAACATGTGCTAAGCTGTGAAAGACAGAATAACATTTTGTTTAGGGGAAGGAAAACAAAACAAACAACAAAAAAAAGTAACTATTTCTCCTTCTTGCAGGTTCTTCCAAAGTCACTATGCTGACCCCGAGGACACATGGCTGCCTGTCTTGGCAGCTGAGCGCTGAGCATCTGCCCAGCTAATTCCAGATCAGACAAGTTGCGCCAACCGCATACACCATGTACCACACACACACCAAGTTACAGCTATCTGAAATCAGGTAAGAAGCTACGCACACAAAAAGGCAAGTTTTCTTTGGCGAGTATCAGATCTGGGCTCAACCCAGCAAAAAGCAAGATCCTGATGCATGGGTCAGGAAGTTGCTTTCTCCTCTGAATTTCCCAATTTTGAAGTGCTTAGAAGCTTGATCAATGTTTTGGAAAGATCTACCACCTAGTAAGCAGCACAGTGTCCTAGACATAAATTTTTCAGGCTAGTCCTATCTACATCTGATAAGAGTAAACTGAATAGTATAAAATAACGCATTCAGTTACTTGCCATAAAAATTAAAGCAATAACTCAAATATTACTCAGTAAAGGTTATATCCTGCAAAATGTGAATATAAGAACAGCTTTGGAGGCAAAGCAGATATCTATTTATTGCAATGAAATTCAATATTCTTGATGCTTTATGCTCAGAGGGCTTCCTTAAGTAAATAGAAAAAAATATATAAGTACTGAAGACAATTACCTGCAGTTTTAAAAGAGCCTCCAACACACACAATTTTAAATAGAGGATGTCTCAAAAATAAAATTACAAAACCCTTCAAAATGCTGATAAAGCCTACATGGATTTCAACTACAATTTGGATAACATCAGCACCCATACCACTAATGTTCTACCCAAATAAATGATACAGTAGTAAAATAAAAATCTGTGAGAATATTTACAATTCTTTTCTCAAAATAAACTTAGCAAATACTAAGTTTGTTTAGAGACATAATCAACCCTGCAAATTAGCAAACAAAATTTGTTGTTCTGTATCATGAGCTAAGTGACAACTTTTTAAAAATGTACCATCAGGATTTTGCATACAATTTAATGCAACTCATTACTTCCATAATTGAACTAAGATCTTAAACATTTCAGTGTAGTTTATTGTTCAACACTGACTTTGCTGTCAAGTTAAGACTAAATGTAGTGTAGAAATAGCTAACAAACTACCATATGTCAAGTGACTCATGTTCTTAGACAATTATCCTAAACTTTCCCCAGGAAAAAGGACCAGAGTTAAAAAGGGGACTGCTGAAGAATAAAACTTCAAGAGATATTTAACTATTTTGTTGTGAGGTGTTTTTCCTCCCCTGAAATAGTACACTATTATACATATGTATAAGAATAGAAAACAATTATCCTCTATTTTCTGTATTCCCTATATAAGAAACCAAAATTATACACTTAATACATTCCATCAGCAGTGACAAAATATTAAATACCTGGCAAATTGTTAACATCTTTAATCTCTACTTTCTCAAAACCATCTTACAAAAAGCCTGAAACAGTGTTCCAAATACTGGTTCTGAAGTTGAGCCTCACACAATTGAGTTCAATGGGACACTGAAGACGTGTCTGGTTCACTGCTTTTCCTTTGGTGTTTCCTACCTGACCAACTGCTCCCAGGCTCCTGTCCAAAGAACCAAACAGAAACATGGTTGTTCTACTGCAACCACGCAGTTCAGTCACAGCTGAGAAATGCTGCTGGGACCTCCACCCAAGTCAAGGTAGGATTCTGAGCACACTCTGTCCCCAAAACACGCAGAAACCAACGCTACAGCTGACAAAGCACTGGCCCTTCTCTGTGCTGGTGGTTAACATAAAGTGTAAGAATACCAGCCTAAAAATAAACTATATGTCAAGCATTAGTATCATGCCTGTACCCTCCAGATGACAGTGAAACATAGTTGCTATGGTGGCTAACAAAAAGACTCAAGTTCATCTCAAGTTCATTTATACCTGAAAGACACTAACAAAACCTTATCTACCATTCAGTGTCCATATGCTATTACAGATTACTTTTGTTTTAAATAAGTAAGTACTTTGAAAATCCAAAATCAAAACATCAATCCTCAAGCAACAAACTGTGTCAGATACATTTTTTTTTTTAACATAGCAAAACCAACCTCATAAGGAATAGTTATTATCACATACAGAAGCCTGAAAAGGGGGTGAGTCTTGCATTTTACCATCCTAGGACTTCTACTTCGAAGCAGATATTTTCTGAATATCCTTTTACTTCAGTCTCTTAGAGACTGGCATACTGGACCCCTGAAGTCTCAGTTGCCTGTCTGTATTTTATTGACCAAAAGTCTATACTTCCCTTCCTCCCAACCAAATAGTTGGTAGCGATGCCCAATCTGTAAAAGGAGGAGAAAACTTTAAGATGGGTAGAAGCATTAATTATCAGTCATCATCCAGTACAGACATTACAGGAAACTTCCAAGATATTGACTTGATAATGAATCGTCACCTTCACAGAAAAAGAACATTTCCAGCGGAAGATCTCAGCCTGAAGACTGTCTTACATCATTCCTAGCAAAAGATTCAAGAATTGACTGCAGAGGTAAGCAGCCATCTGGCAAAACCAATTTAAGCATGCATCAGTCCCTATTATCTTCCAGTAAGTACAAAATGCAAAGTTGTTGCATTTGCGCAAAACAGCACAGAATATCTGAAGTACATGGCTCATATTAAATAGGAATCCTTACTTAAACACAGTGCAGTATTTCTCAATTTGCTGCACTTTTTAAAGTTACATTCTTCAGGAATGTAATTAAATATATTGGCCCATCTTACACTGTGCTAATAGAACTGAGAACTTGCAAACACACTGCTTTCTGTGTGCTTCACAAAGACATTTTCATGTAAGAGAACTGAAAATCAGGTTTATATTCAAAGACAGCTTTTATCTTAATTTCTTGCTGGATACTATCGTTTCAGCTATATAATTTGTAGTTCTTAAAGAATAATACAAGAATAATAAGCGTGTTTATAACAGACTGTTACAGTAACTGTTAAGTGTAAAAAATAGCAAGATTACCATCTGAACTGTCTCTGGCAAAAATAGCTACAGTGCAATTTTTTTTATTGATTCACAGCTATACTTTCTTTTATCTGTGATTCTATTTTTAAGAAATTAAACACATATTTTAAAAGCTTTTGTGATCTGAACACATTTTAACATACCCACTCTCTTTCTAAAACCACCAAATTGGTAAATTCCACCAAAGAGATGCTGTGCCAAAATGTATTCAGTTGTACTCCTGCTAATCCACCGAAATGAAATTGTGACAATGGCAACCTCAGACAGTATCTTGAAAACATTGAGTTAAAATAAACAATGTTTTTATATTAACATAAATTACAAAAAGCATATACCAGTGTCTAGAGCTTATTAAAAAAAAAAAAACTGTTTAGAAACAAAACGCCCCTCCACACCCCAAAAGGCTTTGAGTACTTTATTTACATTTTCAAGTCAACCCACAGCCTAGACAGTATCTTTGATAGTTTTGAAGTCAACTTATATGGTTAAAAGATATCTGATTAGTGCACTAGAACTTGTATATTAACCACAGAACCATAGAATGGTTTTGGTTGGAAGGGACCTTAAAGGTTATCTAGTCCAACCCATCGCCATGGGCAGAGACACCATCCACTAAACCAGGTTGCTCAAAGCCCCATCCAACCTGACTTTGAACACTTCCAGGGATGGGGCATCCACAACTCCTCTGGGCAGCCTCTTCAGTGCCTCACCACTCCCTTCATAACAAGTTTCTTACTTACATTCAATCTAAATCTCCCATTTCAGTTTAAAACCATTGCCCCTTGTGCTGTTACTACATGCTTTGGCAGAAAGTCTGTCCCCATCTTTCTCGTAGGTCCCCTTCAGGTACTCAGAAGCTGTTATAAGGTCTCCCTGGAGCGCCCTCTTCTCCAGGCTGAACAACCCCAACTCCTTCAGCCTGTCCTCACAGAAGAGGTGTTCCAGCCCTCTGATCATCTTGGTGACCTCTGGCCCCTCTCCAACAGGTCCAGGTCTTTCCTGTACTGAGGGCTCCAGAGCTGGATGGAGAATTCCAGGTGGGGTCTCAGCAGAGCAGAGTAGAGGGGCAGAATCATCTCTCTTGACCTGCCGGCCACGCTCCCTCAGGTCCTTTTCAGAAGAGCTGCTCTCAATCCCTTCATCCCCCAGCCTGTATTGACACCAGGGGTCGCCCTGACTCAGGTGCAGGACCTTACACTTGGCCTTGTTGAATTTCATGAGGTTCACTCCCTCAGCCTGTTGAGGTGGCATCTCCCTCCAGCATGTCAACTGCACCACTCAGGCTGGTGTCATCCGCAAACTTGTTGAGGGTGCACTTGATTCCACTATGTCACTGATAAAGATATTTAATAGTACCAGTCTTAGTACAGACCCCTAAGGGACACCACTTGTTACCAATGTCTTTTTGGACATATTAACCTACCAGTGTTATTAATACACTGGAAGAATGTATTTATTTTTAACAGTAAAGCTTTTCATGAAGTTCCATTATTTTTAACTAAAATGAAAGCAACTGTTCCTAGTATAGGTATCTCATATTTCAGACCACATTTCAGTGGCATTGTTACTGTTGCTCGCTTAAGAGGTAACTGAATGATAGCAACTTCTGAGTAAAATTTAAACCTGAAGTACAAACTTTATAACCTTGTGAAAAACAAATTTTGTTTTCTAGGCCAGGATAAAATACAAAGAAAACTGAAGCTATGATTGTCTGAAATATTTTTAAACAAGTCTGACCTTGCATATATTGACAGTTCAGCATTACAGGCAGACAAGTTGCTCATAGTAGTTGCTTTTGGTGAAGACATTCTTTCTAATCAAATCTTGTATTTGGTTTCCAAATTTGGATGATGATGGTGCTGTGCTAAGGGCAACTCATTGTTCCCAGTACACGATTAGTTTATAAGAATGATATTTTATACTATTTTCTGTAACTCATTAGGCTTTGTTAAGCAATGTTGGATAGGCATTGGAAAGAACATCCAGCTTAAAGTTGTTTCATCCATTTCCTGATAGACTTCAATTTCCTCCCCAGTTAACCCAATGACATGGAAAAGCGCTCACTTCATAAATAATCTTTGGGGTTAAGCATTGACCCCAGAGTGGTCATAAGCCCCTAACTACTACTTAGGCTTTGGTTTACAGACTTATTTCCATTTTGTAGGAAGAGAAACATAGAATTTCAGATTATAGGGCAGTGAAAAAAGCCTCAAAATCTGGAGCAATAAACACTAAACACTCAAACCACCAGACAGGGGGAGAAAAAGAAATTGAAATCTTTGGGGATTGTTTTGTTCTTCTCTGGTGTATGGCTGACTGATTACTCAGATTCGCCAGTTCTTTGAACATAGAAAGTATCTAGGGAATTTTATGCCAATAGCTAAATATCAACAACAAAAAAGAAATTTCACCTATCCTTGCTGCCCATAAGCAGTTTGAAAGCTTATGCCATTTTTTCTTTAACTTAACCACCAACTTTAAGTACTTGTTTCTGAATGTTCAAACTTAACCCATTTCAGACAAAATAAACTAAAAAAAAGAAATACAAAAATTCTGAACTACATAGTTCAGAATAATGTAACTCAGATATGAGCCAAAGTTTTAGAACCGCAAAAGGGAATTATTTTAGACAACCTTGGTACAGTGAAGCAATGAAGCATATGTAAAAATTTCCTGTGCATGAACAATTCTATTTATTATTATTTATTATTCTAATCATGTACCATTGTGTTGTGGTGTCATAAACAAAACAAAAACTGGAATGTTTTTTTCCTTTTTTTTTTTTTTTTTTCCCCTTCAGGGGAGAAGGGGAGGAGAAGGGAGGGGAGGGAAAGTGAGAGGGAGTTTAGCACTGCCTCCACCTGCTTGCAAAAGGTCAGGATATGGAAATGTAACACTGACCAAAACAAGTATCTCAACTGAATAGTCTTCTTAGGGATAATTTTACTTTCAGTTATGGTTTACTAATGAATGGATTCTTTCCTCAAAAGACACCAATTTATCCTTTACTTATTGTATTAGAAAACCGACCTAGAAAACTTAGGAATGTGAATAATAATAAGCCTGGGCTAAAATGTGTTCTAAAATCTCATGCCTTTGTCAGAAGTATGCTCCAGTGTTAATAAAACGTTAATAAATAACAAGGGAAATAAAATAATAATAATAAAAATATGGTCACCATAGAGCACTGAAGAAAACAGTAAATAATGCAAATCTCTGAAGCTTTGTGGGCTAAAAATACAGGCTCCAGATCCCAGCTGTGCTAGATGCTCATTTCGACAGGGTGAAAGGAATATGGCTTCACTCCACTTCATGAAGTGACAAATTTTATGGTGTTTCCATAAATCCCTCCAGCCAAGAGGAGGTGATCTAATGTGTTTATTTAATCAGGAAAATTACAACAGCCATTACTTTCTTCATGTATCTTAAAGAGAATCAAGACAGAATAAGGATAAAGACAGCAAAGCACATTCTCCTCTTCATTGTAAAGCCTTAAATAACCTTAGTGCAATAACTAAATATATTATATATACAAAACCCCCCATACTTAATAATTTTCCAAAGAACTTCATTCCCAGCTCTTTGTTCAAACAGACTGAGACATCTCCTGCAGAAGAAAGTTACCAGAGCACATAGCAGTGACTTATTTATGGGTGTGCTTTTTTATTCTTGAGTTTATTTGTTCATATGTATCTATCCTTAAACTACATTTGACAGGAGTCTTTGCTGCACAATAATTAGATGGATGAAATCAAAAGGTCTACGAGAGTATTACTTATACACTTACTTCCCTCACTCCCAACTAAACTCATTAATGTAATCATAGAAGAATAACTTAGAAGAACTTTGGTGTCAGCTCTCTAAACTAATAACAGTCATCTCTATGGCAACAAACTTCTTTTGTTTCTAAATAACTTTATACCATTTTTCAAGAGATTACAAGGGATTGTAATATAGATATATAAAAATATTGGGTAAAGAGCCTTCTTATCAAAGAGGAGATAGAGGGAGGAAACAGAACAAACAGATGTTTGATTGCAGTTCTCATGGCAAACTACAGAGAATGCTGTAAAGCTACCCTTTTACCAGGAACTGCCCAAAACAAATGCAGAGGGAAAAAAAAATAACCAAGCAAATCTAGTGTACTATGCTTTTATAAAAAAAAGAAATTGAACCTTTTTTTTTCCCCAAACCAGGTTTGTAGAAATTTGCTCTGTTCCGAGGGATAAAGCTTTTCATACAATATTTTCCTTATTCATTATGACATATTTGACATGATACCCTATTTTAGTTCTTCAGACTTGCCTTGTAACCACATCACCCACAACAGAACCTAGAAGAAAAATCAGCAAATGCTGCTCTCAGTCCATTTTTTTCTATTATAATGTGATCACAGTAAAAACAGTTTCTGCATCTGCATTACATTTTCACCAATAATTTTACAAGTATCAACTCTAATAAAATTTATCTCAGTAACATATTTGTTCCAAAGTCAAAGTAATTTTGGCATTTAAATGACCCTAAATAAAACATCCATATCTAGTCAAAAGAGTCCATAAAAATCCTCCTCAAATATTAGCATAGAACCACCAACATATTCCCATCCAAAACTGAATCTCAGACAGTGGCTACAGCCAGGAAGTCATTTGGTGGGACAGAGACACCTGAAGCAGCAGACTGGTCAGCTCTGTTGGACACATTGACCTCCATCTTCAGTTTCAATCAACTTCTAGGGACCTGAACTTAGCCTTTATGTTAGTCCATGGACCAGCATTCCTCAAGAAAACATGTCATCCCTTTCAAAAATTAATGTAATATAACAGATCAATGTGATTATTTGCAGATGATTTCTGATCTGCTGGCCATAAATACACTACTGACTTCTGGAAATGCATACAGCAGTTTGATAGTTTATTGTTTTCTGCTTTGTAGATATGGTTGTTAACTGGCTTGTCCCCTGTTGTTATAAATTTTCTTTTTAATGAGCTTTCCAAAAATGGATTTTAAGTGGATCTGTATGTCCTACAACATATACGCACTAGAATCAGAAAAAAAGACAGTTGTCTTAATGATCCCATCTTCTTTCCCTGACAAGAGTGATACCATGCCTAATTTTCTTCTAACCTAGAACTTTTTTGGTTGAAACCCTCTGAGAAGTCAACATTCCCCATTTCATTTGTGGATTTTCTTTATAATCTCTCTCTCAGCTCACCCTTTTCTCCAGCACAATCGTCTATTCACAACAAATACTGCTCATATAAGTGCTGCAGTTATCACATAAGAATGCTGTGAAAGTCGTCAACTTAAGTGTGAATTACTAAATGAAAGATCATTATTGCATCTAGACTGATGAGGAATGATTCTCTGCAGCGTGTTGAATCTCATCTAATTTTAGATCTTTATTGAAATACCTTAATCAACTTCAGGTAAGAGTAACTATGTCTATTCAAGATATGATTGAATTTAATTGGCTACAAGTGGTGACCTCTGCACTTCAAAGTAAGCTACCTGACAAAATTTAGAACAATTGGGTGCAATTTTTCAATGTGGCTTTTCATCACATATTAATATATTGCTTTATTACTATACCACTTCTTGTGCACCTACATTTTAGAAACTTCACACAAAGCTGTGATTGCTATATTGAAGATTAATATGAGAAACTGAACACTTCAAAGAAAGGTACACATGTTCTTATGTGAAGCTCTGAGCTTCAGAGCATCTGTGAATTTAAAGACTCTCAGTCTGTTATATCAATTTAAGTACAGTGCAATAAAATAATTAAGCTTCTAGATTAATATTTAATTAAAAAATAAAGCAATCCTACAGTAAGCCTGGACTGTATGTATTATAACTCATATGCTCATGGCTGAAATCTTTTTTTGTAGTATTATTTTAATCATTCTGATTACATTGCAGTAAGTTCCAATATAGCATACTCTGTCAATGTTTCCAGGACTCATTCCCTTCAAGAACAGCAATTTATTGACTGCTATGTCCCAATAATTGATCACTTGCTAACATTCACAATGGTTACTAAAAAGGCAAGCAAACACAAAGAAAGAAAGGTTTTCACAGACATAGAGGGTTTTAAACTTTATGGTTTAAGTTTTATAAAGTACTTTCATGCCTTTGGAGTCACCCTCAAAGTCCAGTCTACTAGAAGCAGACTGCTAAGGACACACGCACACTTTTTTTTGAAGTCAATCTGTAATCAAAATCATTACATTTCTGAGCACAGAGGCAGGGTGGGATGGAACTCACTATAGCATCACAAGCAGCGTTTTCTTAAAACAATCAAAACCAGTCATTAAAAAAAACCCAATCTTTGCTGGCCAAATCCAATTCCAATGCATATTACAGGCATATGTAAATATGGAGCTTTCCTGAACTACTCTAAAGAAGGAAGACTGGCAGGAAAATAATTAAAATCAGCATAGCTGAATGTTTTACACAACTTGTGTCCCTGTTCCTACTGTAATTACTCTATAATCAATAACATACCAAACAAACAAACAAAAACCACACCAAAACTTAGGGTATCACATGATTTCTGCCAAACTTTACTTCTACCAGTATACCTATTGTCCCTTAGAATTGCATTAAGAATGTGTAGAATCTAACAAAGTCTAATGAGAAAAGAGGAACACAAAGCTTTGAAAATCAAAACAATACACTCTGATCTCAATAAGCTGAGAAAGGCAGCATCATTTACACATTTTAATTATATAATGCTTGAAAAAGAAACACCACCTTATCTTTGCTAGGTAGTATCTTGTTCTCAATTCTTTTTAAATTGTTTTGCCTGATTAGTATTTTAGACACATTTGCTATACAAAGAAATTAATTTATATCAAAACATAATCAGCTGCTCTGGTTGTGATCTCACGCGGCCTCCAGGGTCTACAGTATCACTTCTAATGAACTTGGCAGCTGAATAATCTTTGAATATAATTTTAGGAAGGAAAAATGGTTATACTTAGCTTGTGCTAAATTAATTACAAGTGGGGTCCTTACTTAAGATGGGTGTTTACATGTATTTCAAATGAGCTATCTTAAACAGGATCACAATAGCAACAAGGAACTTAATTTACCACAAAATTAACTAGACAGTGCCAGCTAGACTACAGGTCCAGAGCTTGTGGCATTCCTTTTAGCTTTCAGCATTTCCTTTTTATGAATTTTTATGAATTCAGGGATAGGAAAGCCATATTTTTAATGAGAACAAAGAAAAAAATAATATAAAAGTTTGGTTTAAAAAAGTATTAGTAAGATAAACTGCAATTCTCACTCAAGTTTTGTGGTTCTGTTTTTTGGGTTGGCCACTGAGGGATACTAAAGGGATGGACACAAACATGGGGATGACCAGGAGGAGCTGGAGATGAAAGAAAGGAAAATTCATCAAATTAACACATTTGAGGGAAAAACTGCTCAGGTCCAAAATTTAGAAAAATTGGAAAAATGTGGCAAAGTTACAAAAGTGGCAGTTTATTTCAGAATCAGTTTTTTGGTGCAGACTTTATAATACTTCTCTTGAAAAAAAAAAAAAAAAACTTCAATAGAAAATATTCTTCTACTTAGCCAGGTATTTTACCTCCATATCTCATTTAATAAAACCTTAGTTTCAGTTCTCATGTGACCATACCTTGAACAGCATAATTTTAAGCTGCTATTTGCAATGTATCAAAAAATTCAGTTTGTACAAAACTTGTAAAAACATGGATTAAAAAAATGTATACAATTCAACTGTTCATCATGTTGTCTCAAAGTCCACAATACAAAACAAGTTTTTATCTTCTGTAGTTGAACTATGATACTGGAGATGCAACATCCAGGTTGTCCTTTCAACAGTTTAAGTACTGCTTTTCTTGGAGTTATTCTCTACTTCAGTTAATATTACCAAAAATATAGTATTTAAAATACACTGTGGAGACAGTCCTTTTTTTTTTGGCACAGATATAGATCTTTTGCCACCTTCTGTTATAGTAGGTATTCACAGTTCCCTTTCCAGACAACTGAATAATCCTGAAAATACTGTGAAACAAATTTACTTATGTCTTGGCTTTCAAAGAAAATATAGACAGACTAACTGATAAAGCAATTGTTTCTTAATCTCTTTCATGTTAGAGAATTAGTTTCTCTCAATTCCAAAGTAAATTGAGCATTCTTTGTATTTGATGTTTAAGCACCCGTAGATTTAACAGTTCTTCCCACTAAAGAAGGAAAGGGATTTCGTACAAGCACTGTACAGGAGAGAGGGCTGCACTAGCTGAAGAGATTTGTCTCAGAACACAAGCTTTTCTGTATACCATTCAATAGATTGTGGTTTGTGTCATTTATTTATTTTCGGCAAACTTTGAAGATCTGCAAGCAACTCCAGTCTCTCCCACAGATTTTTATACTCTTCTCTTTCAGAATACAGCTGTTCATTTACTGATACGGAAATTAGAAGGCATGTCAATGAAGCCTAAATGGGAAAAAAAAAACAAAACCACAAACAACAAACAAACAAAACAACTTTTTCAATAAAATGTTAGTTCTGATTCTGATTTTGTTTGGGACCTGTACAGACAAAGACAATGAGAACAACAACAACAACAACAAAATTGCTTCTGAGAAACTTAGAACAAACATGATTATTATATCTTTTAAGCTTTAAAATTCAGCTACAAACACGCATAGATATTAGGACTAACAACAACTTTAATGTCCCGTTGCACACCTTGCTGTGCTTGAAGGGAAAAGGAGCAGCTTCCCTAAAAGTTTAAAAAAGGAAACTCAAATTTGTTGTTGCATTTCACTAGAGGGCAGGGGATGTAGAATGACATATGGAAGACCCTCAGTCATCTAGATCATTATTATTACTCATAATCAGAGCATAATTTAATATCTCTAGTCTCTGCTATTTCCTAATCTCTCACTCATGGCTCTTTCTCCTCCCCCTTTTCAGCTTTCAGTCTGGCATCTAGTCCAATGACAGAGGACAAAAAGTAATTAGGCAGCAGTGAGTACAGGCACAGACCCGTGTAGGAAGTTCTTCAGTTCTGAGTATATGCTTAAAATTGCTAAGTGCTACCTAGAAAGCAGCTTGTTTCTTTCATTTACAAATCCTTCCAAAACACTCAATACCAGCACCACCTTTCTTTCCCCATAGGAAGAACCTGCCTCTGCTTGGAACAGAGAAAGGTCCTGAGTTGCACTCAACTTATTTTCTCACTAGAGAAGTTGGTACCACACACTTGTTGATTATTCATCAGCATAAAATGAAATAAAGTGTTAAATACCATTACATTTAAATTAAGGCTTTAAGATTACCCGAAACAGAATTTACTTGAAAATGGATTTAAAGATTAATAGGAAGCAACTCAAATAGGAAATTATTCTGATAAGACATACTAAAAGGCATTCATTATAATAATTAAAATCACAATTCAAGAAGGCTCCTTGAGTTCATCAGTTAAATTGTCCCAAATAAAAATTCAAGAACAGCTCATCTTATTAACTAACATAGTATGTGAATCACTTGTTACACTGGTCACTTGGTTTACTTGAAATTGTGAGTTACTGTGTAAGAGTTTCCATTAAAAGGTTAACCTATGCTATGTAATGTCACTTCTGCAATAGTGATCTCCTTAAACAGTTACAACCCCATAAGCTATGAAGTTGTCAGTCTCAAGAATATATATGGCCTATGAGTAGCAGAAGAAAGATCTTTTTTAGCAACTAACTGAACATACAAGAATTCTGATCCAAGGTTTAAGGACATCTGCAATGTAAGCATATTCAGCTAATGACAATTCAATGCAAGTCTGGGAGCAAAAAAGGGGAAAAGTAAACTGAATTGGTAGCACACAAACCCTAACAACTAATAGATTAACAAGAGATCAGAACTGCATAGTCAGTGAGTGATGAGCCACCAAAGGAACCACTGAAAGAGTTAAACCAGAACTTTGTAACTAATCAGAAGGTCAAACAAGCATATCAGGCATCTCAAGAGGTGAAAAAAGAAAATTTATCTTAAAATAAGAGGTGAGTGACACTACAGAATTTATTAAGAAATGCTCCAAGGAGATTCTGAGGTTGTGCAAAACTTACTGTGGGATGTTTAGAGGAAGAATCGAAGACGAGAAAAAGACAGAAATCAAGGTGATTCAGGAATGAAAAACATGGGGGAAAATGGGAGGAGGAGATGAAAATAAGCTGGCCGCCTGTGCCTGTTTCTCCATTTAAAAGATTGAAACATTCAGCATACAAGATAAATCCCACTGCCCTCAATACCTCACGAATACAGAGTAAACAATATTAAATGCTAATCATCATCTGGCATTAACATGTCATTTGACCCACGTTATATTTACACTGGTTAATTAAGTGTGCCCAAACTGAGTCCCTAAAACTGCCTACTGAAAATGACCCCTGCTCTCTATTAACTATTGATCAACTTTTGGAAGCTCTCTGGAATGGAGTTAGTCATCCTGGGGAAAAACCCTTCCTACATTTCAACAATCTGACAGTTTGACAATAAATTTCTAGAGCTTGCAAGTTTTCTTCAGCTTTTCTTATTCTTTTAGTTATTTATATATTTTTCTTAGTTTTTAATTCTTTACATACAAAAGTATAATATGATATATAATATATAATATATAAATATATTATATGAAAATATAAATCTGTTCTATTTCATAATATATAAAATAATTGATAAAATATAACATATGCTTATATAATAAATATTTATATAGGTATCTATATATAAAAATATTTGAATCTACTTTAAAATAAATAATATATAACTACATAACAATTATATGTAATAAATACAATGTGCATGGTATATGATATATACATATGCAGCATAGATGACAGAAGAATAATAAAACCTAAATACTATTAGTCTTAGATTTTAAGTAGTCAGCCAAGTAAAAGAATTTAATTCAGCATATTGTAACTGTTGAACAACCCAAATGACTTTTCTAGTTTGGTGAACACTGTAGTTTTAAGAGAACTGATAAGAAGTAATTACCACTAACACACCTGAAGTGACATTTTGTACTTACTTCGCATAGTCAAAGAGCCTGCTGTCCCAGAGCTGATGATTTCCTCTAGGACCAGAATGGAAGAAACAAGAATCTGTACCATCAAATTTGTTGAGACCATCTTCCGAGTTTTTTGAGGCATGGCTGTGCACAACATCCAGCAGAACAGTGATTCCCATTGAGTGAGCAACGTCAATCATTTCTTTCAGGTCATCTGGAGTTCCATAACGGCTATCAGCATGAAATTGCAATGTGTTATGAGTGGTACAATCTGAACTTCAGTTGGTAATACTGAACATTATTCATAAAAACTACATCAAAGTCAGCAGTTCTTCATCACCTAGTTTCCAGTTGTATGCAATTTATTTGCTCAGCCTCTTAAGCAGCAGCTATTGATTACAACCTGACAATTAAAACATTTTTAACTATAAAAATTACATCCCGCATGCATGCAACATTTTGCAAAAATAGTTTCAAAGTTTTACTCTTCCCTTTTACTCTGCTAATACATCAAAATTCAGTATAAAAGACAACATATACAACCTCAAGCTTCTATATTGTACGATTCCTTACTTTGTAAGAGACAAGAATGTATTTATATTACTGAAATAAACTATTATGACTAAAAAAAAAGGTACATTCATGGAAGTCCCCAAAGCATACTATCTTCACTTGTCCTGCTTAGATTTTTGTTCTAGGTACTACACTATTTTCCAACTTGCTTTTCAGTATTTTTGTCTCCTGTGTCCACCACACATTTCTTTCAACTAATTAAGTCAGTTAAAATTTTCTGTCTATCTAAACTTAGCGCGGTTGCCACTTGAGCTTCACCAAGATGGAGGAAAAATTAAAAAAAAAATAAAAAAAAAAAATCACAACATTCAGGTTTATCAGAATTTTGTTAACAATTATCTGAATATTTTTTTTCATCTATTTTAACCCTAGGCCTCAAATCTAAGTACAGTCTGTTAACAAGTGGGGAAAAAGTTCCCACAGAACAAACAGAGCCATGATTTTAATCAAGTTTATTATGAAGAGGTAGCATACAGTTCTGTTTATCATAAGGGAATGACTTACACATAGTGTTTGTTACTGCCAAGCATTCCACAACACAAAACCCATGCATAAAGACAACTGAAACTGAATTAGCCAGAATATGCTATGACAGCTGAAGTTACTTATAACCTCTTTGTACCCTGAAAGAAGTGCTTCACAGAAGAGCCAATTGCTATGTCCAACTGATTTCAGATTTAAGAGGAAGCCAGAGCAAATACCTAAGCCATTACTTTTTCTTTCCACTAAAATACCTACTTGCAATCACACACATATAGGCATACCGATTTCAATGGATGGAGAGTAAGGTAAAAGAACAGAGAAGATGCTGAAGTATTTAAACCTACCTTGATGCTGCAAAGAAGCTTGTGACCTGATAACCAAAACTGGCATAATATGCATGTTCCATAATAGCCATCAGCTGGACACAGTTATATCCTATAAAAATAGAAGAAATAAAACAAACAACTCCCTGCCTTAACAACATATGTATTCCAGACTTCTCTCCTTTTAGCTGCTTCTAACTCAATGATTAACAACTAAATATTGAGTCTCAAGAAGTAATTTCCACTTAATAGTTAATACTTACATGAACTTCCATTAAAAATGGAACGGTCAGTTTGTCAAGTGATCTATATGTAACTAGGTGTATTGAATCTCTGATTTAGAAAGCAATAAGTGATACGCAAATATAAACTTAATTTAACTTTGGAATATTGACTATGCCCATCTGCACGTCCTGCAATTCTGCTTCACTTTTGACTCTTGCAGTCAGGGGGCATGGGGATAGTCACTGGCTACACGTACTGTACCTTATGCTCTATGGAATCTTTTTTTACCACTTCAAAAACACTTTTTTCCAACTTAAATGATTACATTCCCCCTCTACAAGAGTCTTCCAAGAAAGACAAGACACAGAAGCAATGTGTTTTTGTTCTGAGTTTACCAAAGAACCAAGGCAGTATGCTGTCTGCTGTATCACCTCAGTTAGTTCAGTGCAATATTAAATGAGGCAAATCTAAAGGGAAAACAACACAGTCATGGTGAAGCCACGGTACTTTCCACACATCTTAACCTAAGCTTTCTTTAACATCAGTGAATAAATGCCCCAGATAGCTAGCAAATGAAGACTGAAAGCAAAGGATGACCTTCAGGTTTAATCTATGGTCTGTTGAGACTCCCACCACTATCACTTCACTAGTTTAACCAAAATCTTCATTTCATTCTTAAGTTTAGACAAGACACTAGTTTATTTTTTACTGGTTTTGGTTTTAAATTTTACAACTATAAAAGAGCTGTTATTATTAGAAGAGAGCTGGCATAAGCTCAGCAAATTGTCAGATTCACTGCTGTTTTATAATGCATACACATTGCAATATTCTTATTTACAGCATTTTTAAAAATAAACAGCAACACAGCATCCAATTAATCTCATTCGATTTGCTTGCTATTTATTTTGCTATTTGTCATGCACATATTTCTACAAA
Source organism: Streptopelia decaocto (assembly GCF_964273445.1). NCBI lineage: Eukaryota > Metazoa > Chordata > Aves > Columbiformes > Columbidae > Streptopelia > Streptopelia decaocto. The sequence continues at coordinate 131,333,534 of NC_138663.1, read as the reverse complement.
CTATTAATACCTTAGCATTCTTACATATTGATGTCTTTAAGCTTGTCCTAACCAGACATTCCAAACCCAAATCTAATACCCCTTAAAAATACATTAAAAAAAACCCTTAATTCTCACCATGTTTACTTAATATAAGTAAGAACAAACATGAACTATCATTTCAGTATAACCTACTTAAATTTGATATTTCTTTTATTTTGTTTTGTATCAGCCTTTTCATGACATTTCCTTTGCCCAAAGAAAAAGTTGTAGGTAAAGCAGAAAGCTTTCATAATTCTGTTAAACATATTAACCTCCTGGAGTGACTAAAATTGTTCAGCACTGGAGAAAGAGTCACATTTATGTCATGTAGAATCCAGATTTAGTTTTTGTTGAGGGCCCCCAGATGTGCAAACTTCCTTGTTTCACCTGCAAGCTCAAATTTATTGAAGGGTAAAAGCCACATTTTGTGAAACACTGACTCAACAAATAAACCTACAAGAAAAATCTATGGCTTCTTCAGGTATTCTGGCAAATAAGAATAACTAAAAAAAAAAAAAAAAAAAAAAAAAAATCAAACAATGCACAAGCACAACTACCATCCACAGAGCTGTCAGCCATGGATGTCACAATTATTTTATAGTTGAGTGTAACAAACCATATTTTATCACAGGGCAGTAACAGTCACCAAGTTCTAATATTGTCCATTACAGAAATGGTGCAAATACACCACAGGAAAAAAAAAAAAATTAATAAATAGAAACTGTGGTGAACAGGTTGGCTATGCTTCTTGAAATAATGATGCCAATTGTTTCTTTCATGCACCCCCTCCAATATACTAGAGGTTCTTTTAGAAAATCCATCCAGATATTACTTTGTCTTTCCTTAGAATCAAGACATACATAAGTAGAACCAACTAAGAACACAGTATTTTCTAAAGACTATGTCAGGAGAACAGGTCCTATTTCAAGTGGAAAGCAAACCACAACAAAAGCAAATTGCCCTGTAGCATTTATCTAGGCTTTTGCAATCACATTTTACTCAAAAATCTGTGGAATGGATTTTAACCTACATATTCTATTTCAGCCTTTTTAATTTTTTTCCATAGATTTCACTTGTTCAGAATTTTAGCTGCTCTAAGAATCTATTTTCACAGTACATGTAATCTAAAAATACAAAAACCTATACAGATGTGATCATTATATTTTCTAATAAGAAAACAAGCACATAAAAACTTATCTTTGCAAGTATCTCCGTTATTACTTACCAAGATCCTTTACTCTAGGTAGTACATTGTATGTGAAGTTTTTATAAGAAGCTACTTTTCCTTCTGGGGAAGCAATCCCTACATGAGATTCATAGATCCTTAGGCTTTTTAATCTCTTGGGTGAAGGATGCTTACGCTATAAGGAAAAAAAAAATAGTTGCTGTTAGGATACAACAGCTTGGAAGTGTTGTCACAATGACAATTTGCGCAAGACGAAACAATTCAATGTTTGTTTTGTTTTGTTCTCCTCTAATAGCACAAACATTTCAGAAATAATTAAGTATTCTAAACTGTTAAAGTCAATGTCTATTTCAAATTAACATTGTTCATGAAAAAGAAACTTAGAAAAACTACCGCTTAAACCTATTTTTCTCCCAAGGATTTTCTTTTTCCCTCAAAAAAAAAAAAAAAGGAAAAAAAGTTACAAGAGTCTATATTCTATTTGTTAGTTTCATATTCAAGTGAAACTTTGAAAAGTTATAACAAAATCAGTAAAACACATATGTAAGTGAAGAGAAATTACAGGGACAACAAGAAGAAAAAGAAGTTCTGGTTGACACTGCTTCCCTCTATCTCCAGTGGGCACCTCTCCTATTCATAAAAGGACTTAACTCTCACTAAGGCCTTGTCTGCACCTTAAATGTTCTTGCCTCCTTTTCACTCTAGGTCATAAAGACCAACGTATTTTCAATTACCACCGCGTTCCTCCTCTTGTAGAGGAATCTAGGTATCAAACAGCATCATAGGCACAGGTTAGGTCACTAAATTCATATGTACTGTACACTTAAAATAAAAGAGTTACTCTAGACTAAGTTGTTTTTTTCTTAATAGATTTTTCCATGTGAGTTATCCTTTCTCTGCCAAGAAGATGCCTCATAATTTGAGGTGGGTGCTAAAATTTAACTAAAAACAGAGGTTGCAGCACCTCTAATATAGAATACTGTATACTATTTTATAGTGAAAAAACCAAGTGTAATAATATGAAATAACATCACTTAGTCTGCGGTTTATGAATGCTCTCCCAAGATATTTTTCATACATCATATGAAGGTGTCCCTCCCTTAACAGCAGTGCATGAGAAATAAGAGGGCTTTAAAATTAATAAACAGATTTTCCTGATACAATGAAACTAGGATTTGACTGAAGTGTAAGCACCTTGATTCTGAAAGCTTTATCTGAGTTCATATGCCACTGACTTCTTATTGGAGAACTGAACTTTGTATTTGGGGCTAACATACTTAAACCCAATTCTGATAATTCCCTGCTATATCAGGAAGGTGCCTAGCCCTGGAATAGTAATTGAGCTTGCCTAGCATGTGGGAAACCAAGTTTAGTATATCACTTTGACAGGTAGTTATTTGGGGGGTGAAGGGATTGAGAGGAGCCCCATGGAGAAGGACTTGAGGGTACTGGTGGATGAAAATCTGGACATGAGCCACCAGTGTGCACTTGCAGCCCTGAAAACCAATTGTATCCCGAGCCCCATCAAAAGGAGCATGGTCAACAGGTTGAGGGAGGCGATTCTGCCCCTCTGCTCTGCTGAGACCCCACCTCGAGTTCTGCATCCAGCTCAGGAGCCCTCAGTACAGGAAAGACATGGATCTGCTGGAGAGGGGCCAGAGGAGGCCACCAAGATGATCAGAGGGCTGGAATACCTCTCCTGTGAGGACAGGCTGAGAGAGTTGGAGTTGTTCAGCCTGGAGAAAGCTCTGGAGGGACCTTATTGCAGTCTTTCAGTACTTAAAAGGGGCCTGTAAGAAATATGGTGATACGCTTTTTAGCAGGGCCTCTTTAGACAGGCAAGGGGTAATGGTTTTAAACTGAAGTGGGAGAGGAGATTCAGTCTAGACATGAGGAAGAAGGTTTTTTTTACAATAAGGGTGGTGAAACACTGGCATGGCTTGCCTAGAGAGATGGCAGATGCCCCATCCCTGGAGACTTTCAAGGCCAGGCTGGACAGGGCTCTGAGCAACCGATCTAGTTGAAGATGTCCCTGCTCACTGCAGAAGCTTGGACTAGATGACCTTGGAAAGTCCCTTCCAACCAAAACTGTTCTATTCAATGATTCTATGATTCTATATATTGAATGGGAGATTGAAAAAGTAGCTCGAAAACATTCACCATTAAATCACTTGTTTCTGTCAAAGCCATGAATAAAACCCCTTTACTTCTCAAGTAGCTATTTTAACTAGTTTGCTACCCTCTTTTTGTGGAACAGTTTTTTTTTTTTATTCTTCCAAACAGGGATACAAAGATGACACAATACACAGTTTTATACACCTTTAGAAACTAATACTTGAGAGCCTTACTATATATGACAGTGGTGGATTCCAGTGTACCCAATCGTAATTCACTTTGTCTTCATCACGGACTACATATCTTGCCCAAGGTGAAATACGATAGAGGAGTTCGCCATTTTGAGCACGAATCACCACCTATAAAATAACCGCAACATATGCATGCAGTCACATATAATTCATACAACATCTCCTATCTAAACTGTAGCAGAGAATGAAATAGTACGCTACACGGAAATTTAATTTAAAGAACACACACAAATATACAATGCAAGTCAAGACAGGGAAGAAAGAATGACCCTGTTCACAGAGATGATTTGCAAAGGGATAGTAAACCAGGCATGCCAGACACAGGAATGATGCTCACAAGCAGGAACTGAAAGGTGAAGATATATATGGAAGCTTGATATAAATAATAGGAGAAAGAACCTTCCCAAATAGATTACCGTTAGGTTCCCTAATTTGCCCTGTCATTGCTATTTCTTTGCCACGTTCTTATAAATCTAAACAGACATGCACTGTAATGCCATCAGGATGAGAACTGTCACTTGTTTACTTGGTAAATGATCTAGTAAGCGGATTTTAATAACTTAATTCCCTTTCATTTTCTATGCTCTGTGAGTCCTGACCAATATCATATAGACCAGAAACACACATCAACAGAAGAAACACAGGACAATTTTCAGGTCAAGAAGTAAGAGTAAAATTTAAATTGCTGGGTTTCTTCTGTTGCCTTTCAATTTCTCTTTATTGTATCATTAGAATGATGAAGGCATTAAATATTATTGTTTTACATCCCATATTTGGTTTCCTCTATTTTACAATTACATGAAAAAGGGCCATTCTTTTCAGTTTTTTCAACAAGCTCATAGAACTTCAGAAGAAAGAGTAACCAAACACAAGAAACCTAGGAGTTCTTTTGGAGTATTATAATTTTTCACAACAAAAGCAAAACTGAAATAATTACTAGGATAATGTTGTACCATGATCTTGCAGAAGACATTTTATTTGAGTAGTTGATGATCTTGAACAGGCCACCTTTGCTCTATTGAGTAATTAATGTAATCTATGACTTACAAAATACTCTTGGAGAAGGGTCTGAGAACCAAGGGGTGGAAGGTAGTGTTGCTGACTAGAAGAGTGTTACATGTTTAGGAGCTAGGTATGACAGGTCCATGTGGTGTTGCACACATCCCTTGGTTGCAAGACAACCTCAGCCACCTCAGCATAACAGAGGGGCCTTGAATGACAAAAGGCAGAGCTTCTCGCCAAGGACAGGATCTGCTCCACATTGTAGGCCACAGGGAAATCTTCCAGGACACTGGCTAATAACACACTTTGGCAGAGTCCTCTGTACTTGAAGAAGGTGACTTACTCACTATCAGTATTCCTTCTCTTATTCTGTCAAATCAAAGCACCTATCCTATGAAGCCAGTTGTTGCCAGGCCTTTCTTCTTGAGATGTAGAAAGAACTCTACTCCCTCTCTCTCACCTCGCTGCCAGCAGAAGAAACAGCATCACTCTGGTTTTACTTGGTATTTCGGCTGCCATTAAAACACTAATACAAGAGGTTTGCAGATTTAGAACCCAGAGATGTACAAGCAAGTGAAGTCCTGAAATTCTTCATTCCATTTTTGGTTTGGTTCTTGGTTTGGGGATGGGGGGGGGGGGCGGGGGCAGCGCGGGGGGTGTGTGATATGTTGCAAGGAAATTTCTGAACATCATAAGAAGCCTCAAATGAAAAGGGGCAGGGCATCTGAGTTTTTGGTTGTTGTGTTTTTTTTTATTTGTTTGATTGTTTTTTTGAGACTAACCATTCTAATCAGAAAAAAACCTAAGAAAAAGTTATTGAAAACACTGTACTGTTGCATGGAAAATTTCTTCTGTCAACTGTGCTAGCAAAGCTGGCCAAAAGGATATTTTTTACAAATTATATCAACACTATGAAGATATTCCTGGTTGATAGCATTGACAATTTGCAAGTTGCTATTAAAATAATAAAAATTATCTCTTCATTCTTATATCACACTTCCAATGATGTTATTGCTTGTTTTATTAATCCATCCTAATTTACCCATCACAGAAACAAGATAATGGCATATAATAAGCATAGCTAGCTACTTATGTTAGCATTCCTTTTTCTCTAATATTCCAGTATAATTCAGGCTTATGAAGGGTAGGCATATATTATTTTCAGAAATATGAGGCAATTAATCTAAATTCAGAACATTATTTAATTAGATGTAGTACTGGTTTAATCCAAAGATGCTACCGGAAGGGGAAAAATTTTATTATGAAATAGTGAAACCAGTCATGCATATTCTTTAATTTAATCCATTAAATGCTTGAGAAAAACAGATATTAGAAACACAGGTAAATGAGCAACCAGTTATTTCACTTTCTTAGCCCACACTTTCACAGTTACACTGCACATGTGCATTAGCAATATCTCTGCATTCCATCCATCTGAAATCAAGTAAGAACTTCTGTTGTACCATAGTTACTCAAATTGACCATATTTCCTCCATCCCAAGGCATCAGTGCATTTGATTGACCAGTTTTCCAGAAGCCATTTTAATTAAGTACTATTTTTGTTTTTATTCAAAGCATCTATCAGGTCAAGTTTATTCATAAGACTTTTCAGGGACTGAGGGACCTTTATGGGAACTTGTAAGAGTTCCTATCAACTTTCACAGCCAGAATTCTAATAGCTACAAATAAAACTCCTGAGAAGCAGAGGCATACATGTATTTCTCACATATTATAAGAGCGACAATGTAATAAACAGGTGGTGCTGATCTACCATTTCCTGCAAAAGCTGGGTTTACATACTTAACAGTCTAAACAGACTTAAGCGTCTCCTCTATTTTAAGGTTCACAGTCTAAACCACTTCTGGTTTAAATTTTCACTTTAGAACAACTTCACTTTCAGTTTTATTACACAAAGATATAAGAAACCTCCCATGCTTTAGAGAAAAAAACACATCCAACACTTGAAATCATACAATTTAAACATGCAAATGTCAGAAAATGTCTAAAAAAGTGGGGGGAAAGAAAGTGTATTTGTTGCCTTCTTCACAGTATACAAGGAATATTTTCCATATATATACAGCCATGCCTGTATTTGGTAGAACCTGAATGTAACAGTAGAATTCTCAGTTTTCTGCCTGTGTTGCTCTCATTTTTTAACATCATGCGCTGTGCACAGGGAAAGCATAGTCAAAAGGAACATAGTTAACTCATAAAAAGAATGATTACTACACTTAAAGCTGGTAAAGTTGAATCTCATTCTCCTCTGGTTCACAAGCACACAGCCAACATAGTTTCCTTAGACCTCTATAATGTGATCCCTAATGATTTCAATTCTCATTTCCTATGCTTGCTTAACCCTTTCCTTAGTTTTAAGGGAACCCCATTTACTGAATCTTTCTTTTCCTTAATTACCAAGCTTTATACTCAATCAACTTCCTATTCCTCTCTCCTAGTATTGTAGACAGTAGATTAAAAATTACAAGTAGAAAGACTTCAAGTAACATTTTATAAAGTTTCTTGAAACAGAACTCTCACATAATCATGTTGAGCTGAGGCATAAGCAAAACTGCAAAAGTTGAATGGCAGCCCAAAACAAATAGCAATTCAGCCCAAGTCTGACAAAAATAACTCTAAAGGCAACAGTCCAACAGCTTTCATTCCCTTATTTGCTTTGGCATTTCTTGAAACAATTACAGATGGGAAAAAAAAAAAAAGTTGTAATAAAAAGGGTAACAATACAAAGCACATAGGCAAAACTGAAAGACAGATAAACAATTCTCGCTCCACTCACCCCAAACTATTTCTTGTGGTCCATTTTCTGCAGTGTTCAGATATAAAAAGTAGCTGCCATGTATGCTCTGCACCTGCGGCTGCAGGTTATATATATGCATAAATAATATTGAATATAGTCATCATACAACCCTTTTGACAAAGTAACTATGAGTCTTATTAGCAGATACCGTATTTTTGCTCCAAATTTGCCTTTTTTTCTTTCATTTTACATTTTCAACTACTTTCTAAAGTTATGATGCATAACCTAAGCTAGCTACCACTTATCCCATCAACATTTTATAGCTGAATTTATGTTTTCTATTTACCTCAACCATTCTCTCTAAAGAACGCATATACATACACATAATATGTACCAAACAGCACTTTGTCATTAGTATGTTTTCATATTACAGTTATGTACCTGCATTATGGCTTACCCTTGGCTTTCTTCAGCTTTGTGATTCAAGTCACTTTTTAAACACTTACCAATATGAACTATGATAAAATTATCGCAGAGAAGCAATGCTGATCATTACACAAAACACTCCAACAAGAGGACAAGTGCAGGAGAAAAAGGAAATCCAAGCTTCCTAGGCAAAAATAACACATCTTCCTCAGTTTGCGTGCTTAAAACAAACTATTAAGTAACAGCCAAACTAATTTAAGAAGAAAGAAGTCAACATAGCAAAAGTTAAATTTATACTGTCCAAATTCAGGATGACAGAAAAACAAACAATACCAGGAAACAGATGAAGAGATCTTGCCTCCACCTACAGTAAACACTTGTTAGAAACACAAACCAGTAGTATGTTACTATCAAACTGCATAATACTTGGGGGCACCATAACACTTTTTCTAAGAGGAGAGATGGGGAGTCTCTTACAACAGCTGACCTATTATATATTTCACATTTAGAACTTTGTACCAAAGTCATTTTCTTATTTACTCATAGTTTTCATGCTGGCTTACCCCTTGGAAATTTCTAACTCAGGATTCAAGTTAATAATGCAGAATTTTCCTACATTAACACTAGACACAGCTCAACTGAATAGGGTGGGGTTTTTTTTGTGTCCGTGTGTCCCGTCCCGCCCCCCCCCCCCCCCCCCCCGCTTTGAATGGTAAATAAATTCACAAAATATGTAAAACCTCAAATTCCTTGATGACCTCAGAAACCAGAATCATGTGACATTCAAAGTGAAATATCAGTATGAGTACATGTAAATAAATGCCCTCACACAAATAAGCAAGTGTCAGAAAGAGACAGAATGAAAACATCCTTCAAAATTTCACATTAAGAAGTCAATTTATTCTAAAAATGGGCATGGCATAGAAACACAATTCCTATAAGAACAACTGTAAAATAATGAACAGTGAAGAGCTTAACATAAGCTCCTCATCTTTTGTATGTAAAAGTTAAAAAAACATGGTTTGTTTGCATTTTCCATTACAGGGGTTTTAGTGCATTTTCAACATTTCCATCTGAAATGTTCAGCACACTTTAAGTTTAGCATCTGGGACCACTGTAATTAGTGCAGCATAATTCAGAAATAAGCACACCCAAGGTAGTGAAAAGATGCCCTGGTAACCCAAGGTTTAAGGCATCAGCGCTGTTGAAGTGATTACTTTTGAAGTGAGAACTTTCAGATGTGAATAAAAATCACCAGAAAAACTGAAACAGATAGTTGTAATAAGAGCAAATGTATAATGAACAATGGCTGATTTTGCAAGTATGTAAGAACTGGTGTGCAAAAGTGAATTTCAATTTCTAAAATGCTGGACTGCTGCAAGATAAAGCAGGGCCTAAATCTCACAAGACCATTAGTATCAAAGTGACAACGTGTTCTGTGTCTGTCCAACTAGAGTATAAGGAATTTATGAAATGGGGAGTAAGCTTCAGGATAAAACTAAGTACAGTCTTTACAGCTGTGTTTTGATAATGTTTAAAACTCTCAAAAGCAGTTTATTACAGTTAAGGAGAAACCATCACTCTGAGGGCAGTCTAGTGCCATACAGAAAAGGCAATAACATGCTGCAGCAATTCAGAAGCTGAAATAGGTTTCATTTAATTTAATGGTGCTTCCAACACAGGACAAGTGAGATTCAGTGGCCTCAATTTTCTGAGACACCCAAGAGCCTCAAAACTTTTCAGTATCCCACTATTCTGCCTTTCCAAAACAGCATGAGTCTTCCATATCAGCTACAGCACATCTGCCAACCCCTCCTGGATGTCTCAGACTACTGAAAGGAAAACTTGGCACTTACGTTCAGGCAACTTTCAACCTACTGTGACCCAGTAAAATTCGTTGTCTTTTCATGAAAAGCCACACATTTTTCTTAAATTATCTATTAAAAAAAAGTCTGACAATTTTTCAAGTCTAACATTTATAAAAATTTAGTCACAAATACAAATTTAGATAAACTGCAAACCCATGTGTAAAATGGAGTTTAATACAGTTGTGCTGTTGTTATGACAGATGAAACTGTGCAGTCACAGGCTATAAAACATCACATTTAAAATTAATATGCTGATGACTATTCCCTTTCTATCTTTTTTGTGTCTGCACCCCTTCATCTTCTCTTCCCACCCCTTTCATTTAGCTACCTCATCTTCCAGTGGACACATACACAGATCTTCAGAACAATGTGGGAGAATAATTCAAATGACAGTCGTACACAAGAACAGACAATTTCTTTGCCCAGCATTTGCTCCTTTAGCTTTCAGTTCCTGCATCTAAAGCTGACTTTAATTCCATGTGTGAGAATTTTATTCAATTATGAGGTATTCCCCTAAGTCATCTGCCTCTGTATCTACTGATGATGACACAGAGTTAAATATTGGAAATAAAAATAAGCCATGCTGCCTTGATAATTCTTTATTTTTCAGATATTTAATTTAAAACTAGCATCTGACTTTTTTTTTTTTTCAAGAATTAAGAATAATATTTTGTGGTTCAGGAAATTTGTTATATAATGGTTTATCATTTATATTTGAGTTGCGGAGAAGAAAATGAGGGGGTGATAACTAGATAACTGATGAATATATGCAAGCCAATAAACTGCTATGAAACACTGTATTATTATTTCATTACTTTAACAGCTTGAAAGCACTTGGAATGATTGTTGGTATATGTGGCTTTTAATACAACAATGAAATTAAATTGGCCATCAAACCAACAATAGCTGCCATAATGAGAGACTTTACTAGCCTTAATATAAATATGGAAATCTCAGTGACTTGTTATTTATAAGGGCAATAAGCTATTACTTCTATATTTTACAATTTACAGTATTTCATTAGCTTCATATTCATTCATTTCTGAGACAAGATTATCGAAGTGTAAAGCCACAAGAACATAGGTGGAAATACCACCTCATCTTAAGTGACATGCACCTCATCTGAAAGTCGGTTCAACCTAAGACCTAAAAGCATGACAGAGTCAGGTCCTACAGAGTTTCTAGGAAGCTTGGGTTAGATGCTGCAATAACATAACCAGGTTTTCCTGGTTATGAAATTTATTAGAAATTAAACATCAAGGTATTTGCCTTCCTCAGTTGGTTTAAGAGTGCATAGGGAAGGAAAACAACTATTTGTACACAAATATCTTTTTTAGTATAGTACTGTAGACAAAGTTTTCATTTTTACTTTAGAAAAAATAGGGTAACTGAGAGAATGAATTACAAGTTTACAAAAATACAAAAGAATCTGAACCAATTAATCTCTCCAAAACTTTATACTTAGGACATATTACTGCTTTAAGAAAACCTGGTCTTAGATTTCATTTCATAAATATAGTTCATTTTCGAACTTAGTTCCTGCATTCAGGTGACTAATACCATTCTGCTATGAGATCATATTTATTTTTTCTTAAATTGTTCATCCTTTTCTCAACCCCCTCAAGTTGCTACAGAAACAGAGAAGTTTTACTGCCAGCTGAAAATACCTTTCCCAGGATAGAATATACAGTTCTGATGATCTTTTGCCAGTGGATGACATAAATTGAGCCAATTTACAGAAGTAAATAAAATCACATCACCTGTCCTGCCTTCCCCCCACACACACACAGAAAACCACAGGGCAACTGTTACCACTCTATTTCTACAGGTCATACTGGCTTGTGAGACAAGCACTAGAATCTAGAGGCAATGGTTTTGTATGTTTGGTTTTTTAATACATGGGACCACAGCAGAACAATTTTTGGTAAGGTAATGTAACTTGCTGCAGAACCCAGGACCAGAATTCAGAGTTCCTTGCATGACACAGTTTGCTTTAAAAAAGATTTAGATAAAAATACAAAAGCCTGACAAAAAAATGCGGATAGAACAGCAGTGTTAAAAGCTTTATTCAGGAATTGTCTCATTCAACCTGACAGATTTTAGAGACTAGATAAAACATTTTCCTCTTTAATAGCCTCAGAAATAGAAGGCGAGGAATGAGGAAGCAAACACAGCTTCTTCACTAGTACCTATTTCTTCTTGCTGCACAGCCCTGCCTAATGAAGCTCAGGAGAGGCAGCAAGGAGGAAGAGGGATCATTTGCACAACTCTTCGGCTTTCCCAGCCAGGAGTACCTTCCCAAATGGACCCTCCATCCAAATAAGTGGGAAAGAAGGCATGGAAAACAGATATTTACAGAGTTCACCTTCCAGTGTAAAACTCTACCACAGTCTGTTCCTACTGCTCCAAATAACAAATTAATCACGTGTATATGTCAAGGTGCTTGCAGTCACTTAAGTTATTACTGAGAAATGAATTGAGTATAAACCTTGAAAAGAAGTCTTGGAAAGAATGGACGGTGTGTTGCTTCTGCCAGGCTGTTCTCCCTAAACTGCAAATCAGTTACACAAGAAGGAAAAAGTAATAGAACACTCTAGTCATATTACTCCAGGTCTCCCTCTCTTTTTTCTCCTCATCAGTTTATGATCACAGTCAAAAATCAAGTCAAAACAAAGTGATCTCCTTTGTTTGTTGCAGTGATTGTTGTTGTTTTCCTTCCAAACAATTTTCTGGCAAAGAAATCTCCTAAAGGGGCAACAAGCATTTAAACCAAATACTGAAAAAAATACTGCCTAGCTACTAGACACCTAGTAATACTTCTCAGGTAGTTTATACATTTACTAAAGTTCTGCAGAGGAATCTGTGTAGTTCAGAAACCAATGGGAGAGGGGTCTATTTGCTATGCAGATTATTTTTCTGTAAATAAATAATCACATCAGCTATTAGACTCTGAACTTATTAGGGATTAAATATTTGTTCACAATTCTCCCTTCTTTCCCCTTCTCACCTGATGAAAGAAAATATATTAAAAAAAAAAAAATCAAAATACGAAAGAATCAAAAGCCTATCTTCAAAATGCAAGTCATGAAGTCATGCCTTGATTTTCCAAAAGAGGGAGATATAACTCCATTTGTGAATTAAGCATTTCAATTGCAGTGAATAATCTAAAAAAAAAAAAAAATTAACTGGTTTACTAGCTCAGCTTAAAAAGGAAAGCTTTTTGTCTTTTTTCCATTCCATGCTTCTCTTAGAAAACTCAGAGGAATTAGTAAATACTACAAAAGATACCGAAAATACTATATTATCTATTTTAATATTAAAAAAAACACAAAAAATTGAGACCAGCCTAGTATTATAAAAACTTCTGTGCAGACAGAGATAAAAATACCATAGGAAAAACAAACTGTTAAAATCCAGGAAACCATAAGAGAGTTGTTAAAAATAAAAGCAATATCATATGGAAACATTCCCAATAGATTTCAAACAGGTACAAGTGTAGAGACAATACCTGGTTTAATCATCATGAACAATCCTATATGTCAATGGATTTTGACAGGAAGAAATAATAATATTTATAAGTATTAGCTACACAAAGACAGCATTTTAGGTATTGAGAGACAACCAGTTTATTTTTTAAAAATACCACTTTTATCTGTGCTGCAGGACAGGATTCAAACTTTTCTTTCAGCCAAGAATCCAGATTTTGAAAACCTTTTTCAAAATCAGATTAATATAAGTCAAAGCAAAACCAGAATCCACACAATACATAGTTCAAGAAATACTTTTTTCCCCACTGTGACTTAACTAGAATCAAGTTACAAAACACCAGTGATGCAACTCAAAGACTATAAAAAATTATATGCATAATACAGAAGTATTCATATATGTATTACAGAACTGAGAGGCTTAAGGTAGGAGAGCACAGTTTGAAAAGCAACCATAATAATAAAGCACATTACACACATAAGTGTAACTTATTAGAGTTGTTTCAAGCCTTGTCAAATAGAAAAGAAGCTGTTGAAGTATGTAATAGGGGCACCCAAGCATTAAGTATTACTTATCCTCTACTATTAAGTGTTTGTATGAAGGACAACTGCTGCATAATGCACTTTGCGGTTGGGCAGCTGTGGCACAGCACTCTTACTGTTTGATGCTCCCATTCACGGCTGCTTCTAACCGACAGCAAAATATCTTTTGGAGATGAGGCAAGTCATGTTCAACACCTCTACTTCCTGCAACAAACTCCCACAGCATCTTATAAGTGGGGTAGCCTACAGCCCCGAATGGGCCTTCCACTGTCCCTCCTGTTGCTATTGTCTCCCTGCTCAAAAACTGCAGAGTCCCTAACACTGTAGGTGACACTCTCTTTTGTGGATAATAAAAAAGTTCAGAGAACTGTGATGTCCTCCCTCTTTCTGAGGCTGTCTGTCATGGATGAGCTTCCCTGAGCCTCTGCACTCATTGTTAGGCACATTAACGGGTTCTTTCTCATATTCTAAAGTAGCATACTTTGAACACTTTATCATAATGCCTCAGAGAAGTCCTCAAACAGCTCCTGTGTTGGACATGGTGCTAGTACAGATTCCACCTGACAGGACCTGGGCATCCACAGTGTCAAGTCCATTAGAACACTAAAGTTTATTTTCCACTTTCTCCTTGAATTATAATCTTCTCCTAACATTATAGACAAATACAGCTGAAAATTTGGAAGTACATACCAGCAAGTCACACTGAGAAGAGTGTCAGAAGCTTTACCTAACTAGTGACCCTATCTTCTAAACAAAAACAATTCTCCCAAAATCCACAGCCACATTTGTATATACTTAACATGGGTTCTGACTTTAAATTCCATTTCAAGACACTGTCTTCTTTAAAAATTCTCTCCCTTTACCTCTAAAAAAGAAAAAACACATTTTGTTTTAAAACATACCTCATATAAATGCAAACAATTAGTCTTCTGTATGGATAAACCAAAAGGAAAATATTTTTAAATGGCAAAACCTCCTACTAAGGAACAGTGCAATCATCAAATCACAGGAGAACTAAGCCTGCCAAAATAACTGAACATAATTCTGAAGTACTGAGCTCGGTCTGCAAGCAAAGGCTCCGAAGAGCAACAGCCTGTTGCATTACAATTCTTCGTCACTGCTACAACCTCTCCTATGAGTCCACAAGTAGTTGCACATTGTTTACCAAATCCAACCAGGCAAAGTTGAGAGATCATTAACCTCTCAAAGAGATAGCAACTCTTCCTGCTAGTAAACATAACCTGTAACCCACAGAAGTCTATGGTAACTTGCTGAAGGGTCATGGCTCACAATCAAGCAATGAAACAGGGAGGGAATTGCCATAGATTTAACTAATGCTTTACTTTCCATTCAGCACCACTGATGTCTAGAACTGTATATGCTAGATGACTTAAATCCTGTTCCCTAAAGTTAACAATGCTAGGAATGTCATATCTGCTCCTTCTTGCATACAAGTTACACACCACTATGCTGCAGAATGTTTGTTTCATTCACTGTTCAACTCTGTGGACCTGGTGATATTTTTTTTTTACGTCCTACAGACCACTTAAGACACAAAATTTAAGTGAAATGGAACTTATGAGAGGCTATGAGCAAGGATATTCCTTCTCCCTTCAGCTGGGTTGAAAACAAGAAACATTACAAGTATTTATATCTTTACCTGTAAGAAACCAGTGAACACTTCTTCGGGAAGTTTCCCGTTGAAATAAAGTTTCATAGTTCTGCTAGGGATACCTGGGACTCCCTTTCTAACAGCTGTCTTACTGCCCAGAACCTTTTTACATCTTATGTTACAGAAAACTCACCACATCTTTAACACTTCTATACCTAGCATCCTAACCACCAGCTTGTTATCCAATTATTAAAAAGTTTCCTGGGTTTTCACATTCTCATTAAAAACGCCTTCACATTTTGACTGCAGAGTGCTTGACATTCATGAGACCTGAACTCAAAGCCAGCCTGATGCTCTGCTGCTGGACTTCCACATCAGTCAGGTCAGCTGCAACACCATCTACTTCATCAGCAACAGTAATTACACTTGATGAATTTCACTAACAGTAGTTCCCTGACACTGATTAACCTCTCTGCTCACCATATTTGATTCCTTTTCAAGGTTTACAAGTTAAACACAGAGCATGCAGAACTACTAGGAGTATAGGATACAGTAGTAAAAACTGTATGGATGAATAGTTACCTCCTAATCATGATTAATCTGTTACTATTCTGACTCACAGAAGTTCCTCCTTTGCACCCTTTAATATTAAAAAGGCTTATGTATTTGGACTGGAAAACTACTCAAAACCAATAGTAGTGAACTTGTAAAATATTTTGTACAAATTGACAAAAAAAAAAGTGACTGTTATCCATGTCAGTCCCAATTTTGAATTGACCTTGCCACCTTTAACTACCGTTCAGCAATCACTGAACCCACTCAAACATACAAGAGTCTGGAATATCAAAGAAGAATATAGTGTAAATATGTGCAGAAAATATCAAATCTAATCACTTCATTACAAGACACTCCCTCAAAAAACTATACATTTTACCATTTAAATATATATACATGCACACATTTCTAGATACAAGTGTGTGAAGGAGGAAGGCTATAGATTTAGCAAATTATGGCATACAGAGTTTTAAAAACATTCCTACCATTTTCTGAGGTGACCTTTCCAGGGAAAATTTACATTATTTGTTCCCTGAGCAATATGCAATTAGTTATGCCAGCATACACAGAGAAATTATGAAGGCTGCTACAGTGCCTAGAAATGATCTCTTAAAACCCAAGCAAAATTAACTACAAACCAGGATTTTTTTTTTTTTTTATCTACCTACACCTAATTACACAAAAGCTGTCTGAGAAAGCTACCCCTTTGTAGTTAACTCATATGGCTTCAAAAATGTAATAAGAAACCAAAAAAATTAGTAACTGATATTTTACAGACAACCTCTTAATCTTTACCTTGTTCTTGGTAAAAGCTGCTTTACAGAGGCATGTCAGCCATCCTGACTCTTACCTCCATAACTCAAGAGAAATAAGCCAGAATCACATTAAACTAGTTGCAAGAACATACAAGTGATATTTAGTTGCATAGTGTTATAATTTCATGCATTTACCCAGCATATTGTCAGATAAATTTATTAGCATATAAAACTCTTGTTCTGTCAAATCATTCCAGAAATCACAGATCTATTATCATTACTAGAAAGCTAAACACTTACTACTATTTTAGTGTACCCTCTCCAGCTCATGGAAGATAACTTAGTGGTTCCACTGCACAGATGTCCTCCTATTCAATGTTCCAGGGCAACAGATAGCTCAGTCATAATTGACAATATTTTGGAAGTACTGATCTTACCATCTTTTCTTATTTAGCTGTGTGAAAGCTTTTTGGAACTTGATCATTGACCATGAATCTGGAAATTTTAATCTAGGTTTGAATTCTTATTAGCTTCTATCTTCCAATAGTTCTGCTTTCTTCTGTGTTGTTCCTTAGCATTCCTACGACAAATATTAAAAAAGGTACCCACTGCAGATATTGAGATCACATTTATTATCAATACTGTCCCCACTCCTAAACTCCACTGATACTATTTCAAAATTGGGATCTTACAGACTACAGTGAAAACTTAATTTACAGGTATTTTTAAGCAGTTGTAAAACTGTAAAGGAACAAAGTGGAACACTGATTAAACTCCCATGTGCATATCAAAACACATGACAAGAGCTGTTAAGAAAGCCTATCCACGCCAATTTTTCTAAAAGCTTGCTGTATACTGTGAAAAGGTAATTAAGAACACTCTGGCAATGAAGGAAATTTTTTCGGCCATTAAATAAGGTAAGCACACTTGCCCCACAATTGTCATCACTGTTAGAATGACAAACATGTTAAGCTTTAAAGAAGCTTTGATTATCCCAGACCATCTTTCAAACAACTCTCACTAGAATAAAAAAGAGGTAAGGAGGCTTAATTTATTAAAGGGGTTTTTTTGTTGTTTTTTACTCTGTGCTCAGTTTACAACATCCATCAGAAGTTAAATAAATAAAAATAAACACCACACAATCACAATGGCAATCATATTTATTCACTTAACTCACTCTAAGCTCCTCACTGATCCATAGAAGAAAGTGTCCTTTTCTAGCAGTTAACCTTATTTTGTAGATGTATTTCACAATTCACAAGGGAGTCACTCAACTATTATAAGCATCTGTCCCTTCACACTGAAATGTATCAGAAATGTATTTGAAGATTTATAGCAGGTTTTTTAATTACTCCCCTTCAATGTTTATATTTACTTATGAGAAGACTGCCTGAAGAGCTACAGTAGACAGTCTACTACTACTAAAAAAAGGCAAACGTTTGACCTCTGCTCCTCATTTATTTTCCTACAAAATATTTTGTGACCTGATCTAAATTAGTGTCACCAGCTACAATCCATCCATTTCCCAATCTGGCTTAGAAATTACTTATTTAAAAGGAATGACCTTGTCTACCATTTCAGAACTTGGCATTTGCCTGTGTAGAACTAAAGATGAAAACAGTGTAGACAGAAGCTAAAGATAAGGACCTGGAGGAGACTTTTTCACCCTAGCAGATTAATCAAATCACTACCTGAATGTCTAAAGTAGACTATTTTAACTTAAATACTTAAGAATAATATTGGTAAAAGAAACTTTAAAACCTGATATTCCTTTATGCTTCTTCAGTAAAGCAAAAGAGGGATACCTTCATTACTAAAAAGAAAGTGTTGTTGCCTAGTCTAGTTGCCTAGCCAGCCAACAGTGCCTGTGTGGTTCTACATTAGCTCTGCAATCTGCATAGTCATTTTCCGCTACAGACAATCCAATATTCCAGCTTCTACAGAACTGCAAAACTATGCTCTACCACACAAATCCTTGTGTTCTCAAAAATACACAGATTTATGAACAATCATAATTTAACAGAACCATGTAGTTTGAAGAAAACTTACAGACAAGCAGCAGTTTTCTGAATCCATTAGTGGGATGAGAAAGGATAAAAAGCTGTAGCATAAGGGTTACTGTACATGCCTACCATGTGGAATATCCCAAGCACATTCCAGCTCCTGTGACAAATAAACCATTTCAGTAGTACCTTAATTGGAGACTTTTTTCCCACGTTAGTTATATCATCCAAATACATTGAAAGTACACATGTGATGTGTTAGATGCAGTTGTGTAGGTGCTACAGAACAAAAACAAAGTGTCACAAAAGTGATTTTTTTTTTTTTTTTTTTTTTTTTTTTTTTTTTTTTTTTTTTACACTGAGGGCAGTGAAACACTGGCACAGGTTGCCCAGAGGGGTGGTAGATGCCCCATCCCTGGAGACATTCAAGGCCAGGCTAGATGGGGCTCTGAGCAACCTGATCTAGTTGAAGATGTCTCTGCTTACGGCAGGGGGGTTGGACTAGATGACCTTTGAAGGTCCCTTCCAACCCAAACCATTCTGTGATTCTACGATTATTAGGCAAAGTTGCAGTTGAGCCTGGAAGCAGTTCCATATGGACAAAGTAATCAATTGTTATTATGGACACTCATGAGTCGAGTTTCTAAATCTTTTGAAGACAAGAATATAAGCACTCAAAAGCAAATCTACCTCACAGGTAGACAGAGCAGTCCAGCTTCATGAGCCTGTTTAGTAATCATACATTTTGAGTGCCAGTGACAACTGCACACATCTTTGTTTGGAAATGACCATGTAAAAGCACAATTAAAGAAGTGGCAGGGTAAAAAACCCTAAAATTTAAAAAGGAAAACAAACTCACATTCTGATGTGCAAGGAAGAGTCTCATGGCTTTTCAGAAGACTCAGAGCAACTATAGAACTACAGCAAATCACCTCAACTAGTACAACAGCACCAAGAATAATCAGCAGTCAAAAATTCTGCATACTAAACAAATCATGCACAATGCAGCCTTTGCTTTATGGAGTTTGTATTTCAAATAAAATGGTGAACAGAAATAGAGAAAGTACTATAAAGACCCATACTTCAAAAATAGGAGAGATGACCAGTTATCACATAGGTAGACAGACAAAAAATAACATTAAGGTTTTCCAAATGTGTTTAAGAATATATGCTTTTTACTATTATGTTAATAATTATCAGCACTCCTCATCATACACGTCTCTTATCTCTACACTAAGCATATCATATTTCCAGCAGGTGAGCTCAATAGTTTTCTAGACACAACAAAGAAAGGTATATCTAGCAACGATCAAAAAATCTAACCTACTTACATCTCAAAACCATGGAAATTATTAGTTACCATTCTGCAATCTCATACATCACTGCATAATCACTGTATTTGTGAGTTGCAGACAGCTGTTTTCTTTCCTGCTCTGTAAAATAAAACCAGCTTTCTCATCCCTGAATGATTATTCCTAAATTTCAATTTATCCATATTTATTACTGGAATAATTTCATAGGCCATAACAAAAAGCATTGAGATAAACACACACATTGAGTAAGCATTTCCAGAGCATTTATATATATATATCTCTTTGTTTCAGCAGATTCTGTGTTTACCTAAGGCTGATTTTCAGCAGAAAAAATAGGATTTTTTCAGTGTGTTAGTTTAGTTGATTGAAGCTCTGAAAATATACTAGCATTATACAAATTCTGTCAGTTTCCTGTTTTCCTAGACACAGAATCACAGAATGTTAGGGACTAGAAGGCACCTCAAAAGATCATCTAGTCCAATCCCCCTGCCAGAGCAGGAACACCTAGATGAGGCTACACAGGAATGTGTCTATAGATCATTTCAGTACCTTTTTTTCCTTAACTACTCATTACTGTGCCTACTTACCGTCCGATGTATCTGGAACTCAATCTCTGAATGCAACAACTTACAATCTCAGAAGTACATCTGTGACTAAAATCAGTATTCACCCAGAGATACGAAACTCTAGTGAAATTTAGTTGTCATGACATATATCTGCACTAAGCATAACAACCATGGCATTTGACAACTCAAAGAAATTTTCTGTTAAATTCTTGAGGAAACATTTTATGCACGTGGATACTCAAAAAATAGAACTGATAAAATAACGAAGTTCTCCCTGAATCTGTATCAAGTGTAACTTATCTAATCTAAGCCTATTGATCAATTCTCTTGATTGCTAAATGATAGGCATGTACCACTAAAGCAACACAAAAAGATCACCTGAAGGGCTATGGCTAAAATGGTAACAAAATTACCAAGGCATTGAGATTTGAATAGGATCATAAAGTCGAGTAGTTGCATCAAATACAGAAATAATTTATCTATACATTACTTGATTCTTATTTTTCAAAGTATCAATATGTAAATACTGTTTTCATCTTATAGCATGATACAATACACTATTATCCACATTTCAGCCACATTTGCCTGTTCCTAAGCGTCACAGTTAGATGTTAATGTTTCACTCACTGAGGCACTTTGCACAAGCAGGTCAGCTGATTCTGATTCTTAGAACAACTAAAAGAACATAAAGATATTTAAAAGAAAACAAATGGACAATAAAATAAGAAGTGTTACAAGAATTGGACTAAGTCTAGAACCAGCACCTTTAGCTTTGATCCATGGGGCACAGGAGGATAACCATCTTGTCCAGGTGGAATGAACAACTCCCACTTCCCATACTCCATCTTCTTATATGGATGAGAAAATGGATTCCAGCCATCTGCAATTTTAGAAATAATATTAAGCATATTTATCTTAAAATGTGTCCGACTACAATTCAAAAGTATAATAGTGTGTTCCGTCTTTATCAGACTAAAACCTCAGTACCAGCAGACACAAATACTTTTGTATCTGATACCACCATACACATTCAAAAGAGGTTCAATAAAATATGAGATTTTCACTGGGAAACATACTCAAATTCTAATTTACGATGATTATTTCTAGTTAACATTCTTTGATCAAAGTAAAAATAACCTCCTCCTCTGCAGCAAAAAAACACTACTGATTTTAATACCACAAAGTCGTGGTGGTATGAAAATTAATGCCTGAAAAGTAATGCTTAATGTAGAATTAAAGCCAAAAAATGCACATCCTAAACAAGCCAGAAGAAATATTTATTATAATAATATGGGAAAAAATAATAAGCATCTGTTGATCATGGAGAGGGGAAGTGAGTTTGGACAAAATGTAACTAAAACCCATCTTCATAAATTGAATGCAGAAATCACGTTTGGAAACACATGCTGCTCATTGCCCCTAAGCTGATGTTCTATTATTAACACTCATTAAGTGTATATAATAGGAAAAAGAAAGGGAAAACTGCAGACAAACTTAGTAGCAATACCAGAAAATAACAACACAGTCAGGATCCACTGAGCACTGGAGACATGCAAGGTTGGTCATTATGACATGGCCAATTGAAAAAACAACTGCCAAGAAGATCTTGTGTGTTCAAGGTTAACTCATATGAACAAGACGGAATATAAAGCTTCTGAACAGACAGATTTATGCAATGTAATAATTTCTAATTTAGAAGGAAGTAGGAAGCCAAGTTTGACAATTTCTACTTTTTCTTATTTTTTGCCTATAAACACATCTATCTCACATAGTTTAAGGCAAAGACTCCTAAGCTAGCAAGAAAACGGTCAGAAAACTGAACTGCAAGACATTAAACCAACACATGCTAATCTTCCTTCATGCTAATATTTTTGCATACTGTGCCCTGTAATTAAAATAACAAACAAAAAAACCCCATGCCACAGAGGCAGCTTGCACCTCAATTGAAGAGGAATAAGCAGTTTTCAGTGACCAATTTATAGGAGGTACAGTGCATGATCTTAGGCAGGCATTCTGTAGCAGGTAACAAACTGTCCACACCTAAACTGTAGTACTATGACTAGTTTAAGATAGTACAAAACAATACTGCTACAAAACACGGTAGCCAGGGTTAAAAGCAATTAAAAAATGCCATTGGAGCAGGATCCTCTGCTGTGCAACAAAAAGACAACCTTCTCTAACACATATGGGTGTCTTCAAAGTTTCAGAGAAAGACTAAGCTGCTTTCGGAGTAACTTGCTAGTTGCTCTTACAGAGTTGTTTAAACCTGAAAACTGTCAATCTTTAAAGAAAAAACTCAAAGACACAAATTAAGCAGGCTAGACAATGTGACAAAAATAACTATGCAAGACAAACGTTCTACTACCTATTCATTTTACAGTAGAGAACAATGTCAAAACCAATGAGGACATTATAATAAAACGTTTCCCATGATCAAGAACAAAAAATTAAGTCAGTACTCTATTTAGATGATAGTTTTTTCACTATCAAGGTATTTGCATAGTGCAGACAGAAAATACACACATTACCATAAGGAAAGTATTTACTAAACTATTGCTTGATTAATAGCAGAAGAGCTAATATATTAGTAAGATTTAAATGGGTCTTCCCCCTTTCAGTTGAAAAAATAATGAAATAAACACTACTAACATCTACAAGGCTACTAAGACCAATAGCAAACAAACAATACCTTAGCAGTAAAGCAATCCTCCTTAAAAGAATGTCAAAACTGCAAACACTATATATAGTGTTTACATACTAACACACGTGTTTATTTTATTTCAGGGAATGGTAAAGAGATGTATAATACATCACTAGGATTTTAGGGCTTGAAAATAAAATAAAAGGAGTCATACAACATGGTACCTACTGTAAGTTACAAGTTTGTGAGTGATCATCACTGAGAGAAGGAACAGGCAACACCAGTCATCTAAGTGCTCCTGAACTCTCCCAAGGCACTAAAGGTAGTTAAACGGCAAAAAGGGAGTTGGAGGTAGAAAGTACGGCAATATATTATGCATAAGCTAGAAAAATTACATGGTCATTTAGAACATATTTGCATAATCCAAGTGGCACTGATACAGTCCTTAAAACAAAACAAATGACAACTGAGGAGTATACAGTCAGGTAACAGGTAAGACCCTAGAAGCCTATGGAGGAACTGAAGATATCTGGAAGAACTTATGCCTGTGTCCAGACAACAAAGTAAGACCTTTACCTGGAGTATAACATCTAGAACAGTATCTGATATTCAAACATCAACATATGGCAAGAACCCTATATTGAATGCTCAGAAAGAGCATTTCCAAACAACACTGCACCTTTTAACAGAAAAGCAAGAACAAAAAACTCAAGGGTGGTGAGTTAAAACTGATATCCACTTTCAACTTGCCAACAGCTAAACTGTCTGAAATAAACAATTCAGGCAAGAATGGAAAAACAGAAGAATGATTAAAAAAAAAGAGTAACTAGCATCTTAAGAAGCTGCAAGAAGACTACTTTAAGGAACATGTTAGGATTTATGGTAGTCAAGGCTTTATGGGAATTACTACCAGCCCTTTCAGCCTTCTTCACCCCCCATAGATATCCGATCATCTTCATTGCTTTTCATGGAACTATTGCCAATTGAGCTGTATATCTTGGTTACAATGCATGAACTGAACCAAATATGACAGGTGACAACTTGCTAATACTGAGCAAAATAAAAAGTTACAGCAAAAGTCTTAGGCCCAGTCTCTACAAAATTCACTTGGGAAATCTGCCTGAAGTTAATTAAGTACATCGAGAACACTGAGTCCTTACATTATTCAAAAAAATCAAAACAAAACAAAACGGCCCTCTCATGACCTCTGTTACAACCACCTCTTTTTCGCCTTTGGAGGGGGAATGGTTGCATGTCTCTACCTATTTAAGCATCTCTGCTCTCCACAGGCAGCTTTACAGTTCTGCCCAAGTTGCTTTGCTGTCCCCTCTGTCTGCTGGCGATACTGGATGCTCCTTCAATCCTTCCTCTTCTCAGCCAGTCTTTCATTACTGGGTGTCCATGGTTCACGACTAAAGAATAAATGCGAAGCAATACTCATCTGTCCCGGGTGGTCCTACTTAAAACCACTGTTTACCACTTACCCTTGAAGAGGAATGTTATCACTGAAAACATTGCTTTGTATTAAGGCAAGAGGCATAAAAACTTAAGATTCCCTGAAAATTGAAGGCTTCCTTCAAAGAGGAAATGGCTCAGGCTTCTCTCGGTTTTACTGATTAGTTTTCAGATTTTTCAGCAAGACATAACCAGAAATGTCTTGTGGAAGGAAAACAAACAAACACAACAAAAAAAAACCACAACCTGAACATACCACACACTCAACACCATCACACACACAAAAACAACCAGCCAAAAACTGAATAGCAGACTATTCAGAAGTTGAAAATAAAAAGAGAAGAAGAAATATCTTGGTTTGAGAACAGTGACTTCAAAGACTCTGCCAATAGCTACAAACAGAAAAAGGTTGAGAAGATTACCAGCAGAAGTTCAAATAATCAGCCTGAATATGTTTTAGGAAAAAAGGACACCATCACAGAAAACCCATAAACAAGAGCTTCTATACAGAAGTTTAGGCACCGGATATGTCTTAATCCAACAGGGAAGACATCTTGAATAGCCTGGTACTTTTAGTTTCTCTCATCTCTGTGACTAGATCTTCCAAAACTAGTCATTTTTTTAAACATTATGTCCTACCACAGCAACATGAGGCACAAGGAACTCCTTACTGAGAACTGCAACCTTAGAATGCCAAAGAATCATGAACTGAGCTTTAATCTAGAGCTAAATTCAAAGCTATAATGACTTGGATTCTACCATTTGTCATTAAAAATCAATTTAAATGCAATACTTCCAGCAAAATCATAAATTGACTTCTTGCTCCATCGCCTTGCTTATTTTCACATTGACAAGTATATAGGCATATAGCTTCAAGGCTCACAGCTTAACTTGGAGTTTCATATCAGCAATTAACACCCCTCTTCCTTCACATAAGGGAAAGGAGCACTTCTTGCATATTGACCAAATCGTTCACTTATTCCATTATAAGAGCTGATACATTAGTGCAATGTTGTAACTATTTTTTCGAAAGTCAAAACACTTCATAAACTTAGGCTGAATTCTCAAGTGCAATAATCTCATCTCTTAGGGCAGTTATATTTCTACATTCCACATACCTCTGATCAACTGAAAGATGCTCAAAGAGAAAACAGAGTCCAGCAATCACTCACTCATCTGCCTTGAGGAAAATATACCAGACAAAAAGCAGTTCAGACAAGGGAAGGGCATCAAAATCCCGCTGTCTCACAAGATACCTTTATAACATTTGCTTGGAATATGAAATCAGAAGATAAATGGAGGGATTCTCTAAAGACACTCTACTGTTCTACACAGTGGCCAATTAAGTCTTCCTCTTTCTACATTGCCCGATTTCCAACAGCTCAATAGCAGGGTCATTAACATAATCTGCTTAGAAGTGATTAAACAGCTCAAACATTGACATAAAAACAAATGTCAGTACTTCTCAGATAGGATGTCTCCCTGGATATTAATAGCAGCTTATACTTCCGTCTACTGCCTTCAGTCATCTGCAGCCACAGAAGTATAGCACTATTTGACTTTACCCATGAAATCTAGGTATTTTTCTACAAAATCTTTGAACAAAGTAGTGAGAAGTTCAGAATCATATCATAGTAGTACCTAGACTCCATCTAGGTAAAAATTTGAATCAAGTCTGGAAAAAACCAAACAAACAAAACACAAAAACACAAAAACAAAACACAACCAGACATTAGAAGATATGAAAAGTTTCCAATCAGCTGTCAGATATCCAAATCATGAGGGCTGGTGGCTTAAGTCCCCCTTTTTTAGCTCTGAAGTTCAGAGTTCAAATAATAAACCTCATCCCAAAACAAACCAGCCCACCCTCCATTCATCCTCCAGCCCCAGCCTTCACTACTAGTGCAAGAAAAAGGAAGCAGTAACCAAAAGAGACAGACATTCCAGAGTGAACAACATTTTAGATCCAGTGTTAGCTGGGAAGTGGAGAGGGGAAGGCAGAGAAAAGAAAAAAGGCAACTAAAACTACAAGTATGACAATTTATATCAAATACTGACTTCCAAATTAGCATATACATACTCTTTTTTCCAAGCGTCTTAAAGCCAGTAAGGTTTTCTTTTTTAAAAATTAAAATGTAGTTTACGAATAACCTACTGAGTCTCTGCACGGCCAAATACAATTTTTTCATGTTCTAATTCCTGAACAAATTCCACGGGTTAGCCTCAAAACTTGCAGTTCCTTGACTTATTTCAAAACAATTGACTGTAAAGCAGCAACAAATTGCCGATAGTCAACAAGCTCCAGCGCTATACAGCATGCAAATAAAATATACAGTGTGTTATCACTGAGAGTTTTTAAGGTAGCTATAATGTTCATACTGCCTCTAGTATCAGAAATTCAGCTGACTAATTGCCTCATACACTTGATTTACTGAGATCCTAAAAGTACTAACTGACAAATCTTAATGTTTTTGGACGTTCATTTAACAATTTTCAGAGTAAAGCATCATACCAGAATATCAACAGATATAATATATTTTTCTCCCTAGCTACAGAGTTGTCAAGAACAGACAAAAAGGTGTCTAAAAGTATTGGGATTTTATTGAATTTATGTTTTTCATTCTCCAATCCAAATACAGATTTGTGTGCTATTACTAGATTCTAGATTTTTTGCAGAATGCACAGCAATATAAAGAATTATTCGTTAAATAGGAGCTAACCCATTCGCTACAAGTGTAATGAGAATGAGGTACAAAGAATCGAGTACAAAAATAACATAATTTGGGGCCAAAATACCTTAATATCAGAGCTTTTTTTATCTGCTATAAGGCATAAAGGTCATTCACCAAAAAAATTTACATTTGCGAGACGGATGCTTCAGACGTATATAATTACAGAAATAGATTATTCATGTTTATGTTAAGCACAGTTCATAGTAAAGCTATTAACAGCTATCAGCTTAATTATAAATTCTAAATGAAGTTTAAGTTCTCTGTTACACAGTCTGCATTTGCCATTATAATTTTTACTAGTTTTTGATCCTAAAAAAAAAAAAAAAAATTCAGATTAAACAGCAGGGCCTTAAATTTTTGTGTCATTTCATGTATTCTTCCATCAAACATTTAAGAGACTCACAGACAACAACATATTATTAAGTAAAACTATGAGAAAACACTGATAACCATCTCCCTACAAGAGAACTAGAAAACAGAGCATGAATTGACTCTTTTTATATTAAATATCATATTCGAGTTTAAAACTAAAAACTAGCTGCTGTTGTTTAAGTTCTAAGCTTGTTTTTTGTATAAAAGGTGCAACTTCCGCCCAGGTTGTTCAATTACAGTTCTCTTTACAAAAAGCTGAGTTTTATTAAAAATGTTTTTTAAAAAATTCTGACGTTCAATTTAAATACGATAAAATAATAAATTTAGTTTGATACTTAAAATTGCTTGAAAACAAAGAAAGGTTAAAGGGATTCAGTTTTAATTAAACATATCCGTAGCAACCTGAATCCAAATCTTAGGGTTTTGCAACCCAATTTCTCATCAGAATAATATTAAAGCTCAACTGAATTGAATGACAATCTTCCATTCCCCTAAGCTTTCCCAGTACATTATCTTCCCCTTTGGGAACGAATATTTTACTATGACTGATGAATATGATATATAGGACAAGCACAGTTTTTGCACATTAAAGTCAATTTATTTTCAGTCTTTTGACTTTTTACTGCCACATTTCATCAGCATCTAGATACAACTCCTCTAAGATATTAGTCCTAAATTTCTGCTTCATATGATATATTACATGAAATATTTTCAATGAAGTAGAGTTTAGAAAACCATTCCAGTTTTTAGCTACTGTATTCGGGGTATCTATGTACCTCCCCTTCCAACCTGCCAGGCCAATTTACAAGTTATATCCTCTTTTTAAAATATTAGTTATTAATTCCATTAAAAGTTTTCTTTTTTTTTTTTTTAACGGCTCTCTATTAAAATATGCACTTAAATGTATTATAGTCTGCAACTATGTTGAGTAATTCAACTTAAAGAGTATTATATCACAAAAACTTGGAGCAATGGGTGAGGCTGCAGAGTGTAAAGAAGGGGTGAGGAGAATTTTCTATGTGTTTATACACATAAAGTTGATCTGTTAAAATATCGTCATCTACCTATCATGCACTCAGCATTGATAGCTGGCATCACTATCATCTAGCAACAGGTGAACTGTACTCACAATTCATTATTCAGTTTTCAATCGGAGGACATATCTGATTCCCATATTAAAATTCAAGTACTGCACTAACCTATTTTATTGATGTCTGTTCCAAAAAAAAGAGACTGAGTATTTCAAAGAAAACTACTCTCTCATTGATTAGGTTAGCCATATGAAACAGGCCTGTGGTTGAAAACAGTGTTGCACTAACGTTTCTGTTTGTCTTCTGCAGTAAAAACAAAAGATTTTTCTAAAAATAATCATTGTCTATAGACTCAAATTATCACAGTGAATAGTGAACACAGACCCTCTCATTGAGTTCTTAAAGAAAAAGAAAATACAAATTGCTGACAATGAAAATAGAGGCATTTTATTAACTCTGATGTTGGGAAACTGAAGCATGAATATTTAAACACTTTATTTTGCTTATTCTATTTATAACTATCTTGATCTTGGGACTATGGAAAAACAGTACTAAAAGAGATTGCTTTGACACATAGAAAAGATCTTAACAATGGATCTGAAAAACACTGCCAGGGTAATCCATTTAATTTTTAAGTATTGAGCATATTTTTACAGAATCTTAAGCACAGTACTTTAGAGAGCACCACCAGATACAACAGTTAATGGCATCTGTAAGGAGCCTTTAAAATTATAAGTTATAGAAGCACATACAAGTTCATGACTTCCTTCCTCAAATACAGGGTTTGCCCTTTTAATATTTTCCTCAAACGGGGTAAGGAAGAAGAAAAGTTCAACATTTAGCTTTTTGTTTAAGCAGAAGTAGTTAACTGGCTCCAACTGGCAATTCATATGGGGGTTTTTTGTCCATATAAATACATACACTGAACATTCACCAGGTAAGTATATCCACAAAACTAAAGCTGGATAAACAACACTGCATATTTTTGAAATGCAGTTAATGTAACATAATCATTTCACAGACGAAATCTCAGGTTCAGTAAGAGCCAGCAATGTAATTCCTAGTATTTTGATAGACTAATATCTAACCTGAAGAAGGGATAGAGAGGTGCAAGGGAAAAACAGAATAAAAATCTGTAAAACCTCAAACAAAAAGAGAGTGGAATTAATACTGCAGGATTTAAGAGCAAAAATACATCTGACTTCAACTTAAGAATTCATGGAACATGATTTGAACGTAGCTAGCCTTTCAAACAAGGAGCAAATTTTTATTTTTGTTTCAAGTTTTAAGTGAATGAATGTCTTTCCAGTTCTGCAGAAAGCAATGCAATTCCTCCAGGTAAACCTTCCTCTTCTACTAACATCCTTCCTTCACCTCTCCTCAAAACAGAACACCACCTACTCCTTCAGAAGTAGGTTAGTTTCAATTTACGTTACCATTTTCCAGCAGGACTTTTGTTTACATTCTCATGATTAGTGAGAATTTTGAAGGCCTTGGTCCTTGTATAATACTGCTATTAGATTAAAGACAAAGCAAATTATTCCACTATTCTTTCTCCTTCTCTACACACAGTTTTATAGAAGCCTAACTGTAGATCATTAAGAAGAATCTCAGGTAATTTAGACACTTTCAGCCTAAAGCTTCAGTGTGATCAGGCTAGATTCTTTAGACAAGTCATTGATTTATGTGTATTTAAAAAAATACAAACAATACTGACCACACAACAGAAACACCTATGTTCTACTGCAATGTGGAATTTTAGTTTAATTTGCAAATTTATTATTAGTTTAATTTGCAAAATGTCAATACGCTAGCAAACCACAACACACATTCTTACTATCAGAATTATGTCATTCCTGTAAAATTGTTTTCAAATGAAGACCTACCCCAAAAATAAACCCTAGCATGATTTTTCAGGATTTTTGAGGATGCTCAAGATATAAGCCCTATTCCAAAAATAAGCCCTAGTTGCAGTTCATTAAAAAGTCAATTTAAATAGTGTTCAGGCAGCTATACATGTTAAAGGAGTAACGAGTTTTGGAGCAAAAATTAATGTAAGACCCAGTCTTATTTTCAGGGAATCAGGATAAAACACAGTATAGGAGAGAAAAAATATTCCTAAAAATACTTACTGAAGTCACCTGTGAGAAACACTGCTTCTGCTCCTGGTGCCCACTCTTTGCAATATATTCCACCATCCACAAATTGGTTAACTCCGAAGGTTTTGTAACTTTTTGTAAATTTATCAAGGCCTCCTTCATTTTCCTCGATGCTCTTCAAGCGGTTATAAAACAGAGAATACCTTTCAATGAAAATAGAGAAGACTTTTTAGAAAGTTTATTAAATGCCTTTCTTATATTAAGATAAACACAGAAGAACATTAAAAAATGCAGTAGGTTAGACACACTGTCATATTATGTCCTAAGACTACCATATTAGATTCACTGCTCTCTATGGAAATTGGAAAAAAAATAATCAACTAGAAACCATACAATTTTTCCATGGTTGTTACATAGTGTGAAGTTGCAACCTTCGCGCTTGTCTGTATTTTCTCTTCTTTATGGGAACCATTTGCACTTTAAATCTAAGACTGCAAATCCTGATTGCCAGTCAAGAAATCACAGTATTACTACACAACAGGAGAACTGCACACTCTGAATAGCCTAGGACTTTTTCTTCCATCTTATTAATATCAGACATAGGCCTCCTAGGGAGAATTGTATAGACTTGCTACATCTCTCACAGCCAGTTTTAACGGACAATCTCAGAACACTGAAAAGCTGTAGCCCAGCATACAGCAAGTCTGCAGAAAGTAGTTTGGCACTTGCTCCTTAGGTAACCTCTCTACAGAGACCATCAACAAGACTTTGCAGTTCCCTGACACTGCAACGATTTGGCAAACAAAATTATCACTTCGTGGAACTAATTCTTTGGACCATACCTTACTTACCCCAGTAGGACTTGAAATGCCCTAAACCTCTAATGTAAAAATTTGCTAGTAACAGCTGGGCAGTTTGTGACATATTTTGCCATGTTTTCCCAAAAAAGTTCCCACCAATTCAAGAAATACACACCAGGTGCACAATATAAACAAAAGGATCAACTTTGAGTCCTAAAATGCAAGCTATTATGTGAAGAATCACAGCTAAAAGCTTCAGTTTAGAATTTTATTAATGCTACCTGTATGGGGTTTTTTTTGTTTTAAATAAGGTATCCCCAGTGTAAATGACAAATGTGTTTGTGTTCTCCACAAATGAAAAAGAGATTTCTTAAATGTAGAAAAGCTAATAAGAATCCCAGCAAGAACAACTTGTCTGCCTCATTACACTTACTGTATATGGACAAAAGTAATAAAACAGTAAAGCAAAATAGAACTACGGGATGATACACTGTTGTTTAAAAATAAATAAATAAATAAGTAAATTAAAAGGTAGCCTGTCTGCAGTGTCAGAACTTTAAACATCGCTCTGTGATTTGTTTTAAAGTTTTGGTTTAGAATTGGCTCTTAATTAGTTCAAAGTCTATTTACTGATTAAGGTATAAGATTAGTGATATTAATTTAGAGTACCGTAACTACTTTGAAGGTTAATCCCCTAGAAAGTTTTTATTATGAAGACTGATGCTCACATTTAAAGACAGCAAGATTTGAAAAATACCTCAGGATACACTATAGCAAATACACTGCATCATTCCTTTAAAATTTGCTCATGAGTATAAACCCCAGAAGTGCATTATTAACTACTACTGCTCGGATAATCAATTTAACTTAGAGCGCTCGAGGGAGAATATTTTGTCAGATTTCCAAGTATAAGTATATTACATACATACACAAACCCAGTTGACTGACCTAAGTTTTAACCAACTGCAATGACAGAAAGATTTATATAAAGTTTAAATACAAAAACACAGAATGAGTCACAAACAGATTCAAAAGTTCAACATATGACATTTGGTACAGGCAAAATTACTCAATTTTTGAAAGTTTCCCTTTGAAAAAATATTTTAAAAGTTTTTTTGATTTGTATAGCTTGTCTTAAAATTTTAAGCCTTCCTTTAAAATATGTCACAAGAACACAGTGCTACCTGCATATTCCAATTTCTCAGCTACACATAAGCTATTTCAAAATTGCTGCCTGTCACATGTATTATTTTTAACTAGTTTCACTGAAGCTGAAGCAGGAACCTTTTTGTGTATTCTAGAGGTAACTGTCTGTTGTAGCTCCAGAAAAGATCTAACAGAAGCAATAAATCTGACACATTTAAAATAGACAAGGTGTTTCAGAATAAGTTATCTACTTTACATTAAATTATTCTTTTCCCCACCCCGTACTTGGTACAAATACGTTTTCACAGCTTTAAGAATGCCTTTGGCTGGACATGGTATTTCCCCACTTTTAGAAGGAACCAGTAAGCTTCATCTTTAAGCAAAAGTCAGTCATACAAATCTTTGAAAGCTGGAGAGGAAGGAGATGATACATTTATTAACAAAAAAGAACAGCAGGTCACAGAGAAGGGCTGAAATCTCTGTGCAGAGAAGAAAAAGGCTGTGATACACTTCACATCACCGAGAAGCACACACGTGCCGACTGCCTACTGCTCTTCTCTGACGAGTCCTCACTAGCAGAAGAAAAATCAAACCCATTCATCTCATTCCTAAGAAATAAGTAGCAAACAAATTCAGGATTTGAGAGTGGGTTTATGGGGCAGGAGAGATTAAAATGGACTTTCAGAAAGCAATTACATTATTTGTCTTTGGGAAAAAAAAATCACCGTCAGTAACACACACTGTAAACTATTATCACAGAAGCACTAAGAGTACATCCACTGTTTCCCTTTTTGTCTTTCAGTAAATTCAATGTTCAGGCAAACAAAGAGACCATGACACTTAATATGTGAAATCATCATTAGTATTACTTTAAAAACAAAGACCACTCTTTTTGCTCACTTTGTAATGCTGGTGAGCAGATTACGTGCTCAATTAAACAATTTATTTTGGGGGACAGGGGTCAAGGAAGGAAGCAGATCAGAAATGTGGTCTATTGGGGATGTAAAATGTTATTACAATAATAGCTTTTTATATAGAACAAATTTTGAACAAGTAATACAGCATTATGTATACTGAGTAATAACCCTCCTTGAATTTGTACACAAGTACATTGCTTGCATTAGAGCAAGTTAACTCAAGTACTACTGCTGCATCATTCCAGAAATCATGATTATTGAAACAACTAGTTCTCCCCATGATTTTTTTTAGATTATATCCTAGAAATCAGCCGGGATATTTTTGTTTGGTTAGTTTGGGTGGGGTTTTTTGGCATGGTTTTGTGTGTGTGTGTTTGTGGGTTTTTTTGTGGTGTGTTTTTGGTGTTTTGTTTTGGGTTTTTTTGTGGGTTTTTTTTTGCCTTTAAAAAAAATAAACAAAACAACAAAACAACCACCTCCTCAAATATAGAATTGCAGTTTGCCCAAAGTTAATGAATAACTCATCAGCTTCTGAAATGGATCAATTGTTTGTGCTGTGAACTATGCTAAGAACTCTTCTCAGGAGGTGAAACACATCTGGACACAGAACAAGGTCACCTGTCATAGAATGTCTTGTAAAACAGCAGAAGCATAAGTTCTGTATCCTGTTGCTGCTTTAAAGAAAAGGATTCAGTTAAGTGCATGGTCATGATCCAGATTTAAGGAAATTAAGGTTTTGCTTTCACAGTAATTTTGCCTTTCGTTTCTACAATACTGAAGTTTGTGAAACATTTTTTATCTTCCAAACTGAAACCCCAGGATTACACATAGAAAACAACATTTTTTCAATCAATTCCAAAGATTTATACTGTTCACTAACAGCAGACAAGTGTTAAAAGAGGAGAGCTGGACATCGGATTGATGACATTGCATTTCATGATCCCCCCTTAACACAGGAAGTAATGTCATGTTCCATTATGCATGTATACTCATATGACATATATATGTCAGACAGACTCTGGACACACAGGGCATTTAAAAGGTGAGACAGCCTTGTAAAATTCTGGACATGTGAAAAGAGTCAACAACAGCATCCAGAGCGACAAGTCAGGTCAACTGCCTGACTTCTGCCTTCATATATTTCAGGTCTCCAAAGCTTAATGAATGACTGTAAATTCTTAAGATTTTTCTACTCCCTTGCATTAAAATTGACACTGAAGAGGTATTACAAGTTAAAAACTGTACCCAGGTATGCCTTGAAAAGTACAGCCATTATCTTTGGGATAAAAAGCTAAATAGATCAGTGACAGAACCCACAGAACTTCAGCTAGAGACGGTCTGAAGTAACCGGAAAAATTTGCACAACATGTCCCTTACTAGAACCAGGTATGACAAAATACACCTGACAGGCACGGGTGGGAGAAGCGGGATGCTTTTGGTGCATTTCGTGCTCTGGAAGTTCTTATGAAAAAGCAAGCTTTTAAATTCAAGTCCTATACCCATTCATCTCATGCCTGTTCGCAGACCAAAGGCATTTTAAACTAAGATACTGAAATTAGGTGCTTGCCTCAGACTTACTGAAAACAAAAACTTCACGGTATTGGCATTTCCCCAAGCACACATACACCCACCTTGAAACAAGACATTTGGTAACAGAATAGTACTTCAGCAATTTTTACTCCCCTCAACCACTATTTCACTGTGAAATACTGGTAATTGTGAACATCATTTGAAACAGGGTCACAACAGTTTTTTCCTAGTGTTACCTTCATAATTAGTAACACAGCATCGCTTTAAATCCCATGCTTTATATACAGCTTTGTTTAAACCCTTACAATAGAAGTGTAGGAATTGGCTGACTTTCCCGAGAAGCAGGATTAAAACATGAAACATGAATTAGTGTCATGGCTAACCAGAAAGCAAGTATCTTGCCAATAAAATAAGCTCCATAGGGAAGCAGTAAAGACAATATTAACAAGGTAGACACTTCAAGGGTTTATATTTGTCCTGGTTTCAGTGGGGATAAAGTTAATTTTCTTTCTAGTAGCTGATATAGTACTGTGTTTTGGATTTAGAATGAGGAGAATGTGGGTAACACACAGATGTTTTGGTTGTTCCCAAGCAATGTTTACACAAAGTCAAGGATTTTTCAGCAAGGAAGTTGGTGGTGCACAAGAAGGTGCGAGGGGGCACAGCCAGGACAGCTGACCCAAACTGGCCAAAGAGATATTCCAGCCCATATGATGGCATGCTCAGTACACAAACCTGGGGAGTTGGCTGGGGTCAGCAATCACCGCTCCGGGACAGGCTGGGCATCAGTCAAGCAGGTGGTGAGCAATTGCACTGTGCATTGCTTTTTTGTATATTCTTTTGTTGTTGTTGTTGTTATTATTATTATTATTATTATTATTATTACCATCTCTTCCTTTGCTATCCTATTAAACTGTCTTTATCTCAACCCATGAGTTTTGCAGTCTTTTTGGCTGGTTCAGTTTTTTGGCTTTGTTGGTTGTTGGTTTGGTTTTTCTTCTGATTCTCTCCCCCATCCCACTGGGGTGTGGAGGGGCTGAGTGAGCAGCTGTGCAGTGCTTGGTTGTCAGCTGCACTTAAACCACATTTCAGGTGATGAGCACTTATTCCTTTGATCACTAAAACACAAATATTTTCTCTTACGGATACTTAGAAATCTAAAACTTATACAGTGTAAGTATACAGAAAAGAGTTCAGAGCAAAAGATGGCCTGAACTTTCAGTTCAACGCAAGGCTATGCAGTTCTAATCCAAAGAAATAATGCTCTATTTATTTGGTAACCATGATGTACAAAACCCTCCTGATGCTGCAGTTCTATCATCACTGACTTCATTCAGCTACTGATCCCATTAAAAGTCACAGACATATGTTAAAATTAGTAGCTTCAATATGAAGCATAAGAATAAAAAAGTTAAGTCTTTCTCATTTCTCCACAAAGTGTCTTAGTGAAATAAGACTTTTGGCAGACTGTTGAAGAAGTCTGATGGCAATTCAGAAGACTGAATTAGGGTTCCGCATAAAGCCTTCACGTCTTTTATTTTAAAAAACCCACAACAACAACAACAACAAATAAACAAAAACAAACAAAACCACAAACACAGAGCTACTAACTCCTTCCTGGGCACCTTGTAAAATGACAAAAAGGTATTTTAATATTTTAAACTTTTAGATTTAACCAGACAAGCTTTAGTTTCCTAGTTATCACACTAATCTAAATAGAAACTAGCATAACCAAAAAGGCCTTAGGAGCAGGTGAGATATCCTCAGTTAATCAGTCTGGTGCTGAACTCCAAGATGACTGCAAAACGTCTGGGCAATTTTATAAAAAAAGCTTTGAGAATGGGCATAAAGTTGTAGTTATTGTAGTTTATAGAACAGTCAATCAGCTTATTTTAAGACAACACAAACTAATCATTTTAGTCCCTCTTCTGTTTATAATGCTGATTTTAGTAGTGATTCATCTTTTAGATTTTTTCTCCATGCCAGGTTTTTATTTCTACAATATGGGCCCAGTATTAATGCTAATTTATTTGAAACATTAAAGCAAATAGGAGAGACTTTGATAATCGTATCTGGTGGCCATATGGAAAGCCCAATTCTACAAATACCAAAGAGAAAAGGATAAGAAAGAAGTGCCTAGTAAGGTACTCTCTGTAGTGAAATCCTCCCATTTTCCAATAAATACAAACATTTGTCACGATTTCAGTGTTAAAAATAAAGCTACAGTGCAAAAGAAACGAAAAAAAACCCTCTCTGTTACTTAAGTCTGTTATATTCCTTTATATTTTTTCCAGTGTAGGTGTTGGAAAGACCAAAAGATCAAAAGCAGAAAGGCAAAATGTTTGTTTTCCTCCCTGCTTCCTCACTTAAACAACGAACCTTACAAAAAAAATGTTTTAAGTTTTGAGATACCACTTATCCGATTTATCAACCTAATCCTGAAGCCTCTTGGGGGAATGCTGCCTCTTATTTTCAACCTTCCACTCTTCCCTGGCACAGAAGCAGCTGTATCAGCATTACAGTAAAGCAGGGAATAGGCATGCAAAGAGGCCATCAAACCCTGTCCTGTACCATCACTGACATATCATGAACAACACTATTCATAAAGCCACTGAGATTTCCAAATTCCATTTTCAAAACCACCCTGGGTTCCCCCACACACACTTATTATTAGGACTGGAAAACTGCTACAGTTCTTTACTGAAATCATAGGATCTTCCTAACATGCCCACGCAGCATCTCTGTTTGAGGGTGAACAGATCATCATCCTCTGCTCCAAAAATCACACCGACCTGAAATTCTCCTGCAGTTTTTCAGTCACAGTACTAGGAGGGCTAACAGGGCTCCACTGACTTCCCTGGGCATTTTTAGTTCAGGGTTTTTGATTTTAAAGCATTTGTACATATTTTAAACAAGAATGCAAGCCACCCATGGAGCAATACAGAGATTGCATGCTGTCTTCAGAGTTGTTGAATGAAGCTCACTGTGACAGTGCTGGAAAGACTGGGGCCAGTGGTGGGGAAAAAAAGTTGGGCACTGTGAAGCTCAT
The DNA here is from genome assembly GCF_964273445.1 of Streptopelia decaocto. Classification (NCBI taxonomy): domain Eukaryota; kingdom Metazoa; phylum Chordata; class Aves; order Columbiformes; family Columbidae; genus Streptopelia; species Streptopelia decaocto. The sequence goes on along the minus strand of NC_138663.1, from coordinate 131,295,309 downwards.
TCACCTACTGATGTGGACAGACCATGAAAACGTTCCCTGTTTTGGTATAGATCCACATTATCTTCTAATCCCTATAAACAAGCAAAAGGGTCAAAAAACAAATGAAAAATCCAAATTGTCAGTGCAGATGCACCACTTTCACCAACATAATAACAGATTACTTCTCCATAGGATGAGGAATAAACTCACCATATCTAAAGGTTTCTTTTTCTACAATAATGTATTATTCAAATAAAGCCACACTGAAATTTGGCAAATAAGGAATTGAATATTGCTGGTCTTAGTTATGATAGTCTACTGCAGGCACATAAGAAAGGATTAATAGCTTGTTTTGAATTATATACCAAGAAATTCTCAAGAGCTGCAGTTTTCCTCTTGATATCACAGACAGTCCATTCTTTATAGAATGATGTCCAAAATTCTTGCAACGTTGAAATCAACTAGCAGTGATGAGTTTCATCTAAGTGCCTATATTGAACATGTGAACAGTGACTGCTTCTGTAAATAACCTTGATAGCTATGGAAGAAAAGGAACTCTCTTTGAATCCGAAGATGTTGTGCTAACACTTAGGTCACAAGCTTCTGTATTTAAGCAGCTCTTACCACTATGCATCTAGTCAAAAATGTTCACCTGTAGCAGTAAAATTTGCTCAGAAAATTAAATTATAAAACCCAACTCCCCTGTGGTCTGTGACAGCCCTCAGGATAACTAGTCAAATTCAAAAAGAAACATGCTGGGGCATTTCATAGGGTCTGCCCATAAAACAGGCGTTCCTATATCTCCATGCATCTTTGTAAAGCCACGTGGGTCCAGGATTACTGGATCAGGGGCACCAGCTTCTGGGTGTCCACACTGCAGTTCACTTCTAACAACACACATCTTTAACCAACATGTGTAAATCACAGAAGTGGTAGTTGCTGTCTCATGAAGTACAGCTGATAGCAACTGTGCTGTACTCTCACTGGGTTGTCCTGGAAAGCCAGAGTAGAATTAATTTATTTGAAGGGAGTCAAAGGAGGAGCACGTGGGAATATGAAACTGGACAATCTTGAAACAAAGAACACTAATAATGCCCATTTCTATTCCTGCCATGATGCCTACCACTTCATAGAAGAAAAAAAGGAAAAGATTAAAATACAAGTTGAAAATGTAGATGCAACACCTCTGAATATTTCAAAATAAAGACCACAGGGCCATTTACAAATTAGTTTTACTAATATTGCTGCTATCACTTTGAAGATGGTCCTGATTGTGTCTTCTTCTAGTAGCCGGTACAGCGCTTCCTTCTGGATTTAGAATTAGAATAATGTTGATAAGATACTTATGTTTTAGTATTTCTGCTAGGTAGTCAAGGACTTTTCAACTTTTCTTGCCGTACCAGGTGAACAAGAAGCTGGGAGGTGGCACAGCCAGAACAGTTGACCTGAACTGGCCAAAGGGATATTCCATACCAGATGACATACTGCTCAGTATATATTTTGGGTGAAAGAGGAGAAAGGGGCAGGGCAGGAGAGGAGGCATAGATGTTCAGAGTGATGGCATTTGTCTTCCCAATTGTCTTCTCAAATCACCATTACATATGATGAAGCCCGGCAGAACACCTGCCTGCCCATGGGAAGTAGTGAAGGAATTCCTTATTGTCACAGTTTAACCCCGGCCAGTAACTAAGCCCCACAGAGCCATTTGCTTACTCCTCCACAGTGGGATGGGGGAGAGAACTGGAAAGGTAAAAGTGAGAAAACTTGTGGGTTGACATAAAGACAGTTTAATAAGTAAAGCAAAAGCTGTGCACACAAGAAAAGCAAAACAAGGAGGGGAGCAAGCTACCGTGTGGTGCTTAGTTGCTGGCTGTGTTTTAACCACAACAGAGGCAGTTACAAACATTTTTACTGATAGCAAAGCCAGCGCAGAGACCCTGCTCGGACTAGTGAGTCCCTGATTTTCATTTTCCCCTTTACTCTATAGCTGGTTATTGCCTCGGACCGTCCTCATTCTGCTGCTTATAAGGGAATGGATTGAATGAAGACAGGAGTAGGATGGATCAAGTTCTTCCCAAAGCAAATTTCTGCAGTCCAACAAATCAAATGCATCAGACCGTGTTGAACTAGAATTATGCAACAGAAGCAAATTCCTGTTCGCAGTTGCTTCTTCAACTTCATTCATCACTGGTGAAAGTGTATCATAACAGAAGCCTTGGATTTTATTTCATTCTTTTCTCCACTTCGCTTTACTCACTTTTCATTTGACTATTCAGACTATTACACAAAGCAGTAAAACTTAAGGAAAACTGTAAAGACATGGGAAATCACAGGTATGTATGACTATTTCAGAACAGCAGATTTATTGTATTTTAGCTTATATCAACATTTCCGTTTTAGATTACTGACTTGCACTTTCTGCACAGAGAAGTCCTGTCACATTCAGGTAATCTTTTTAATATAGATTAAAGTAGATTAAGCAACACCCGAACACATGTAGCCTTTGAAGTTCCCAGAGGTTCTAGCTGCTCTGTTAAAATTATTCACTATAAAAGTACTCATTTTGCCTCTCTCCCAAGTCAGAGGCAATTTAACACATTTTCAGCTGAAAACCAAGGGTTCTACAGGTTGTCCAATGATATTAAGTTATTTTCAGGTGTAATAAAATTAACTGTTATCCAAATAATTTGAGCATACAGTTATTCTAATAAGGAACTTACACAATTAGGTGCTTTATTACTAGTTATTAAAAAGACCACCCAGCAGAGAACTCAGAAGAACAACCAAGAAAAGCAAAAATTTCAAAAGCAGCTTTTCAAATTTTTTTCTGCTCTGCAAAAAATTAATGTCAACATGCAACTTTTTTTTTTTTTTTCTCCTTTCTTCTTTCCAACAGACAGGACAGCCCTGCTCTGTGCTTTTCTTGTCTCCCCAGGAGAGTTCTTTGAAATTTACCCAAGCGATCTGAGGCAGGCCAAGATTCAGCAGTGTCTGCTATTGCTGAATCCCATTAACACAGTGACTTTTTCATTAGCTACATTCAAAAAACTTCTTCAAGTAAATGCATTAATTTGAGCATCCTATGACTTCTCTCCAACTAGAATAGGTCTGTAATATTGGAAGCTACACTGGAATAGAAGAAGTAGTTCAAAAAAAAAAAAGAAATAATAGTAACCACAACACCTTATTTCAGCAGTTAGTTACAATTTCTGGGCACTTTCTATGGTAAGCAAACAAATTCCCAACTCTATTTGGATGTTCCATGGTATTAGTATGGAGAGGTGATGCAGCTTTGTGTCTCAAACTAAATACAGTATCTTAAAAATTAAGAAATATTTGTTTGGGAATAATTAATGAGTAATCACTTGCCCTGTTGAAAGTTATTCATACAGAACAAGTGACTGATTCAGCATCAACATTTTTCAAAATAATTTAAAGTGCATTAACATGCAAGTCAATCCCTAACAACAACATACAGTCTAGTATGTGGGAGCACAACTAAACAAAAACCAGCAGAAAATAAAGGGAAACCACAGAGTTTTTCTTGACGTTCCACCAGCAGTTAAGATAACTAACAAAGATGTAAAGACTCACAAGCTATGAAGTCTAATAAAGGTAAATATGTTTCAGTAGTATTTTAGCAAGACTATCTGGTTTAAGTGCTTTCTGCACAACACAGGGAGCTAGAAGCAGGCCTCTTCCCTGCTTTAAACATTAGGCTAATTTAGTGACTTCAGCAACATTTGACAACTGAAATGTTTTTGCCATCAGCTCTGTAACAAACATACACAGTGCTCAATTTGTAACCAAATGCAGGAGTGATTGCAAGATGTATCAAATGAAGACTTAATGTAATCATTCAGTAATAATTGCTCCACTGACTTACCTAAACCCAACCCACTTCTGAGAACACCCTTCTCCGTAATAATATTTACCCACATCCGCACGTTTGTTCATCTATCATCCCCTTCTGTTTATTAGAAACACATGGATGCACCTCACAGCATAAGTGTAACAAATTGCCTCTTGCTCCTTCTAAACACCAGTAATCTCTTTCCATCAGAAGCCTAAAAACTACTTACAGACATCAATTCCAGTGAGAAGAAAAGTGTATACATAAATATTAAATTTGCTACAAAAAGCCATTTTATCTCTACCCTCCATTGAGATAAAAGGTATATAGTTTATTTTTTAAAAAACTAAAAGACACCCCACAAAAAACACAGCCATGCCCCAAAACCCTGATACTAAGCTGTTAGAGCATACATAGCACAGCTATGTATGTTCTGTACCAGCCAAAGAACTCCAGACAGCTTTCCTGTCATGAGTCTAAATAAGCCAGCAATTACAAAATAATGGGAGTTCTATATGTTTTTCTTTATACATAATGCAATAGGTGTACCAGTAACACACTTCATTTATTGCTTTACACATGTGAACATTTATTAGATAAATGTTTTAGGTATGAGATTTCTTCATTTAATAGTCATTGTCTCACTACCCCTCTACTAAGTAGTCTTAATTATGCATTAAATGTACACTAAAACCCCTCTTTTAGCTACAACAATTTGCTTCTCTGTTGTGATGATATCCAAAGCAATTTGACAGAGTTATTTTTGAATTAACATAAATACAGAGAAACTCCATCATATTTGAGCAGAAAGCTGCAGAAGGGCAGAGAGACACATTTCTCTCCAGAAATCAGTAGACTAAGACTGTGTTACCTCATGTTTCATGTGACACAAGAGAAAATAAACTGAAAGGTCAGTTGAACAGTTACAGCATTGCCCTTTTCCAAGGTAATCAGCAGACCATGTAGCAAAGACGTGAACACAAGCGTGACTGGAAAGACAGTAGCAGATAAAGAGGCTTTTGCTGCCAAAAGCATGTGGGACAAAATACCGCACTCTCAGTACCCATCAAGGAGTGTGGCATACTGCAGGCCTTACTTCAGTAACTCTGATTTATTACTTTAATTTGAAACTGTTCTTGTTAAGCATTCAGGTTTTCATATTGCCAAAACACATATGAATATGTAATATTGAACATTAATCATGTTCCCAAGTAAGTTACAGGAAAAATATCATTATTAATTTGTTTGTAATGGCAACATAATACAGTCAAAAATTAATTCACCTGGTTTACTAATGCATTTTTATTTTAAGTACACAAATTATTCTTGTTATTCAGCACTATTTAACTGGAAACCATAGCGTAGATTTTTCCCTCCATATGAAAAGCAGTTTATTTTTGCTCTTGGAGGAATGTCTTTATTAGTGGAACCTTCTAAAACAGTTTCTACTCATCATATTAATATAGTCTTAAAAGCACCTTAATCTGGAAATAACTCATTCAAATGTTATATTTACCAGAATTATTTTTAAGGAAGCTGTAAATAGCAATACATCAATTCCCATTTGATTCCACTACCAACTACTTCTAAGAAAGTATCTTTGCATTAATATATATCAAGGTCCACTTGGGGGAAAGAGTCACTGATTCCCACAGCACTAGTACAAAGTTGGAATCAAAAGACAAACTAAAAGCAGTAGCTGCACAGGGAGGTTTCAGGGAAAAAACCCCACAGAATTTCTTAAAAATGATTTGTAACCTGCCTTTTGGTGGGCAAGTGTTATTATCTCTTAAAGGTCTTCAGTAACCTGGAAGTGTCAGTCAGTACTATTTCTAAAGCAATTACTTGTGTAGTGAGAACCACCCCATACACCTCCTATTGGTTGTAAAAGTTCTGCACGCAGTTATAAGATAACCTGGACTTCAGTAACAATTTATTTAAATAAAGCTATTTTGATTGTGTTTGGGGTATTTTGTTGTTGTTTGGTTGGTTTGGTTTGTGTTTGTTTGTTGGTTTTTATTAGCTCGCCATAGCAGTAAACATAAGCTCCCATCTGCTTCTTTTCAAATTTGGATTTTAAGTCTGCTGCATCACTTTGGCTCCCATATTCTTAGCAATGCTGCAAATAACATTAACTGGCAGAAATGAAGCTCACCACAATACTAAGAAAGACTTATCTTTCTACATAACACTCAAGAAGAATCAAAAGTTTTAGTTGTCTACAAAACAGGAAAAAGCTTTTAAGTCACAACTCACTTCTGATTACTTCAAATAAAATACCAGATATTCCTCACTACTTTAGCCACCCAACCTACTTCCACAGGCACATTATGTAGTAAGAATTGTTATTTGAATTTCCTAACAGTAAACAGCACAGCTGCTCTAGCTACAACTTCATTGTTAATTTCCAGAAGTCTTAATTCCCCTCCTTTTAAAATATGTTCCAGAAATTAAAGACAAAATCTTGATTTAATGGATCAGATCAGTGGCTTGTATTTTCAAGCAGTTCATTATTTGAAATCATATTAGTAAGTTAAATAAAAATCTTCTGATTCTGATAACCATCAAAAGTCCCCCTTACTACAGAGCTGTTTTCTTGTCAAACTTTAAACAGATTTAAATGGATAGCTACCTTGAGAGGCTGTCAAAAAGATGGCTAGAAGAAAGATAGCCACAGCAACACCCGCCACCTTTACTACCACACCAAACCTTGCTCTCTGTAACAGCTTTTCTCTCATCTAATGTGACCATAAACCTACAGTATTCCACTTAACTAATTCTTAAAATCCTATTAGTTTAGCCTCAATGTTAGGATGCACATGTATATATATATCACCTTAAAAGGTATTTGGTTTTCCCTTTCTTATGCGTACAAATATACTTCCAATGCAAGTTTCCTCCTGGCCTATGTGCCATCCACTTTTAGATAACCTCTCTTTATCTTATTGTGACACAGAAAACTTCACAGCACTCAAGGGAAGAAAAGCATATGTGAGCTTTTTACATATACAGAAAAGATAGAAAAACACCCATTAAACACAGGATGGCAAGGACAGAATACTTTTGCTTTGGTTGCTGACCACTGTGCCAGCCTTCATTGGTTTGGTCAAGGAGAGTTTTCTGCTCAGGCTCAGTATCTGTATGTGGCTACTCCCATAGACTGCATATTCAGTCATGCCTGTTCTGCTAGTGGGGTTCCCTGTAATACCCATGAAGAAAAGGGCTATTAGAAGACAGTTTTAAGAAGAAAACATTACCTCCAGCAACTACAAGTAAAGACCTGAAGGGATTTGGGAGTGACAGGAGTAACGCCACTGAGCTACTTTACTTTCTACATTACCACAACCAGCTTCAGGTGCCTTAGCAGAAGCACTTGCATTGGTTTCATAGCACAAGCTTGTCTAAATTTAATTCTTAACCACTTTCACTGAGGACAGGACCAACAAGGAAAGCTAAGCACTCAAACATTTATACAGTCCACAACTCAAAGTGTTCAGAATTCAGTATCAACACACTAGAAGTGTACTTAAGAAATATCTGCAACTAGTCCCAGGCAAAGTCTATTCCCACTGAAGATGAGCAAGCAAAAAGCATGTATTGTTGTTGGCTGCTGCTCTGAATAGTCATATACAAACAGATACTTCATTTGTGGCCAAGCATTTTCAAGGCACATTGTAAAAGTTGTTCTTTTTCCAGACTCCAGTAAGAATAGGTACAAAGATAAATACAAGTAAATTAGTTCGTACTATCGTCTAGTGAAAAAAAATATAAACAGCAAATTCTCAAAGTTATTATACTGAATATTCAAATTGCTTTCAAAACAAAAAGAGTTTAGATTTTACATAGTCTGACTATTCTGAAACCTTAAAGTACCATATCGACTTAACACAATCTTTAACCTAAATAAAACTACATGAATAGCTGCATGTCAAAAATTTGCTAAGCCCTTAAATGCAGAAAGAGCACCACTTAGCAGTTGTGGGATTCATCCCAACCACATACTCATTTTCACATGATTTAAGCTCCTAAGTACCTCTGACATAAGTTCCAAGACACCTGCCTTCTGATGGGATTGTGGCTGTATTTGATGCTAGCAGGGACAACCTGATCATCATAGAAGTTACTATTAATTGCAGCCTCCGAGTACATATTAGTCTCTTGTCTATACAGCTATTTGTCTGTCACAACATTAGAAAGCTTATGATTTAAGTTTTGAATTTATATGACTAAAGAAAATCATAAACAAAAGAGAGAGGAGAGTAATAACTAATACTGCATTACTATGCAAGCCTTGTAAGTTCCCTACCATAATTGACTCAAGACTTAGCAATACAGTGGAGTTTACATCAGAACGTTAAATATCTGATGTGATGAGGCAACTTGGAACATACAGAAAGCCAACTGCAACAATTCCGGGGGAGGGGGAAAAGGAGGAAGCAAAACCCCACAAAAAAGGCCGGTATTGCCCAGGTTAGTCATCCTGATAATGCTGTACACCCAAGTGCAACTGCAGTCTTACTCTTCAAAAGTACTACTGGGAAAACTTCAGAGATCATGGAATATTAGCTTTTGTCTAATAATACAAGATGACCAATCTATTTACTGGGTGGAGAAAACCTCTCTATTTTTACAATTTCAGATTCATCTTGTCTGCTTAAGACTCTATATGTACCTTCTAAAACAACTACTGATGTTAGAGAAGTCTTTCATATCAAATTTTGACATAAGCTTTATTTACACAGAACCTTTTGTACAGAAAATATTACTAAGTGTTCACCTATTTCAAATAGATAAACAGCAAAAAGGCTGAGTAATTGAGTAATGAAATATATGTTGGATAAGATTTCCCTTTTCAACAATTTTCCAACCCCAATATGACATTCTTATGACTATTAGTATGTTTTTATCATCCTTATAGAGAAATTTACACAAGTTACGCTGGCTGACCTGTTTGAAAAGTTGTATTTTAAAGTACCTGTCTAACTTTAAATACAAAATAGAAAAACAGTGCACTATACTCTTGACGGAAAAACTATAAATACATGTATGATTATCTATAAATCGGTGTGTTTACATTAGGCGCATATACACATACCACAACCCTTCATTCTCCCTTCTCTCACCTGAAACACATACAACAGAACATAAAAGTAATATCTCTTTTATTGGAACTAAGCCTAGAAAAATACTACTACCTCCAATTCTCAGCCTGCAGAGCAGCCAAAGTAAAGCCTACAAACTGGAGCCAAGCAGGACAACAGGTTAGTCCCAAAGCTTCTGTTGGCACAGCTTCCTTATTTGAGGTCAACTTGATGTGCACCAGCACAAGGGAACAACAAAGGAGGAAAACCACAAGCCAATAGCTTTAGGTATTCACAGTTTGTGAGGAAACTAACCTATTTATTTATGAGCTATGCATCAAGAATAAAGCTGGCAAAGACTTCTGAGGTATCATGGAAGAAAAAATATTGTTAGGTATGCAAAGAATTAATGTGTGTATTTTTTTCATCACAATGTATTCATTACATCAGAGTAGCTTGGGTATTTATTATTCCATAAATAAATCTATAATCTGTAAACTGTATAGAACTCCCCCAAAAATTCCGTACTTAAATCTGTTCTTCTCCTGGAAAGCCTGAACTCATGTTCAGCTTCTACAAGGCCACATACACATTAGTATCTCTAGGCATAATCTCCTATTTTTTTCCCTCCTAACACAATTTGTGCACTGCCAGTTAGAAGCCTTTTTCAATTGTCATCTGAATTGGTACAAAATGAAAGATTTTAGTGTAAAACATATCCAAAATTGAGAAACAGGGTGCCAACTAGATAGAAGAAAAAACAATTCCGTTAGGACCAGGGCTCCAGAGAGGAAGCAGAGTCTCTATCCTTGTAGGTCTGAGACCCTAAATCCTGAACAATCCAGTCCCAATTCAACGTCCATCTGGTTCTGAGCAGGAGGCTGGGACACAGATAGAATTCAGGGGTCCTCTCCAACCAGAATTATTTGGTGAATATTTAGTACTTTATGGCTACTGAAATAGTCAGTTCTGCCTAAGAAAACTCTTAAGAGCTTAACAGCTCTAACCAGTAATTCACCCCTCTGTTGGAGCATTAAAGTGTTGCTAGAACTGCGCTGCACTTATATAACACTAGAATTTTGGGGGACTCACATTTTTATTTCACCATGGCTAACACGGATTTCAGCTTCCATACATTATATGACAAGTCCCCTTCCTGGAGCTGCCCAGAAGAAAAGAGGTCTTACTTGAGCAATATCCCACCTTGAGTCAACCACATTACTACCTTCCTGTAGGCAGCCTCTTATCCCAGAGTCTACAGCTGGCAGCACACAGAAAGTAAGCAGTTCTCCCAGCTCTGCTTGTGCCCTCATAAAAAGCCAGGTGCAAAGACAATTCTGACTTCAAGAACAACAAAAATCTGTACGTACCAGAGCAGAAAGCCAAATGCTGAGAGCCGTAACACAAAGCACACTAACAAACTGTGCTGTTTCACAGACACACACAAAGCTGACCTGAAATTCTCCAAACTGAGAGCTTTTACCAAGAGTCCAGATAATATTTTTATTTATTTATTTATTTATTTATTAGGCCCATTGTAGGGAAAAGGAAGGTGAAACCACACCATTCTATTAAGATCCTTTAACAGCATAAAGGACTTAGTTATCACTGGTTTTTCCCCCACCAGCCCTCCCATTCAGCTCTTCTGTACACCAGCTCCCAGCACTTCTCAGCTCTGGGGCAAGCACCACACAGGGGTCCACAGCCAGGACCTGCTCTTTGCCCATCACCTGCCCTTTCAGTAAGGCCTTGCCCCTTCCTTTCTCCATCTCAGTCTGGAGCAAAGCCAGGCTTGGAACTCCCCAAGCAACAGGGCTACTTTTGTTCACATGGTTCTCAAGCAAGCACAAGTGTCCATAATGTCCATGACACAATTGTGTCTCATATTTCAAATAGTTTGCACATATCCAAGATTAAAAAAAAAAAAAAAAAAGGAAAAAGAAAACTAATGAAATCCATTGTGTTACAAGTTTAAGGTAGCATGATAGCATGAAGGGAAAAGCTGTTCTTTGATTAACTTATTATTTACATATTATAATAGATCATCAGGCAAAACAGGTGAGCAATTTCAAGATAAGTATTTTGGCAGATGCCAATTAATACAAGTGGCACTGAACATGACATATGGCAACTTTTTACTAAGACAGCATGGAAAGTCTACACTTTAAATCCACATCTTGTCCCACCTCTTTCTCGACCAGGGGTGTCAAACTCATCTTCACTGGGGCCACATCAGCCTCGCATTTCCCTTCAAAGGGGCAAATGTAATTGTAGAACTGTATAAATGTAACTATGCTTACAAGTAAATGTAACTATGCCTAAATGTAACTAGACCTACAAATAAATGTAACTAGTAGGAGTAGTTAGATTTAGGCATAGTTACATTTATATGTAGGCATAGTTACATTTATACAGTCCTAAAATTACAATCGTCCCTTTGAAGGCAACCGCAAGGCTGATGTGGCCCCTGGTGAAAATGAGTTTGCCACCCCTGGTCACGACCAAATTTCAGCAGACACCCTCCATACTTGCTTTAAGAATAAATTTGGAGTAACAAAGAGTTATCAGAGTGGTTTTCCAGTTATCCTGTACTCTTTCCCCTGACAGCACTCATGAAAACTCTAAAGTTTCATAAGTATGCAGTGTGTTCCGATTAATGTACTTCAGTAACACTGAAATATTGTTATAACAATTACACACAATCAGCAATTAGTATGATACATTTTGGTCCAGAAATATTTTGTTCTGGAAGTCTACTTTAAGATGCAACCCAGATGCATCATAGACATTATAGGTTACAGGAACAATCGAAAAATAAAACAGCCAGTTCTAGATTACTACTAAGTAGGTCTTTGACTATAACTTTCATCTTTGTAAACTCTTTCCTTCTTTGTAATTAATTCTCAGGAGGGAATTTCCTCCCAGTACCTTGAGAGCAAACCAAGTGCCACACTTCTTTGAAAATGAAATATTTATTATCAGCCTCAGAATCCTGAACTCCCCGAAGACTAAAAAGTGCTCACTTACACACCCATAATACATACTATGGATTGTTCCCTGTATAAAAAGTATACAACAAATGCTTGCAAGGAAGATGAAAAATAGTTCTGGTGGCAGGAGAAAGCATGAATGAGGTAACTAATCTAAACAGCAAATAGAAGATACCATGCAGTATATGTACCAAGATCTGAAAATGCACAAAAAGTTAATATATTTTACCCTTTCATAATATTTAGGTAATTCAAGATTCCCTTGCAATATTCATGGGTGGCTTGTATTGTCAGAAATCTACAGAATCACAGAATTATTTTGGTTGGAAAAGACCCTTAAGATCATCGAGTCCAACCATAACCTAAATCTAACACTAAACCATGTCCCTAAGACCCTTATCTATACATCTTATCATGACGTCTCGATTTAGCTGGATTTTTGTAAAGGCATAAACACTTCCTATACTATGTGGCATTCAGTCAAGCACTGTTGTAATCATGTCCAATAGAAATTGCATCATGAATAGTGCAGAAACCATTAAGATTTGACAGTTGCCTGGAATTCCAGGATTTTAACAAAAAGCAGTCACATTATAATAAAAATTTTCAGTAATATCTAGCCAGGCTATCAGGACATTAAGAATTAGTGAAAAGTGACACTGAAATACGCCATTATTCTACCTGAAGGTCGATAGTCATCGTACTCACATACACACATGATACAATGATGCAATTATTTAAGCTCCCTGCATTTGACCAGCTCTCTCATCAGCTGCCCGAGCAGAGCACAAAGGAATGAGCCAACAGAAGCAATACTCCACTACAAAAGTTATTGAGATTTTGCGTGATCTGCAAATAAACATCATGAAAACTAATATTACCAGTTGCAATTACAGTTTGTTTCAGTCATCTTACAACCACCCTAAATATTATTATTAAAAATCTACCTACAAATAACTCCCACACCACACACGTCCTCTTCATAGCTGGAAAAGAGCACAGCAGCAAAGTCTGACACTTTCTGAAAGAGATGTAACCCCAGGTTTTGTCACAACCTCTAGAAGTGTAAATCTTCATTCCCTCTGCTCCCAAGTTTGTGTTGGCTCTAACCCCACCAACTCTTTTTCACCTTTTTGTTGAGGCAATGAAGTTATTAAAAAGTTGCAAAACAAAGTTATTTGACAAGACGAAATTCAAATGTATATTACAACAGGTACTGTGTGTATATGTTTGTGTGTGTATGAAAAAACACTGGTTTCTGTCAAAATTTCATTTGCCTGTATTATGAAAGGTAGATGAAGCAAAGCATATTATAAACTTATGGTAGTATATACAACAGTATCTTAACATTTTATCCTCAATAGGTCACCAACTATCCAGGCTTCCAAGTCTAATGTTTTGAAACATTAGACTTAAAATCTGATATACTACACTGCAGCAGACCAGCTTGCTTGCCAGAGATATACACAATTTCAAGATTGTTTTATAAATATCTGTCATTCAAATAAAGTCATACATGTATCTGTATTAGAAAAGACTTATCTTTGTAAAACCCTCAAATGCAATTTTCATAATCTTGTTACCTAAACAATAAAAGAAGTGACAATAAAGCAAATGAAAACCATTGTGCTTATTTAACACAAAGTACACAAATTAAGAAGCACTAGAGCAGAGCACTATTTTATTACCAACTGGCAAATTCTTTAGATGTGCTTGGGGAAGGGGAGAAAAAAACAAAACAACAACAACAAAAAACCACACACACAGAAACAAACGAAAAAAACCCCACACCACACACCACCACCACTAGAGCTTGCATAGCCTGGCAAACAGTAAGCAGTTGAGTTAGACACTTATAGCTATTTAAGCCCTCAAAGCTTCATTTTATTCCCCTCTACAGAGTATATAGTCTCATACTGCATGAACAGAAGCAACTACATGCTCCCCAGTTATGGTTCCCATTTTATTTCATATCACAAAGGGACCTTTCCTGAAGTCATCTGTCAAGACAATTTCTCTTCACTACGACCTCCTTATAGTTTCTTTCACAGTTTAAAGCAGCTCAGTTGATGAAAGAGTACCAACAGAAAGAGTAGGAGAAAGGAAAATCTTAAGCCAAAGATTCTAACCTAACTATGCATTCGTTGCCAAAACACATACACAACACTAGTGACATCTCTACTGTTTTCTAGATGTCTCTTTACATCTTACAGACTATTAAATTTTTATATTACCAGGTAAAAGCTCATACCCCACTGAATTTTGAGGTTTCTACAATACCTGTTCTGTGTGGGAATGCTAACCACAGCAGGGATACCACCTTGATAAAACACAATGAGGACCAGAGCACTCTGGACTTCAACTGTTTTTTTTACTCCCATCTTCTCCAACACCGCTATTCATGAAACTTCAGTCTTCATCAGCCCATTCTTCTCAGAGCTTTAGAAAGTCAAAAAAATCATTTACAAGCTGCAGGAGATTGAGTACTTTCTTTGTATTGACATCTGTGAATCAAAAACTTCAGCAAAAGAGTTACAGGAAACTAATACATTACAGACTGATATTAAAACAAAAAAAAAAAAAAAACACCACACTCGCTGCTTTGAAACAAGCAGGACCCTAACAAGTAGGACCCTAACAAACCAAAACAAAACACCACCCTTCCTGGTTTAAGATAAATAAAAAGACTCATATCTGAAGAACTGATATACACCATTACAAAGCATGACATTCATCACAAAACTAGCCACAAATTACTGTTTATTCCTACTTTTCTGTTACAGTTTCTTTGCCACAAGAACTGTTGGTTCCTTAAAAACAAAACAACAAAATAAAACAAAAACAAAACCAAGAACAACCACACATACTGAGCTTATCCTTATTTTTCTCCTGATCATCATTTATGTTTTTGCACAATCAGAAAAATCAAAGCAAGGGTTTGGAGCCATCATACCCAAATGACATGTTTCTCTGTGCCAAAAGGAAACAAGTGTCATCTTTCAACCACTCCACAAGGTGGTAAACAAGTTGCTTTACTAATTTTAAAGTTTTATGCCATTATGCCATTGTTTCCCTGACATAGTTCTGTCTTAGCATCCTTGTCCAAATAGCAGCACTCACTGGAAATACCAGGAGTAATGCCAAAAAAAAAAAAAAAAAAGCCCCACAGACACCAAAACACAGCACAAGCAATTTCTGCTCTTTATTCTTCTGCTTCTTCTCAAGTAGTCATCATCACTATGGCACTTATTTATGGAACACCAAAGACTAAAACATATACCTGTTCAACTTAATAATACTAATATATTGTGTTTGCATTAAATACTGTAACAGACATGATGGCAAGCACCATGTTGTCTGACACCTATCATGACGTTATATTGACAGAATGAATGCCAAAAAAGGTTCCAGAGTCTGAAAGCCTTCTCCCTTCTGACACATCCCTGGATTTCTTACAATTCCTGGCAGACAACCCACAGATCCCAGGAAAGATGACCAAGAAAGAGTTAGAAAACAGAGTAAGGGAACAATATCACAAAGAATCACAGTATCACAGTATGTTTGGGATTGGAAGGGACCTCAAAAGATCATCTAGTCCAATCCCCCTGCTGGAGCAGGAATGCCTAGGTGAGGACGCACAGGTTTTGAATGTCTCCAGAGCAGGAGACTCCACACCCCCCGCCCTGGGTAGCCTGTTCCAGTGCTCTGTCACACTCACTGAGAAGAAGTTTTTTCTCAAATTTAAGTGGAACCTCTTGTGTTCCAGCTTGATCCCATTACCCCTTGTCCTATCATTGTTTGCCACCGAGAAGAGCCTGGCTCCATCCTCATGGCACTCACCCTTTATATATTTATAAACATTAATAAGGTCACCCCTCAGTCTCCTCTTCTCCAAACTAAAGAGACCCAGCTCCCTCAGCCTTTCTTGGCTTTCTCAGTGCATCTGTTCTTTTGAACAAGTAAGGACTGGACTGACGAAACTCAATTTGGAATATGTCTAAAGAAACACAAAAATCACTGCAGTTTACTACTGTCCTATTGCTTTCCTTAACACAGACTAAATGTTGTTGCTTGTATTAGGCAAACCTCATTAAGCATTTAAAGAAAACCTATCTGCGAAGAAACCTCAGTGGTATTTTTACAGTTAAACAGCCAACAACATACACTGCTGACAGAGTCAATGTCAAGAGCAGCCTTTCAAACTGATGCCCCACAGTAACCGGTAGAGCCAAATATCCCAAGTTCAACCTGTTTCCTCTTAGGAAAGTTGCACAAGTGTGGTGTCGAAATTTGTACTTCAGTCAGTCATAGCAACATTGAAAGGACTTATGCAAGTGCACCTAAAAGCTGTCTCTAACCTTCCAAAAATGTGAAGACTATCATTCTAAAATCAGGTTTATATTAGAAGTGCTTGCTAATGTATTAGGAAATGCTACTAGTAAGCAACACGCTTTTTGCTTCAAAAGTCCTTAGTGCAGATGCCATCAGACCAAGGAATTAATCACTACAAGTTTTGTCTAGGTTGGAGTGGGTACCAGCAACCATTTGTATAATTAAAAGCATGTACCTATAACCTGTATTCACTGTACAATCGCTTCTTCAATATTCAATGCTATACTGGCAATGTCTTTCTGTGGACATTTTCTACTTTCTGTGTGACTTTCTACTTCAATACCTCCCCTTTTTGGTTTCCCTGTCAAATAATGCAATTATCCAACCTACACCACAGAACTGGCTACGCATTTTTGAGAAAACACAGTTATAATTGAACAATGCTGACTGACAGGTACTGGATTTGCGGTAAACTACACTAATCCCTGCTACGTATGGATGAACAAGCTGTTCAGAGGGATCTCTGGAAAAGAATCAGATCTTGACAGACTTGGCATTCTTACCTCTGTATTGCCTGGGAGGTGTTTCTGTCAGAAGTCATTTTGGTCAAAGTGTTGTACAATGACACTTAATGGATATAATTGCCACTTACAGCTACCTCCATTTTGGGTTAGAAACCACTCAAAGTCAGCCATGACTATTGTCAAAAGCTCACTGTGATGCCTACTTTGATTCTATTTATGGTATTAGGGAAGGTGACACCTTATTTCTTGTTCTCTAATTCAAACACCCACAGCTCAGAAGTTTTTGTTTCTGGTATTAAAGAAAGTGTGGGGTTTTTTTTTTGTTTCTACTGTTTACTGTTAAGCAAAAAAAAAAAAAAAAAAAAAAACCTAATAGCTTGGCCAAAATATATAATGCCTGATAGTCACACTCAAAGACATCACTCATAACACTCAGTCTGTAACTTCATGGTCCAAAAGAGATTCTATTCAGAAGGCAAAGATACTTTAATCCAGTCATTGTTATTGTGCAGTAACAACATTCCTGGTTTACCAGCTGTGCTAAAATAGTTGACATCCAAGTGCTATTTAGGTCCAAATTTGCTAAATTTTGAAGTGAAAATAATCTCATTAGGTCTATTTAGGTACCTAACCTTTTAGTAGAGCCTTTTATTTCATTCCTGGAATTCACAAGTTGTAGCTGAAATACATATATCTCCATACACAAATTGACTGTGCTGTTCTTAATTTTACCACTGTGGAACCTATAGACAGCTTCTAACAATTAAAGGTGTCAAGGACACTTCTGTACTATGAACACTGCTTTTTCCATTAACTGATAGCAGGGAGATGAAGTGGCAGATTGCTTTCTTCAGAAGAAGTGTGCTTTTAAACAATCAGATTTACAGACTGGGTCTTCTGCTGCCTTTAAGAACTTTATCAGCAACAAGGAACTTGTATTTCTTACTTTTTGATTAAAAAAAAAAAAAAAGGTTAAGCAGTTTAAGTTTAAACAATACCTGCATGAAACATGTTGCACCACACTATACGGGGAACCTGACAGAAGACATTGTATTTGAGGAGATGGTAACCTTAAACAGGCCCTATCTGCTCTGTTGGGCCTCATACTCAGGGTTTAAGAAGCCAGAACATCGGCATGAGTATCCAGCCACTGCATGGGAACCAGTTGGGGAGCCCCATGTCAGTCTGTGAGGACAAAGTGAATTTGGAATTAGCTTACGTGCAATCTTCAGCCCTAAAACATACACAGACCTGCCTCCAAAAAACTAATCTTAAAATCAAAGACAAGACAGCTCACACTACGAATCAGCATTCACTTCATAGCAAATTCTAGGCATAGAGAGGTGGAATTTGCATATAAGTGACAGAGCTAGAATTTCCTACGTAATGTCAGTACCTCACACTATTGCTCGATAAAGTAAGTCTGGTAGTTAATACCTCTAACTGGCAAACTCGAGCGTTTTATCCACAGTCTATCTCAGCAACAGGAAAAAAAAAATACATATTTCTCACATTACACTCACACACTGACATTACAATCCAAGGCCCCTTTCTCAAAAAATACTCCACCTGTACTACACCAGCTAATAGAATACAGTACTTTGAACTTTTGAAGAAAGTTCTAAATCCACCCACCATCAAAACTGTGTGATATCTAAAACTGTGATGGCAAGGGAGGGAGACAAAGGGGATGTTTTGTTTTGAGATGGTTTTATTTACATTAATTTACAGTGTTCAAGCAAAGTCACAAATAGTCATATTTATTAAATACTATATTTATTTATTTATTTTAGGATGATAAGTAAGGAATAACTAGAGAAAATATTTTGCTGTCCAGAATTTTTTATGATACAAAGATAATACAAAGAAGTCTGGCTAACAAATCTAAATGCTAGCAAGTGTTATTTATTATTTTCTGTCTGAAAGAACTAATCATTATAATCACATCTGAATTACACTGCAATAGCATTACTACTAAAAATCTGTTTGCTGCTATTTAAAAAAGATTGTTAGGAACCTGTTTTTTGGTTTTGGGGGTGTTGTTTTTTTGTTGTTTTGTTTTTTGTTTTTTCTTAAATACTTTCTAATTGTTGTAACAGGATTAAAATAAAACAGCGAAGCTAACTTTCATACTCAAATAAAAACTTTTACATGACAGAAAGTTAAGGTATAACAAAATTCTTTGAATCTTCCACAAAGAGACAGGCAAATCAAGTGGCATGATCTCCACACAGCCCAAGCACAGACCTATCTTTTGAAAGCTTCAGGGATGCCAACCCCCTCCACCCCCCCTTTTTTTTTTTTCTTTTTTTTTCTAGAGGGGTGACAAGGGGGAGCAAGGAGAAAAGAGAAAACACACAAACCTTTCTGATACTGTCACCTGTAGCAAACTGCTACCTTAACCACTTTCTTTTAAAACCCATTGTCACTTTAGGCTCTACCCCCTACTGTCTGACAAAAAAAGACAGTAATGATTATTTTGATTTGCCTTCTTTACAAAAGGGAAAAAAACTGCTTGGACTATAGATACAGACCAAAGTAGCTACCCTAAATGCTATGCTTTGCTGCAGTCTCCCATCCCTTTGGAGCCTGTCAATGAAAAGATTATTTCTCTGCTGGTTCTACATGCTGAAATTAGTTCAGTATCCCAGGAGTATCTGTTGTTGTTCAAAATAACTGCCAACCAGTGGCAAGAAAATAGCAAAGAGCTGAAGAAGGAAGCAAAGAGGCAATGATGGTAGCATCCCAAGTGAAAAACATGTGGGTAAGTAGATACAGCTATTTATTCTCCTAACTGGGCCAAAGGGAGAAGATAGTACAGACACCATACTACTTGCAAAATGAAAAATTGAAAATTATTTCTTCACTGGTTATTTTTAAGCTAGATTTTTCTAAATTCATTTATTCCAAGCAAGAATGAAAAATGTACAGAATACAATTGATCCCTATTGAAAGAAAGGAAAATGAAAAACCTTTACCAACAGACTATGTTTCACCAGAAAACCTCACATACATGCTCCTAGAGCCCATGACAATGACAGTAGCAAATGCATACCGTCCACTCCTGAAAACTGAAATATTTTAGTACAAACAATATGCACGGATTATTATGTCTTTCAAGTTCAACACAAGAGCTTTCCAAAGATTAAGTTAAAGCTTGGGAGTGCATGTCAACTGAGAGAAAGGATTTGTTTGTTCAGACAGTAGATTTGAGTCACCTGGCTCATTCAGTATGCAGAAGTTTTACCTTGTTCTCCACTACTTTAACATTCTCATTAAAAATAGCTGAGTTTTAAACAGACCCTGTAATTGTAAAGCATGTTTACTTTTCAGCTGTTCCCTCATGTCTTACAAAGCAGGGAATTTTCCCTATTTCTCATAGGGATGTTTGGGGGGGGAGTGAGGAGGGCACTTGCAGAAAGGTGGGACTGACAGGTGGTACCATCAGGTGATAAATCCAATCAAAATACAAACTGAGGAAGGATTTGAGAACTGACAAAAAGTATTTGTCTTAACTTTCTACCTCTATGTACAAAGTATACAGATTGTGATACTTTCAGTGGTTCTCTCTAGTTTCTTCTTATCAAAAAAGGCGGATTTTAGTTTTAACCTCTGGACAGCCCCTGCAACAGCTCCTGTCCCAAACCATCACATCTACTATTTCACAAATGCTTCTATGTGGAGTCATTGCTACTCTTTGTGTAACAATACAAAGCCATTGTGCAAGTATTTACAACCGGCATGCTGCCCAAATTTTCTCAAAAAAGCTGTCACACTGAGGCAGCATGCAACACTTTATATTTCTATTAAACTTTAACTATTTCATAGAGGAGTAGCATTTGGCAGGAAGAACTGTTTATACAGGACAAATTAAATCTTGCTGAAAGTGATCAATGTAATTTCAAAATGAGCTACATAATTCTGAGAATGAGAAGCATTAATTAACTAGTGGCTTACCAATCCCTGTCAAACGAAGAACATTTATACTGTTGATATCCACCACAACAGGTATCAAACAATGATGTTAACAGTAAAACTTGCTTGCATAAAGAGGGATGTCCAAAGGCATTTTAGATAGCCTAAAATACCCAAGGTATCTGCTTAAGCCTGACACATACAACAGAATTTATTAAACTTCTATTGTTTTAGCCAGGATAGCAGGTACAATACAATCAGGATACCCCGCAAAGCTGCTAAAATGAGCTGCTGACTCCTGTGTTTATGCAATGAATTCATTCTAGATAGGCAATTTCCAAACAGCTGTGGCAGTGCAGCAAGTTTTCATTTAAAACACACTGTAACTCAGCATGATTTTAATAGGAGTCTTTTAGACAATCCCTCCTGGCCTGCCTTCCTTTCCTCCAGAGCATCTAATCAAATGCTTATACATTCAAAAACTAAGATCTGGTAATGACACCACATTCACCTGTGACCATGGGGAATGCCTGGAGGAACACATTCCACACATGCAGGTGGCCTATCAGTGACACACTCAGAAAAAGTTCCCTCGAAACAGAAATCTGGTCCCACACACACAGTTGTCACAGAGAGACCTGTTTGAACAACCATCTAATGCATTGTTTTGTCAAAAAAAAAAAATACATATATATATATACACACACTAACTATAATAAGCTTCCTACACCCATCTGTGATCAGCACCAAGAGTTTACTTTCCACTTGTCCTAACACAGTTTCTCCTAAAGAGCTTTCTCTATCAGCTCCCTCTTTCAAAAAAAAAAAAAAAAAAAGGAGTGCAAATGAAGATCAGACCCTAAACATTGCCCAGAAAGAGGAAAACAGGAAAACAAGTCTCTCCCAGTTGCACATCTTTGCAATATTTAACAACCCTACAAGGTCAATGAAGATTGTCTGTGTATGCTAGCTTATCCACATTCTGATAAGCTTTTTCTTGGCCAAAAAGGTGGGGTTTTGTTTTGGTTTTGAGTGGGAGGATTTAAAGAAAAAATACTGATACACTTGAAGTCCACACTCTCCTGAAGTACTACGTTAGCTGGGTTTCTCTACTTTCCTACTCCTGTCATCCTTACTTCACCTTATGTTCCAAGATGCTTCATGCCAGCATCACTTGGAAGCAGGAGGACCCAGGTCCCAATCTCACTTTGAGGACTGTGGAACACACAAATGGAGACAAGTCACTCAATGAATGCAAGATCAGTTCATGTTTTCTATTCCATTAACTAAGTACTTAGAAATTAATTTTGTGTGTGACTGAGCATCCCTCAATTTCTTTCACAGATCGAGATCGTACATTTTTTTGAACTTAGTATAACCTTCTAGCAGTGATACTCCTACTTTGGAGAGAGTAGGTCCGTCCTTACCAGAACTTCATGCCCCACTGTGAACTTAATTTCTCTAAGCACAACTTTGCTACCACAGAGTCCAGCAACACGGCACACCGGAACAGCAAGGACATGCAGGAACCATAAATATACTGTACCTGAGCAACAGTGCCAAAGAAAGGAGGAGGGTGTCAAATAGAAAGCATTAGAGCTACTGCTACCTTCAGGCAACATCAGTCAATGGAATCAGAGCTGCATGTTTAAAGAAACTGTCAATAAGGAGATATATATATATATATTAATGCATACCAAGAGAGCACATTTAAATAAGTTTAGTGTTAGAAATACCTAGAAAATGGAACAGTTTCAAGATGTTCACGTAAGTGAACTAGTTGACGCGGGTCATTAGACAGATCTTCAGACATTTATTCTGAGGTATTAGGTCAAGGGCCTACACTAGATTTTTAAATGCAAATAATGTCATTGGTAAGGTGCTTCCAATAGCAACATGAGGCAAAGCGGACTTTGTTGTTCTAAGTAGCTTGGAGGCATATTCTTCGCAGCATGGCCAACTTGTTAACATGAGGTGCTATAAGAATCTCAAATAAATTGTCAGACACTTGAGGAAAAGGCAGCTATACTATATCTATAAACTTTTTCTCTGCAGATTTTTTTTTTTTTTTTTTTTTCTGGAGGAGAACTCATGTTTTAAACATTTTAAATACAAAAACCTGATCTTGTTGCACTTGACACATTGCCTTAAGACATATTTTCTTTTTAAACTAATGAACAACTGTATGAAGCAAAGTTTCAGAAGTACAAAGTAAACTGAAGCATGAGTGAGAGGTTTTGGATGTCTGACACTGCACAAGTGAAAAAGAGCTGCTTTTGTGGAAGACAGAAGATGAAGGAGCAGCTAGGATTAGAAGGCATAGTCGGAGTAAATAGAAGGTAATAGGGAGACAGAGAGGAAAGAGAAGTTTGTATAGATAAATATTGAAATTGAACAGTGGAAGAAAAGGACATAGGATGCCAGCTTCAGAAAGTCCTCCGTAATAAGAATGCCTTCTTTATAGCTTGGAAGTAGTAAAGAAACATGCATAAATACTTGAATTTAAAGTATTCAGCAAGACAAAGCTTTTCTTCCACTATTACAATGAGACAGTAAACAGATTCATGGTCACATAATCTATTATTTTAAAATTCTGGGCAAATTCTCAGAACCCATCCAACATCCTCAGACATGCTAGAGCTACATAATAGAGCTGAAGGGCCCCCCCACTTAGTTTCTCAGGGATTACTTAGTTTTAATTCATATATAGAGGCAACTGCCTTGATAACAAAATGCAATGCCTACATCCTAATCCTTGCATGCCTTTTTGTAAAACTAGCAGCTTTTAAGACAATTGTCAACTTGGATCTTTTGATAAGGACTACAACCAGATAGGCACATATTAGATTACATTGGCCTATGTAGCTATTTCCACAGACTTAAAAATTAAGGTCATCTGTGATGCAGTCAACTGTGCTTGTCAGATTTACTAATTCTTGTGCACAAGAGCATTCTAAAGACTACCATAATGCAGGAGTCATCTGAATTTATGAGATGTAAACAAAAAAAGCACAAACAAACCAACCAATCACCAACACGCAGCAATGTATGACATTACATTTTTTGTGAACGTTTCATTTTGCACCCAATACAGCAGCTTATATGAGAAAAATAGAAAAATCATCTAGCTTTTCTAAGTTAATATCATGACTCCCACCACAGACAACACATAGTACTTGTGTTAATTCTGTGGCAGAACTCAGTCCAACCTTTCCCCCTCCTCACCATCACTCAAACAAGGATTCCATCTGGATCGCTCTTCAACTTCTATTCCTCAACTCGCTAGACCCCCAACAGCTGCCCTCCTACTCAGTCCTATTTAACCCAATTCTATATCTTCTCATTTTCAATACCTCAGTCAAATACTCATCACTGTGCACCTCTTACAATAGGGAAAAAAAAAAAAAAAAAGACAGAACCATCATAAACTAGCAGTAATCTGACATTGGGTAGATCCAAACAGGAGAATACCAAGTATTCCCTTTCTGTAAGAGTCCAGAGGTCATAAAAACACTACCAGGAACATATGTACCAGTTGACAGACATCTTGTTAATTGAACGAGCTACTAAAGCCCTCTTTTCAACCAAAAAGCTCACCAACACTTCAGAAGAAATGGGACCTTCCCTCTCTACCTCTCAACTCATACCTATGATCAAACACTGTGGCTGGTATCTTCTCTAGCTGAAAAAAATCAGTGTCCAATTTGATGCTTTCATCAAGATAAAGACTGAAGGTTGGCAGTGGTACATTTTACTTCTTTACTCTATAAATTGAACTATTAAAAAAAAGCTTTCATTGAGGACTACATAGTCAGTAGATTACAGATGCAGTTGCAGGAGGTGGTAAAATATACTAAGCCATGCACATTGCTATAGCAGAAAATTCTAATGGGCAGCACTTTCTAACACCAGTTCGTAACTCTATAAAATGCAATTACACCACAGGCATTAATGGTTTTAATTGAACCAATTATGTTCCAAGAGGTAAAAGACTAAAAATACATACTAAATTATACCAGGTCTTTAGCCTAAATAACACTTGGGAGTTAACTAAATACTTGTGGGAAAACATATCACAGATGGTCAAACAATGTAGCACAGTGATAGCCTATGCAAATACTATCACTTTGGGGTTTAGTTAGTTTGTTTTTTTAAGTAGATTCTTGTTTTAAGCTCTAACAGTGTATGTTTGGGTCAAGCCTGAATGGTTCACTATATGTACTGAAAGTATTGCTTTCCCTTACCATATACCCCCCCCCTTCCCAACTCAAGGTCAAATTCAGGCATTCAGAGAAAGTAAAAATTACAGATTTCTATTTTTCCCACAAACACCACTTGCAACAATATGCCTGTCCATGCAAAGAAATGAGAAGGGAACGTGACCAGAAGTCCATTTCATTCAGTTAACTATGGTGGTCCATACTCTATGCTTTGGACTTAATTATAATTAAGTCCTAGTATCACATTTTAGACATCATTCATTCAGAGAAGCACTTTGTTCCCATCTAAGCACCCACCCAGTGCTTCTCAATGCTTCATTAAAAAACAGAAAAAAGTCAGCTGTCTAAAGCAGGAAGTTACACTTTGTAAAAGGTTAAAGGAGAGAGTCCTCGAAACTAAAAGGAAAATTTACAGAAATTGAGGCAACACCATGATTCATTTCATCACAAATATGGCAATTCTCAAAGTGAATCAGTATAATTATATTACATTGTAGAATCCAGGTTGTTGTAAGTAAAGCTTGTTTATCCTGCACATTCCCCTTAAAAAAGTGGAAATATTTCAATATTAGGCATGCTACCATGCAGACATGGTCACCCTTCTGGGGATGAAGGGGCACAGCACAGGGTGGAATTGGTAGATATGAACTCCAGCAAGACAGACCTGTGTCTGCTCAAGGCACAGGTGAGCACGGACAAGCTAAGGCCTCTGTACAAATCTAGCTTCTTATTCCTGGTCTGCCTTCTACTACCCATGGCACACAGGCAGAGCCTGAGAGAGCTTAGATTCTTCAGATTAGAGATGAAAAAGCTGATTTGGGGAGGCATGGGTTGCTAATATCCACTTACAGTCTTGAGCTATCTAAAGGGACAGATAGAGCAGGAGTGCCTAGAGCAAAGAATGAGTCAGGCCCTCCTGCAAGGTACACAGGAAAAAAAGACCAGAGGCAATGAACAAAGTTGCAGCAAGGGAAGTTACAGTATTAAGAAATAAATTTTCACAATGAAGGTAGTCAAACACTGGGAAAGGCTGCCCAAAGAGGCTGGGGAAGCACATCCTCAGTGATTCAGCACAACCCAACAAGGTCCTGGGCTACCCAATCCAACACTAGGAATGACCCTGCTTCAAGTGTGAGAATAAACCATCATAACCAGGTTAACTGCACATCCTACAACGGTCATGCACAGTTATAAAATTTTCCACTAGCAATAATCTGGCTACACTAATACAGTGCTATGGATAAAACAGTGGAGAGACTCAAGCCCAAAGGATGAGTCAACAACTTGCTGATATCACTGCCAAGAATAGACCCTAAATCTTTAATTTCCCTTCCTTTCTGTAGAAGAGCATACTGTTACAAGGGAAGACTATTTTTATATGTTTTTGCACACGGCATAGTATAAAGATCTCCACAGACAAATGTTTAAAAAGCTTTGTTTCTCATGCATCCTTAATCCTCTGTCGAAATCCCAATTTTTATTTCTCCAGGCAATACACAGCATGATAGCAATAAGCTAGAATATTCCCATCAGTCCTTAATTATTTTGTTTAATATTACGTCAACATCATTGCAAACTTTAAGAAGAAAATTAGACTACTACAGTAAAAGTATCCATACATATTGCATTTGATCAAGTCTGTTTCACCTGTTCTTTCCCAAAGCTTCCTAAATGAAGCAAGTAAACCACTTTTGGTGCTATAGGGTGCCAGGCACAACAGCTGCCTCCTGTCCCCTTTGCCAGGAATAACTCAACTTTCTGAACTGAGAGACTACCTGTATCTTTGCTGTTTAAATTAGTCAAGTGGTAAAAAATGCCACTAGCTGAGTGCATCAGGGGCCAAGCCAGCCAGTAGTATCAGAAATAATATTGAACAGATTGTTACTTGTTCAGCAGTTGAGTGGTGTCATTTCAAACCAGTTCTACTATAGAATAGTAAAGGAGTTGCTAATACCAAATATATATCTAGAATTAGTCCTCCTGCCCCACCTGTGATGAGGTCATGGCAGCAGTTAACAGTTTTGATCCGCTCCTAATACACTGATCTGCTCAACAGCACATATTCCTGATTGCCTCATCACAGCTTTTCCTACACTATGGATAGTATACGTCTGATCCATTGGGTTACTTAATGAGAGGCCCCACAAATGCACAATCAACATTTAAGTCACCATCTGAAAAAATTGCTACCTTTCTAGAGGTGTAAGAACTCACTGCCAGTAGGATTTAACATTAATATGTGCCATCTTGTGTGCATGGTTGAAGCTTCAAAGGTAAATAGATTTAAATACATTTCTGCTTCTAGACAGCTTACCAGGTTTATTTTGCTTTATACTTTACTTGAAGTATTAGTTATGCAAGTGCCATATCATTATGTAACTGTATTAATCCACATAGTATGCAAATAAAAAACTGCTTTCTATTCTAACTCCC
This sequence comes from Streptopelia decaocto, assembly GCF_964273445.1. Classification (NCBI taxonomy): domain Eukaryota; kingdom Metazoa; phylum Chordata; class Aves; order Columbiformes; family Columbidae; genus Streptopelia; species Streptopelia decaocto. The sequence continues at coordinate 131,267,982 of NC_138663.1, read as the reverse complement.
ACCTCAAAAAAGGGTCAGGAAAGACACATGACAGACAGCAAAGGATCAGACATGTTGACTACCTTCATATAATGATCAGTTAAACACATCAGGATCCTTCAGCCTGGAACAAATAACATACAGCTCTGCACCACTCAGGATTTCATGGACCCAGGGAACAGAGTGGTCAGGGCTGTTCACCACCTCCTTCAGCACAAGAACTGGAGAAAAGTAAGTAAAATCCACATACTGGAGGCTCAAAACACCCCAGAGAACTGGTTCTGCAAACTCCTTTCTCCTGGGCACTCTTGATGCAAGAGGCTTAGATAAAAACAAACCTGGAGGGATTAAAAAACAGACTGAATCACAATTCATGGAAGTTGGGATGAGCATTGCGTGGAGACACCAATGCACATTTCTGTGTGCTTACACTATTCATTTGACACAGTCTGACACAACATGCTTCTCTTTAAAATGGAGAGATATAGATTGAACTGCTCAGTGGATGAGAAATTGGCTGGATGATGACATCCAGAGGGTAGTGATCAATGGCTTAATGTCTGTATGGACACTGGTGACAAGTGGTGTCCATCAGGGATCTGTACTGACACCACTAATGTTTAGTATCATCATCAATAGTAGGATCAAATAAACCCCCAGCAAGTCTGTGTGTGACATCAAGCTGAATGGTCCAGTCAACACTCCTGAAGGACAGCATGCTATTCAGAGGGACCTGGCCAAACCTGAAAAGTGAACAAGCTCAATAAGGCCAAGAGCAAGGGCCTGGGTCAGAGTAATCCCCAGTACCAAGTTAGGTTGGGGGATGAAGTGATTAGAACAGCCCTGCAGGGGAGGACTTTGGTGTACTGGTGGATGAAAAATTGAACATGGGCTGGCAATGTGCACTCACAGCCCAGAAAGCAAATCATACCCTGTGCTGCATCCAAAGGAGCATGGCCAGCAGGTTGAGGGAGGTGATTCTGCCCCTCTACTCTGGTGAGACCCCACCTGGAGTTCTGCATCCAGCTCTGGAGCCCTCATTACATGGAGACATGGACCTGTTGGAGAAGCACCAGAGGAAGCCACAGAAACAACCAGAGGTCTGGAACACCTCTGCTATGAGGACAGGCTGCGAGAGTTGGGGTTGTTCAGCCTAGAGAAGGCTCCAGGGAGACCTTATTGCAGTCTTTCAGCACACTTAAAAGGGGCCTGTGAGAAAGATGGGGACAGACTTTTTAGCAAGGCCTGTTGCAACAGGACAAGGGCTAATGGCTTTAAAATGGAAGAGAGGAGATTCAGCCTAGACATGAGAAAGAAATTTAAGATGAGGGTAGCAAAACATTGGCACAGGCTGCCCAGAGAGGTGATAGATGCCCCATCCCTGGAGACATTCCAGGCCAGGCTGGACAGGGCTCTGACCAACCTGATACAGTTGAAGATGTCCCTGCTCATGGCAGGAAGGTGGTAGTAGATGACCTTGGAAGTCCCCTGCCAACCCAAACTATTCTATGATTCCCCCTTGGCACTCTCCAGCATCCACAGGATAAAAGAGGACAGGCTTGTTGTTTGGGCTTGGAATAAGACATTCAGTTTATCACAGGCTGTCACAAAAGTTTTCCTTTATTATTTTAAACTAATCAACAGTATAAAGGTTTCCACAATAATTGTATGTTAATGAACCAATCTGAGGTTCAGAAGCCACAAAGTGACAAGATACAAACAGGATCATCTGAAGTTCCACACTGAAGATGGATGAACCTGAGAAGTACACACAAGTCTTGCAAACTCACTGCGTTCAGCACAGCCATACATTTTCAGAAATGCAAATACCACAATGTGCCCATTTAGATGTCAGGTACATTCTGGAAGCCCAAACGTTTTAATGAAAGCTTTTATTAAGAGCCAGATACACCTACTTATTACTTCCTACACCCTGGTACCCCACTGAAAGATTAGGTGTTTTACAGCACTGCATACATTACCAGAAGCTTGCCAGGAAGCACTGTTTAAAAACACTCAGTTATTCTATCATTAAGAGATTACAGTTTGAGAAAATGCTCTGTAAATCAGCCTAGTACTTTACTCAATCCTTAATCCTATTTTACAAGATCTAGCCTTACCTCTATGCTCTGCCAGAACCCAACAGGACACCTGGTAATGCTAAGTCAAAAGCACTATGTGTAATGTAATAAAGTGAAAAAAGCCAAATACTTAAGAAAAAAATAATAGAAATTTCTCTTTTCCCTCCCACACCCATCGACTTTTCCAGGTGTCTCAGATATAGGGCATTGGTCAGTACTGCAGATTTGATAATCAGAGGACTGCTAGTAAAATGAAACAAAGTTGCACTATAAAGGTCACAGTTCCTGTTTTCAAATGGCCGGTGAGGTTTCGGCAGTTTCTCAGGGCCAGCAGTTTGCCTCTGTAGGATACAGACGTCCAGGCCTGACACCCATCCCAGTCAGAGAAAAAAAAAAAAACCGCAATCTAAACCCAACGTATCAAACACCCCAGTACTCTACGGTTTGTAGCTTTGACGAACAGCTGAGCTAGGGATTCAGGGATATCTCCGAAAAATGCACCTAAAGGAAAATTGTCCAGAAAGAGGAGATTCAGGAGCAGTTTATTTACAATTTACCACAGCTGCACTGAAAAACATTTTTATTTATTAGTGACAGCGGCCCGGGTAACCGTCCTCACAAGCTGCCCACGGCGCTTCCCTGCCTGCGCTCCACGGGACTTCCCACGGGACGCACCTGCCTGCGCTCCCAGGGCCAGACCCGCCTGTGAACCAGCCCCGACCCCCCCATCCCGGCCGTAACGAAGCGGTGCCGCTTTTAGGCGGGCCCAAGGGAGGCAACGGAGACGCCTGAAGCGCCGGAGAGGCTGCGGAGGACGTGACGGGGCAGGACGGCCGGGCCGGCCACAAGGCTGGCGACACCGGCGGAGAGGCCCGCGGTGGAGGCCTCCCCGCATCGGCCCGCCCTACTCGCCTCAGGAAGCCGCGTCAAGACGCGGCGGTGGCTCCACCCGCGGTGGAGGCGTCTCCGACGAAAAGACCGGCGCAAAACCTCCAGCTCCAGGTCCGTTCGTCGTCCCCCACCCCCCGGCACCGGGGCGGGAAGCGGAGCCGCGCTGGCTGAGGGACAGCCTCCGCCACGAGGGGGAGGGGACACCGCCCGCCCCGCCGCTCCCCTCGCCCGCCCCGGCGCCCCCAGAGGCGGGCGGTCGCCGATTGCTCGCCCGCCGCCCCTCGCCGTGCCGAGGCGGCGCTCCCCTCCCCGCGGCGCAGGCCTAGGCCGCCGGCAGGCGGGCGGGCCGGGGCGATACCTGCGCTGGAAGTCCGTCTTGAAGGGGGCCAGGTAGGGGTCCCGTTCCAGCAGCTTCTGCAGCTTGGGCGGCTGCGGGGGCTGCGTGCTGCCGACGGCCGCCATCTTGCCTGCCGCGGGATCCGCGCTGTGCCGCGCCGCCTCTATATACACCCGCGGAGGGGGGCCGGGGCGGGCGAGGCGCCCCCTGCCTCTCACCGCCCGGCGCCGCCCACCGGCTGGGGCAGCCCGCCGGGGCCGGGAGGCGGCCGCCTCCGCCGCCCCTCCCCGCTCGCCGTGCCAGCCGCCTGGGCCGCACCGCGCTACGTTTCCCCCCCAATACCCCACCCCCTCCCCGGTGCGGTGGTGTTGGGGCTCTGGGTGCCTTAGGAGGCGGGGGGGTGAGAGGGAAGTATTGGGGGTCTCTGTCCCTGCCTCCCCTTGGCGCGGACGATCGAGGGGTTTGATTTCGTATCCCGGCGCTTTGCCGGTCGGGGGGTGATAGTGGGAAGGTGTGAAGGGGTGGGGTGTAAAGAGCCGTTCTCCATAAAACGGTGCGGAGTGTCGGAACGGGCGGAGGCGGCCGCCCGTGGGGTGAGTCCGGGCCGGGGCTGGGCCGCTGGCCGAGCGCCCGTGATGCGGGGGGAGCGCGGCTGCCCGCACTGCGCGGCCCCGAGCGGAGACCCGCTACGCCGCCGCTGAGGGCCCGGGCGGTGAGGCGAGGGGACGAGCTGTGCCCCCTCAGTAGAGGGAATTAAAAGTGGTTGTCACAGCCGAGCTCCCCGGCAGGACAGGGCAGAGGCGAGCCGGCAGGAGGGGGGGTGTCTGCCGTCGCTCGGCGGTCCCCAGATTGTTTTCTTAGTGTCTCTTTGATGTCTTTTTCAGTGTGTCTGTTGCCGGGTGAACTCTGCGTTCCCACACACAAAAACCCCACACCACAGCCGCTCTCACCCCAGCAGATTTGGTGTCATCGTGAATGCTGGAATAAATTTCTCGTCTGTTTGATAGGGTGCTGGCGTGCTCACAGACAAGCTCAGCAAAACAAGACTCCGGGGACATCCATGAGTTCTCATAAACACCATGTCTGCAAAGCAAAATGTCTCGTTACAGGACACATTAAAAAAAATCCTAAACAAAGTAAGATTAGTTCAGCTGATCCTAATGCAGCTCTAAATGCTGAATAGCACAGGTAGGAGAAGTTGTTGGCTTAATATCAGCATGTCTCGTTTTTGGATAGGCCACCAAATATCCAAGGCAACTAATCACTAGCCTGACCATGCCTCTAGGCCAGCATTTAGCACTTTTATTTAAGGTCCAGCAATTTTGCTTTGTTTAGACATGTAGTGAGACCGTTTATTTAGAGGCCTCTTTTGAATGCTTTTTAGCCACGGTTTATAAACTTTTCAGCTCCTAGATACCTTACCTCGTTTCCACAACCATCTCCTAAATTGTTATCCTCTGTTATCCCCTATCTTAGCTTCCTCTGAATTTTAGTGCTGCCTCCCCTTCCTGTCTGCCAGATAACTAACAGCACAATGTGTAATGAACACTAGCAATTTATTTATTACTTTACCCAAAACTGGCTACAGTGAAAGTTTCCATAATTATTTGTGTCATAAACATTGCACATCTAACTACGCTATACTTCCTTCTTTGCAGTAGTTTCTAACTACACACACAAAAATCCAAGTACTTTTATCCTTTTTTTCCTTACAGAGTGTGACAAGTGTTCCCCATCCTAAGAATGAGTAGGAAATACTATTTGCTGTAGAAGTTGCCCCAGCAGAAGGCCTAAGCCATTTTTGTTTAGTTTTTGAAAGCAGCAGCGTTTACGCTCTAGCAGAACTACCTATGTCATCTAGCTCTGATAAAGCAAGATTTCTGTCTCTTTTCCAGTGTCCACCATTTCTTCAGTCTCACTGGAGACTGAAAAACTTGTTTTAAAATTACCTGTGCTTCTCAAAACTTTCTGCATGGCAGTGATTCCAGTGCCTGTACTAAACCAAAGTTTGACAACTCTATAATCTTATTTTTACTTCTCAAATCATACTACGCACATCGTATTCTTTTGCAAGTGTGTCACTCATTCTCACAGTTAACTATTTTGGCAAACTGAGAAGCGAGAAATTCCACCCGAGTATCAAGATACAGGAACTGTGTTTTTTACAATGGTTACATGTTACCTGTGCTGCTGCTTTGGGGCTTCCAGCTGTTCAGTACTGGAGGGGTTGCCTGCTGTTGCAGTGGAGGTAGGAGGGCCATTCCTGCAGCCTTTGAATTCATGAGCTTAGGAAACAGAAGCTTCACTTTTAGCACAGTCTCTTTGGTTTTTGTTGTCAGAAAGCGCAGGCAAATTCACAGTGTCGTTATGAGCTGTTTAGCATAAACATGAGAGATTTATAAATCAGCATTAGCTATTTATGTAAACATAGGAATATAGCTGCGATGTTTGGTTCCTTGAAGGCTGGGACCCTTTCTTAACCTTCCTTTGAAAGATTTTAAGTGGAAAGAACACAGTATCCAGCCTCACATACAAGCAACCTTCAACTTCAGGAAGTTATATTCTGCAAATAGCCTATCTCTATAATAGATAAAGCCCAAATGCTGTATTTAACTCTGTGAACTGGGAAAATGATAACCGTAGCATTTGTATCAATTAATGTTCCAGTTTACAATTTGGGCATGATCTTATCTGTCTGCTTTGTCACAAGTAACTCAAAGATACTAAGGCATATATTACTGTGATCATCTATTACACTGTGAGCTAGCTGAGACTCAAAGGCTGACTTTGGCTTTCAGGATGCTGCTATTTAGTCCTCTACCTTGAGGCAAAAGTGGCAGTTCAGACAACGAATATTGTCCCAACAGCTGAATGTGTCGTTGTGCATTCGTCAGAGATTGATACAAAGCTGGCAGCAGCTGCTGCCAGTAAAAATAGGAGGAGAACTGTTTGTAATAAGTGCTTTTTTGGGGGGAGAGCAGTGAATCATATAGCATTGGTGTCTAAGGCATATATCTGGCACACAGTTACGACTAAGGCTGCAGTATACCAATCCACTCAAAAATAGCGTTTCAAAGGATGCTCATGCTGAAGTTCTATATACTTCAAAATGTTGAATAGCAATGCTGAGCAGTAACTGTACAGTTATAATTATTATAACATCAATTTAGATTTTTTTAAATATGCAAAGTTTAAGTAGAAAACAAAGGTTTGGAGTAAAGAATGTTCAAGATTTGAGAAGCATTGAAAAGATAAAAATGGCTAGTCTTGTCATGCAGTACATCCATCTTGATGCAATAATATTTTGCACTTATTTTGCAAAAGTTGACAGAGATGCTAAACTGTAGGAATTGGTTAGGAGAAGATCTTTTTTCATTAAGGCACTGATTCATATTCTCCCTCATCAATGGTGTCTGTTAGTTTCTGAGCCAGAAGAAATATGTGTGGTCTCTGGTCTTGACTGGCTCTTGTGGAGTCAGTTCCTGAGCTCCAGGTGCTTCTAAGCCAAGTGGCTCAGAGCAGACCTGGTCCCTGGTCCTTGCCTGGATCTGCAACAGGGTCCCAGACCTGTCAGATTCAACTCTGAGGTACAGGATTCTGTACTACAGCTGTCAAGCACTATTGCTGGTCTCTAGACTGCTCAATCTCACAGCTACGAGATTGTTACGAGATGCGTAACATGCATGAGTTAGAGCATGGTCCCTGCCATCCTGGTTCTCAGATTGCCTGGAGCGGGAATATTGTGAGGGTTTGCTTCTGGCCTGCAGGGAGAAAAAAGAGACCAGTGGCCCATTTAATTTTTTTCCAATGTAGACATAAATGGGGCATTGCAAACAGACATACCTGGATGCTGCAGTGGGGTCCCAAATACCGTGCTCTGTTTTAGCTGTGGGCAGTCTAGACTCCTAGTTTAATCCAATTGAGAAGAGATTGCAAGTACCAAAGACAGCAAGATATTCTTTAACTCTACTGTTGAGAACATTTAAGAATTACTGATCTCTTAAAGTGACATGTCACATGGCATATCTTGTGGATGTTTAAATTCAGTATTTAATGGCTATATCCAATATTTGTCATAATTTCAGTCAGAACTCCTCCCAATTCCCTTTTCTTGAAAGCCTTTTTACATCTAGGTGTGAATGGCCCACTTTGGTTGCTTGCATGTGAGGAGCTTTAAGCATTTTTTTATCGGCATTGCACCTTTTGATGTCTTAAAGATGAGAAGTAGTCTGAGTAAGGACTGAATAACACAGGAATACATCAGCTGTCTTTACCCTGTGCCAATACTGCAGCCTACAAGGGGCACTATTAAGAAAAGACATTCCCGTGGAAAGAGGCAGCTGTTCAAAAAGATTCAGGTTTCATTATTCCACAAGAATGAATTCTTGAGGGATTCCCCGTGTCCTTTATAGAGGTGTCAGACATCTGAGCATGTTACGGTACACATTCCAGCTCCCCATATTTGGACTGGTTTCTGCATGTTCAGTACATAACACAAAATGGAGTTCAAAATTTGAAACAAAAATATTTTATTTTGCCACATTGCTCAGCTATATTTAACCCTATGTTGAGGTTTGATTGTGAGGTGACAATAAAACTGTGGCAGATGTATTGTTAACCCCTGTCCTCCCACTTCAGCCCCTCCCTCTCCCCCTTTCCCACTAAGGACAGGCGATTGGGAGGGAAAGAAGGACAAAGAGAAGAGAGTTGGAAAAATTAAAAATGTCTTACTAATGATACCAATAAAAATAGAGAAAATAATACAAAATATACAAAAACAATCTTGAAAGTCCCGGCAACTGCTCCAGCAGATGTGGGGCTGGCACCCGAAGTCCTGGACTGGAATCTGCATCCAATCGGAACTGGATTCAGTCTTTCACTAGGACTCAGTTCACAGGGATGACTCACAAGGTCCTCTCCTAATGTTGGTCATAAGGAAAAAGGGACGAGATCCTCATGATCTCCCACTTTTATATGAAGTATCATGTGAATGGTTTTTGGTCACGTGTTTCTCGTTGCCCCTCTTGCGAGATGTGCATCCATTCTTATCAATGACCTCGCATTCCATTGCTTTGTCTACCAAAACATATATCTGACCTTTCAGGAGAGTGCATTTAATAAGAAGGTTTTAGCTGACAGGCAAATTCACTAAAAGATAAACTTGTTTTTAACAAAACCAGGACACCCTATTACTTATTCAAGAATCCATAGGAAATTAATTGCACAGTTGTCACTCAGATTCAATAAAAATAACCCTCTAAAAAAAATCTGTTAACTTCTTAATCATCACTTCTTTTAGTAGTCTTCTTAGACAGGTCAAATATTTGGAATGGGAATTAAACAAGCTACTTATCCCTTCCTTTGGATTCTCCAAGGTGAGACACATAAGAGAAAAGAAATGGTCAGTGTTTCACAGCTGCTGCTAAAGCTAGACCTCAACAGCATGTCACAGTTTCATAGGTAAAACTGCACTTCTATACATACGAAGAACAAAGCACATATCCTTGAAAATTGCAGCAAACATTCCAAGAATCCATTAGTATATCCATTAATTAGTTTCTAGGTTTGGAGATTTCATCTTTCACTGAAACTATCACTTAAGGTCTTACCTTTTCCCGTCATGCTATCAGGAGCTTTAAATAACAACACATCTTTAAAAATAAAAACTAATGTACAATCTGAAATACTAAAAAGCAAGTTTCAGAGTTGTCAAATCCCAGTAAGTACACGTGATGGGGATGCCATTTGCACTTACCATGCAGAGCAAAATGAAAACACATCCCAACAACTTTAAAGTCCTAGATAATGGCTGTTTCTTGCTTTCACAATATTGCAGTATTATTATGATTTGGCATCCTTATTTTGTATAAAAGTATCAAAAAATGTAAATATCTTTCATAGTTGTTTACACTGTAATCAAGACACTTCAAAGTGTGATACCAATTAAAAATATCAGCAGATGTAGAACAATATTTGTAGAGAAAACGCCTATGAGTCTCACTAAAAAAGGGTTTAATTTAGCAGAAAGTCTTTAGTTTCAAGTAAGAATTTGTGAAACACTTCAAAAATACAAAATACAGGAAAACTTTAGTAATATCATAATATTTTTGGACTTTGTGTATACTCTGTTGTATTTTTGCCTTCTGTATGCTTTACTTCGAAAGTAATTGCCAATAATAATAGTCTTGTACAACTGCCAATACTGCTATTTCCTGGTATTTGCGTATGTGTTTATGTGTTGAGAGAACATAAAACATTTGAGACTCTCTCCTTAATGCCATCTCCACAACATTTGCTAAGTGTCACCTCTGCCTTACCGATGTGTACTTATCTCTAACATTTAGGAAATAAGTAGCTTGTGCTCTCCAGGATAGTTGTTCCAGAGGAACATTTATGCTATTATTGCAGTGGGCTTCCCTAACTATATATTGCTATTAAACAAGCGACTTATTAACACTAGCCAAATATTGTATGGTTTATATCCAAACACTTAGAATTAAGAATGGAACGCCACAGCTTCAGCATGAATTTTTCTTTCTTGTTGTTCATTGCCAGGCCTTTCCTAAAATCCCTGAGAAATAATCTTACCTAGGAGGTCTCTTGAAGGCTGGTTGCGTAGTCTCACATTCTTCCCTGACACTCTACAGGCATTTTGGCTGTCTGGCCTTTTTCTCAGAAGAGAAAATGAAGTTGCCAGATATTTGTTCAGACGGTAACACAGCTAATCCTGGGGGAGGTCAAGTGAGGTGAGAAGAAAGGAAGAAATGCATGTTGCTAGTGCTCTGACAGCTGTGTCAATAGAAATTCATTAATATATGTAGAACTATATTAGTTTTCAAAAAGCTGAATAGTATCTAAGTTGCATTCATTAATTAAGTGTGCACTGAGTTCACCACAAGAAAAGCAGATGAATCCGGTGTGAATTTTCTGTGAAGTGCAGAACTTTCGAAAGCCCAGAATGCTTTCTGCAGACAGTCTTTTAGATCTTGGCAGTGTTAGTTGGGGTTTAGTTTTTAATGGCAGTCAGTGGCAGTTGAGCAAATTGATTCTCAGGTGTGACCAATGGTTTTGAATGAAGAGAAAGATGGGACAGGGACAAGTTCCTTAGTGCTACACTCAAAATCTTGCTATAGGCAGAAGAGAACACCATATATGAAACTAAGGATTTAAAGTTAGTCCAGTAAATGTTTTAATAGCACAATTGTCCAAATTATCTGGTTCATATGAAAAAACTCCACTCTTATTAACAGTGCAATTTAAATTGTTATATAGAAAGCATTCTAGCACCTATGCCTTTTCTCTTGATATTATGCCTCCCTTCCCAGTGTGCCGCTAGATCCTAAGGTTTAAAGTTCAAGTCTTCCTCAGGCAGATGGGAGCATATGTGCTATAACAAGGCATTGGCCTCCTGAGGTCTTTGCCACACACAGACCGATGTTCATGGGAGGGGCGGGTGTCTCCCTCCTCAATTTCGAAGTTCCCAGCTGAAGTCTGACAACTGCACAACAGCCTCTCCCCGATGCAGTTGACCTTAAGGATGCTGTTGGTAAGTCAGGGACTGCCTGGGGCTTTCAAATCCTTTCCCCCAGCAGCACTCACAGACACAAGCTCACATGGATTTGGCGAGAAATGGCAAAAAATGACGTGTACAAGGCTAAAATTACCCTTGTTGATAGAGAGTCTGTTAAAAGCAGGTTGATTGTTACATGACTCCAGCAGAAATGTTGCAAACTCTCCTGTGACTCCAAACTTCTTAACAGGACTGAGTGATGGCTCTTGAAAATAATTTTTTTCCAATGCAGTCTTGTGTGATGATAACACTTCGGGGTCTGGAGGTTTAATGAAGTATAACCATTGTACAATCACTGAAGCTAGTATAACAAATAAAATTACAACTGTAGGGTGTACAGCTAAGTTCAAGTTTCTGAAGACGCTGGAGACCATAGTCTTACTTTTAAAATAATGATGTAATTTGCATCTTTACATTACATGTGTGCCTATCATTTGGCATGTTGCACACTGAGATAGTTCATGTGATTTCTGCATGTATATGAACATAACCGAATCCTACATAGATAATGTCAAAATCACTGGAGCAATTTCATAATAACATCTTGGGCAAATTCTGATTTAAGCAGTTTTCAAAACCATGAAAACTCATATCCTGACGTATGTAATGCATGTCTCTTGGAGTGAATAAAGGACTCTGCACTCCGATTCAATGTGAATCACTCTAGAGCTGTTTATTACAGAAACAAACCTCCTTATATATGCAACTATTCTCTGATCATGCGTCCACGCTCCAATCATGCATTCACTGATTGGATATCATCTATGCTCACGAGCTGTCCGTGCGCTGGAGTGTCACTGCTGATAGGTCTGTTGATTTACATCACGTTGAGGCCTTGTTATTGTAGAGCTGCTTCTCTCCCACTGCAGGTCCTGTTTTCATCCTTTGAGTTGGCCTTGAAATTCCTGGCTGGTTCAGTAACAAATCTCCATCTAACAGAAACCCCTCCACACATGTCTTGAGTTGTTTTTTCTGGAATCTGCTTAAAGAGACCATGAAGAACGTCTATCATGTTCAATAAGCCATCTTCATAAAAGCACATCTCTCCTCTCAGAAATGCTATAGCTACAGATCTCCAAAGTTACCTGATTAGCTGCAGTTGAGTGAACACATACACACACATTTTTATGAGGAACATAGGTATTCACAGATTACCAAGAAGTACATCTGTCGTCACACAGAGAAACAGGTTTTCTCTTGGAGATGAATCTTCTAGGTTGGATCCTTTGTCTATTTATCACCTATGTTTGTATTTTGCTCTTGTTTTAAACTCAGCCATGGTATTTGAGTTAAAAGAACAGTAGTATGGCTTTCACTTTTCCTGTATACATATATCATAATAAAAATATTCAGTAAACTAAGCAATGTGCAACTTACAGTATGCATACATTTGGAAGGCATTGCTTATACTATGCTATCTATGGAAGATAAGCAAATATTAATAGTTATCTTAGTTATCCAGGCTAAAGCACCTCCCTCAGTATGAACTTCTGATGGTATCCAGGTTAATTAACTGCATTTCTGTTTCCTGAATACTTTTATATTAAAGTACATAATAATGAAACAACTACTTCATTAGTATCTGGTAAGAAAATTTACTTTGTATATTAGATAACTTCAGTAATACTCCGTCTATTTTTGTTTTGCTTTGGTTCTGTCTCTTTGTAACAAAAAACTGAACATTTATATTTTAAGTCAAATAGCAATCTTTACAATTCTATTTAAATTTTCACCTTAAGATACTAATTACAATAATGTATTATATGGGAAAATTCTAGTTTTCTGATCGCAATTCCATTAGAGTTTAAGGGTTGGTGGCTCTCAGTCAGTGTTCCTCAGTTTCAAATACCCCTCCTCTTTGATAACCTCTTTGAGCCTTTAGTTTCTCTCTGAAAATTCTCCCTGGACGTTGGATTCAGTTGCCTGATCCTACTCAAGAAATGGTTGATATCACTGCCCAATCTGATTTTAGTTTAACCAGCCACTTGGTGCAGATATTTCTCACACGTGTGTGGTCCGCTCCTGCAGCAGGGCATCATGCTTCAGGAGTCACACTTCTCACAGCAGTTCTGCTTTCTCCTGCTTGAATATTCAGTTCCTTTGTTTGTTAGCACTTTGTTCTCTTCCTCTGCCTGCTTGATCAGAATAGCCTTCTGCACTGCACAGATCACAACCTCTGCCAAATATTCTTTTTTTTTTTTGCATTATATTATCTTCTCAGACAACATCCAGGCTCCTAATTTTCCACCTGTCCTTTAGTTCCACTGGGACAGCAGGCCATCCCCAATGATCCAGTTGTACTTCAGTGCCTGTAAAGGTGAGGCGTAAGCAATTCATTGCTTCTTCCTTATGCCAGTTTTCAGTTAGTAATCTGGTAGGGGGCTTGTTGGATATATTGTCCCAGTAATGCATCACTTCCCCAGTTTTCTCATGTTGTTTACATGTATGTGTTTGTGCTAGGTCTGACTGTTTTCTTACTACAGTATTCCCTACCACTGCATCCCTGCATGGACTACTTTTCTGTTTGTTTTTACTTTGTCATCCCCATTCTGCCACTGAGAGTAAATGCTGATAAAAATAGCAGCTGTAACAGCCTCTAAGTCATACACATTCATGGGTTCTTTGTTTGTTTTTCTTGTTTACTATTATTTAGTGTCCCCTAGATCACTTCCTCCCTCATATGGGTTGCTAGCTCATTCCATACTGTGCCAATATCTATAGGCCTAAATACATTTTTGTATCCAGGACATCCACTACAGCTTTTTAAATGCACCCTGGTCCTAATTCAGGGCTTGTCTGTCTCTACCATATACAAAATTTTGAACACACTTTGACAGCTTTTTCTGCTCCTAATGTACCTCTGCTTGCTTTTGGCTTGTGATCATCCAGATGATACAATCTTTCAAATTCTGGTCTTCCTTTTAAAGTTCATACAGTGGTACACATCCACTCATAGTGGGTAGTTGCCACTGCAGGAACTGAGTGATTTGCAAGAATCTTCACCTCAAAGACTAAGTCCCTGGTGAATATGCCATTCCCTCAGCTCAGCCATTTCTTCTAAAAAAGAGAGGAAGATGAATGGATCAGAGTGGGCAGTCCTTCCTTGATTCCTCGTCAGTCTACCTGATTTTGTCATTTACAGATAAGCCATAATAAAAACAAAATCTGTACTTGGCTGGGCAGAGAAAGGAGCAGAGATCACCCAGGACTATGATCAGAGGCTTTTAAAACAAGTATCAGCAAACTTTGGGCTTCTATCCAGTGTCCACCTATCATCACCTTGCTCAGGCTGCCGTCTATTTTCTCCTTTCTCTCAGATTTTCAGCAATCGGTCAGCTTGCACCACAGAGACTTCTACCTACCCAGGCAAGGTGTGCCTGGAGTGAGTTGCAGCCAGATCACAGAGTGATATAAGTACTGTTTCTTGGCTTTCCTCAGATCGTTAGTGATCCTGATTCACCTGGGCTGCCCAAAATTCATTTGTTTTACTGTAAATGAGATACCTGCCAGGACACAGGAATACACACCCTACCCTGCACCCTACTACACCCTATACATAGCACTAAGAATTTACTGTTAGTCCAGTAAATATTCTAGCAGTTCAAATTATTTAATTGATATAAAAAAGCCTCACTTTTCTGACATTATGGTCACCTTTCCAGTGTGCCTCTGGGTCCTGAGGTCAGCAGTTTAAGTCTTCATGATGCAGATGAGAGAGGGGACTTGCTTTACAACAAGTCATTAGCCATTGAGGTCTTCATGAGAAGAACAATGATGTTCTTGTTGGGAGGTTCTAATTCCTCAGTCTGGAGTACATTTGGTTTTATTTTTAAACCTTTTCCTTATACCATCTGCTTCCCTCTCATTGATTCCCAGCTAGTTTGAATATTGGACAATATCTTTATTCCAGGGCTCTCAGCAGATATCTACAATCCTCTGCAATTTTATTCCACTATTATACAAATGTTAACTCTACTAAAATCAGTAGTTTCAGCAATATAAAACTGTAATTCCTTAGTGCAGAATCTGGGAGACAGGTTAGAGAGCAGTGGTTGATTTTTCAAGTTCGCAGTAGTTTTGCTGAAGTACATAGTCAGCAGAGCTGTATAAAACTGGAAGTCATTGCGTCATTAAGTTCAAATTTGTCATGTAGCTACTTGAGTAAAGCATGTGTAAATGGAAGTCATCATGAAGATTTATAATGTTGCAGTGTAAAGACCCATTTTGCAGCCTGCCTGCAATTTAGTAGTTTGTCATATAGAACATACAAAACTTGAGTCCAGTATCTCTTCCAATTTGTTCTGGTTTTACGGAGTTTGCCCAATTTATGTTAAAATTTGACACAGGTTATGAAAAGCCTTATATCCATGACTGTTGGGGCCATGAGCAAATCAGCTGATTGTGTGCTACTCTCTTACATTAACCAACTATTCTTAGATAAATATGCTATAGAAATACTTAAGTTTCAAAATGCTTTGTCCTGGTGAAAAAATACAAATTTTTTATGTCTTGTTTTACTCCATCTCTTTTTCCTCAAAGAATCTGAAATATGAACAATTGTGATAGGAAAAATGAGTTACATGAACAAGTAGGTACACTGAATCTCTGGAAGTCATCTGCCATTTATTTTGTGTCATCACTGACTCTCATAACACACTGTTCTAGCCAAAATTATTGTTATATATTTTTACCTAAATATCAACCTTCTATGAATTTAACATTTTTTTTATCAGCGATTCAGTTCGCTGTCTCTGGTCAGTCAGGTTATTAGTAGCTAAATACCAGCCATGTTAGTACACTATAAAGAAGAAATCCATTCAAAAGTATTTCATGTCTTACCCCCATTAAAACTTAGTCTCACAAACCACACTAAGTCCTCTCCAGACATCTTTATGTTGATCATCTGGCTCTTTTACTCTGAGCAGTTCAGGCAATAATTTATGTAAATGAAGAGAGTTCTTTGTTCATAAGATCATTGTCCAAATTGTTAGAAATATTTGTTCTATTTTCTCCTTCTGCTGTTTCAGCTGCACACAGTTAAAATACTGAATTGCTTTTACAATTCATTAATTATCTGTTTCTTCTTGACCTATGCACTCCATCAGCTGTCTCCTCAGTTACTCCTGTGTTCTCATCTGTTTCAACACACGCACAAGAAAAACTCACAAAGGTTTCCATCCTGGGAGCTGAGTCATCCTCTAAATCAGGACCATCATCCTTGGAACACAAAATCTTCTGCAGAACTTAAGGGCAAGTAATACCTATGTGATTTTGCATAGGATGTTTTAGCTTCTCTTACTTTAAATTACTTGTATGTCTGATTGAAAAGCACATATAAGCAGTTTCCACCAAAAATTTCATATGTATTCATAGCATATTTCATATGTATTCTAATGCCAAAAACTTTGTTATCCTTCTCAGTTCTGTGTTCTATTTCCTTTATTTTTTAATTGACATTTCAAAATACACTTCACTGGTTTGGATTTTTGTACATACATCTAATTTCTGTGAACTATGACTACTTTCCTGTCATCCAGGAAACCCCCAATGCTCAAGAAACATAACCTCCTGTACAATCACATTGCTATTCCAATCATACCATGGAAAGACGCTCACGATGAATACCAATCTGTCTTAAGTCATCTGATATACCTAACATTTAAAAGGGCTGATTAATGAGGACCTATATTAGACATCCTGAAAGTGAGGAAAAAGCAAGACCAACCATTTCTTTCTTATCCTTTTCTTAGCAGTATAAAATAAACATACGCATTCTTCGTATTTTTAAATGAACAGACTTGCTTCTAATCTTGTCTCAGTGCTCACCAAAAAAGTATACACTAGTAGGTTGAAACCTCTTTAGCACTACTAGAAGTTTTTAACACTATGACTTTTCCTATGAATGTCCAAATTGCTGGGTTACTTGCAGCGCTGAGTAAGATTTGCATTAAGGCTTCTGAAGAATTCTGTGTTTGAGCTGTGTTACATTGCTTGAAATAAAGCTGATTTCTCCACTATAGTTCTTTTCATGTTTTAGGATTTTTTTATGCTAGCTCTGTTTTTATGTATAAATTTGAAATTGCCAAAATAATACTCTTCTTTGGTTTTTTCCTTGCCTTGTCTACTTGTATATTTATCTTCTCCCTATCATTTGTCCAGCTCTTTTTTGTTTAATGTGGTGGTGGTTTGGTTTTTGGGTTTTTTTCTCTTTATTTTACAGTAAGTCATGTGTCATTGGTATTCTTAAGGAATTTAAAGTTACATAGAAGGAAACTGAGCTCCATGCCAATGGATAAGGCTTTATGGTTTCTCAATGATCTCATTGCATGTTGGTGAAGGGACAGGACTGTGGCCTATGAAATGCAAGACTCATCAAAGTATTTCCCTGGTTGTTTTAAAGAGTTGGACAGGAGTCATTCCTTTTCTGTAAAATGAAGCACGGGTATTCATAACTGTAAAAGAAAAAAAACAACAATACAAAAAACCAGAAGAATCACTGCCATATGTTGTTTCTCATTTTTCTAATTTCCTTTCTATAGAATAAAGCATGGATATTCATATTAATAAAAAATGAACAATAATAAAAACTATCACCTGTTGTCTACTGGTTTTCTTAAATCCATAAATGTTTTGCAAATTTAACTTAAATCATAAGTCAGGTGTCTTGCCCCGGTTTTTCATCTTTAGAATAAAGTGAAGTATTTCAGCTTCTAGCATCGGACCTGTTTGTTCATATGCTTTAATTTGTGTGTTGGGGCCCAATGTTTCATAAACATCAAGACCACTTTCAACACTGACACAATGGTGGGGAACTGAGGAGGATTCTGTTGTATTTCTGTAGTAAATTACATTCATTTTATAATCTATACAATACTCAGAAACACAAAACCAAACCTTTTCATAAATTTGAATCAGGTTCATGTATTTTATGTGCTGCTTTGAGTGCAAGTTTGCGTATTAACTAAAAGAGGTTTGATTAGTTTTATTCTCTTCATTCTTTTCAAATAAGTCTTTTGCATTGCATATTATCTCTATTGGTAAAAAGTACAAAATCTTCTCTGATAACTTTCCATTATGTTAGAGAAGAGCCTTTAATTTGTTTTGTCTTACATTGTAAACATGGATAGTTAAGGAAAAAAAATCTTTTTCCAAGAATATGGTGTGTAAATATAATACTGTCATTTATAGTTAGAGATATGCAAAGGCTATAGCTGTGTGAGCTATTTAAAAATCAAAAGAAGCACAATCAGAATGTAGTCATGTTTGGAGGAGCAGTACATAAAAGTTATCCCTCAAGAACATATCCTTCTAAAGGGTAACCAAATATAATTGTTTCACGTGGTGCTGTATGATTGAGATGACTTGGAATTCCCCCTCTTGTAACACTTTTAATCTAGCTGTTAAGTTTGACAAGGTAAGGTTAAATCTTCTCCTATTACGGGTTAGGAAATACTTGTAGTGCTAAAAATAGCTCATTAAAGGTGGATGAAAAATCTCGTTTTCCAATGTACATATTAATTACCGTAACACTCAGTGAATTTATCTTTGTTGGCAGAATGACATACCTTGCTGCTGTATCAATGAAAACTGTTTCTTGATGATTAAAACTGTCACTTGCCTGAAATAATTAGGTCCAGTGAAGTAAAATCAGGGAAAGTGGAGCAAGATTTTGTAAAAATATGTGGTCCTATTCTAAGCAAAAAGCACCTATTTATTTTCAGAGAGAATTTGAATTGTACACAGGACTTTTTTGAGTCAGTAAACTCAGATGATCTGATCCACTGTTGTTTTCGACTTCACATGACCCTCTGCTGAATTATTGGCATTGCAGCAACGTCACTGGCAGCAGTACGTTAGCAGCACTTTACTAAGTAAACTTGCCAGTGTGCTTGACCCTTAGAACTTCAGGTGAGCAGTGCCAGGGACATCTGTGGTCTGAAGGCAGAGACAAAACACTCCTTTCCTCCTACAATACACATGGAAAACTCCAGGTAAGGAAGAAGGGCTGGAGAATGTGTACATTACCAGATATATGTGTGTTTCCACGGGAACACCCCTTTCCCATATTCTCTACCCCAGCACAGACAATCACTGTGTAACCACAGTTTAAGATGTACAATGCCGCCTTCTGTTCAATCTAAAATAATTTTTTACCATCTCCCAGAGTGCAGTGCAGTGCAAGTAAAATATACCCCTAAGAAATTAGTGATATATGCGGCCTTACTTGACTTTCCTTTCAGCTGCTGAAATAAGATACTAATTTTCTCTAAAGTGTGTGTAGATGGATGTCCAGAGTTTATGAGCAGCCAAATGTGTGACTTATGGATAACTGCCAGAGTTGCAAGGCAAACAAGAAGCTGCCCAGCACTAGATAGTGACAGTGCTTGTCTAAAATCCAGTTAAGGATCCACTGTTCCTAGTAAGAAGTGCAATCCATCAGTAGAGTTTTTCCAATAAAACAGACATCTCCAGGTCATTATCATCATGAAGTGACAAATTAAGTATAGGAAAAAGGTTTCAGTATACCTTCAAAGCACATGATACTAGGGGGAAAGATGCTAAATAAACGATCTCTGCATAATTAGGAAGAAGATAAGGAGTCTGTTATTCAAAGAAAATGGCCATCACTGCTGGTGCAGTGGTAAAGAAAAGTAAAACTAACTAATATGTAATTTAGAATGCTTTATTTTCATGCTTTTAATAAAAACTTGTGGTATCTTCTTAGAACTCGGCCAATTTTTCAGCAAAAAGCTAACTAAAAAAGATGACATAATTATTTATATATGTAACCATGACACACTCTGGTATTGAGGTGAAATAGAAAGCATTAATTCTTTTAGAAAGCTTTTCTCCAGTTAGTGAAAAACTTTTCTATGCATTCAAAAACTTGTCTAACATTCATATCTGGAAATTTGAGTTCCTTTGTCTTGTTCTGACTGAACTTGCATGATATTCCTGTTAGCTGTAGATACGTACCACAGTTCTGATGCTAGATGTATGGCATGGCTAGTTCAAATACTGTTTTGAGTGATTTTTCTTGGGCAGTCATTTAAAATCTGTTGCATCTGTAATCACAGAATCACAGAATGGTGGGAGTTGGAAGGGACCTCAAAAGATCATCTGGTCCAACCCACCGGCTAAAGCAGGTTCGCCCAGAGCAGATCACACAGGAATGTGTCCAGGCAGATTTTGAATGTCTCCAGAGGAGGAGACTCCAGAGCCTCTCTGGGCAGCCTGTTCCAGTGCTCTGGAACCTTCAAAGAAGTTTCTCCTCATATTCAGATGGAACCTTCACACTTCAGCCTGTGTCTGTTTCCCCTCATCCTATAACAAGGCTGTGATCATTAAACCCCCAAAGGAACAGTAAATTACTGAGCATGTTCTTTTACCAATTTGACTATTTCCAGAAACATTTTTTAGTATTCATTGACTGGCAGATAACTGTACCTTTATATCCAATAGTACTGTCTCCCTTGGGACAAGAGCAGTTGCTGGACCTTGCCTCTCCGTAATCTCTTCAGTGCACAGTCAGTCTTTCTGAGTGACAGGGCTCTGCCCACATATTACTGCAGCAGAACTCCCCTGAGATGCTCTCTGTTAAAGCTGATGAGCATATAGTATCCCATATTCTTTATTTCTGCATTCAAATTTCTTTCTCGGAAGTGCATCCCTTAAATGGCTGGATTTCAGTATGTTTGATTCTTTCTAGTTTGAATGGCCAACAGATACCAGTTTTTGTCCAAGCCCCAAAGAGACATCTCATTGTTCCTAACCTTATTAACATGATAAGACAAACAATGACAGTTTGCCTCTGCATGACACTTCTCTCTGGGTAGCAGACCAGCATGCAGTGACTCACAAGCTCTCCTGGAACCATTTTACAGAAAATAGCAAAATGTTTCTCCATCTGTATCTTCATGTAAAGCTTACCCACTCCAATATATGAAGGAAGTTGACTTGCTGCTCGTCTGCCAAGCAGTATTGCCCGTGTCACTGGTCCCTCGCTCAGCAGCCATCGTGTTTTTCACTGCTGCTCTGGAGACAGGCAAAGTAGGTAATTCCTCAGTTAACAATCCCACCATTTCTCATTTCATAATTCTTGATATATTCTTGGAAATATTGCTAATCACAGTCTGGTTCCCTCTTCCTTGATTCTTTGATACTTTTGAGCAAATTCATCATGAAAATATCAAGCAGTTAAACTGAGATATGTGTAATATTAATGAAACAGATATTCCCCCCAAGTTCTAATAAAGTCAGAGGCATTTATCCTGCTGGTTAGCTTTCACTCTGCATAAGGAAGGATCAAATCATGTCCCTTTTTTACAGTTGTTAGAGAAACCTTAGGCTGTTTATTTTAACTACTACATTAACTAAACATGATTGTTTTGAATGGGATGATTCTTGGTAGCATTACAGATGGCAAAAAGGAATTTTTTTGAGGATCCGATCCTTTAGCCACCCCAGGCAGCCAGCTTTTATTCCTCCATTCTCAGAGAAACATCTGTGAGAGAAGTGGTGGCAGGCTGAAGCCTCAGAGGAGTTCTCAAGGCACAGCTCACAGAAAAGCCATTTTACTGTAGTTCATTTCCTAATCTGCTTCATGCCACTATACAGTACTATATTCATCCTTCTCACCCTCAGGACTTTTTTTTTTTTTAACCTGCGATATCTAAAGGCAAGTTACAGACCTTATTTAATGCTGAAGAGGAAGAAAGTTAATTGGGTTGAAAATGGTAATGATGCATCAAATCTTGACTTAATCTGCGGTGCTCTTCCTGCTCTCGGTATGCCTAAGTGCACCTGCATCTCAGAACAAAGGCTTGCACATGGATTTTTTATGTGTTGCACCCAGCTCTTCCCTTAACCCATTATCAGTGGCACATTAGACAGCGAAACAAATGTGAATCCCACAGTATTTCTCCTCATTCTGTTTCTGAGTAAGAGCAGGTATATGCTTGAGACTTTTTTTGATATTTATTGCCTCAGTTAAAGCATAATTACCTATGTGAAAAGGAAGGGGATTAACCACCTGCACTTTAGCTGAGACCTCTATCACCTTTACATTTCAGGCTTCTGTTTGGTTCTTCAGCTATTTCAATTACCAGTCAAGGAGGGTTTTAAGTCTGCGGTATAATACTACTTGCAATTACTAGTAAATAGCATTTTACAGCATTAACTAGCCTGTCCTTACCACATCCTTTTCAGGCAGACAAATAAATGTTATTATCCTCGTTTTACAAACACATTGATTAAGTGACTTGCCTAAAGGCCACACATCAATTTCAGTGGCAGTGCCAAGATTAGCACAGAGGAATTTCTGCATTGCAGTCACAGAAGAATAGTGATCTGTATTATCAAGTCCCTCCTCACCCAGAAACAAGCAATCACTTCTTAGACGTGTAGTCTAGATAGCATTTACCCACTTCACATCCGCCATAAGCATGTGTGCTTTATCTACCTGTTAAGCTGCTCTTTGATGGTGGCTCAAAACCATTCCCAGTATGTCTCTAACACAGGAAGCTTTTCTATTTACCTCCCGGTTTCAGCCCAAGGGCTGGAAAGTGCTGCCTGGAGAATCCATGAAGCCCCCATGGGGACGGCTGAGCTGGTGGAGGCAGAGAGCGAGAGAAGGAAGAGGGGTTCCTGCTGCTCTCCGAAGGGCAATGCGGAGTTGAGCAATGATCAGAGGCAACAGCAGGGGCACGATTATAAAGAAATCAGGAAGATCTTCGACCATTTTAAGAGACTTGTTTTTTTACTTTGCCGCTCCAATTGGGCAAATTTTCAATTTTTAGGTTGCATACCACAGGTGCAATTTTCTGTTGCTGCTGTAGCTACTGTTTGGAAATGGTGGTAGTTGCATTTGTAACATTGGAAGTTGAGTCTTCATCTAGTGTTCATCTCCTAACTGACTGATGAGTAACAGACATTACTGCATGTTTGTGTGCTGTGTACAACAAATGAAAGAGTAACAAGTAACATTATAGCATGCAAAAATCTGTTAGACAATACTGAGTTTCTAAGGTTAAAAGGCTGCTTTGTTTACAAGCAGTTATTTCTACAGAAACATATGATGCTGGCTGTATTTGTTTCCCCTCCAGAACAAGTCTTCACTACCTGGGAAAACAAACAAACCACAGAAACTCAGGACAGCACGTTTAACAGCTAATTAAGGCCATCCGCATGTAAGGGTGTCAATGTTTTGTTCTGATTTAGGTACAGTTCACAAGATCCTCCTGACTCAACTTCTAAATGTAACAGAAAATAAAAATAATCATAAATCTTTTGAACCACAGTAGTATAGTTCGTCAGCAGATTCACAAATCTGTCATTAAAGCCCACGGCGTCATTTGCCAACACCTGATTTTGACTTAGTCATTGAAGCTGATACTGTGCCAATGTCTGAAAGCAGATACATGGAAAAATTGTCCAGCATTTATGATAGATATTGGTATTTCAGACCAGAGTCCCAGGCAATGAATTATATTCTTAATAACCATACATGACAAAGTTAAATTTAGAAGTAGAATTTAAAATAGTTGCCAGGTTTTTAGCTGAAGGTCATTTGTACTTTTTTTTTTCAATTATTTTTTTAACCCACGCGAGTGTAGACACTCAAAGTAAATGTGTGAACTTATCATCAAAATATCTCAAATATTAGCCATATGAATTATTCGTTTGCCTTTTTTTTCCTGGGCTTTTAAAAGATTATTTCTTGCATGAAACTAACATCATTCAATTTATTACTTGTGAGTCACCTGTAGATTGCAGTATCAGAATTACTCAATAGGTTTATGCCTGTCAGAATTTTATATTAGCTCAATTATTCATTTACAGCAAAAAAATAAAACATCTTTCTAAACGAATGCTTAGGTGTATGTGTTTTCTTGGCACTTCATTGGCTTGGTCTTCTGTGCAACTCTAGTTCATACTTTTCCACCTCAGAATTATTAATGTGTCATACAGAGAAGTGGTAGGTTTAGCTGCATTAAACTCTGATAGAAGGTTAATCTTGCATAGTAAAAAGCAAAACATAGCTGGATGAACATAGATGTCGTTATGTGTTTTGAAGCCTGATGAATATTGTATCATGCCACAATTTAAGATACTCAAGGGTTTCACAACCTTAATTGTGTTTTAATGATGGCAACTCTGTTCAAATATGTACTCTGGCTTCTTAATAAAAAACACTTCAGTGTTTAAAATTATTTTGGGATACATCTCACCTGCAGGGCTGCTGCAATATTTGGGGCATGCCCTGTTACTTCAATGGTAGTTTTGGATGCTAAGGAATTATAGAATCATAGAATCATTTCAGCTGGAAGAGACCCTCAGGATCTTCAAATCCAACCATAATCTAACTGTAGCACTAAACCATGTCCCTAAGAACCTCATCTAAATGCCTTTTAAACACTTCCAGGGATGGAGACTCTGACATTTCCCTGGGCAGCCTGTTCCAGTGCCTGACAACCCTTTCCATTAAGAAAATGTTCCTAACATCCAACCTAAACCTCCCCTGGCACAACTTGAGGCCATTTCCTCTCATCCTATCACTTGCTACTTGGGAGAAGAGACCAACACCCTCCATGCTACAACCTCCAGTCAGGCACTTGTAGACAGTGATAAGGTCTTTCCTCGGCTTCCAGGCTAAACAGCCCTAGGTCCCTCAGCTGCTCCTCATCAGACTTGTGCTCCAGGCCCCTCACCAGCTTCATTGCCCTTCTCTGAACTCTGTCCAGCACCTCAATGTCTTTCTTGTGGTGAAGGGCCCAAAACTAAAAACAGGATTCAAGGTGGGGCCTCAGCAGCACTGAGTACAGTGGCACAACCACTTCTCTAGTCCTGCTGGCCACACTATTCCTGTTACAAGCCAGGATGCTGTGGCCTTCTTGGCCACCTGGGCACACTGCTGGCTCATATTCAACCAGCTGTCAAGCAACACCCCAGGCCCCCCTCTGCCAGGCAGCTTTCCAGCCACTCTTCCCCAAGCCTGCAGCGCTGCCTGAGGTTGTTGTGACCCAAGTGCAGGACTCAGCACTTGGCCTTGTTAAACTGCATACAATTGTCCTCAGCCCAATGATCCAGCCGGTCCATATCTCTCTGTATGGCCATCCTACCATCCAGCAGATCGACGCTCCCACCCAATTTGGTGTCATCTGCAAATTTACTAAGGGTGCACTCAATCCCTTAATCTAGATCATTGATAAAGAGATTAAACAGAACTGGCCCCAATCCTGAGGCCTAAGAAACACCACTTGTGACTGGCCACCAACTGGATTTGGTCCCATTCAACACAACTCTTTGGGCCCAGCCCTCCAGCCAGTTCTTTATCTATCAAAGAGTACACCCATCTAGGCCATGAACTGTCAGCTTCTCCAGGAGAATGCTGTGGGATATGGTGTCAAGGGCCTTACTGAAGTCTAAGTACACAACATCCATAGCCTTACCCTCATCTACTAGGTGGGTCACCTTGTCATAGAAGGAGATCATATTGGTCAAACAGGACATGCCTTTCATAAATCTGTGTTGTATGGGCCTGACTGCATAGTTCTCTTGTATATGCTGTGTGATGTTACTCAAGGTCATCTGCTCCATGACCCTCCCTGGCACTGAGGTTAGACTGACAGGTCTGTAGTTACCGAAATCCTCCTTCCAGCCCTTCTTGTAGATGGGTGTAATGTTTGCCAACTTCTAGTCAACTGGGACCTCCCCAGTTAGACAAGACTGCTGATAGATAATGTAAAGTGTCTTAGTGATCACCTCCACCAGCTCCCTCAGCACCCTTGGGTATATCCCATCTGGCCCCATAGACTTGTGGATGTCCAAGTGGTGTAGCAGGTCACTAGCCATTTCCCCCTGGATTATTTGGGCTTCATTCTGCTCCCCATCCCTGTCTTCTGACTCAGGGGGCAGGGTACCTGGAGCACAACTGTTCTGACTATAAAAGACTGAGGCAAAGAAGGCATTTAGTACCTCAGCCTTTCCCTTATATTCTGTCACTATATTTCCCCACACATCCAGCAGTGGATGGAGAGCCTCCTTAACCCTCCTCTTGTTGCTAATATATTTATAAAAATATTTCTTGTTGCCTTTCATAACAATGTCCAGGTCCAGCTATAGTTGGGCTTTGGCCCTTCTAATTTTCTCTCTGCATAACCTCACAGAGTTCTTGTATTCCTCTTGAGTAGCCCCCCTCCTTCCAAAGGTTATAAATTACCTTTTTATTCCTAAATTCCAGCTGATGCTCTCTATTCAGCCAGGCTGGCCTTCTTCCCTGCCAGCTCGCCTTCCAGCACACAGGGACAGCCTGCTTCCACGCCTTCAAGATTACCTTCTGTCATGGTTTATTGCAAGGCGTCAATAAACTGTGGCAGACGCTCCCTGTTATCCCCTCACTTCCCGCCACCCCTTTCCTTTAGATCGGAAAGATGATTGGAAAGAGGAAAGGAAGAGAGACTTAGACTTCAAGTTGGAGAGTTTTAAAGGGTTTTACTAATGCTACTAATAAATAGAGAATATATATACAACATATACAAAACCAATCTCAAGTGCTTGATGTGGAGTTGGCGTACACTCCAGCAGCAGGAGCTGGGTGTGCGGAGCTGGAGGCTCCAGCAGGTGCAGCTCAGGCCCCCGGAAGTCATGGGCGGGACTTCACAGCAAACTGGAACCTGGTTGCAGGGATGCAGGGCCTGAGGCCTGTAGATCACAGGCAGACAGACGGGGTGCTCTCTAAATACCAGCCATGGTCGAAGAGAGCTTGACCCTCGTGATCACCCTCTTATATAGGGGGTATGACAATGACGGGATGGAATACTTCTGTTGGTCAGTTCTAGTCACCTGTTCCATTCACCCCTCCTCAAACATGCCCCTCTCTCAACGGAACGTGGGAAAACTTATCAGTCTTTCTTAGCTACCATAGTAATAAATCTAAACACGAGCTTCTTCAGCATTCTGTTGGTCTCTTATCAGCACTGAGTACAGCATCCGAGGAAAAATATGCAGGCTAAAACTCAGGGAAGTACAGCCACCTAGAAGAACTTAGCTGAAAGAAAGATCACTAAAAGTGAACCGGTTTTGTTTTTAACAAAACCTGGACACCTTCTTGAAGAGAAACCAACCTTCCTGGATTCCTTTGTTCTTCTGGACTGTCTCCCAAGGGACTGTGCCAACCAACCTTCTGAACAGATCAAAGTCTGCCCTTTGGAAGTCCAAAGTGACAGTTCTGCTGACCACCCTTCTAACTTCTCCAAGGATAGTAAACTCAATCATTTCATGACCACTATGCCCAAGGTGACCTCCAACCAACACGTTGCCTGCAGGTCCTTCTCTATTTACAAACAACAGATCCAGTGGGGCTCCTTCCCTAGTAGGATCACTAACCAGCTGTGTCAGGAAGTTGTCCTCCATGCACTACAGGAGCCTCCTAGACTGTTTCCTCTCTGCGGTATTGTATTTCCAGCAGACATCTGGTAGGTTGAAGTCCCCCATAAGAACAAGGGCTAGCAATCAGCAGACTTCTCCCAGCTGCCTGTTCACCTTGGTTGGGTGGTCTGTAACAGACCCCCACCAGGATGTCCACCTTGTTGCCCTTCCCCTTGATTCTCTCCCATAGACACTCAACCCTATCATCACCCTCATCAAGTTCCAGACAATCAAAACCCTCCCTAACATACATGGCTACCCCACATCCTCTTCTTCCTCACCTATCCCTTCTGAAGAGTTTATAGCCATCCATTGCAGCACTCCAGTTGTGAGAGTCATCCTACCATGTTTCTGTGATGGCAATTAAATCATGGTTTTTCTACCTCACAAGGGTTTCCAGCTTCTCCTGTTTGTTGCCGGTGCTGCATGCATTTGTACAGATGCACTTCAGCTGAGCTATTGATTCTGCTGGGACAGCAGACTGAAGGGCCTCGTTAGCACTACACTCAGATGCAGGCATGGTGCCCTTGGGTGTGCCTCTGCCACACCTGGTTTCCTCCCCCTTCAAATCTAGTTTAAAGCCTTCTCAATAAGTCCAAAGGCTTTTGAGCTGGGGAAAAAAACACAAGCCAAAACAAACAAACAAAAAAACCCACCAACCAAACAAACAGAAAAAACACAACCACACCATACAACTGAATATATAATCAAGTATAAAACAAGAGGAAGTAGTAAGAAAGTAGTTTTCTTATTCAAATGTTCGTTGATCTCTTCCATTCACTTCCCAAATCCACTCACAATTTTAATAAATATTTCAAGTCAGAGTGTATAATGAAATTAAATACTCAGTTGTGCTTTCAAAATAAGTTAAAATTACCTAGTGAACACAGAGTCTGACACAAAGCATTATTTTCACTTTCAGAAGCCCTCACAAACAAAAGTATTTGTGTTTGTCTAGAAACATGCTTTGTGCAGGAACTATGGGTGAAAATCTCTTTGCTTCTCATGTGCAAGAAGTCAGGCTAGATGATCAAAACACTCCCTTGTGGCCTTAAAAATCTCTGAAGCTTATGATTATAGCATCAGATCAATGATCTGTTATCTTTGTTTCAAAAGAACAGTCCTCTGTGATCATTACTGCTGTGTTAGCTCATCATTTTAAATTAACATAACACAAAACAATTTCAAAAAATCAATTCATATTCTTAGCTCTAGAGTTCCAATTTTAAATGTGGAAAAAATGGAGTCAGAAAATGGGTATTTGCAAGAAGGTGGTTTGTATTTCCCAACCAACCCCTCTTGTGGTGGGTTGACCTTGGCTGGATACCAAGTGCCCAACAAAGATGATCTATCACTTCCCTTCTCAGCTGGACAGGGGAGAGAAAATATAACAAAAAGCTTACGGGTTGAGGTAAAGACAGGGAGAGCTCTCTCACCAATTACCATCATGGGCAGAAGAGACTCAACTTGGGTGTCCTGGTTTTGTTAAAAACAAGACCAGTTTCTCTTTTAGTGAATTTTCCCTTCAGCTGAGTTCTTCTAAGTAACTGCACTTACGAAGCCGGCTACATGGTTTTGCAGACGGTAGCAATGAAATGCAAGCTCGTTGATAAGAATGCACATCTCATAAGTGAGAGGGGCATATTTACAACAAGGGCGAACAGAACACGTGACTAAAATTGACCAGCTAAGTATTCCATCCCACCCACATCATACACCCTATAGAAGAGGGAGATCATGAGGTTCTCACTACTCTTTGACTATGCCTGGCATCTGAAGAGGACACTGGCTGTCGTCCCTGCAGTCCAAGGCCTGGTCGCAGTGAATCCTGAATCCAGTTCTGGTTTGCTTCAGAGTCAAGCCCAGGACTTCTGGGTGCCTGCCCTGCAGCTGCTGGAGCAATGCAGAGCCAGGAAATTCAAGATTGGTTTTGTATATTTTGTATTATTTTCTCTATTTTATTAGTAGCACTAGTCAAGCACTTTCAAACTTTTTTCCTTGTACTTCTTTTCTTGTACTTTTTAACTTGCAAGTCCCTCTCTCTTTTCTTCCTATTGCCTTTCCTTGGTGGGGATGGCTGGGGAAGTGTTGGGGAGGGGATTGTCAGAGAGTAATCTGCCCCTGTTTATTGTCACCCTGCAATTAAATGGTGACATTGGGGAAGTTAGTTTAATTTATTACCTATCAAGAGTAGGATAATGTGAAATACCTTCTCCCCACCCCTCCCTTCTTTCTGGGTGCAACTTTACTCCTGAATTTCTACCTCTTCTCCCCGAGCAGCACAGGGGGATGGGAAATGCGGGTTGCAGTCAGTTCATCACATGTTGTCTCTGTTGCTCCTTCCTCCTCGGGGAGGACTTCCCACTCTTCTGCTCCAGTGTGGGGTCCTTCCCACAGGAGACAGGACTCCACAAATTTCTCCAATGCTAGTCCTTCCCAAGGGCTGCAGTTCTGCATGAACTGCTCCAGCATGAGTCCCTTCCATGGTGTGCAAGTCCTTCAGGAACAGACTGCTCCAGCGTGGGTCCCCCAGAGGTCACAAGTCCTGCCAGCAAACCTGCTCAAGTGTGGGCTCTTCTTTCCATGGGGCCACAGGTCCTGCCTGGAGCCTGCTTCAGCATGGGCTCTCCATGGGGTCACAGACTCCTTCAGGCATCCACCTGCTCTGGCGTGGGGTCCGCCATGATCTGCAGGTGGATCTCTGCTCCACCATGGACCTCCATGGGCTGCAGGGGACAGCCGGGCTCACCATGGTCTGCACCATGGGCTACAGGGGAATCTCTGCTCCAGTGCCTGGAGCAGCTCCTGCCCTCCTTCTCCTCTGACCTTGATGTCTGCAGGGCTGTTTCTCTTATATATTCTCACTCCTCTCTCCAGATGCAGTTATGCAGGTTATCAGTTTTTCTTCCCCCTTCTTAAATAAGTTGTCACAGAGGCTCCACCACCGTTGCTGATGGGCTCAGCCTTAGCCAGCAGCAGGTCTCTCATGGAGCTGCTGGCATCGGCTCTATCAGACATGGGGGAAGGTTCTAGCAGCTTCTCACAGAAGCCACCCCTGTAGCACCCCCTCCACTACCAAAACCTTGCCGTGCAAACCCATTACACCCTCCATTATTTCATGGCACTTTTCAAATAAATGATTTCATGTAACTCACAACTT
This sequence comes from Streptopelia decaocto, assembly GCF_964273445.1. Taxonomy (NCBI): domain Eukaryota; kingdom Metazoa; phylum Chordata; class Aves; order Columbiformes; family Columbidae; genus Streptopelia; species Streptopelia decaocto. The sequence continues at coordinate 131,237,536 of NC_138663.1, read as the reverse complement.
CTAAAGGGATTTGAAGGTTATTGCATTCCATTCATTTCCAAATAGATTGGATACTAAAAATAAAAAGTAATGACTCAGAGCTTACCTTTCCTGACTCTGGAGCTGAAATGGTAAATATTTAATAAGGGAAGCTCTCTTTCCCAAAGTTTTGTTCTTCTTTGCCTTTATAATAAAAAATAAAATGAATTTCTAAGCACATAGCTGTCCAGGTACCACACTCATGGATAATCATGTTTGCACATTATAGATGCACAATCCTCATTGTGCAAAAACATGTGAGGATTTTTACTGATGATGATAGTCCTGATAAAGGCAGTGAGAATATAATTGAAGAGCTACCATTCACTGTTGAAAACAATCACCTACAAATATAACCTTTGCCTTCATTCAATGCAATGGCTAGATGGACTGAAAAAAAACTCTTACCATATATTTTACTGTCTTGATATCAGTGGAGCATCTGCAAACATAATATATGTATTATACAGATGACAGTATATATTTAAAAAATACATATATAATATATATTTACATAAACATTATTAATGTACTCTTGAAAGCAGTGGACAAGGTGCAGCACTTGTACTTTAGCCCACTTTTCAAACAGGGAAAAATACAAAGGCATAAGGCTGACAAACTTAGTTCTTTTTTTTGCAAGATCCAAATAGCTGAACATAATTTGTTTCTAACTCTGATTGTTAAAAGACACTTACCTAGGAGAAAAACCTATTAGAAGTAAACAGATGATGCTTTGTGCATAACCAAGCGAACAAAAGAATCTCTTTACCTGGAGTCGTTATCCCAAGGAGACGCTGCAGCTCCTTTGGAAAATATCTCTCAGAATAGCACAATGTATTAGGCTCAAGGTAAGAGATAAATAAAGGTGTGCCAGCAGGGAGAGAAGCATGAATAGGGAGTACAGGGGAGCAAGTATGATTAAAAATGCCAAGCTGGGTATTTCAGCTCCTTCTCCAGTCACCTTCCCACACTGTCAGATCCACACAGGCCCTGGCTCAGATTCTTGATCTCAGCCTGAAGGATTTCAAAAACACTTCTTTTTTTTTTTCTTAAGATGGAAAAATATTGTTTTCTCGAAGCTAGCTGGCAAATCTTTATTGATCCTAACAGCTCCCTGCCAAAAGCGAATGCATGTACCATAGACACTGAAAGTCTGAAGGAGTTCTTAAAACAACTTACACATAGGAAATAGCAAAGGTGTTCTCTGGGCCTCACATCTTCACTAGGAGATAACGTGAGCTGGGTTGGGGGTAACCTCAATTCAACAGCCCCTGGGACTCAGATTACCTACCTGACTTACCTGGCCTTCCCACGGCAATACAACCACAGCGGAGCTTTAGCATGGGAAGTGCACACAGATTGCTTGGTAAGTGCTTGCAGCTCAGAAGTCACAGCCTGCCCATCCTGTGTTAATCCAGCTTGTTGTTCTCATCAAAATCAAGCAAACAAAATCGTACTCTGAAAATCCACACTGCAAATTAACTGATTTCTCCTTCTGCTCCGTGACTACCATACGGTGTTATCATTGCCTGCTGTTCTGCAAAGTAAAAGAAAATGCTTTTTGTTACCAGCATTAAGACAGAGATTTCCATCTTTCAAAAAGCAGCTAACAGAGTACACCAATGGTAAAAGACACAGCATAATCCACAAATATGTGTACGTGGCCACCATGTTGCATATTTAAGGTAGCTTTAAATTACCTCGTGTGGCTACTGCTGACTTCTGAAAGCATCATGAAGATCAGCGTGGTGTGACACTCACCTTCCCATCTGGTTTGATAACCTAGCTCCTGAAGCTCCTGAAGCTAAATTGCCAGAGTTACCTACTTTAAAGCAATCTTTAGAACATCTGCACTCACCTGTAGTTCGTATATCTTAGAGATATGTTATGGATGTTGCAACTGCTGTTCTACAGATTATTTTTTTCCCCCAAGTTTACTAGAACAGGGATTGTAATGATCAGCTCTGGTTCAGACCTATTCTAAATAGGTAAAACTGCATCCAGGTCTAGACTCAAGTTCAAATTCTACAACAGATATAAAAGACAACCCATGAAGTTCACAGAGAGATCTGAATTTCCTTAAAGTTCAGAGATGATTGAATCTTTTTCTTTAAGACTATTTCTAGTTCAAAGCTAGTGGTACTTCCTAGAAAATTCTTGTACCTGAAAAAAGCAATTTCTTGATAACTTACCCTGCAAGCTTTCTTTACTTTTAGCTTCCTAAACTTTGTCAAGGTGAAACAGACATGAATAAACTCTTCATAGAGATAAAATATAATTTATTTTAAAAAATACATTTCCACTACAAGACTCAGGACATCTTGGGAAGGCTGAGTGGATGAAAGCTACTATTTTTAATTAGCTGGCTGCTTCTGCCTAAGGATAGTAGGAAAAGGAGATGTTTACATACTTTAGTTTTTTGACATTAATTTCTCTGCATTTGGGGGAGGGCAAGAGGAAGCTTAGAGAGTGGTGGAAGGACCCCAATGGAGCAGTCTTAATGGCATGGTTTTATCTTCATTTTTGCCTCCAAATGGTGCCAACCTAGGTTATATCTCTTGGATCTGTATTCCTTGGCTAGGAATCTAACATTTAAATTCTTTAATCTCTCCCAAGACAGAGTAATGATGTTACCAAACCCTTCCAAACCTTGTGAACTACTCACAACAATACTATTAGCGTTATTACTTTTACTCTTCCTTGCAAAAAATGGGTGATTTGGGAGTCCAGGCATGAAAGCCAAAATGTCAGAGGTATTTAGAGGTACTGATATCTGCTTCCTTCTACAGGCTTAATGTTCACTCCTTGAGCTGAGTAAAAGACTGGCTCTTGTGTTCCCTGATGGAAAATTTTCAGTGGTCCTAATTAAATAGCATGCACAGCTTCAGGTTACAGCAAGTCACATACCACTTACAGTCTACTGGTTTTGGCTGTAATTTTTACTCTTTAGCTATCTGTTTGAAATTGTGTATGTGTAAGATAAATGCAACAATTTTCGGAAGACCCTTCTGCCTCAGCAGTCATACTTATCACTTTATCTCTACTTCTTCAAGTAAGTAATACCATGCCTCATTATGTCTATGTGCAAAATGAGAGAAAAAATGTGAAATTACTTTTATGAAATTGCACAGCAAATCAGTACCAGAACAAAGAGACAACCCAACCCCTCCTCCTTCCCAAATTCTCCCCACTTGCCTGTCACCTGGACAAACTTTTAAACAAGTTTGGTGACTGCATGCATGCTGAAGTGCATTTGTTTGTATTGTCTTGCCAGAAATTTAATTTCACAACATCACATGCTACCAACACAAGCGTGTCATTGCAATTTGGCATGCATTTTGTTGCTGCGTTCTATATCTCATTAAAGTCTCATCTCCTTAGCCAATACCATATGCTACTCATCTGTAGCAAAGCTCTTAAATGTAATGAAAAAGGTATAATCACAAATAAGAAAGCAATTGTCAACCAGCAAGCTACAGGTATTCAGGCTCTGCAACACCACTGAAAGAGCAATATTGCAAGAGCAATCCTTTTAAAACTTCAAGCATCATTGCCTGACAGGAAAAAATGTTGGGCTTGGAGGTGTTCTTCAGTCACTCCTGAGCTGCTCAGTGCCGTTACAGGATTCTCAGATGACAAGACAATGCCATGTCAACACACAGGGGAAGGAAAGACTTATTTTTATTTTTTTTCTAACTGAGAAGGAAGTGATATGCTGCACTGGACACTTCATGTTTTTAAAAATACTAATTTAAAAGTGAAAATATTCTGAAAATATTTCAAGAATATGAAACCTTTTTCTTAAACCTGCTGATTAGCTTTTCTTTCTCATAGATATTGATTGTTTTTGTCCTGATTTATGGTGAGAATTTTAGCTTTTTTCTTGACAATAGGAAAATACACAGATGCTTTTTTAAGATTGATAATTTAATTATAACTAGTCATTATAAAATAAAAATAAAAGAGTTAGTGGTGATCAATAGTAGAAAAAGAGGTTAGTCAGTTTCTGTTCTCAGATGTGAAAATAATTGCCATGAAATCAATGCAAAATGTAGCTGGATTAGGTAACAAACCAAGTTTAGGACCAGAGGGACAGGCTCTAGCTGCTCAGTACTGCTGCTGACACTGTAATTACTGAAGTTAGATGGAGACGCTAGTCTCAAAAGGAGCTCCGTGTTGCATATAAACCTGTGTCCAAGGTACACGTGTCACTGATACCTGAAAACCTCTGTCCAAGCATGTGGGGCTTCACTCCAAAGTAACTGGTTGCAAGACACAACCTCGGGCGTGCCGGGGGTGATGCAGAGGGGAACCCTGAGCTGGAAGCGCCATCACAAGGAAGAGTTAGAGATGTGGTGACAGCACTGGGGAGGCTGGGAGCACCTGGTCTGGGAAAAGAGCTGTGCCAGGGCTGGAGCAATCAGGATGCTGTTTGTCCATGGTTTCATTCCCCATCTGTGAGAAATAAACCCAAGCACTGTGTTTTTACAAGCAGTGTTGACACTGACAAATCTCCAGCCCCTTTTCTCAGGCGTACACCAATGCCTGTCACCCTGTTGACAGGTGCACTAATTCTGCCCCAGGCACTGGTTTGAGAGCTCGTGGTGGCCACAGCCAGCTAACCCAAAAGGCAGATTTTCATGGGTCACAATCAATAGGGAGGTCCAATAAAACAAAGGCAACTTTTACCCCTTCAGTATTAACAACAGCTTATTGAAGACATGTATCTTGACTCCAGTCCATCTCTAATTAAATCTAAATTAAATTTCACCAAGCAGAATTACCAGGGCCTAATTTTTAGGCTCTGTGATAAATCCCGCTTCCTGATGCTGACTAGCTGCTCACTAGAGACAAAGATCCACTGAAGAACAAATAATTTTGTCCTTTCTTCATGTGTTAGCTCACGTCACAAGAATTAAGCTAGTAAGTTTCTTCAGACAGGCAGTATAATGCACATTTATATTTATGCTCATGTTTTAATTGTAGAGACTGTAAAATATCTTTGAAACTAAATCAGAGTTCTTGACATGAGGAAATAGCCATATTAAAATCTAAACTTTTCTATGTTTCTCTGGTGGGCAGCTTCTTTAAAACACTCTCTTTTTACAGATCTTCCCCTATCAAAGCTCTATAAATGTGCTAATAGTTGCATTGCTAATGGTTGCCTTGCTCTCACTAAAGCTTTTTCTTTTTTCTGTGAGTATACTCTTTCTCATGCATACCATCCATCTGGAAATGAATTACAGTGAATTAGATGGACCTTTTCAAAAGTGCACAACTTAATGTAGAGTTTTAATTAAGCAGTCTTTTTCATTCATTATTTTTTGTCCTAAGAGGCTCTAAATCTTAGTCTGTTTCTGCCTGCATATACATAGATTACTGCCTTATTTTATCTTTATATGTATATATTCACTTTGACCAAACTTAGATGAAGCTTAAAAAGTTTTTGAGGATCATCTATAAATTGTTTTTCATATGCTCCTTTCCTTCCATCTGTAAATATTAAATGAATAACAGTCATCTAGTTAATCAGGCCCTGTAATTCTCAGTAACAAAAATTATTACTATATCATTAATCATGGACAACAAATTAACATTGTGAAAACAAAATTACTCTATTCTTAGAAAATAACACTTTCTCTATAAATTTTAAAAGATGACCGATAATTTTATGTGCCTCAGTTTCTGAACACCCAACTTAATGCTGAAAGGCCCAGAATACCAGATGGAAAACAAGATTGTCTAGATGCATTCAGTGGATAACAGTCTAATCTGTGCAACATGTGGTGTTGAGGTATGTGCTGACACTTTCAGTCCCTGCCACAGTAAAAGGTCACTTCCTTGCCTTGCTTATAATTCTCATTCTTCCTTAGAGCCTGTCTAAAGCATCTGCCTGTGCTTTGTCCAGGCTGTCAGGTAGTCTAAAGTCCTTAGGCAATATTGCCTATTAATATTAGCAGTTGTTCTAGATTTATTATATAAAATGTTTTAGAAATACCTATTCCAGAAGTCTACACAAAGCTTCACGTGATACATAAATATGCTCTGAACTAAGAAAGCTGTTTCCCATGAATCTTGCTACCTGCAGAAAATGAGCAAATTAATTTCACACATCCTTGATTATTATGTCTAAATTGATTCTTAAATAAAGATGCTTACATCTGCCTCTTGCTCCAGATGGTGCAATTTAGCTGCCTATGTTACTCACAAGTTATTTTCAGTTTGAAACAAATACTTAACCCAGCCATTGTCTTATCAAGAATTCTCCATTTCTTGAAACTGAAACCTAAACTTCGTTGATGCTTTAATTCTCAGAACAGGGAGTTTCCTGTCTCGCAGGTCAAAGTACAAGGAAAAAAGAAATCTTTAATATTTCAGTGCAGCAGACACAGTTGTAAAACTGTCTGATACTGTACCCTCCAGTTACTAGCAAAAATTCAGGCAGCAAATATAATACAAAATTATGATGAGGTTTGACAATGTGCAGACAGTAGGATAAACTTGCAACAACCTTTTTTTTTTTTTTTTTTTTTTCCCCTCCTACATCAGCTGGTCATTGAGTTTACATTTATGTTTCATCCCTTAGGAGCATCAGTTCCAGCTTAAAGCAAATCCTTCATCATAACAGTGCTGTGTCCTTCTCCTAAAGTCCGTCCAGGAGGAGGCAGTGAGCAGGCTGTAGCTCTCTGCTAGGACAGACAAGTGCTAGATGCTGTTTTTCTAGTTAAGGACCACAGTGGGATGGTGCAGCTGCCCCTTGGGAAACTAGATAAAAGCAGTATGTATGGGATGTCCTGTAGGAATGTAAAAACCACAGCATGCATAGTTTGGTGAGGTCCTAGCAAATTTATGGCCCAGATCCACCATGACTAGCCTTTATAGAAATCTTCAGCTGTGACTTACCTGTCTGCTGTGATAATAAGCAGAAATGACTGAAATATCTTTCTGCTAGGTTATGCTATGGCTGCAATTTTTACCTTGAAGCTTCATTGTCAACACATTTTGAAACAATATTAAATTCTAAAACATCATAGAATTATTTCACTTGTGTTTTGTAAAATCTTATCCTTATAAAACCAAACTCTTAGACTTGTTCTTGTTCTTGAGACTTTTGTAATGTATAGTTTGAATTAACCCCTTTGGATCAGTAATACATAGCTAGCTAGATTAAAAACAGAGTAAGAGAATACTTTCAAAATTATTATGTTAAAAACTGATTGGAAATCTCTGGTTCAGGAAGCTTGGAAGAAAAAAAAGTTACTACTTTTCACTGTTTAAATGAAAGCTTAAATCTACTTCATCAAATTCTACTTGTGGAGTGATTTTGGAGTCATAAATTACTTGTAAGGTTGTTGATGTTTTTTTTTGGTGGGGGTTTTTTTGTTGCTTCTTTGTTTTTGTTTATTTGTATTTGTTGATTTGTTTGGTTTTGTGTATGTTTTGGTTTTGTTTCTGTGTTTTTTGTTTGCTTGTTTGTTGTTTTGGTTTTTTTTTTTTTTTTTTTTTTTTTTTTAGTTAAGATAAGAAAAACATTTGGAATAGCTAAAAGTTAATTTGATTTACTGCTTCTGTACCTAAGCTGATATGTCCTTCTGCAATGAAACTTTCTTGAAAGATGAAAAATCTCTTCATTCTTACGTGTCCAGGAAAAATAGCATAGTGAACACAGTAGCCACAGCCATGTGATCTTGTGGGTGTGTGCTGAGCATCCTCAGTCTTTATACCAGAGCTGACATTACCTGGATCTTGATCTGATTTTAACTCATGCTACTAACATAGCTGCTCCAAACAGGAGTAAGCCCAGGAGCAGAACTGATACCTGAAAAACGTGCAAGTAAAAACCATGTCATCACAGGCAATGAGTGAGCAGGAGATTTGGGATCACAATTTAGACCTAGATGATCGAAACCTAGGTCTGTTGTAAGTACTTCTGCTATAGCTAAGCATCTAACCTGAACTACTGAAATGCCTCAGTGGAAATCTGGTAATTCTTTGGGTTGTTAGTCAGCCACGAACCAGTCCAGCTAATATCTTCTGTCATGTTTGAACAATGACTGCAAGGTAAGGGATACTTTAAGAAACCCTTTCTAGTCACCTCTTGGCTGTTAGCACCTTCTTTCCAGCTTTTACAGGTGGTTGAATGGAGGAAGAACATGCTTTTGGGAATGGTGACCTAGTACTGCCCTGGGTGTGAAATGGCAGGTAAGAGTATCCCTTGTCAGCTCAGATGCTAGAGACAACTACACAACAGCTCTTCTGCTCCTCTTCCTTGGAAGAGTGGCACAGGTCTTATTAAGCTGTAAGCCACAGTGGTATCTGGTGACACTTGCCAATTCTTTACCTTGGGTGGCAATTTAACTTATACTGACGGACACCTATGCCCATGTTCCTGGGATAATAAACTCAGAATAACTAAGCTCAAGTCAAATAGTCTTTGCAAAACCAGCTTAAATTAAAATAATGTTCTCTCTGGGCTTTTAATACAGCTAACAGAGAAAGAAACACAGGCTGAATTGCTTTCTGGAGGGATATAAGGTGTAAGCTACCTCAGACTCCTGAATTCTGTTCTTAGCTAGGCATCTGAACACAGCTGAATGAATTGTGTCCACATCTCATGGTGAATTCAGTTTTTAGCAAATAACTGAAAAAATATCGTACTGTTAACCTTCAGGTATTCAAGAGTTCTCGACTAGTTAGCATCCTGTTATTAGGGGGATTATTATTAATGTGATGTGACAAGATACTCAATGCAGATTTAAAGATGGAAAATTCCTCCCCTTTTGTGAGATTGAGGAGTCACATCACCAAAACAAAACTACATTTAGCAAAGCACTGCCCCACTTTGTTCAGTATGTTCACGCAACTTCATGTTATCATCATTTGGCAGATATATAGTTTTTATAAATCTGCTAAGCTATTGCTAAACTGCCAGCTCAAGCTATTTCCTTTAAATCTCAAACATTCATATGTTTAAAACTGAAAACTATGGGGTTTTGACTCTGTTTTCCAGCACAGTTTGGCAGTGGGTCCCCACCATTCTTTCTTCTGATGCAGTTAGGCCCTTTTACAGTCCATGAAGGATAACTGAAGCTACCATTGAGAACCAAAATCTTCCTAAATATGAATAGCCAATTATAAAATGCAGCTCAGGGTTGAATAAATTCTTTGCTGACCCTGTAGGTGATAAAGTGATGGCCAGAGGCATGGGCTTCATTATCTGTATCATTATCCTAGCTCATATGACTCCCATGTTAATGTCAGCAATTATTTTGCTCAGATTTTCTATGAGGAATTTTCTGTATGAATCTAGCAAACTACATCCTGACCACTTTGTTCCAGCTTTCTAAGATAGAGGCATAAACACTCTGAATGATGGGATATCTATTGATTATGAGCTTGGACAGACTTAACACCCACACAATAATAAGACATGTCCAAATGAGCATTAGGATCTAAGACAGATCAAGCATGCAGCAATTGTACCTATCAGCCTCATTAGCTAACCCTGACCATCCTTCATGCTTCACAGAAGTGCTTTCTGCATTTTAAAATATCATTAATGGGGAAAAAACGTGTTTGGAATTTTAAATTATTTCTTCTGTGCAATGTTTTTCTAATGTATTTCTATGAGCATTGAAACTAGCTGTTCATGTTTCATTTGGGTTACTTTTAAAACCATCAGACCTACTCTTACCATAGTACAATACTGTACCAGATATGTCTTATACAAAATGAGAAGTGCAACAGAGAAATGCCTGGAGACAGATATTTTTAGATGCAGCAGTTTAGACTACTTAGATTATAGCTTGCATTGGTTGTCTTCCCACACTAGAGGATGCCTTCCATTTATTCATGCCCCCATGAACTTCCCACTATTACCATCCGTTCCAGTCTTCCATGTATGAAAAGAGAAGTCCTTTCCCGTAGCTCTTGCGCTTTGGTAACTGAGGAGCCACCAGGAGCAGAGAGTTACCCTTCATAGTTCGCAAGCCTATCTAGTAGAGTAAATGGATAATAACCCCTTATAACTGATCAAGAGACAGCAATTTCATCTTTTAAATTCCAATATATTGATATTTAGCTTTTCATCACACTAAAATAAGTAATAAGGTTATCAAGTCTCTTTGCAATAAGGAAATTATACGAAACAGTGGTGGGGGAGTATGCATTCAAATATTTTCTTTTTTGTTTCAGAAATTATTCATTAAGATGACAGAAACCTGCAATGTGATGGCCAGGATATCATGTCTTAGGATGTACAAAAGTAGCATGCAGAGAGACTATTTTACTTTTTTATTGTTGTTATTTTATGTATGTATATAAAATACGTATGTATGCATGTGTGTGTGTATCTACATATGCATACCTCCCCAGGAATATTTTCACCAGAGCAAGAATTTGAGTATGTACGTGCCTTCCAAATTTCAGGCCACTGTTATAGTTGCCAGGCTACAGATCATTAGAGTCTTTAACTTTCACTGTACCCATTTCAGCTTCTGCAAAACGATATACTGTAATGACATAAAGGGAAACATCTTTCAAGAAAATTTCAGCTGCCTTTAGCAGAATAGCTTCTGTATCTTTCTAGATATTGCCAAAGTATAGGAGAACCTAAATACAGTAGGAAGTGTTTTTTCTGACATTACAAGGCTATAAATAGGATGGTGCAGCATGAAGAATGATACCCTAAACCAGATGTCAGACTATTATTTTAGGTATTATACATGAAAGTATCCCCTCTGGTCTATCTTTGTTTGTAAAAATGAACCATTCCAATGCCTGCTTTCAGCCTGTCATCCTGCCTTCATGCCGATTTGAAACAGTATAATTCAGCAGGCCCTTCAAACTAAGATCCTAACAGGCCGTGCTTTACGAGTGCTCACTTCAAGAGGCAATTCCAAAAGGACGAGGAGAGAAGAACCTGCCAGTGAAATACAGTTATGGCTAAATCTGAGATACTCTGGGATATAAGTTACTGAAAAATGAAAACAATCTCACAGAATATTATCGGGCACGGCAAATGAGCCATGAGAGATTTGGTGCAAAGAATGAAAGGCAATACACCACTATAACTCCAACAGTTTAAGAACAGCCTGTGAACTAAAAGTACATAACAGCTTCAGTAAACACAAAGTCTGAATGTCAGAAAAGGTCTTACCTACAGTCCTTTAAAACAAAAAGCATACTTCATCTTTTATTAAAAGTTTGATCTCCAATAGCAGACTTCAACTTTCAATATGGGACTGTCACTGACGCTGAAAATCATAGAGCATGAATTACTTCATGTGTACATAGAAGACAAGAGTCCTCAGATTTTCTTTTTTCATTGTTGTTCAATATCTTTGACCATCAAAAACATCAGGATGCCTTTTTCTGGAAAAAAGATTCTTTGTTGACAAGTTATCTTTACTTATTGCCTACCAGATTATACTATAATATAACAGAATTTAGAGGTTAACTTAAATAGAAACAATAGCATGTCTTCCTCCTCTACTGTGCTATTTCTACAATGACTAAAATAAGTACTGGTGCAGACTCTGAGGTCCATTTGTTTTGTAATATGCTCAGATCAAGTACCATTTTTTCCCCAGACAGATACTGCATTATGCTTTTTTACTTCCTTTTTCCTTTCCCACCAACAAGCAGAAGCCACCCTGGTCAAATGCTCTGTTTATGAACAAGTGGCATTGCAATGAATTCCCTGTGTACAAGAATAAACACATTAAGAAATGCTTAACAGAGAGGTGCTTTAAGAAGCACTCACTTTAGACACTGCCCTACTGTTGATCAAAGGCTTTAGGGTGTATACACTGCACATAGATCAGGCTTGGATGGATGCAGATGTGCATCTGAGAGCAGCTCTCGCAGGTGAGGCAAGATTTGTCCAGGCATGAGTGCTGCAGTGGCTGGACACATGGACACAGGCAAGCACTTGAGCAAGGGGTGGGAACGTTTAAGCAGTCTTCCAGGGTGTCAAATATCAGTGTTGGTGTGGTGCTTCAAATGAAGGCTCAAGGATGCATCAGTGTCTAAAAGTGAAAATACAAGAAGTCACTGAAATAATTTCAAATTTATTTTAGAAGAAGAAAAGGATAAGGGAGGACTTCACAGCATCTGAAGATGAAGACATGCCCTGCTGATATTACCCTCCAAAGAAGTTACATTAACAAAATCACTTGCAAACAATTAACTGCATGTTACTTGTTGGACAGTGAAGTGGTGTTCCAAGTCTCTTCCCCCTACTCCAAGCAGTGAAAAAAGTAAAATTAAAACATTTTCTAAAGGTCTATTATAAATGAGGAGCTTTCAGATAGCTTAAAAGGGCTTGTTTGCAGGAACTCATCTCTCATAAAAGGCTTGTTGCTGCTCTAGGGAGGAGTAAAATAGCTACTGATGACATTCAAATCATGATCTGTCTTCTCAGCCATTAATTTTAAATATGATTCATACTCCATTATGCTCTGGAAACCAAAGAAATTATCCTTTATTGTGTCTAGCCATTTTTCATCACTATGTGCTCATAATGACCAATTTTACTCTTCCCTTCTGATATGTGCTTGAAATGTGCAAAAATTAATGCCGATGCTTACATTTGCCTTTAATTCAACTTCATAAGAATTTCTCAGTGTAAATATATATTTATACAATAGAACAGAATTACTAACATCCAACACATATAAACAACATTAGCTTTTAAATTGCTTAAATATTAGGGTTGGTAAATTAGAAACAAGCCCAGGTCAAACTTCAGGGAACAAACACTACTGAATTTTATCCTACTTAAATTCAAATAAAAGTATGCAATTTAATGACTGCCTAAGCCTGTGTTAGGGCACTTTAATAACCATAGAAGGGAAGTAAAAAAATAGATGCAGTATCAGTGTATTTTTAGTAAAAAAAAAATAAAAAAAATTAAAAAAATAAAAACAACAAACAAAAAAACAAAAAAGATAATAGGAAAAGGTCCTGACTTAAGTTTTCAAAAATCCTTATATAATTCCTTGTTTCAGCTATGTGATTTCGCACAAATCATTTCCTCTCTCTGTGACACAAAATCCCACCTGCAACATGGAGATTCTCTTTATGTATTTCCAAGCAAAACTGTTATGCTGCATAAAGCACCTTTAAGAGACAGGGTGCATCCTCCTACCTTTGGAGGTGGTGACATCTCTGCACTCCAAGTCAAGGTGAAGTTCTTCCTTGAAAATCTGTACAAGAGGTGACATTACTCTGCTGTAATTCTCATTAAGCTTTATCCACAGGGTGCCAACAGTGGATACTATTTTGATGTGTCCAGGACCTGCCTCCCTCCCTTCCCAGCCCCATACTCACTGAGAAACTGCTGAGGGCAGTGGGGCTGCCTGTACCAGGAGGTGCCATGTGGTAGAGGAGCACAGCACAACTCTCCATCACTAGAGTATTACTCAAAGAAATAATGAGATAAGATCACTGAGTTAAGCCTCACAGCACACAGTTCGGTTTGATAAATACCTGATGGATTAGGATGGAGAAGTATAATATATAATATTTTTTATCACTAGCTATTTATTAAATAGTAGCTGGATAAAAACAGTAAGCAGAGCATGACATGCAGCATCCTCAAAGACAATGTAATTCTCAGTCCTGTACATTCAGCGTAAGAGTTCATGGGTATCAGAGCCTGAGTCAGTTGTTGCTGGGTTCATGAAAAATAAAAAAAAAAAAAGCCTCATTACTCTTAAAATAATGGAGATGAGTGCTGGGCATAACAAGCTTATAAACATCTGGGTTTTTTCCAGAGTGAAAATAAGGAGTTACCGCTACTAGTTAAGGATAGGAAATGATGTTATACAGCTCATACAGCTTCTCACACAAATCCCATGAAGCAAATCCCACACCTCCCATGACTACAAACTTCAGAGAGCACATTTCCAGCTTAATCACTAAGATTCAATTTTAAATTGTTATTAATGGATTCCAAATAAATATACAATTTCAATGGGGGAAGTTAGCCCTACTTTAAAAATCTTTAAAGTGCTACAAAAAAAGAGAGATTATATATAGATGTAGTGGGTGTCGGTGTCAAGGTGTTGGCAACAGGGAGGCTACAGGGGTGGCTTCTGTGAGAAGAGTCCAGGGACTGCCCTGTCCTGGGCACAGACCCACCACAGGACACAGCTGAGCCCATCAGCCAAACTTGTGGCACCTCTGGGAAAATATAGTTAAGGAAGGGAAGGAAATGCTGGACACAGAAAAAGGAACAAAAGTAACATGAGAAACAACCCTGCAAACACCCAGGTCAGAGGAGGAAAGGGAGGAGGTGCTCCAGGCAAAGGTGCAGCTGGTGGAGAGGACCACGGTGGAGCAGGTATCCACACTGCACCTCTGTAAGGCCCCATGGTGGAACAGGTGGATGCACCCTGAAGGAGCAGCGGCTCATGGAGAGCGCATGCTGGAGCTGGTTTATCCTGAAGGACTGCAGCACATGAGAAGGACCAGTTCTGGAACAGGGGAAAAGCATGAGGAGGAAGGAGCAGCAGATTATGGACTGGCCACAGCCCCCATTCACCACTCCTTTCCACTGCTCATCAGAGGGAGATCAAAGAGTGGGGAATGAAGGAGTGACATTGAGCCTGGAAGAAAGGGCTGGAGTAGGGGGAAGGTGATTTAGTTATTGTCTTTGCTTCTGACCATCTAACTCCAATTTAACTGGAAAAAAAAAAAAAAAAAAATAAAAAATTCCCCAAGTTGAGTCTCTTTTGCCTGCCACTAATTGATGAGTGATCTCCCTGTCCTTATCTTAATAAATGAGCTATTCTATCCTATTTTCTTCACCTGTCTTATTGAGGAGGGAAAGTGGTGGGTGGGTATCTGGACCTCAGCCAAGATCAACCCATCACAACAGACAATTACATTTTAAAATTAACGCTGAATTAAGTCTCACACATAAAGTCTGGATGCAAAGAATACATGGAAGCAACATTAACCTGAAGGCTGACATCTGCATGATCGGGCAAGGGAACTCATGAAGAAAGGCAGGAATTCTTAGAATTAGTAATGTAAAGATAAATTAATTTGTCTTCTTTCTAGTCAGATTTTCCAAAATGTATTTTACAAGATTCTTCTTTGGCAATCTACGATTCTAAGTCACAAATTGGTTTGAAGTTTGGAGGCCAAGAGAAAGACATAAAAAAAGCAAGAATAAATCTTCTCAAGATGATCTTCTTAAGGGGGAAAGATAATGGTGAAACTATGGAAAAGGCAGGAATTTTGAGAATATGACATTTGACATAATTGATGAATTGCCACTCTAAGTTTCAAAATTGCTGAATAAAAGTACTGTTCCATGATTCATTTTAATTTTTGTCATTGCTTCAAAATGGATGGATTCTATGCCGTGGTTTATCCCTTCACCATATATTATAAACAACAGAAAACAAACTACCAAAATAGTAATTTTGAAGCAAAACTACATTACAATTTAATTCCAATAATGTTTCCAGACTACCACATTTTTCTTCTCGATTTTTCCTCCATGTATGCGTTTGTTCCATCACAGATCTACTTAACTTCAATAAGCGTGTTGCACCCTTTCATTCAGGTTTAGGTAGGCTGAGGTAATTTCAGTTATTATAGCAATGACTTTAAGATCAGAGGCTACTGTATGAGACTGAAATTTTGTTAGGAGTAAGGACCAAGGAATTAGTTTAGAATAGTCTACAAATATAGAGGCTAATATACTAATAACTGCAGCTGCATTAGTAATGGAATGAAGAAACCAGAAATAATCAGAAGGATAGCAGTAACTGAGACAAGCACCTAGTGTTATTCCAGCAAAGTTTGTTTATTTGTTTGTTTTTTAAAAAAAAAAGAAAAATAAAAAGAGCAGAAAATTCAATAGAGAAGCTTGAGTTTTGTTCCCACTATGTTTAGCTTCCTCTGGATTTTTGTAAATTACATCTGATTGGATCAGAAGACAACTGGTCCAGATTGCATATTCCTGGAAATAAAAAGACTTAAAATACTGGCCACCTGTTTAAGTAAAAGAAAGGTAAAAACACAACTTTCTACAGTCATTTTTTCTTGTGACTAATAAACTTACATGATGATAGCCAGTCACAGTAACTGTTTCCAATATCAATCTTTCATTTATCCTTGCCATGTTTCTCAGATATTTTTTAAAGGATGTTAACAGCATTTTAAGGAAACTATTGACAGCATTGTTGAATTTATCTTGAATAAATAATCCAAATCCTCACTTAAAATTTTTATCATTTTGACCTCCGACATGTGAGCGCATTACTAATAAGCAGACAAACTATCTTTGTTGCCAAAGTCATTTGTTGGTATGTAAATGCCCCTTGTCCGTTCTCATCCGGATATGACATCTAGCTTGCTTAAAATGAAGAATCTTGACCCAGTGGACATTTGGTGCAAAAATCAATTAAAACAGTATCAGAGTAATAAACAATAACCTGTAAAAAACAGAAAAGATAATTTAATATTTAAATAGACTTTCTGAGATGGAAAACAGTATGAAAATTTTGCATATACATTCTCATAATTCTTTTACGAGGTAGAGATAAATTGGAAAGCAAGTAACCAATGTACTGTATAGTCACTTTCCTCTCACCTTTTTTTATTCTGCTTCAAATGGATAAAATTAAAATCAACACTGAAGCAACACAAACATGAACCAATCAATGATATTTAACATCTTAAAGATGGTTCAGCATGTCTGAACAAGAGTACAATGAAGGAAGAAAAATTAATCTAATTATAATAGTTATGACCATTAAGTTATTTATGTTGCAGAGATTTGCTGTGATTCTTTGCAAAACTTTAAATATGTAATCTAAGATTCATTTTTTTTTTCTGGATAATGACTGAGATAACTGCTGATAAGAAATCCAAATGACTTACATAGAAGACAGTGTATGGTAACATTTGAGGAAATTCAGCTATTGAAATTGCCTTAGTATTGTTAGCAGTTAAAAACCACTTTTCTCAAGCAATCAATGCCTATTTCCAGAACTATTTTGGATAATATGCACAGTTAAAAATGATGCTGAATTTTTTCCATGAAACAGCTCAGGAAAAGATATTCAGATATTCATTTATTAAGTGTCAGCTAGGATTCTGGCAGGTTAAAAGACCAGAAACTGGAAAAATTTTACTGTACATAAACTGACCTAAACAGGGCTCTAATTCCCAGAAAATACAACCAGAGAATTACATTCTGCACTGGTTTGCATTCAGAAGTATTACATGCGAGAAACATAGAATGGAATATGTATATGCAATACACTAAATATGCCTTAATAGGCATAGCTTTCTTGTATTTTGTTCTTTTCTTTTACACTGTTCTTCATTAATGGCCACTTTGAAACAATAGTTAATTAAATAATTATATAACTCCGTAAAAACAATGCCACTGATTTCTAATAGTTTTGTATCAAACTTGCGAGATAACCTTGTTTCAACCTTGAACTGGCCCTGCTCCCATTCCTTTTACAATCTTCTTTGGCTTAACCCCATCTTCTTCTGTATTTGTGAAAGTTCATCCATGTCAAGGTAAAAGCAAAACTCTGAAAACGGAGCTTTAGTTCTTTTGCTTTACATGTCTTACTATAGCAGAAAATGGTTGTTAAATTCCCTGTGCCTATGGTTTTTTCTCTTGTTATTACCACGAATTGGAAGCCTGGTGTATACCTGCACCAGAAGTCTTTTAAATTGCTAAAAAAAGCCTTTTTTTTTTTTTTTCTTCAGTGAAAAGCTCATATAAAATCTTGAATAAAAACATGAGTAGAATACAGAAAAGAATATGTTATCTTTTTGTTAAGGGAAAAAAATATTATTGTGGTCAATGCTATTTGTAGCTTATTCTACCCCCTAAAAAAAGGGCTTAAGCTGAGTTCCAAACACTTCTGTACTCCACGTGCACTGAGATCATATAGAATCTTCTATAGGGCTTATATTGGAGCATTTTCTTATGGGTTTTCATGCCATGTCTAGCTCTTAGACTTCTTAAGAGACTTGGCTCTTCTAACGTGGGATAAGAGAGTAGCCACACTTAACATGCTAGCTGGGCCCCCAGCTTCTCCTAGGATATCAGATGGGGGAGAGAAGTAATTCCAGACAAACAAACCCCAGAATTATGCACATTAATGAGTGAGAAGGTTATTGCACAAGGAACATTTTCTAGGCCATTGCAAAGGCTCTCTCATTTTGACATAGACCATAACAGGGTCTTAGCATAATAGACATTAAGATACTTCTGTCTATTTTTGACAAGACTCCTACACACAGAGTAAGAAAGAGCAGTCATTCTCCGTATATATATTTGGTTTGTATACATTGGTATTTTCTTACTAGACTTCTCAGTTGTAAAAGAGATGTCAGTTAAACAAAATTTTACTACACATAAATGTATATTTAAACTCATACAAAGGAGTCATTAAAAGTTGTGCTACACAACAACATCCAGAGGGCTAAATAAATGTCTGGTTTTAGTATTAAAATATACCTCTACTGTGGTAGTCACGGTGTGGTGCATGCTGTAGTTTTAAGAGCACCTGTTGTGCCATGTGGCTGGTACATTTCATGTGCTCTGTGCCACATTTCCCATATATCAGCTATCAATCACATTTCTTGTGTCAGTCTGTTACCTTCTGCTGGTAATAAGTGGTATATTCTCATATTCTTAAATAATGATGTAAGACCTACTTTCCATGCTTCTTATGCATCTTATTGTGCATCAGAATGAGAATACCGTACAGATACACATATGTGTAGGTATATACACACACATATACATGTAATCTTTATAAAAAGCAGTAGTGCAGATAATTTTCGTTCAGTTTTAAACAGAAATTCAGTAACATAGTTGTAGATATACTGCATATTTCTCCTGGCAGTGCTAAAAATAAGTTATTAGGATTAAGTATTTTCAAGTAGAACATTTCATAACTTGAATAATACTATTTTTATTCAAGATTCCATTGTTTTAATGTAATTTGTCTGAGAGTACGCACTAATTTCTGTTCTTGGCATAGCCTTGGGAGGATAAAAATGTTAAATACGATACTTTGTGGGTTTTAAGATACCGTCTTTCCTTATTTAGAGTAGATTATCACTACCCAATGAGGCTTATGTACCGATAGCATTCATGATTATGAGTATATATATATATATATATATATACTGAAAGTATCATGTAACAGACTTGACAACATTCTATATGAGTAGCTACTGAATTGTAGCCAGTATCATAAAATACTGGTAGGTTCTCATTTTCTTAACAGTTGGTGCTTTTTGGTCAAGCAAACTGCTTTTCTTACATCTAAAAAAAATGTATTGCAGTAAGTTGTTAAATTGAAAGTTTAATTTATGTTGTTAAATTGAAAGGCTTTGCTAATTGAAAGTGGAAAATGCAGAGCAGTCCAAAAGTATGAATGAGGAGCACATTACAGATAAAAGGACTTACAAGAAAGGAACCCATATGAATACTTTGATGTTTACAAAGTGAGTCTTGATATAATATGTAATTTTGCCTTCTTTTTCCATCTTCATTGCCTTCATGTGAAAGTAGTGACTGGATTCTTACTGTTATAAATGAAAGCCATATATAGTCTGAAAAAATGATTTTTGTCAAATTCAAACAAAGCATGCTGAAAAACGGTCTCTAATTTTTACCTTCTTTTTAACCTTCTCTTTAATATTTATAGCTTTCAGTGAAATTTAGCAACAGAAAAAGTAAAGGTAATTCTTTCTGTCAGTCTGTCAAAATCTTGGGCTTCCTCTATAGAAAGAAAATACCAGGCTTTTTACACAGTTTATAAATATATTAGACTGACTCCACATCTTTTATGAGTTACCTGTTTGCTTCTGACTGGTAAAAAGCTAAAACGAACTGACTTTTAATTGTAGCTTTGAAACTTAGGAATGAAAAGTATAAAAATAGGTAAAACCAATCATCTATTGAAGAAAGCTGAAGGCAGCTCTGAAGTTCAAGAAGTTTTCAAAAAGGTTAAATGAACGTAATCTTTATGAGAAATGTCAATTTTATTCTGGGCATCTGCCATCAAAACATGATGGTTTTAGCTGGAAGAGTAAAGAACCATACATTCAGAAAACTAAAAGAAAGAAATAGTAATATGGGGAAAGGTTAACATCTTGACATTAAATTATGGGCTTTAATAAAAATTATGATATGTTTTTATATGATCAGGTATAAATGACTGCTATGGCAGGTAATAAAACACAAATGAAAAGACTCGTTTCATCCGTCAGTCTCTGGTTGCAGTAGAGCTCTGCAGGAAACCTAAATGTGTAGGTCTTTGAACTGAGCTAAATCGCTGTGTGAAATAAACTATTTTTACTTTCAAAGTCTCTGTGCTAGGGATAAAAGTATCATATTCAGACTGGTTTGTTTTGTTCAATGGTATAGAAAACTTTAGTCCAAGTTTCAGAGGCTAGCCCTCACCTTTTATGACCCCTTCTGTAGGTTTTTTGGTTGCGTATTTTCATTAGTTAGATTATTACATGCATATATAATTACATAATTGCAGTATGGTCCTTAAACCATATAAATCAATCTTTTATGACCTGTAGTTTAGATTACTACTCCTTTGGAAAAATAATTTTCTAGAAAAAGTACTGCATTAGTGTAGTCAGTAACAACAATTTTACAGTTTTTTTTTTTTTTTTTGTTAAGTCTTTAAAACAAACAACAATCACTAACTGTAGACAAAGAAACAGTCTAATAGTTTTAATAGCTTCCCCCCATCCCAAGTGCCTAAATAGATAAAGGAGGCAATGGGAGATACGTACCTAACTTGTCAAAGATCCTTGAAAATCTGAGCTGGTGTTCATCAGAATCATTACATACTTAAATTCATTAGGGAATCTGAATAATTCTTTCTACAGGCATCTATATGTGGCTGATTCGATGTACAGGAAAAGTCTCAGTGCAGTTTCTTTTCATAAGCATACTTTGCAAAAGCTATGCCTTTCAATTCTCCTGTATTATTAAAACGATTCCTCAACTTTGTTGTTGCTTTGAAATTGTTACGAAGAAGCTTGTACTAGAAAAGCTCATTTCCACACTGGCAGGGATATAGCTATGCTGGTATTAGGCACATTCATAATGATACAATTTTATCCACAAATGGTGTATTGTGTAAGCTGACACAGGCAAGTCACAGGAACAACCACAAAAACACGGGATTAAATGAAAAAAGCAAATTTATTTTTTTACTTCATGAACCAGAGGATTCCTGAAGCAGAACCTGAGCAGAGGTAAACAAGCATGAATGCAGGCACTGAGACCTCAGTCCATGCTAGAGGATCCCAAATCTGCTGTTTTCAGAGTTTTGCGATGTGCTTTGATCCTCTCCACAGCCAAGCAGGAATCTTGAGCGTGGTCAATAAGGTGCCTCTGAGTCTATCACAGGCCTAACACAGAGGTTCCACTTGTCAAGTACACAAGACTAAACTAAATTAGTGTGATAGATGTGTTTTTCTACACCCCGGGTGCAAGTCACTTGAATGTGTTTACAATTCTCCTCACCAATCTTCCATAATATTCCCCCAGGTATCCAAAACACAAGTGGTTTAAAAAACACAGAACAATGTTATGTACAAAACCTTTCAGTTTTTGAATTTTAAAACCATTCATACTTTAGCATTAAGTAGCATTAGTTCCACCTGTGATTAACTAACTGTAATTTTTGGCTCATAGAGTTTCAGGTACCTAAATCAGAACTTCAGCTTTGGAATAAGGCTGAAAACTTATCTTAAAATGACACATACTTTACATACTTTGGGATTCACTTGCTCAAAGAAGGGGTTATATGAAGTCAAACCTACACACAGAACCTTTAGAATTTTTAAAGTACTGGTGTTACTGTTGTTGAGTGCAGCTATTGATAGCTTCAAGCTGTTCAGAAGGGATGAGTGAGGAAAGAGAGGCAGAGGGGTTACCCTCTACGTCAAGAAATTGATAGATTGTGAAGAACTGTCTCTGAAGAATAGCCATGAGCAAGTAGAAAGCTTGCAGGTAAGAACTGGAAACTGAGGCAACAAAGGGAGTCTTGTGGTTGGTGTCTACTACAAGCCAGCCGATCAGGGTGAGACTATTGACAAAGCCTCTAGCAACAGGAGGCATCACGCTCACAGGCTCTTGTCATACTGGGGGACTTGAACTACCCTGATATTTGCTGGAAAAGTAGCACGGCAGGCTGTATGCCGTCCAGGAGACTCCTGTAGTGCCCTGAGGATAATTTATTAAGTCAGGTAATAGACAGCCCTACTAGAAGGAATGTGTTACTGGACCTGCTGGTCACAAAAGCAAATGAGCTAATCAGTGACATCAAGATCGGAGGCAGCCTGGGCCACAGTCATAAAGCACTGGTGGAGTTCACAGTCCTGAGAGACATGGGTCCAGCAAAGAGTAAAGTCATGACCTTGAATTTTAGGAAAACCAACTTCCAGCTCTTCAGGGAGTTAGTCAATAGGACCCCCTGGGAAACTTACCTCAGGGACAAGGGAACAGAACAGAACTATCAGATCTTCAAGGATATTTTGCATAAAGTGCAAAAGCTCTCAATCCCCAGTTGTAAGAAATGAGGAAAGGAAGGCAAGAGGCCAGCATTGATGAGTCAAGATCTGCTGGTCAAACTAAAGGGTAAGAAGCAAATGCACAGGCAGTGGCAGCAAGGAGAGGTATCCTGGGAAGAGTATAGGGACACTGTCTGGTTGTGTAAGGATGAGGTCGGGAAGACAAAGGTGCAGCTGGAGCTGAACTTGGCAAGGGACACAAAGAATAACAAGAAGAGCTTCTATAGATATGTCAGCCAGAAAAGGAAGGTCAAAGAAGGCATATTCCCTGTGATGAAAGTGTATCCCCCTGAT
The DNA here is from genome assembly GCF_964273445.1 of Streptopelia decaocto. Classification (NCBI taxonomy): domain Eukaryota; kingdom Metazoa; phylum Chordata; class Aves; order Columbiformes; family Columbidae; genus Streptopelia; species Streptopelia decaocto. The sequence continues at coordinate 131,214,625 of NC_138663.1, read as the reverse complement.
GAACATGACTGGTAAACTGGTAAAAATGGACAAGGAGAAGGCTGAGGTACTCAATATATTTTTGCCTCATTCCTCACTGGCACACCTCTTGAGGAGATGTACCACGAGGCAGGTAGTTGGAAAGCAAAGTCCCTCCCACTGTTAGAGAAGATTAGGTTCTTGACCACCTGAGTAAAACGAACACATATATGCCTATGCAACCTGACAAGATGCATCTCAGAGTCCTGAGAGAACTGGCTGATGTAGTTGCCAAGCCAGTCTCCATGATATCTGAGAAGTCATGGCAGTCAGGTAAAATCCCTGGTGACTGGAAAAGGGAAACATTGCACCCATTTTTTAAAAAGGGTAGAAATGGGGACCTGTAAGTACTAACCTGTCAGCCTTATCTCTGTGCCTGGGAGAATCATCAAACAGACTCTTCTGGAAGCTATTCTCAGCCACATGGAGTACAGAGAGGCTATTCAAGACAGCCAGAATGGCTTCACCAAGGGCAAGTCTTTCCTAACCAACCTAATGGCCTTCGGTGATGGAGTGGACAAGGGAAGAGAGATGGATTTCATCTATCTGAACTTCTGTAAGGCCTATGACATGGTACCCCACAACATCCTTCTCTAAATTGGAGAGATATGGATTTGATGGGTGAACAGTTTGGTGGATGAGGAACTGATTGGGTGGTCACACCCAGAGGGATCAGTGGAGAACAATGATGATTAGTGTCCCTCAAGAGTCTGTATTGGGACCAGGACTGTTTAATATCTTCATCAATGACATAGACAGTGCGATTGGTTGCACCCTCAGCAAATTTGCAGATAATACCAACTTGAGTGGTGCAGTTGACACACCTGAGGGACAGGATGTCATCCAGAGGGACCTAAACAAGCTTAAGATGTGGGTCCATGCAAAACTCATGAGGTTCAACAAGATTAAGTGCAAGGTCCTGCACGTGGGTCAGGGCAACCCCCAGTATCAATACAGGCTGGGGGATAAAGAGATTGAGAGCAGCCCTGCAGAGAAGGACTTGGGGGTACTGGTGGATGAAAACCTGGACACGAGCCACCAATGTGCACTTGTATCCCTGAAAGCCAGCTGTATCTTGGGCTGCTTTAAAAGGAGCATGGCCAGCAGGTCAAGGGAAGTGATTCTCTGCTCTGCTGAGACCCCACCTGGAGTTCTGTGTCCAGCTCTGGAGCCCTTAGTACAAGGAAGACATGGACCTGTTGTAGAGGGTCCAGAGGAGGGCCACAAAAATGATCAGATGGATGGAACACATCTCCTATGAGGACAGGCTGAGAGAGTTGGAGTTGTTCAGCTTGAAGAAGCCTCCGGGGTGTCCTTATTGCAGCCTTTCAGTACTTAAAAGGGACCTATAAGAAAGAGGAGGACAGACTTTTTAGTAGAGCCTGTTGCAATAGGACAAGGGGTAATGGTTTTAAACTAAAAGAATGGAGATTCAGACTATATATAAAGAAGAAATTTTTTACGATGAGGGTGGTGAAACACTGGAACAGATTGCCCACAGAGGTGGTAGAAGCAATGCAAAGATATAATTTTTTCCTGTGTATCAAGTATATATAAAACATACCTTATATATGTGATATATGTACTTTTCATTTTCATTCCAGATCAATGAACCAAATTCTGTTCTCTATTTTTGTTACATCCTGATATCATGAAGGCTTTCACCTGGAACTACGTGGCTTTACACGTAGATATATGACTTGTTGAACTAGGTTTGCCAATCCATTCCTAACTGCTTGATATTACCTTATCAAATGCAATAAGTATATTTTAAGCATTGATGAGGGTATTATTACAATATAAACTATGCATTAGACATAAATACTGTATAGTATCATATCACATCTACAGTAGGAATTAATTGCACAATGTTTTCCTAAAGGACTAGTATCTGTAAACTTTCAATATTTTGTTAAAAGATAACTAGTGTTGACTTCTATGAAAATTACCAGTATATCCAGTTCTTTGCAGTATTGTGCTGCATTTTACAATTGAACTTGACTTGCTTAAGGTTTGAAAGTATCATCTTTTCTGCTAGCTATAAATTTGATGCTAAGGTTTTAAGAGTGAAACTCTAGGAAATACGAAGAGTAAGATAGAGCTAGAAATCATCTGAATTTTTTTTTTTTGCAGATACATCCAGATATAGAAAGAGCTGTGTGAAAGACCTCCAACCAAAATGTATCTTAATTTCTCTTTCAAAATATCAAGTATTGCATTCTGTTCTTACATGTGATGGTCTGAAAATACAAAAAATTAAGTGTTGATGATGATGACAAGTAGCCCCTGTGCTTTCACAGTGTTCTGCCAAGATCCAAAAATGGCCAGATTGGGAAAGCTGCAGGCTGTCTGCTTTGTAGATGACAGGTATCCTGAAGAGAACAAAGTCAAACACTGCAGCATATGTAGGCCAGAGGTATGACATTGCTGGAGATATTGTATGCATTTTGTGACTCTGATGACTGCAGTGATAGCATACTGGAGAACAGAAATTATAGATGTCTACATAGAGATGTTTGGGGGAAAATTCTTAGCAGTATACACTTAATAAGGTGATAATTCAACTTATTGTAGAGGTCTCTTTTATTCATTTTACATGTATCTAGTAATTATGCATCTGTATAATTTTTCTTTCCAACTATATGATACATAAATGTGGATTTTTTTTTTTTTTTGTAAATTTTTGTTCAGTAAAACAAAAATAATTTGGGTTTTGGAGGCTGGAAAAATAATCCCACAAAAGATACATATTCAATCTCCTCACAGTAGAATGATAAATAATTTTTATGACAAAAAGTACTGCCATATGAAATACCTTTTGAGAAATAGCTTTTTGAAAAAAAAATACTAGGAAGTGCTAGGACAACATAATCAAAATGTTCCAAGTCCTTTATGATCATACTGATTATACGGAGGTGATCATCATCATCCAAGAATTAGCACAGGAAGCTAAAGAGTAAAGCAAGGCTTTGTTATGCCCTGCTACTGTTTGCATTTTTATTGTCTGAATCAAGAGAAAGATTATCATACATGGCAACAAGACATCTCACTGGCCAAACACATTTGAATGACCTTCATTTTGCTGACGACATTAATCAACAATAGAAAGACATGGTTTTGTTAAAAAAGACAAAAGAAATGTGCCTGTTAATATTCCAGAAATATTTTTTAGAAACATCATGTCTTTTTACTTACCTAGAAAATAATAGGTGCTGTAATAGTGACAGGCATAAGATGGTCTTTAACAGCAAATATCCTTCAGAAACTTGAAATATTTTTGGCCATAGAAGCGTGACCAGCACTGACTCAATTTTGAGTATGTCTTCTCATTCTTAGAGATGTTTCTGGAACACCGCAACAATAAGGAACTTTTATGGAATTAATTGCTCTTATCAGGATGGTCCCTAAAATAAATCGGAAACAATGTATCTTCTGGAATTCTAAGGAGTGAAACATGAACACAGTTAGATGGCAACTTCCGCAGCAGCTAAAAATAATAGGGAGGCTTACTAGAATCACAGACAGAATAACAAGAAAAAATCCTTCATCATCACCAGGAGGGTCAAAAGTCTAATTAATCCAAGCTCAGAATATCCAATGACATGTGGTAGATAATTTTGAGGGAGCACAAGATAAAGGCAGACATATTGAAGGCATTGCAAGCATTTCTGTTTTAAACAAGATAGAAAAAGATCACTTCAGTATGGATTACATTTTTCATTTTGAATGCTGAGCTCCCCTCACATTGTGAGCAAGAACAGAGACTAAAAGAATAACAACACCTCTAATATCACAAATAAAAAGTGATAGTTTGTTAATTACTGAACAGTACAAATGAATGTAAGTAATAAGAACTGCAGACAAAAATGGTTTATTTTGCAGTCTGAAATTGGAAACAGGATTTTGGAGGCTATTTACTCAAGTAATCAATAATAAACCAAATGTTACCATGACAACTATCATATTACAGATTCAGTACTTCGTATAACCTTTGGGTTAAATGGACTTTTTTGAAACTAACTTCATTTAAAAGTCTCTTCACTACTTTGTCCTCTCTCAAAATAATTTTAAAACAAGATGTGAAAATGTCAATTCTGTTCATTTTTTATACAGGTAAGGCATCAGCTTGCTAGAGTGTACGTCTATAAATTCAAATTCTAATGCTTACCTGATTACTTGGGTTGAAGAGTCAGAATTGAGCGGGACACAGCAATAGTTCAACAGCACTTGTTTCCAGGCCATTGACTCTAATAACTGGTGATGTTCAAAAGCTAGTGAAGCTTAGCCATTCTAACACGATAAAAAACGTAAGTTCAGGATGGCCCTTTGGTACACTCTGATCTTGTAAGAGATTTCAAAGGTATGTACACTATGACTTTCATAGCATGACTGAGACTGAAGGCCATTCTGTCCCTTTTGAAGGTGGACACCCTATCTTATCCTCAATATGAGTGGTTCCTTGGTGTGAACACACTCTAACACCATTACCCTTGTCACTAGAGATACAACCAAGAACACATTTTTGCTTGGTCATCTCCATGTTTCAGCCTAGATGTTATTTTCCTAGTTCACATTTTCAGCTATATCACTCCCTCCAAGCTGACTCTATGAGCCACAGGTGGAGGCCCAGCAGAATACCCATGGCATCTCAACTGGCACTGTGTACCTAAGTTTTAACAATTAAATCTTATGACTAATTTTGAAAAAATTATCAAATGTCATTTTGACCAGAATAATTTCATTATTCCTGCCTCAAAATCATTAATTTACTGTTTCATGTCTTCCATAAGGGTTTCCCAATGTTCTTTCTACATCAAAACTGTACTGTGGCTGTCACCTACTATAGCAGCACAAGGCTACAAACATATACTCCACCTGCTTGATTCAGGTATTCGTTTTGGGTAAATAAGGGTAAGCTTCTCAGAAGGCTCATCCCAGTGTCATGTCTGCATATGAACTTCACTGCAGATGGCCTTTGGTGCATGATGGAGAAATTTCATTACCTTACATATAAACTATAAGAGGAACGCACAACTTCAAAAAATAATAGAATGGACAACATACAGGTTAAAAGCTGTTCATGAAGAATCAGTGGATTCTTGATACTATGGTTCTATCTGCTTGCCATCTAAACCAGCAGGAGAACTGTAATTGCCATCTAAATGAAAGAGAAACGGTTCTGAGAATTATGAAAGCAGAAGAAAGCAAAAGAGAAAAATTATTGTGTTAAAAACTCCCATTTTAAATAAGAATGTGCAAAGTTCTGGAAAGAGAATTGGGGCTTTGGCAGGGAAGTCAGCAGGCCGAATTTAAATGTTAATTCTGATCTGTAGTGCAGAATGCATTTGGTAATAAAGGTTAGATACAATTTTTTGTAGTAAGTATACTGTCATATGGTGTGATTTATAGCCTAATTAGTTTACAACCCTGTAGCCAGTCCATCTTACAAATAATTAGCTGAGAGATTTTCTCAGTCTAGCATTGGATATGAGTGCAATAATTTCTATCTTTTCTTACTCCTGTCCTATTCATTGCTACCCTCTCTTGTTAAAAACATCCCGAGTTCTTAAATGACATTAAAGGACATAGTTTATCAAATAGTAGCCTTTTTCTCCAAAACAATTTAACACTATTATTACTCAGATTACAACATGGATGATTGATGCATGATATATAATAACATTTTGTGCAGATATCAGTATAAAGTCTATAGTGCTAATAATGGAAAAAACTGGTTCAGTGCTTTGTGTGAATCTGGGAGATGTGAAGAATAGCATTATATTCTTTGAGCTAAATTAATAACTTCCACTGTTCTGTCATCAATTGTCCATTGATATTTCAAAATCACAGAGCCCATGTTTTAAAGTTATTGCACTGTATATGTTGTACAACAAGCTGTTTGACATTATTTAAAGCAATTGTTTTAGGCTGAAACCTGACACAAGGAAATAAACTTATCCATATTAAAACAAATTTAATAGACATTTCACTCAGGATGAATTTGGCCTTCCGTCTTAACATGAGAGCAAAAATTACTTTAACTTAAAAACTAGATACAAATCTTGACAGAATACACCAAGTGAGAAAACAGATGCTTTGGGATGACCTCTTTTGTCAAAGGAGGTTCAAGAGAGAATAGGCACTACCTGTTGTGTGCCGATTGCTTATGCTGTAATCAAAGAGTAAGTACAAAGCAGTCATAACCTTCCAGAGTCAAGGTCACAATTCGTTTTCAGAACTGACTTGCATAATCAGAAGTACACACTCACAAATCAAGTACTGTTTGGTATCTAAGTATGCAGCTACCATGTGTCAGTAATCATAAACTACATAAACATTTATTTCTCAACTTCGCTACTTCACCATGTTTGTGTGGGTTTCTAAGCTATTAGTTTATTTTATTTTGAACTAGTTTTTCCCATATGGTTTGCATGAGGTGGTGAAGGTTCTCCTTCCCCTCTAGTCTGCCCTGGTGAGACCACATCTGGAATATTGTGTCCAGTTCTGGGCCCCTCAGTTCCAGAAGGACAGGGAACTGCTCTAGAGTTCAGCGCAGGTCAACAAGGATGACTAAGGGAGTGGAGCATCTCCTTTATGAGGAAAGGCTGAAGGAGCTGGGTCTCTTTAGCTTGGAGAAGAGGAGACTGAGGGGTGACCTCATTAATGTTTATAAATATATAAAGGGTGAGTTCCACGAGGATGGAGCCAGGCTCTTCTTGGTGACAACCAGTGACAGGACAAGGGGTAATGGGTACAAACTGGAACACAAGAGGTTCCACTTAAATTTGAGAAGAAACTTCTTCTCAGTGAGAGTGACAGAACACTGGAACAGGCTGCCCAGGGAGGTTGTGGAGTCCCCTACTCTGGAGACATTCAAGACCTGCCTGGACACATTCCTGTGTAGCCTCATCTAGGTGGTCCTGCTCTGGCAGGGGGATTGGACTAGATGATCTTTTGAGGTCCATTCCAATCCCTAACATTCTGTGATTCCGTGATTCTGTTCAAGAGAAAAAATAAATTGGTAGAAGAGAACTAATGACATCATGAAATGAGAACATCTTTTAATGCTACTGACAATTATTCAAATATATTTTGTGGCAGAGAATAAAATAATACTTGGCCATACTTGCTGATGCAATTTTGTAATTAGAGTTTCTTCATCTTCACTAGAAGGCTTTTCCTGATACATCCTGAGGTATCTTTTGTATTTTTATCTCATAAAATCGCATTAACAACACACAATCAGCCTGTCATCAAAGTGTGTTCTTATTAAGTGTAAAGCACATTTTGTGAGTCACAGTTGGGTATAAAACATAAATTCCAAGTTTAAACTAGTCCTCCTACATGTTGACTATTGCCAATAACTATACCAAAACGTTTGTGACTATAATTGATTTTGAAATAAAGAGCAAACAGCATGTGGGTACTCTAGTTAATGGACTGATTTGATGTTGAGTTACTGATATTTACAATGCAACTCATTGTGGAACTCCAAATTGCAGAAAGATCTTAAGAAAACAGTTCTTGCATTTTTAAGCATGAATAGCAGAATATGTGGATTTTGTGCATATACATATATACATATATATATACACACACATACAGGCATTACAGTAGTACATATTTTATCAGAAAACTTTAGGAAAAGACTTTGTTTTTGTGACTTCTCTCTGAAAAGATAAGCAAGACAAACCTGCTAATATCCTGAAAAATGGGTACTTTCATTTTAACTTGTGCTAAAACATACTTTTGGATTTTTCTATTCCTAAAACACTTTAAGTTACAAATGGCCATTAAAATCACATGAATTTCCATGACATGATAAGCTATAGCAGTTTCTTAGGAGTTCTGCAATCTGCAGTGTCAATAACCTCTAAATTAAGGTGTTTAATCTGATTAGGGGCAGATTAAGAAAGCACTGACATGACAGAATTATTCTAGCCTCTTAATTATCCATGGATTATGATATTTGTCTTTCCAAAATAGAAGTGAAGTGAAATTAGAGGTGAAAGTGAATACATTAAGGAAACAGGCAAGTACAGTGTAAAGCAAAATTGCACTGCACTGTATTATCACCTCCTGCTTTCCATGTAGACTTCTGTATGGCAGTAAAATAATGCTACTAGCACAATCAGATCACTGTATTAACCAAAAGAAAAGCACATATGATTAAACTAGGAATTTAGGCAGAGCTTGGAGGAAGAAGCAGCACATAAACCTTATCAGTATATGAGTGACTATAGGAGGCAATTATAACAAGAACATGTAAGGCTTATCATGACTTTTCCTCTTTTTCTGTCTGCTTCTCACAGTAATTTATTACGTGCTTGAGCAAAACCCTGTGGATTGGCTCATATGTGCTGTAACACAGAGAGTTTGAGCAAAGTTCTATCCAAGATTTCCATGTATCATCTTCAGAAAATGAGTGAATAACCATACGGCTCTGAATAATCAGTTCAGAAACATGAAAGGTATACTCTCACTTTTTTGTACTTCTTTGAGATATTTGCATTCAAGCCTGATGAAAAACATGAGAGAGACAGGTGGGACCAATCTGAGACTAGTTAGAGGCAATAGGTGGCCTCCTTGAGCTATGGTACCTAGAATAGCTATGTTGGTCTAAAAACTGCATGTAGCAATCAGTGCTTTTGAGGTCTTTGATATGCATATATCCTGGGTACAACCTTCAGTGGAGCTGCCTAAACATGCAGAGGGTTGTCCAATTGGTAAATGGATGCAAAGGGGAACCTCTGGTTTCTGCTTGATCAGAACAGAAAAGGGACGGAGCTCCTCCCACACAGGTTGGAGGTAATTTGTCTCATGACTTGAATATGAGTACATCTCTGTGTGTGATTATGATATTTAGTCAAGTGAATAAGTGTCAGCCAAATCTTCAAGGGCCTGTTATGTCTTCTTCTGCCCACCCTCCCTTCCCAGGAGAAATGAAAGCAATATGAGAAAAGTTCAGTGCTTATTTTCTTATTTTTTACCATTCTTCAAACTTAGCATTGATTATCACACACCTCCTTTTCAGGTGCAAATCCAATGAGAACATACTTTGTCTTAAACTGAAAGTAATCAAAGAAATCTGAACATTTAAAGTGAAAGAATTCCACGCTATAAATAAGGCTTGTCAAGCTGGAACTCAGATGATCTCCCAGTTGGCAAAAGGGTCTTATTTATATAGTCCACAGAGTATAATTAAGTGGAAGCCTGAAAAGAATTATTCATATATAAGGGGAGAGTTCTTAATCGCATTCTACTTACCTAAGTCAGAACATATGGATTCCGACAGTATGACCTTTCCTTACTTAAACTAGTGCAAAAATACAAAGTTATGCCATTCAGCTCAATGAATGTATCAATATAAATCTCTCTGCGTAGAAGAATCAGGGCCTGCAATTCTAGTTCTCCTCCTATTTGGCCCACCTATGTTCTCTTTTTTTGGCTTTGTACAAATATACACTGGCAAATGCTCATCTATTGCATACTGAAAACCAAAAACACTATTTCTACCTCAAAATAAGCATAAATCATATATTCTATTCCAGATTTGACAGCCTCATCTACAAAGAGACATAAAAAATTGGGAGATGTTTAAGCCACATCCCACGAATCATCTTGCATGTTCAAATGTCAGGCTATATTTTACATGAGTCACTGAGTATCTGGATTTCTTTGGTGAGGTTTTTCTCCTATTGGGTTTGTATCCAAAGTCCACATTTTCTTCTACTACACTGAAAACCTTCACCGCCTCATGAAAACTATATGGGAAAAACTAGTTCAAAATAAAAGAAAGTAATAACTTAGAAACCCACACAAACATGGTGAAGTAGCAAAGTTGAGAAATAAATGTTTATATAATTTATGATTACTGACACATGGTAGCTGCATACTTAGATACCAAACACCCCATTCATACACGTCCACCACTCATACACAAAGCTGGAAGACATCCATTTTCCACAAATACATGGGAAATACACAGTCCAAGTGTACACCACGTTTACACTTCCCTCTTCCCTGAGTCTCTTGGCTACTCTGATCCTTCTTGCCACCTTGATATTGGCAATACACCTATAGTCTGTGGACTGACTGTAGGCATTGAGCAATGTGAGCTAATGTGAAGCCAGTCTTCCCATTTCTTGACCTAGTTACGCAGTGATACAGGAACAGGGGGGTTACCCCCAGACTGTCCCCTTTTGGCACCTTATCAACTGGTGCAGTTTATAACAGTGGCTACGACAAGGCAGAAGCTGGTGTGCAGTCAGCCAAATAAATAAGCAGCTCACTGGGAAGCACTCCCTTCTTCTGGTGTTCCTGAAGGAACATGGGTGTAGCAGAAAATGTAGGCTTATGTTTTCCACACTTTTTGAATATAATCATTGGCAACACTTGAAATCTGTGACTATTTCTATCTCGTCACTAAAGCTTAAAAAATGATATAGTCACCTCAAGAGAATACTTTTATTATGCTGTCTCCTGAACCAAGCAGTTTCAGCTCATTGGGATTCAAGTAATTAAATGCTCGAGCAACCCCTGCAACTCTAGATGAGAATGCATGGACACACAGTCAAATACAAAGTGAGCAAGGCAAATACCATTCCAACTTCTGCTCTTTCCCATCTGATAGTCAGTTTGGTCATTCTTTACTGCCCACTTGAGATAGTTACTATTAGAGAAGGAACACTGATGAATCATCTTTACGTCTAGCAATACTGTTCAAATAGATCAGGCAGATTGGTATTTTTTTGCTTCAGCAAACTTAATCCTCAGTCCAGAAAAATGCTGCTGAAGTTACATTGGCGTAATACAAAGTTTTTGGATTCTCCAGTGAGTTGGCATCTGTGAATTATTTGCCACAGAAGGATATATCTTGGCAACATCCCCTGATCTAGAATTTGAAAAGCAACATTGAAAGTACACTTTCACAAGGTAGTCACTTATCCTTTAAAGGCTGAGATGTATTTCTAAGACAGAAAGAAAGAGGGAAAGGACATGACAATTTTATAAATTAGATTTTTCAGAGAAAGTACTGTTATTTTTCAGAAGTTTCAAAATATTACTTTTTTTTTTTTTTTTTTTTCCCAGTCCAAATCATGAGAGACACCACCAGGACCAAATGTTGCTAGAAACTTCTTACAAAGGGTGTTGCATTTCAGATAATATTAAATATAGCTGCATCAAGTTAGATTCCCAAGGGTCATATTTAGGTACTTGTTTGCTTTGAAGAGTGCTGAGCAACCAGGCTCTCAACATGATTTCTTGTAGGTGCCTGGCATCACAGCAAGCAGACAGATGCCTAATTACAGCCTAGGGAGCTCCTCTTTAGGTTGCTTCTTTAGCAAGTCTTGGCCTTTATCCCTTCCTGCAGGTGAGAAATCTTGTCCTTTTCTATATTAGCTTGGAAACATTCACCCTTTCTCTTCCCAATTTTTCTTCCATGATTAATATATACATGTATCATTAAGTAAAGCAAATTCATTTTTTTTTAAAGATTATATATGCAGTAGTAAAACAAAGTAAAATACATATATAATATTAATATTAGGTGTCACTAGGATTATATACACACTACAGCAGAATCTTCCAAGACAAACCTTCTTTTTCTCATAGAGATGGTTACAACTAAAGGAAATGACAAAATGTGCTTTCCCATATCTCAACTTTCCCAATCACTTATCTGGACATGCCTGTAGACATGACAAATTCAGCATCCGTGACCATCTATTCTTGATACTGATTATCAACATGCCTGCTAATCTAACAGTCAGTAAATACCAAGAGCACAGGTTTTTATAGCACTCTTTATTTTCTGTTTTCAGGATGAAGTATTGTTTCATTGGAAACTAACATTTTAATTAACCTGGTTACTTGTTTTTAAACATTTAAACAAATCATTTGAAGATAAAATAGTTTAAAAATTGCTAAGACTGAAAGATTGAAATATTTCTATTAGAACAAGTTTAAACAAAAAATATCTCAAATTTTATTTCTTCCCCTCCCTTCCCAAATCTCCACTAGGTTTGTCAGGAATCTAGGAGGGGATCTAGTGTGTATGTATAAGGGTTGCATTTACATTTATTTACTCTAAAACAATAGAAAGAGAAGCTAAACTGAAATAACTAATTAATGTGGAAAGGCTAAATTTCTCCATCATGACAGGGACTGTAAGATGACAGATTCAGAATAAATGTTTAGGTAACATAGTTTAAATTGATCCTTGGGATCTTTATGCAGATACATTTATTCTGGTGGACTGTGACATACAGATTTTCTAAGACAACAGATAAATGCAGACCCTTAAGGTTTAACACGTGTCAGTGCTGCTGTCCTTTTTGAGCTCATTTGTATACAACATCTACAGAAAGGTGCAGCAGTGTTCACCACAATTTATACTTAATCTTATTTTCCAATATTTTCAATGCATGTTCCTTACTTCTTATATAACATCTAGGTATTGTCAACTATACCCTTCCCCCCACACTAATTACTGACTTTTTAGGCCATAACTCCACTTCAGCCACTTGTTTTCCATGATAAAGCATCCTAGCTTTTTTAATATTTTCTCATGTGGAATCCACACTAACCTTACTTTTTCCCATAACCTGTTTTGAGCCCTGATGCTTCCTTTCTGAGATGGGGTAAGTGCAACGTCACACAGTATTCATACTCTTGGTATACTAGAAATATACAGTGTTGTAACTTGGGGCTTTTTGACTTCTCAGAAAATAAGTTTCATAAGAACCTAAGGTCTCTCCTGCATGATAGCTTACTTAGAGTTCATCACGGCTACAAATGTATGCACATATGCATACATATATAGACACATACACAGTACTGGGAATATCCGCTACTTAGCATGTATTGACACTGTTTCCTACCACTCTATTATTTAATTGCTCAGAGCAGAATGAATCTTTACAGCCAGCTTGGTATCATCATCTCCAACTTCACAATTCATCCCTTTCTCCAAGTTCAAAATATGTTTGTGTATCAAGCACTGTAAGTTCCAAACAAAAGATCTGGGACCTCATCGATAATGAATTTCCATTTTTAAACCTAAGCTATTAATTATTTATCAGCCAACAAAGACACCTCCTAATGATAATTTCCTGTTTTTCAGGAAGCCCTGTCTTTCAGGGCTTTTTTACATAAATAGGCAAATGACATCAACTGTATCACCTGTATCTGTCACACAGAAAGAGAAATGTCTTCCTCCTACAAAAAACCTATTGACTTTCATTTGCTGCATCATATTTATTCATGGGTCTGCTAATTAATTCTCTTTATTTCATAGCTCCTTCCAACTTTATTCTCATTATAATACTAATTTACTTGTTTATATTAACCAGAATTGCTCTAGAGCTCTTTTTAAAAGTTTTTATCATACTTGCCATTTTTCTTTCCTTGGGTACTGAAGATGATACAAAGAATGTATTGGAAACCACAGTTAGCAGTTCAACAGTTTCATATTCATGGGTGAATGACACCTGGCCCTGGCAATTTATTCCTATTCATTTTAAAAATTTGTTTTAAAACCTTTTTAGTGAGGTTTCATCTCAAGACAGTTTCTCTCCTCCTCCCCCGTAATGAGAGGTTCCTTCTGCTGTGGAGCTCCTGATCTGTGACACAAGCTGCCTTGAGCTGTGACAAGTATATTATCTATACATGAAGCAGAGGTTTCTAACTCAGCAGAAACCATGAGCTGCTGTCTTCCTGGGGCCACCTGTTTGGAAAAATTCTGACTTTTTGTGGTGGGTTAACCCTGGTCGGCAGCTAAACCCCCTGTCAGTCACTCATACCCCCCTCACCCCTCCAGTGGGATAGGGGGAAGAATCAAAGAACAAAGGCTGAAATATCATAGAGGTGAAGACAGTTTCATAAGTAAAGCTCCATCCAGGCTGCTATGGAGAAAATTAACTCCATCCCAACCAGGCATGGTACACTTTTGTAAAACACAGCAACTCCCAGGTGCCAGAAGAGTTCAGGGGCTGCCCTGTGCAAGACATAGCCAGCTCCACAATTGATGTACCACAGGACACAGTTGAGCCCATCAGCCAAGTTGGTAGCATCCCAAGGAAAACATAGCTAAGGAAGGGCAGAAAACAATAGACAGAGGGAACAAAAAAAGTGTGAGAAGAAACTCTGTGAGCACTGAGGTGAGAGAAGAAGGAAAGGGAAGAGGTGCTCCAGGTGCTGGAACAGAGCTTCCCCCCCAGCCTTTGGAAAGATCATGCTGGAACAGATATTCACACTGCAGCCTGTGGAAGACTCCATGCTAAAGTGAAGGATATTTCCTGAAGAAACTCTGGCCTGTGGAAAGCCCATGGTGGAACAGGTTTATTCTGAAGCCCATGGGAGAGCCCATGCTGGAGCAGGGAAAAAGTGTTATGAAGATGAAGCAGCAGAACAGAGGAGCTGTTATGGATGAAGTTGCACAACAGAGAGTCGTGTGCTATGATGGATGAACGAGCTGCAGACAGGCTGGGCAGAGCAGCTGACTGGACTATGAAAGTCCAGTCTCAGACTGAGAATTCCATTGGAAATTATTGCTCACAAATTGTGAGGAAAGCAAGCTTGACTATAGTACAATTCAACATAAACATCAAAAAAGCACTCTCTTCATTGTCACTGTCAGTCATGTGAGACTTGGAGGTCTGTTGAAGAGACCTTGTCCACCACAGCAGGCACAGCACTTTGGCCTGACTGAGATGAACAAAGCCTGTTATTGATGGTGGTATGGAATGGGTAGCTCCCAGACAAGAAAACTGTGACTACCTCCAGTGCTCCTTCACTTTTGTTTTCCTGACTAGAAAAGATCAGGAGGAAAAAAATTGCACAGTCTTCTTCCTCTTAGCTTACCTGGCCTTAAAAGTGTGGAGGACCCAGACACATGTGTTCCTGAAGTTGCAGGCGAATGTGCTGAAATGGTCCTGGATGTTGTGCTGTGTGGGTAAGCTCACTTGCAGGAAGGCCTCCAAAGGAATTGTGACCACAACTGGTTCCCATCACTGGGGTGCTGTGGCTTGTAGAAGGAAACAAATGATACCTCACTGGTATCTTCGCAAGTTGGAGTCCCTACTTTTGCTTGCTGTCAAGGACAAAAGGCACAAGCAGCAAGAACTCTGAGCCCCTAACTTGCATAGAGACAATGTACACATTTGTTCTGGTGAAAGCAGCTCATTTCACTTTGATGGGAACTCAGTCAGAGGAGCTCGTGAACTTTCCAGAAGCATGTCACTGCAAGGAAGACAAGCATGTGATCAGCAGCAAGATGCCAACTTCCACCTCTCATTGTGTTCAGTAGCATATTCTTAACTCACATATCCCTAAATTGGCAAGGTCTAGCTTTCTATGCCAACTCTTTGGGCAATCATTACCGCCATCACAAAACCAAAAACAGAATCCAAGCTCTGTTGCAACAAATATGATATGAAATATAATACATTTATTATGCAGCTATCAGTAACACTCTCTCCTTGTAGCGAGGAAAAATTCAGCTTTCAAAATCGTGATGCATGTATGTTGCCAATATAACATGCAAAAAAGAGGCCAGGAAATGATTTAAAATGCCATAAAGCTTCTCAGAACAGGTTTTCTGCTGATATGCCTTTCTCCCTGAAGTGCTCCACATGCTCTTTCTGAAATATTCATTGCCCTAATGATTTTTTCAGGGACTGTTTCTGTACATAAAGATTAGTTCTTCCTATCAGGAAAGAAGAAATTCCAAGGGAACTGTTATGGAAGAAACCCACAGGATCCAAAAATGTATGCAAAAAATATTTGCTTTTCTTCCTCTGCATCCAAAGAGTTGATTTTTACTTTTACTTTCAGATGTGGAACTGTTACTGTTATCCATGTGTTTTCCAGAGCTGTTATACATCTCTATTTTACTCATCTTCCTTATTTCATGCACTTGCATTGTGCCCTTGCAACACTGCAGGGCTAGATGCACTAGAATTCACATGATCATCCATTCTCTAAATACTTCTGCAGCTCTCAAGGCAATTAAAAGAACGTTTAATCTGTCACTTAAATTGAACCCATTCCCCCCATGACATTTGCTTGCAAGCTCATTGTGTTCTTAGGAAATAATTCCTTAACTCCTGACACCTTTAATATATGGTAGCTGGTTTGTAGTATAGCTTGCTAGAAAAGAGAATTTTTGGTAACTCAGCAATGGAAACTTCAGAGCGGAAGTGCCCAGTCTTTGCACTCATGCTCTTCTGCAAGGAGGTTTGGTGCTGCAAGATGGTGAACCATGGCTCAAGAGCACTATGATCAGTTGTGCACCTTGAAGGCTGTTTCTATAGTTAAAACATTTCGGAAAAAGAGAGCTTGTATGGTGTTTGTGTCTGTTTAGAGTTCTGCACACTAAATTTACTGAAATGTAAACAATTAAATGAACTTTATTAAGGTCTGCTTCAAGCAGTGATGTGTTCAATTCTGCACTGTCATTTTGTAGTGTAAGGGGTGTCAAAGCTCATTTGTAATGAACACTTGAGTGCAGTAGAAAGCAAGAGTGCAAGAATAATATTTAGCAAATGATCATCCAGGATGAATTTGAACCAGAAATTAGATGCAATTAAACTATTGTACTTACCCAGAGAAAAAAAGTTGTGAGCTAAAGGAGAGCCACAAACACCAGTTACAGACATTTTGCTCAAGAGTGTTTCAGTGTTACAGTAACTTAAAATAGGATTCAATATACTTTAATGTATCTTTTGAAGATGGCTGTATGATACATATATAAGGAAGCTCAGACTGGTGGCAACTTTATTGGATTAAATAATTTGACTAGCGTGTAATGTGAACCATGCAGTATCATAGGGTCAAATTCAGAACTTTCCTCATAGAAAACTGTGCTTTCAGTAAGAACTGCTTTGTTATGTCCTTAATATTTGAAACATTTTGCAACAGAAGGGAATCTAAGCCAACACTGAATTTAGTGGTTAAGGCACATTTCAATTACCCCAGTAGATCTGGCAGCACCAAGGGTTGTTAACCATTCTCATTTTCATGACCATGATATTACAAATGCCGTGGGAAGCAAATCAAACCCTCTCATAACTGACAAGTAAAAAGAGTGTCTGTTAGTAAACCATGGTGTTGCTCAAAATGATGAGCCAGTTCTTCTATTGTAATAAATCTACAGTACTTCATTGGCGATGAAGTCTTTTGGATTTATGCCAGGTAAGGGTCTGACCAGCACGCAGCATTTTGAAATCTGGATAAACCATTTCTTGGCTGCAATACATCTTATTCATCATAAAAATAGAGTAAAACATTCAGAAAGGTTACTTAATGCATTGTCAAAGTAAATGCATCTCTGTATATCAGACTCAGCAAGGCTATGTCTCAGATGATACTAGTGTTGCTAAGGTAACTACTAATTTCCACCCTAGAGTAAATAGTTACATAAAGCTGACAGCTTATTCAATTTTATGTGCTAGACTCAGGGGCAGAGCATGTCTTTTATTTTCTCCTGTGATATTGACCCTAGTTCAGGTTGTGCACCCCCTTAAAATCAGAGGTCACCTTTATGGCCTGCCAAAAAAGCTATCAAGGTAGCAACCAGAAAACCTGATTCCTCTGATCTGTCACCTTCTCATATCCTTTGCTTTTTATTTTGTGTCAGGTTATGAGTCAAATTTCTTGATTTGTACACTGAAGCTTAGAAACAGCATCTCTAAAATGTCTGTAACTAGTTTCTAAGTAAAGGCACACAGCTGCTATCAAATCAGTTTTCCCAATTGGTTTTAATCTCCGACAAGTAAACCCACTTGTCTTTTCCTTCTACACTTGTTGGAATATCTGGTGGGCAGCTGTTAGTATCTTGTTGAAAACATACAGCAGTACTTACATGTTTATTGGAACTCCTCTAAAACTATCATTTTAAGTGTAAAGTGTTTAGTGGCAACAGCAGCTTAAACTATTCCTTCCCCCTGTCCTATGGTGCACTTTGCTTTCTACTGTGATAGCACAACCGTTTGCTAGCCTGTGCTACAGCTGTGATTAGGATTCTCTCTGACTGCCTTTTTTATTAGCCCAAACCGATTTCTTGATTGGGTTGAAAGGATGGCCCTATAAACAGGCATCCTGACAAAACTGAGGATGTTTGTGTGCAAGGCAACAGGAAAATGGGAACACAAGAGGAAAAGGGTAAGGAATAACAAATACCTAAAAATTTAGTTTTACCTTAGTGCCAGTATGGTATCAAAAACCTACAATATATATTTTTGAACTCTGCATCTACCATTTCCATTCTCACTGCAGAAGATGCTAGATGGTAGTTCTTGTCTCAGCTTTTGGTTACATGGTCTGTATATGCCTAGAACAGATACTCAGATACTTGGAATGCAGTATTCTGATCTAATGCATCTATAGCTACATTAAAACATAACCTTTGAATTGCATAGAAAAACATCAGTTTACACCAACAGATAAACTAACTTAAGAAGATGCAACTTAGTAGGGCAACGACCATCTGCACACCTTCCAGGATTGTTGAAATAAATGCTGAGTAGTCATTTGTCTGTAGCTGCATCATGAAAGACTTTTGAATACAATCAGTTTAAGTTATGAAGTTTAATCACACTTGAAATGCAGTGCAAAGGAAAAAAAATCGAGCCTGAATTCACAATAAAAAATAATGTCATTTGCAAAAATATAAATCATGAAATACTCAAACATTTGCATATGTTATGATTGATAGAAAAAGCAAAAACATTTTTTTGTTTTATTTCCTTTTCCACTAATATAAACATGATAATTTTCCAGGTACAGAATAAAAGTTATCTGACCTCAATTCCTGAATTTCATAGCTATTCTTAACATAGTTGCATGAAAGAGTCTTAATCTACTTATTTATATGCACACATCTATGCTATGATCACATTTATGCTGCTTATTCACAGAACAAAAGAACACAAGACATGCACAAAAAGCTATGGTGTTGACAGCTTGTCAGATATCCTGTTTTTCCCTGGAACAGAGAACTAATCATTGTCTCACACTGAAGTTGTAATCCTGTAAGCATTAAACTGCAACAGTTGAAATTGAAAAACTTTCTCGTGAGATTCAGAAAAAGTTTAAGTTCCAGATCAGAAAATTCTTACTTTTGGGAGAGACCAATCCCCATTCCAACCACACATGCAGCACCAGTCATTGAATGCAACATCTTTATATTTGTGAGAAAATGTCATGGACTCTCTCATGGAAAACAGCTAAGCAAACTGCTTTTAGTTTGTTTATTGTTCAAGAGCAGCCAAGGTCTGTGAGTCAATTAAGGATTCCAGAAAGCTCCCAGGAGGCATGAGGCAGTGAGTAATTATTTGCACAACCCCACTGCACTCTTGAGTCTTTTCTTGAATGGTTGTTTTCTATTCCTGTTTAGTCTTTCAAATCTAAACCAATAATACAGATTATTTTATTAAGCCGGCAGATGTCCTTAACAAACTGGACTGGAATCACCATTCCCTTTGACATGGATTTATGGAGTAGTTGTCAGAAGGTAATGACTCTCAGTCATCACCATGTCTGAATCTGAGGCAGCCAATTGTGCAGTAACAGGCTCAGCATTGCATTACCAGTTTCCTGAGCTATGTAGTGTCCTGCACCATCTTGGAAAGAATAGATCTTGATGTTCCTAACAAAATGTTAGAAAATTAAGATTCTCCTTTCGATGCCCATCTAACATGTACAGACTGAACAATCAATTAACTTTACTGCAGTCATTATTTACTTTTTACAAGAAACTTTGAACATGAATTCTCCGTCTTTAGTAATTTTTGTGATTATTACAGTTAAAACAGCCTTTCGAAGAAAAAATAAAAATATAAAGCAACTGTTTCCCTTTATGCAAAGTCAGTATAATCAAGGCCAGATATTAAAAACAAACAAACAAAAAGTCATTTGCAAATTCCTCAGGCTTATGGCTGTACTGCCAGCAAGAAAATGGACACAGATGTTTGCATCATGTGCTGAGTTTTCTGAAAAACTATTCGAAGAAGTAGTTTCCTATTTCTTGAAGGAAAGAAATGAAAAAAGTCTTTCTAATTCTGACCTCATTTTACAGTGCAAATTACTGTATGGGCAGCCCATGATTTTATGCAATACTGACCTATGACACTATAGTATTGGCATAGACAGTATTTTTTATTAATATAATGTCTTTTAAATTAATTTAATATGCAAGTGCACCTTGATATTCATATCTTATGCTTTAAAGCAAGATGCTGAGGAACAAGTCACCATAAATACTCATTACTTCAAAATTGTCATCTATTAGCTTCCTATCTGGTTTTGCTTTAGAGCCTGTAAAAAGCTACATGTTGTTTACCCTCAAGTAGACAATAGTATTGTGTTTGTTTGTTAAGGTACAGACTTATATAAAACCAGTGGCATACTACTAAGTGCACACAACCCTTAGTCAGCAGGGGAGTTTCATCCTTCAGGGAGTCAAAGAGTTCATTAACCAGATTAAGTGCAGGAGGTAGCATTTGGTCTGTCAATCTGACGTTGATTGGCTTGTCCATACAGAATACAGGAAGCACAGATGATAGCAAAGTAAACAAGATAGCAAACCACAAATCACTCCTTTACATGGGGTGAGTTGAGTCTATGCCAGGATATTTGGGCTCCTGAAGGTGTGCTCATCTGCTAGAACATTCTCCCAAGTCTCTACAGAGACATTTCAGCTACGTGCCTTGGTTTGAGAACTGGTATCACAAGGGTTAAAAGAGGAAGAAATGTGTTTTGGTGACTGTGATAACCATAAGCGCTCTCTCACATACAGTGAGTTACCGGGAAACATGCCAAATTTATGATGATCCTCAGGGAGTATGTCACAGCATGAAACAAAATTTTCAGCATACTCACCAATGCATCCTAAATTCCTTGAAATGATTGAAGTCTTTCCTCTTCCTTTAAGACAACCATGGTATTACTAACATCTCAAATATGTTTTAAAAATCTGACTTTCCTATACCCTCTCTGACACAAAAACTTCTGTATTAATGATAATGAATAGCATACAGGAGATTGACATTAAGCCATTCATATGATTACTGTGCATGCAATAGTCAAAACTAAAAAAGACTTTGTCAAATGTAAGAAATTGGTTACATCTGATCTAAGTCAGTATGACTACATATAGGTTAACTACTATATAGAAGAAGAATTGCTCCAATATATCTTTAGGGATAACTACAACCCTTAAACGAAAGTATTTGGAAAGATTTTATAGTATCCCGAGACAGAAGATCTCATAATTTTCTAGGACAGAAGTTATTAATAAATATGTGAACTTTTGAGCTGGTAAATGAATTACTAATAATTCTTATCCAAGTCCTTCCGAAGGTGCAGATTCTGTTTTATCAGCAGGACATAAAACAGGATTAGTTCCATTCTCAGTTATGCTACAAATAAAGCTAAGCTATGTGTATGGTGTGCTGCTTTGTTAAAATTTGTCTTTCAAAGACCAGAAGAATGCTTTGTGGAGGACAGTAACTGTGGTGACTCCTGGCCTACATTCAGACAAACAGGAAAGTCTGTCTAAGACCTCCTCTATGTATGGATCAGGCAATAATGTCTTTTTCTTCTTGGGAAATGGTAGATTTGGCCATCGAATAGGCCTTTTCTAATATTATAAACTTGGGTCCTAGAATTCTATGATCACCAGCTTCTTCCTCACAATATCATTAAATATATCAGGTTGGAAACACTCTGGGAGTTGCCTGTATCCAACTGCCATCTCAATGCAGGGATAATTAAATTTAGCTATCTCTGGAAAAGGAGAATCCAAAAATCTCTCAGCAACCTGGTACCATGTCTAACCATCCTCACAGTGAAGAATTGTTTTTCTTAGATCTAATTACAATTTCTCTTGCTGCAGCCTCTGTTCATTACCTCTTGCCCTTTTGCTGTGAACCTCTAACAAAAGTCTAGCTCCAACTTCTCTATAAATCCTTTTTAAGAAGTTGAAAGTGACATTTAGATCTCTCCCTAGCCTTATGTTCTTCAGTCTGCCACTATTGAGCTACATGACATTTCTTTCAGGCCATTTCTGTAGGTTACTGAAATCTTTCTGAATGACAGTCCTGCCCTCCAATGTATTGATTGGTCCCCCATGATGTGGTGCCATCTGCAAACGCGATGAGGATTTATCATCATTCTTACCACTCAGCTCATTAATAGAGACATTAACCAGTATTTGCCCCGTATCAGCTGCTGAGGAATGCCACTAATAATCACCTGCCAGTTGGACTTCACACCACTGATCATAATCTTTTGGCAGCCTAGCAAGTTTTCCAGCAGTCCAGCCCATTTTTACCACTTTGGCTGCAGAAATACTGCTATGGAAGACCACATCCAAGCCTCTGTTGTAGTCAAAGTAAACAATATCCTCTGCTGCCCCCTCATCCACCAAGCAAGTCATCTCATCCTCGAAGGCAATCAGAAGTTGATCAGACACGATTTTCCTCTAGTGAACATGAAGTAGGTGTTACCAGTCACCATGGTTTTTGTGTTTCTATAATAGTCAAATCACTAGAATTTTCTCCATAATGTTCTTCAGGACCAAAGGTGGACTGACTACCCTATAGTTCTCTTAATCCTTCTCCTTGCCATTAATTAATGTATATTAATTTGATATTTTTTAGTCATCAAGGACATCCTCAAATGGCCAGGTGTGTATATACACACACACACACACACACACACACACACACACACACAAACACACACACACACACGCACACACACATATATATATATATATAACATTTACTGTTAAGGCTTAGCTAAAAACAAAATAAATTGCTCTAAGATTACTTAAACAGAAAATTCTCAAGCTAAAGAGATGTATTTTACCAGCAAATCAACCAGTGGTAAAATATTAATTTCTTCTTCAAGTAGGTCAGTAATTTTTTGTGTACTGTGAAGCTGGGAATAACAGCTTTATACCAGGCATTAACCTTAGGTCCCTTTGCCAAGAGAGTTTTCTTCAAAGATCTGGAAGGTGAGCTGTTATAATCAGAAAAGTGTACTTATGAATCAGCATAGAAACAATTATACAGAATGAAAACAAAAACCCCCTGTTTAGAGAATATTAATGTTTCAACATCCGGTTTTCAAGAAAACCTAGGAAAACACCATTTGCAGTTGTCCTAGAAACTTTAAATCATCATGCTATGTCTATGCTTACAGGCTGGTTTTAATCCTATGATTTTCCTTTCCCCTGTGATACTCATGTCATTCAAAATACACAATAGACACGTTACTCTTCATGACTAGTAAATGCTTTCTTTACCTCTCCTTAGGATATCTCCCTTTCTTCAGGCTTTATTTACTATGCACTCTCTAAATCTGCTCTGATTAGCGTCACACAAGGTCTCTGTGAGACAGGGAGAAAGTGCATTCTCCCTGGCACCATTCAATTGCTTCAGAATGTGAGTACTGCAAATACAAACCTTTTCACAATAGATGTTCCAAATTATCCACATAAATGACATTGGAATACATAATCCTCTGTCTATAGAACTCTCCCTTCAAAAAATAACATATTCCCACAACAAAGAAATCCACATTTAAATCTATGAGAAAGGGCAAGTGATGGGAAGCAAACAAGGACACAAACATTTGTGCAAAAAGGAAAAGGTGGACAAGGGCAAAACAAATTGTCAAGTGGCTTCTGGACACAGTTATTTTGTTTACCTAAACCCTGGTCTTCTATTATGCCATACCTGTTTACCACCTGAAGTACAAGTAAAAATCAATTTCCCCTTCCTCTGCCTTCTCACCTGCTGTTGGTGCCTCCATCATTTCCTTTGCCTGTTGGTGTCATCAGTCTTCCTGACTATAGGTCTGTAGTGTCCCTCACACCTGCATGTTTTGTTTTTCTCTCTAGTCCACTTCCCAAAATCTTGATATTTTGTCTCCACTTCAGCTGTTATTCTTTTGGCATTCAGACCAGCCAACATCTCTTCTTGTAGCTCTCAGTACTCTACAATGTTAAGGGAGACGTTTAGAGCACAGGCAGGACAGTTTTCTCACTCAATTTGATGTCCTGCTGTCATTGAACAACTATCAACAACCCAGAGCTGGAATTGCAAAGAAAAATGACAAAAGCAAGGTAGTAGCTCTTCACCTAAATATGGCTTCAACATCTGAAGCAGAGCTGCAAAGTCTCATTAATTTTGCTGAATTATATTAAATGCAATAATTTTGCAGATTGTTTTCCAGCTGTTTAGAAGTCAACTGGATTTTCCATAGAGTCAACAAACACTGCACATCACGTAAAAAACATCAATTTCTTCTCTCCAGCAAAGGCAGATCTTATGTTTCAAAGCAAGGAGGTTATTCACTTGCTCAAGTCTTAAAATGAGAAGAAGAACATGACATTCTTCCCCATCCTTATGCTCAAAAAGGCTTAAGTCTCCATGTTTCCTTACTTCCAAACCCCTCAGTCTGAAATGACACACTGTAAAGTTACATTTGTATTGCATGAGGAAAGAGGAGTGAATAATGTGCTACAGCTCTTGCCTTAGCCTCACCAGGCAGAAGGCATGTACCACATTAGATTTAGGTATAACCGTTGCATGTGTGTTCAGCTTCAGCCAGGATGGAAAATTTCAACCCAAGCAAACATAATTAGAAAATAAGGATATAGAAAGATTGACAGAAAAACAACCAAAAAAACCCACTTGCATAGTATTTCCAGAGGATGAAAGTCAAGAACAGCCATATCACACATTTGTCCAAATCTCTGAACTGCAGACCCAATGTTCATTGCACTGCAAAAACTTGCGACTCTTTTTTAAGCCAAAGAGTCATATATGTTGAAATCCACAATGGTCTATGTGTTGCTGATTGTTTAGTCATTTAATTTCTTTTCACGTTTGCTACTCCAGTCAACAGGATCAAACCTTGATCCTGCTGATGTTGGTTGGAGTTTTGCCACTGACATAAATGGATAATTGCCCTAGCTCTACACATAGATAAGTTTGAAGATGTGTCTCAGCCTAGAACATGTAATTGTCAGGAAATAAATTTGTGCCCTTGTCTGTGTTTAGATATTATGTAACAACTTTTGTGTGTCACTTTGTCATAAATAGTGGTAAGTACCACAAGAAACAAAATATTACTTCTGTAGCACATGGCCTTTATTTCTTAATACATATATAACTATATGTATATAACATATCATAGAGTTTATCTATATCCATGTAAATTATTTTAAATATGTGTATTTATATACATATGTACTTACATTGCACATGTTATATGTATACAGTTACAGTCTCCAGGAGAGAGGTGCTTTCTCTGTTGTTTCTGGTTATGATTTTCTTACTCCTTCCTGATCTTTACATACAAGGTAGTTTCTGAGTAATATGAGAGATGACCGAATTTCTGTCACCTTTTTCAAGACTTTGAGGTGGGGGGTGAGGGGAAGAGGAAAAAAAAATATTTCTTCAGCCCAAACCCCTTATGAGAAGATGTTGCTTATTAGGGGCAGTCAGCATGGCTTTACCAAGGGTAAGTCATGCTTGACCAACCTCATAGCCTTTTATGAGAATGTAACAAGGTGGATGGGTGACAGCAGAGTGGTGGATGTGGTCTACCTTGACTTCAGTAAAGCCTTTGACACAGTCTCCCACAGCATCCTCACAGCTCAGTTGAGGAGGTGTGGTCTAGACAATAGAATAGTGAGGTGGGTTGCAAACTGGCTTAAGGAGAGAAGCCAGAGAGTGGTAGTCAATGGTGCGGAGTCTAGTTGGAGGCCAGTATCTAGTGGAGTGCCTCAGGGGTCAGTACTGGGGCCAATATTATTCAATATATTCATTAACGATTTAGATGAAGGAATTGAGTGTACTATCAGCAAGTTTGCTGATGACACTAAGCTGGGAGGAGTGGCTGACACGCCAGAAGGCTGTGCTGCCATCCAGCAGGACCTGGACAGGCTGGAGAGTTGGGCGGGGAATAACCTGATGGAATTTAACAAGGGAAAGTGTAGAGTCCTGCATCTGGGCAGGAACAACCCCAGGTTCCAGTATAGGTTGGGAAATTCCATATTAGAGAGCAGTGTAGGGGAAAGGGACCTGGGGGTCCCGGTGGACAACAGGATGACCATGAGCCAGCACTGTGCCCTTGTGGCCAGGAAGGCCAATGGCATCCTGGGGTGTATTAGAAGGGGGGTGGATAGCAGATCAAGAGAGGTCCTCCTTCCCTTCTACTCCGCCCTGGTGAGACCCCATCTAGAATATTGTGTCCAGTTCTGGGCCCCTCAGTTCAAGAAGGACAGGGAACTGCTGGAGAAGGCCAGCATAGGGCAACAAAGATGATTAAGAGAGTGGATCACCTCCCTTATGAAGAAAGGCTGAGGGAGCTGGGTCTCTTTAGTTTGGAGGAGACTGAGGGGTTATTAATGTTTATAAATATATATAGGGTGAGTGCCACAAGGATGGAGCCAGGCTCTTCTCGGTGGCAAACAATGATAGGACAAGGGGTAATGGGATCAAGCTGAATTTGAGAAAAAACTTCTTCTCAGTGAGGGTGACAGAGCACTGGAACAGGCTGCCCAGGGGGGTTGTGGAGTCTCCTTCTCTGGAGACATTCAAAACCCGCCTGGACATGTTCCTGTGTGACCTCACCTAGGCGTTCCTGCTCCAGCAGGGGGATTGGACTAGATGATCTTTTGAGGTCCCTTCCAATCCCAAACATACTGTGATACTGTGAAATGTTTATAATGCAAGGACTTCTTAGCTCATCTTCTTGTTGGTGGAAATGGAATCACTCACTGTGATACGTAGTGAAAAGTATTCCATTCCTAGGGCAAAGAAGTCAAGACGTCTTCATGCTGTCCAGGAAGCAACTAACAAATGGATTTTCCCTGTGGCTAATATAATGGATTGCAATGAAAGTTAAAATTTGAATCACATATTCCTCAAGTATAGCCTGGCATTTGACCAAAGAACTGCACTGAGAAGGTCTGAATATCCTAAAACAACAGACATCTGCCTCCACACTGCAAGTATGAGTGGAACTGAATAAATTCCTTTTTTGATACCTCTGTGTTGTTTGTTCTTTGGCAACCTCATTAATTCAGATAGGGACCTTTCCCCTTCTGACTATCTATCATAAATGAAGACTGGACAGTAGAACAGTTTTGACTGATTAAGGAATGTAAAGGTCAGAGGGCTACCAGAAGATGAGAAAGAATGACTTAGTCACTGGAGTGATGTGAGAGGGGTTGTAAAATGCTGTGGACTAACTCAGCCATTCTGTTATAAAATAGTTCAAAAGAGGGAGAAAGAAAAGAAGGTTAATAGAGCACTGATCATATACACACCTCCTCACACCCCATTCTACCACCGCAGAGCATCACTTGAACACTGATTTTCTTCAGCCTGGTTCTTCTGTTTTTATGAGGGTTATCCAATTGTTGCAGGTGAGTTCACCAGAACATTGCTGTCTGTTCAAGTCCATGTGGGTATCGGTGAGTAAAGCAGAGTCTATATACCATATCATGGTCTGGGACTCTTTTGTAGTCTTGGAGATAAGTCATAGATAGAAAATGGCTTCCAAATTGCCTGCCAGTTGGTCAGGTAAATAAGTAGAGGATCTTTTTGGTACACAGCAGTATTACAGGACTGTGAGGAGTACTATAGGCAAGAAAAAAAGAATATTGCCTTCATATGTTTCTGTTTTTCAGATACAGCAAGTGATATTGATCTAGTTGCTAAATCATTTGTTCCACTGTCATGGTTTAACTGCAGCCAGCAACTAAGCACCATGGAGCTGCCTGCTCACTCCTCCCAGAGCAGGATGGAGGAGAGAATCTGAAGGGTAAAAGTGAGAAAACTCATGGGTTGAGATGAAGACATTTTAATAAGTAAAGTGCATAAGAAAAGCAAAACAGGGAATTCCTTCACCACCTTCCATGGGCAGGCAGGTGTTCAGCCATTCCCAGGACAGCAGGGCTCCATCACACCTAACACATACTTTGGAAGACAAATGCTGTAACTCTAAACATCCCCTGATTCCTTCCTCTTCCTCCAGCTTTTGTAACTCAGCATGATGTCATACAGTATGGAGTATCTGTTTGGCCAGTTTGGGTCAGCTGTCCTGGCTGTGCCCCTTCCCAGCTTCTTCTGCACCTGGCACAACAAGAGAAGCTGAAAAGACCTTGGCTACTCAGCAACAATTAAAACAACAGTGTGTTACCAACATTATTCTCATTTTAGATCCAAAATACAGCACTGCACCAGCTACTAGGAAGAAAATTAACTCTGTCCTAGCTGAAACCAGGACATACATTCATCCACACTTGGGAACATTCCATCTGTTTATATCCACTAGTGAAAATAAAGGTGTCTCAGTATGTTACTTTTCCTGGTTTATCCAGTATTATTACGGCATTTTTACCTATAATAATGAAATAATTAAAAAACCCAACCAACCAAAAAAAAAAAAAAACCCACACACCACAAAACAACAACAAAAAATACGAACCCTGCCAAACCACAAACCAAACAAAAAACACAAAAATTCTCCCAAACCCCAAAACAATACACACAAAAAAAGTCAAACCCAAATCAGTTTTATACTAAAAAATAGATATTGTAAGGAACGTTTGTTTAAATACAGCTAGTTTCCAATCTCATCCATGATTAAAATGAAAGAGGAATATTTTCTTGATCCAAGTTTTGAGACATTTATCTCCCCAGACATGCGCATAGAAGGTGGTTGTTAACTCCATTTTGCTTATGTAGTGCAAAGATTGACGTGTTCACAGGAGTTTCTTTTTTAGAAATGTGGCGTGTGTTTGACATTTCCTTCCTGCTCTGGATTTTATTATAAACAAAGATAATTCCTTCTCACCCTTCCTCGAAAGACCTGGATTGCTGGAGTTAACAGTAGATTTAGGATTACAAATTTTAGGAAGTCTCTCTCTCTCAACTGCTCCTGTTTCATGAACTGTTTTTTTTTTTTGTTTTTTTTTTTTTTTTTCTTTTTTTTGTTTTAGAAGATACCATAAAACACATTACAGGATATTTGACAATTTGACTTTTGTGGACTACTGGGTTTATTTCATATTTTTATGGTAGATTGCATAAATTAAAATAAAATCTCTTCATTCCTTAAATAGATTTAAAAGTACATTGAAAGATCAACATAAATTTAATAACTACACATAATGTAACAGAATTCTTGCTTTTAATTGAATGAAGTGTTTTCAGGACTGCATTACTATCCATATATTTAGTAATATCAAAGATGAGTTATTGATGGGTGAGAAAAATCAAAACCTATCATACTTGGAAAGCCAAATTGTTAGTGATTAGTAAATATTAGTTCCCTGAACACTTTGTGCAGGTCATTGACAATGGTAATTAGATTTCTGCCTCTCTCACAATCAGGATGCACTTGAGCTTCCAAAATTTAAAAATTCTCCTTTGTCATACTTGTGCTACATTCAGTGTTAATCCTATATTTTGATCTCATAGGTACTTTTTCTTCTTCCCTAACAAGAGGAAATATAGCCCTTAAGCAATGAAGCAAAAGAGCCTTAAAACTGTTGGCATTATCAGCAGATGAACTGTTACTTAGATAAAAGAATTATGAACCAAAATATGTGGATTCAGATGTGACATATATATTGGACACCCTTGAATGAGTATCTGGTAGAAGCTCTTATGCAATAAGCATTACCTGAAGGAGCTATAGGAATGGGAAATACAAACAACCTAGTCGTTGCTGGAGAAAAGCAGATGAAATGTCACACTGTCTGCCAGAAATAAGGCCCCAAAACCAACCAGAGGCTCCAAAGAGTCCTAAAGGGGATGGGTCCATGCTGATTTTTCATATTTAAATAAAGGATGATATTTTTGCTAACATGACTTGAAGATGACTATGCCAGGGGAAAAACTAAAATACCCTATGGTAAGTACAAAATGTTAAACATTATTGTAACGTTTGTAGATGAAGGTCAAGGCATACAAGACAAAAACAATTTGGAATGTTTTGTAATGTTCCACCAGCAGAAGACACATACAGATTATTCAAAAGAAGGACTCACTTGAGTATATAGGTACTGTACTGATGTAAGGATCAGGACTTAAGCTAAGCCTGAAGAATCATTTAAGGCATACACAGATGAAATTCTGAAAAGAGTAGCATTACATTTTGAGCTAAAACATTCTGAAGTTAAAAAGTAAATAGTAGGACTGATGAAAATGAAATCAAATATGTTTCTGAGTTCCTATAAGAGACCTGAAATACGGTATGAGAAACTAAAGCTATTTTTATAAATAATGCATAATCATTTAATGCTGCTTCTCTTTCTTGCATCTCACATGGGATGGTGGGTTCTCTTCTGACCTCATTAATTTAAAGCAATGGCACATCTGCTTCCATACAGCAGGCAAGATTTTTCCATAATCTGCATTTTACTTCACTGTTTCTAGGTCAAACTCCTGAGACCAGTTCTTTGTTCCTTCTGACATCTTCCCTGCTCACAATCTACAGATCACCACATTACCTCCTTTACATCACCTTCTCTCCTTGTGCTGAAAGGCCCAAGAGTCACTTCCTTGACAGATCATTCACTGTTTCCCTGGGTAATGTTAGTCACTATTTTCTCCCATTTTATCCTTCTGTGACTGCCAACCTGTCTTCCCTCACAGCTGTCTCTCAGGTTTCTGTCCCAAACTCATCATCCAGGTGGCTTCACTTGTCCACCTCCTGGTTTTCTGGGTTTTCTGCCTTTACCTCCTCTTATGCTGAGCTAATTCTGGTACCGGTCCCTGCACATCATGTTAAAACTATTAGTAGTAACTCCGTGCTATCATAAGGCTGTCTAAGAGTCATTAGGGGAGTGAGGCTAATTGCAGGTTCCTGACTTCTTAATTGCAGTGATGAATAAAAAGTTACATATCCTCAACCTGTTGCATTAGCACATGCTGTTCATTCCTGACTGCCAGCTTGCACCGAGAAAGACACTGATGCACAATCAGTACATCAACCTGCACTGACCTGTGTCCTATGCAATTCTGAACATTGCCAATGTACACCAGTTCCCAAGGCCGTGACCTTTATGTCTCCCCACTTACACACTTCTATGCTTCAGCATATGCTGTCAAACTTTAAAAGCCAGTGGGTTTCTGCTTATCTTTCCTCCCTCCATTTGCTTCTTCTCCCTTGCCCATACAGTCTTGCAAATCTACAAGAGTAATATGGTTCCACATAAGGTTTTGGAAAACATCTTCCTTGGTTTATAAGGCTCATTACAAGGCACACAAAGATAGCAACAAAGCTCACAGAGGAGAAAGTAAGTGTAATTGAATCAAGATTTCTAATTCAAGCAAACTGCTTCAAATGTTAATAGATTTCCAAAGCAATACCAGCTAATCCTACAATGTCAATTTATATAATGGGAGAATCACCTGCACCAACATGTTTAATGTGCTTTTCGTAGCCAACCACCTTGAGCCATGATCTCATCAGTTCTTGTTAGCCAAATGAGGTGAAGGCTGCTAAGTCCGTGGACAGGAGATCCCTGGGGACAGCTAGATGCTGCTGCATGCTCCTGACAGGAGTATGTTCTGCCATTAAGGAACTCACACCACAGTCACCCCCATCATCCCACCCAGCCCCATGTCCTGTCACAGACTGCCCCATGACAGCCAACAAATCTCTGCGTTTCTTTCTCGCCTCCACTTCTCCCTCCTCTGAGAAGGCAGCAGATGTAGTGACGGCGACTCTCCACAGGGGGTGACAGTCTTCCCTATAGATCCGTATTAAACTAACTTTGCAGCAAGTGGCAGGAGGCACTGTGCTAATCGAGGTTTTGTCCTCAGAATGAGAAATAAAACGTTATCTGACTCATGGTCATTAAAAATCCCACAGCACTTTTCACCAGACCGGAATTTAACACTGGTATCCTGATCATATTCCAATGTGGGTAATTGCATTTCACCCATTTAAATTCCCTTGATAGACCAGCCAAATTCTCCTACTCACCTCTTGAGCTGAAATCAGCAGCACCAGCAACACAAGGGTTGCTACTACACGGTGCCCTGCTGATGGCTGTGTTTTAGCAAAGTAGTGCATCGCTTCCTACATACAGAGCATTTCAAATTCTTTGTAGAGCATCTTGATGCATGTTGAATGGTGCTATATATACACGCAAAATAATCAGTCAATAACAGGAGAATTGTGCAGCATTACAGGATTTCAGAATAAATTAGGCTACTCTCTCCACAAATCATTAACCTGAAAAAAAAAAAAAATCAGACAATACAGCATATACAAATTAATATCTTGGCTAGGTGAAGAAGTAAACATTTCTCTAATATAACTGAGAGCATAGATATTGATTTCTGAGCAGATAGGGTACTGCTGCCTCTAGCAATCCAATGATTAAATCACTGGCTTCAGCTCTGGCATCTGTGTTTCCTTCAGTTAAAAAAAAAAATATTAAAAATATATATGCAGAAGATATCTTCAGATCCCTAGAGCCATTCCTCTGAGTAAACTGGAAAAATATAAATATTTCCCTGGGGGATTCTGATCTAGTGCTAGATTACCTGACTGAAGTTAATCATTTTAGTGTTTCTTTGAATGGGAAGCAGTTTCTGCCTTTCAGATTTGATCTGTCAAAGGTTTGAATGGAAATAAATTAAAAACTGCAGCCAGAGTCTATGAG
This sequence comes from Streptopelia decaocto, assembly GCF_964273445.1. Classification (NCBI taxonomy): domain Eukaryota; kingdom Metazoa; phylum Chordata; class Aves; order Columbiformes; family Columbidae; genus Streptopelia; species Streptopelia decaocto. Next base: position 131,181,897 of record NC_138663.1, on the reverse strand, counting down.
AGGTCTTTCTGAGCACACTGCAGGCAAACAGATTTGCTGGTCTCACAGGTTCTGACCTCAGTTTCCAGAATGTTAACATCATTCTCTCCTTTGGTTTTACTGGACTTAAACAAAGGCTTCCCACTTGGAGGCAGCAGGCACTGTGAAGATTCAAAACTCCCACTGCCAGAAAGGGAAGGTTTTATATAACTTAACTCTGAAATAAGCCATCAGGGCAATCTGTGTCATGAAATATGCAAGCAAATTTGGAGATGTGATTGAAAAATCCAGTAAAATCTGTTAATTTAGAGGAAATCAAAACTAGAGCAAAGTTGGTAGAGCAAAGTTTGTTTATTATTGATCATTACACTTCTAATAGATTCAACATTCAGTTCAATAAAATTTATCATCTTACCTGTCTTGTCCGGTTTATTTTCAGGAACAACGCAGAAAATAAAGTTTTACAAAAGATTTCATTAAAGCTGCCTTAAATGGCTCAAATATTCAGGTTTTGAAGTGGTATACAAAGGGACACATTTTCCATTTTAATTAAAACAATGAGAAACTAGAACATTAAACCTGTTGAATTTTTTATATATAAATTAAATGAGGGACTTAAATGACAAGGCCGAGAACAGAGAACTATTGAAATAGCAGCCCCAAGCACAATGATCTGTTAAAAAGGATTAGAGAAGAAATTATCTAAATATTAATAAAAAAAGAAGTTACTGGAAATTATATTTCTTAATTTAACGCCATTTATTCCTTATAAATATTTTCTACATAAGGCCTAATATGCATTAAATATTGATAAAATCTTTATTAAAATAGTTTCACAGTGGCTCAATAATTTTTGAATTCCTGAAACAATAGGGCAAAGAAGTCCCAAATTGGCAGTTTTGATTACTAGTAAATTAAGAATCCACAGGGTGTTTCCCCCAGACCTACAGATTCACCAAAGCAGCTTCTGCCCCATGGCATGGTTACTCCTGGTCAGTGGAGGGCTGTGCCCTGGGAACATGGAAAGGGTCACAGGTGATGCCACCTCAACACACTTGCCCACCTGATTCCTGTTAAGACAACTTTGGTCACTCTAGGAAATAAAAGTCTGTAAGTACAATAATTACAAACACAATGTTATAGTAAACATACCATAGAACAAAAAATGGACACTACTGTGAGCTTGTGCTACATGAAGACTCTCTTCCTGGCAATAATCTTTCATCAAGAAAATTTTATTCATACTACCTCTCACTCATTACTTAATTCAAGGCGGTAGTTATAGTTTTCAAATGTGTAAATTTATTTTTATTTTACACATCATTTTCTTTGTTGCTTTCACCTTCACTTCCTTCCTAACACGTTTTTATATGTCTTGGTGACAAGGATACTACCCCAAAAGGAATATGTTTTGCTGGTGTTACTATTGCTATCAATATTTTCAGTCAACGATTCAATGCAAACTACTTTTATTCAGCTCAAGGATAATTTGTTTTGAAAACAATGAAAAAACATATCCACTTTTTCTTCTACAAGTATTAAGGTAATATGATTTAGCAATCAGAGCTGTTATTGCTGTCATTTCTATGAGCTCTAATAATCTATAATTTCATTCTGTTTCAAAACTAACAATCAGAATGGATTGGTTACTCCTAAATAATTTTAAGCACATCTTAAGTGTCTTTCAAGTAAACATGAATTCAGTCAACTGACATCATGGCAGGAGTCTTAAATTGAAAAGGTTAGAATTTTTAAGAACAGAGAGACATAAGTGGAAGACTCTTGCTCAGTATTTATTAACTTTATTGTGTTCTTGCCTTACAAAATTTACAGTGGAATAAAACAACAGATCTTAGCAAATGCTTAAATCACTTTTGCTATTGACCTGGTCTGGCTATCATTCATCAGAAGGAAAGTTTTCCTTTGATGTAAATATCATAAGCTTATCTTCAATTTTCAGGAATATATTGAAAAGATGAAGGAAACAGAAGAGTAATAGCAAAAGCAATAGCATTTTTTTTTCTCTTTTGAAATTTCCTGAACTGTACTCTGCTTTCAAGCAATAAGATTCCTGGGCATATTGTAGAAAACAGCAGAGGATTCATACTTACAGCTTCAGAAACAGATTTTCCCACTTTGTGTTAGTCACACAAATGTGATGCCTGTTTTGTATGAGCACTCAGTAATACTCTTTATTCCATCCCCCATAGCCACACGATTATAAGCTCTAGTCAGTAAACTGAAGTGTTTTATCCTACTTGTTTCCCCAAAAATAAGACAGGGTCTTTTATTAATTTTTGCTGCAAATGATGCTTACTTTTTTACATGTATATCTGCCTGGACACTATTTAAACTGACTATTTAATGAACTGTAACTAGGGCTTAATTTTGGAGTAGGGCTTATATTTTGAGCATCCTCAAAAATCCTGAAAAAATCATGCTAGGGCTTATTTTCAGGGTAGGTTATATTTTCGGGGAAACAGGGTAGTTTGCCTTGCTTCATGTGCCAGAGCATTCCAGTTTGAGAAAAGAAGGCAAACCTCACCAACTCCACTGCCATTTCAGATGATTTCTCCTCTAGGGAAGAAGAAGATAAGATGTTCACTAAATTTAGCTGTTTATAACTACTGGTGAAAAAACTTTTTCTGACACTGCCAAACTCTTTCTGAGAGCAAAAACTACTTTTCCATACTGAAGGCAAGACCATGTTTAGTTTTACAGAGTAGAATTTTAAGTTTAAACAAACTATTTCTCAGTCCTTAGGCTCTCATCTCCATGGCAACTAGGGACATTTGGGAAAATCTTGCAACTATGGAGTAGACACACACTTTATATATTATTAATGCAATATTTCCTAGAGGAAAGTCCAGATGACTGTAAAATCTTTGCTTTCTCTATATCTGTCTTGGCCTTATTTTCTAATGCTTTTTTGTTATTGCCCAGCTGCCCTCCAATCTCAGCACAATTAAACTAGAGCCCCCTCTGCTTTCCTTTACTAAGTATCTTTCAGCCTAGACTCAGATTCAGGACAAACTGAACTTTCTTCCCACTCAGTTACACAACTTGTAATAATTTTTAAATTGTTCGTCCATATAATTCCACACAACATCATCTAGATCTTGAAGATTGCTCAGTCACAAGATGTTTAAGAATTTGAGCTGTCTGGAATGAGAGAAGAAACAGGTTTTCATCCAAGTCTCCATTCTGCTGTGTCTCAGCTACTGCAGTTTCCAACCCTCTGGCCTAAATACCATATGTTTTCACTTCTATCTGTTCAAATTTTTCTGCCAAAATAACTGTTTTGGCTCATACATTTCTGGCACCGTCTGCCTCACTTATCTCTACAAATTTCTTCCTGAGGACAAGACATTTTATGGGTTAGCCATTTTATACCTGATATCACCAGCATTATCGCTGTGGAAGGTAGGATGGTAAAAGGGACTATTTCAATAATATCAAGGAGATCAGCAGTACCATTTTTTAATGTATACAACCATATTCAGTATTTCTGCTTCTGTTTTGCTCAGAACCATGATGTAGCTGCTGGTGAGGCAGCAGTTATCTTTTGCTTATTGATCTTTTGCCTCATCAGACCTATGAAAACCTCGCAGGTATAAAGCAATTCATATACTATCATCATGGCCTATAATACCTTTTTATTCAGAATTATTTCATTCCCGCCTTATTCTTCCTTCCTTACTTTGACATTTCAATTGCCTGTCGTATCTAGATTGGAAGCTCTGCAAGACAGAAATTATTTTCTTTCTACGCTTTTGTGTGATGGTTATGCAGAACATGATACAGCTATAGAGCTTGAATCCTTAGATTCCACTGTAAGATATATAGCCATCTCTAACCAAGAGAACAGGCATATTTGCAGCACATTGAACTTGCACTTGGGAAATGAGGCACTCAGAGTGATATAGGTCATCATAGGTGGATCCTGCAATCAAAAATGTTGGATAATTTATTCTGTTTCTACTCAGTGTTCCACACTGATCACAGAATAGCAGTTCATTTTTAACTGCCATTGTAATTCTTTGAGGTTTTTGTTTGTTTGTGGTTTTGTTTGTTTTTCCTCCCCTTTGTATATTTGATTTCCTTGCCGAGGACAAGGAATCATGGTTGGGAAGACATATCCTGCTTTTTAACCTATTCATAATACAGCAGTTGGAGGTAAAAAGAGAGGATTACAGGAACAGTGGATCATAAATATTCTATTTTTACATAATATCTTTCATTCAGACTTACACTGTAGCTCTGTAACACTGCTTGGGGCTTTCAGTATTAAGTGTTGTTTCATGTGATTGCATTCATTATCTTTTTTTCTTTTTAAACGTTTAATATATTTTTGTTATTGCACTGTCAGAGAGCTAATAAGGTATATAAAAAGTAATTAGATAGACCTCAGAAAGATATCTTAACTAGTGAACTATAACATTCTGAACTCTTTTAAGCATCACCTGGAGAACTGGGAGGCATCTTCCACCTCTTTAATTCAAAAATCTGAAATTGAATATCCTGCTATACTTGAATAAGCAAATAACGAGTGCTGCTTATGCAGTTAGCTCAGAGATGTGCTGCAAAAAAGGGCAAGAAAGAAGCATATGTGACCAAAAAATTGAACAGATATTACTGAGATTTCAAATGCAAAGTAAAAATCTGAAGTCATCATACACTTAAAAGAGACTGAAGCTAAAGAGCTATTGTTTTTTTCTTTCTTGTTTTTATCTAAAGGGAACTAAAGATGATGTTATCTAAAGAACTGTGTCATCTCATTAAATAATCCCAGGGAAGCAATTTCATCTGCACAGCTGAGCATGTATATCCAAAGAGAATTCCAAGGAAACCCATGGGATTCTGCATAGGCTGCAAGAAGGAAGTTACATGATGAATTAATTAAGTTTTGTATATATTTTGTATAACTTTACAATTAACATTGTTTACATACCTATATCTCTCCAGATGCATATGCACACAGGTAAAGGCTGATCATTTGCCATGGCCTCTTGTTAAATATCAAGACATCAATTGCTAACAGAAAGCACAGAGTTACAGTTCATTGAATATGACCCACTTTAAACAAAATAAACTTCCTCAGATACAAACAAAAAACAAACAAACAACCTCTGTAATCCAGACTCCATCCTTTGCAGTCTAACTTATGTCCTTTGTTTAATATGAAACACTGTGTGAAAAGCTACTGAGCATACAGGGTAGTAAGGGAAAGCCACTGGCACAACAATATACTGTAGGTTAACACACTTTTAGATACAATTGGCATTAAAATATAAAGTAAAAATGCAATTTCAAAACTGTTGAATAGAGATCTAGTAGATCAGAATTGCAAATCTAATAAAATATATTAAATAAATTGTTCCAGATAGGAATTAAGATTTGCTTGAATTTGAACCCATGATTTTGTAACTCAAACCCTTCCTCATATTCCATCTCTACTATTTACAACAATTCTTTCTTCATTACCAAGGAAAAGATGTATCAGAGATAGAGAAAAAAAAAAAAAGATATACTAAGTATTTTCTCACCTTTACTACAGAAAATCTTTATCATATTTTACAGTCCTTATACAAAAATAGACAGACCTTTTCTACCTATCTTCTTAAACATATAGTAGAAACAAAGCCAGCTATTTTACCTCCTCTGTTCTTAAATACTTCCCTGCTTTCTTGTCCATTTTACCATTAAATCTCAGATGAAATCTCAGTTTATGCTTCATTCTCCTAACCCATTTTTTGTTATTGCAATTATCTCTTTAAGTACATTATATGTATAAGTAAAGTATTTGAGGAATGAATTCTTATGAGAAGATGATACAACAAGAGAAAAACATGCTTTAGTGCACAAGCCAGACTCTCCACAGCTACCTCACAACAAAGCATAGAATTAAGTAACAACAATGCACTACAACTGGCAGCATAATTTGATCTCGTGTAAAAACAGGAATATTTTCTCCCACCTCCTTCTGTTTTCTTCCACAGAACCATCATCAAGGAGAAAATAAAATAGTTAGTTTTTATGCATTTTTTAAAACTACATAATTCATTAAAATATGTTTCTCTTTCTTAAAAAAACCTGTCCCTCTGTGGACAAATACAGTTAAACAAGTTATTCCTACTTCTGCCTGTGGACATTTTCATACATGCTATGTGTTCCTTGCTGTCTGGCTATAGGCACAAAATTACTTATAAAGGAAGGAGGTACTTTAAATCTTTTACTTCAGAGTGCTAGTGTGTATGTCAGAGCGTATGCAGACAACCTCGGTCCCACAGCTGTTGCCTTTTTTTGCTTTTCACAGGTTTATATCAGTTGACCAATTCAGCTTGATAACCTGCATTTCAGTTTCTTGAATCTTGGACTGGTAAGGATCATCTTTCTTATTTCTGGAAGCTGCATGTTGTATTTGAATACCCTGAGATCAATGCATTTAGTGCTGACAGCTGTTTAACAGACCTAAGAAAAAGTTCAGCTGAAAAAACTTTCAGCTGTAAGGAGAGATTTTAAGTATCCTAACTGATACACAAAACTAAATACCTCTACTCTCTACAGTACAGACTAGCAGGTGCCACATCAACAAGAGGGAAAAGAAGAAATAAAAACCTGCTGTTCATAAAAGATTGTAGGACTCCACTCTTCAGTCTTTGACAAATGTATCCTGGATTGAGTTTGTGCTTGGATGATAACTCGGCTATACCATTTGTTTTAGAATAGAGTTTAGTTAAACACAGACCTATGCAGGTGCTGAACATGAGCAACGTGATTTATACAGGTATAGTTAGATGAGCAGCCAAGATATCTGTCAGACTTCTGCTGAAGACCTGGATGTCTGTACCTACCACATGGCTTGTGTTTTTTCCTCACAAGAAAAGCATCACCTCTCCTGACCTGCTGTGCCTAATGCAGCCCAGGAAGCTGTTAGCCTTTGCTGCAAATGTGCATGGTCAGGCCATGGTCAACTTGATGTTCACCAGAGACCCCAGGTCATTTTCTGACCACCTGCTTTTCAGCCAGTCAGCTCTTATCCTGCACCGGTGTATGAGGCTATTCTTTTCCAGGGGCAGGACTTCGCATTTCACAGAATCACAGAATCACTGAATGTTAGGGATTGGAAGGGACCTCGAAAGATCGTCTAGTCCAATCCCCCTGCTGGAGCAGGAACACCTAGATGAGGTTACACAGGAAGGCATCCTGGCGGGTTTTCAATGTCTCCAGAATAGGAGACTTCACAACCTCCCTGGGCAGCCTATTCCAGTGCTCTGTCACCTTCACTGAGAAGAAGTTTCTTCTCAAATTTAAGTGGAACCTCTTGTGTTCCAGTTTGAACCCATTACCCCTTGTCCTACCATTGGTTGTCACCAAGAAGAGCCTGGCTATATCCTCGTGACACTCACCTTTTTTATATTTGTAAATATTAGTAAGGTCACCCCTCAGTCTCCTCCAAGCTAAAGAGACCCAGCTCCCTCAGCCTTTCCTCATAAGGGAGATGCTCCACTCCCTTCATCATCTTCGTGGCTTTGCGCTGGACTCTCTCCAGCAGTTCCCTGTTCTTCTTGAACGGAGGGGCCCAGAACTGGACACAATATTCTAGATGTGGTCTCACCAGGGCAGAGTAGAGGGGAAGGAGAACCTCTCTCAACCTACTAACCACCCTCCTTCTAATACATCCCAGGGTGCCGTTGGTCTTCCTGGCCACAAGGGCACAGTGCTGGCTCAGGGTCAACCTGCTGTCCACCAGGATCCCCAGGTCTCTTTCCCCTACACTGGTCTCTAACAGGTCGTTCCCCAACTTATGCTGGAACCTGGGGTTGCTTCTGCCCAGATGCAAGACTCTACATTTGTCCTTGTTACATTTCATTAAATTTTTCCCTGCCCAACTCTCCAGGCTGTCCAGGTCTCGCTGGATGGCAGCACAGCCTTCTGGCATGTCAGCCACTCCTCCCAGCTTGGTGTCATCAGCAAACTTGCTGATAGTACACTCTATTCCCTCATCCAAGTCATTGATGAATACATTCAATAATACTGGTCCCAGTAATGACCCTTGAGGCACTCCACTAGATACAGGCCTCCAACTAGACTCCGCACCATTGACCACAACTCTCTGGCTTCTTTCCTTCAGCCAGTTCACAGTCCACCTCACTACCTGATTGTCCAGACCACACCTCCTCAACTGAGCTGTGAGGATGCTGTGGGAGACTGTGTCAAATGCTTTACTGAATTCAAGGTAGACCACATCCACTGCTTTGCCATCATTTATCCACATCATTATGTCTTCATAAAAGGCTATGAGGTTGGTCAAGAATGACTTCCCCTTGGGTAAGCCATGTTGGCTGCCCATAATGACCCTCTTATCCTTTATATGCCTTGAGATGGCACCAAGGATAAATTGTTCCATCAACTTTCCAGGGATGGAAGTGAGGCTGACCGATATACAGTTACCTGAGTCCTCCTTCTTGCCCTTTTTGAAGACTGAAGTGACATTTGCTTTCATCCAGTCCTCAGGCACCAATTCCTTTTATTTGAAATTTTCCTCCAAACTACTTCACCTGCATTAAACTATAAAGTTAACTTGTACCACAAGAACCTGTGCACAAATGATGAACTGAGTCTAAGGAACAGTATCACAGCAAATGCAGTTATAGGGGAGAAAAAAAAAAAGAAAAACATTTTTAATAACCTTGCAGAATGACACCAGGAATAAGAAGTTGTCAATGGTATTCCAAAATAGTGATAGCATATTCTTAATTTAAGTCTAAACTTATATCATAAGATTGTACATGTACCAAAGGAATTGCAGGACACAAGGCTGAAATATTCCTTTTCTTTTGCAAAATTCATCCTAGAAGTATGCTCAAGTTTTTTTAAAAAAATCAAGTATTTACAAAATGTTCACTTCACAAACTAATTTTTCATTCAAATATTCCAGAGCTTACAACAACAGCTATAAGTGGAAGTTACTAGCCACTTTCCATGGCAGGACTCTCTTCCTCGTTTGATTATAATTATAACACCTTTTTGTCCCAAGGCTGACTTTTAATTTTATTTATTTTTTTTAAATATGCCATTTAACGTATTTCTGCTTCTTCCAAGATATAAACTGATTTTGTTGAATGGATCATCCTGCAATGAGAATATTCAAATTGTTCTCCAAATGAATACACTCCTACTAAGTTAAAAGCTTCCAAGAATCTCAGTTCACATGTATACAGTAGCAACTTGTTAGAATTTGAATAATCTCCAGTACTAGATACCACTCAAAGATGTTCCCTGAAATTAATCCTCTTAGATATGGTAAATCCTTTGCTACAGAGTCTCAGAAGTGAGAACAGGGACACTGACAACAGAAAAGAGAGAATGATACCATTTTCTAGTGTATAGCAAAACAAAACAATACATTCAAACATCATTTCCCCCTAGACATCATCCCTTAAAATAATCATGCAAACTTAAAGAGTCCCCTTCCTGTCTTTATATCAGAAGCAAGAAGATAACAGGTACCTGCAGTCATTGTAGAAGTATTTCTGCACATTCACTGCAGACAATCACTTTACACCTTTGGGCTTTTAGGTGTATGCTGGGGTATATAAAAATGAATTTCAGTTAAGACCTAGTTCAACAGGGTAAGGCCCATTACAAGAAAAACAGAATCCCACATTAACTTCAGGTGCAAAACTAGAATCATCAACAATTAGTTATAGCTGGCATGTAACAAAGTTATCCAGACATTCAATATAGAAACAGCAAATATTACCAAGCCAACACACAAATGTAATGTGCAAAAACTACATAGAAACACACAGGGATTAAAAACAAAACAAACAAAAAAAAAACCAACAAACAACAAAACACAACAAAAAACCCCAGCAAAACCACAACACAAACAAAACCCTCAAAACAGCAAACGAAACAAACATAACCAACCAAAAAAAAAATATCAAGCAAGCATTTGCAAATTATCTTCTGAATACCTCCAAAACATTTACCTCTGAGGATGTTTTAGTCCTAAACACTTAAAGATTTTGGCCCATATTGGGTTCTAGGTAGCACTGAATTTCTTCATAGATCAAAGCTAGCAATGGATTATGGTTTAGAAGCTGATCCCACTGACATGCTGTAAAGAGAAAAAGAACCATAGCAAATTCAGAATTTTCACCCCTGAAAACATGTCCACTGTTTTCCTTTGTGATTACAAAGCAATAATATAGAGGAGATATAATTGTAGCTGGGTACGTTGGAGTTTGCAGGTTTTGTACTACCTGGCTTAAAAATAAAAATAGCAAAAAATCCACAATAGTTGCACTAAAGTTCTACTGAGTGTGATGGAAAGAAAATGAAGTAGTAACTGTGCATCTGAACAACTACGTATTTCAGGGGACACTAAAAAAAAAAAAAAAAGAGCTAAAATGCTCCGAAAAGTAGCCTGCCTGTATTTCTCACAAAACTATATATTGTTATGTCTATTGAATATTTAGACTGTAGATTGCTCAGAGCATATGGAGAAATGATGGCGTATGTCCTAATCTGTACAATTATTTACAAAAGCAAATCCCAAAGTTATCAGGTATAAAATATCATTCAGTAGGGAAGAAACAATATAAATACTGGTTGTAAGATTTTTAAAGAAACCGGAGTATGGTAGTTAAAACCATCAAAACCAAAGAATGCATCAATTGATTTTTATAATTCATTTTGTTTTTCTTTCCATTGTGACCTTGGTTTTCCTATCAATTGCTTTGCCAATCAAACATAATAAATTATTCCACCTGGCACAGATTAGGAAATTGTTCACCTGGAAGAAAGAGCAGTATCCTGTGAATCATGCATCAGATTGCTCGAATCACTTTCATTACATTCCATGAAAGCGTTCCTTATGTTTTCTTTTTTTCCTTTTCAAGTATTTTCAGTCCAAGAATTTCCAAAGTAACATAATCTTGAAGTTTAATGAATTAACATAGAGAGAGGTTTCTTGTTAGAACTCTTTTCAAAGTACTACAGTTGTGAAGAACAAAACACCATCTGAATTGAGGCAAGATATGCAGCTGAAGGCATTTTCCAGCCTCAGGAAGAAAATCACATTAAACAGTGAAATGTAAGAAATAGAATACAAGAAATAATAATAAAAATTCATTTTCATATAAAGGCATCTGGATACCTAATGCAACTGAAGCAACTAGAAAAAAAGGTTTTGCCTGAGGAGACAGACTGAACTTTACTTGTAAGAATCTCTCAATGATGGACAACAATAGACAGTTAAAGCAACAGAGAAATATTTGATTGCTATAATCTTCAGTTATGACTTCCCTGAGATGAATATGTTGAGGACAAGCAAAGGCAAAGATCTGTTCTTAGAGAAGACTAGTTGATGAGGCCCTTGCAGTGCATCATGTTGTACAGCTGACTCTCAGCATGAAAGATAAAGCAGAATAAGGCCATGGACTAGCTCCTTGTTGGTACCCAGAACTGAGAAGTAAGGGGAGCCAGGGACCACAAGCTCTGACAGACATATCAAAACAAATATGATTACATTTGGGCACTCAGGTCTAATGCCCAAATGACTTAATAAAAAGTTCTGCAGTACCAAGAACAAAGATACATCCACAAAATATATACTTATGAAATATATACTTATATACTTACATTTTGTTGTTTTCAACAATAGATTTATAATGTATTCTTTGCTACTTTAAAGCTACTATATCTCCTTAGTGGAATAGAAATTATATAGGATAAAGTCCTCAGAACCCAATGAAATCAAGGAGAGCTTTACTTTTGGTTTATTGACGGCCAGAATTTCACTCACAAGGCTTGTAAGGAGGAATTTCCGTTATGCACAGATGTAGCTCATCTAAGTCAGGCAGCCACATCTTCTCAGTTCCCTGCCTATTTCTTACATTATCACTGATATTTCCAGTAAAAGTTTTCCTGAATCAAAGTTTCCTCTAATAACATGACCCTCCTTCAGTAGAAAACACATCTAAATAAGATGACATATTTAGATGGTAGGTAAATCCTTAATGCCAATACAAGAATCTTCAGAGGAGGGAAAATGTCGTTTCGTTCTTAAAAGGAGAGAAAAATACCAACTGATAAAATGTTCAAACAGGACTTGATCACAATTTATTTCTGACCTTTTAATGTCTTCTATTCTCAATGATTTTCTGTCATTTCTGCCGAGCTTGGACCAGAGACCTGTCCCCTAGGTATTTAGCTTTATGTTGCTACTTAACTTTCAACCTCCATTTTCAGGATGGAAGGATAAGTAACTAATTGTCACTGAGATACCTGAGGGTTTATCAGCTGTCCAGATCTACCCAGTTGGAAAAAACCCTACACTTGGAAACTTTTTCATGCTCATTCTCTATGAAAGATACTTTTATATTATAACTTGGTTACGGCCTACTGCTGTCAGTGTCATTATCTAAGGCCATGATGATTACCTGCCTGCTGTTCTACCAGGCAGCAATTACTTTCATTTTAAACTTACCACTTCTATCTTGAAGTGAAACATAGTAGAATAATTTAAAATCCACTAAATATAAACAAACATGCACTTCTATATTATTACCTTCCTCTTTAAGCATGACTAGTTGTTATCCAAAGAAACACATTCTGTTTCTGTTTACATGTGCCCACCTGGTATGCACAAAATGCTGGTAATGTATGGAAAATTTCTCCACTGGTGTTTATGTGGTCATGTGTTTTATCTGGCATCACCTTGCTTTTTATTTTTGCATATAACATCTGAGTGGCTGACAAAGCACAGATGTTGCAGGAAGGTCAAAATAATTATTTTAAACAGAATTCTACATTCTGCTGTGCTTTTAAATAGGCATTTATGGGAAAGTATTAAACACAGTTGAGAAAAATGATTCTTTGGAAGACAGGCTGACACTAGCTCATACAAGCACACGTGTACAGTGATCACATCAAGATAATGTCAAAATACTTAAGCGATATACCCATAGCTTAGAAAAAAGAAAAAAAAGCGCCACACATCCATCAAGTCTGTTGTTTATCCAAAGCAGTTATTGCCCTTGAGTTACATTTCTGGACCTTATTGAAGAACAAGCGATACATTGTTAACATTTAGATCAATAAACAATTATTGTTCTTTGTGAGATGCCGAAAGGGGATTTAGAGAGTTAACAGGTAAAAGGCATAACTTACTAGCGGCTGCCAAACAACTGCAACATACTCTTTTGCTGCAACATCCTTGTCTCCAGCAGAGACCATGGCTGATGTTCGCCAGCTGGCTGCCCCATAGTGTGACACACACTCACCATGGGATCGGCAGGCTCCTTTGGTTCCTTTCAACAGCAAGCATGGCTCCAGCAGAGGTTTTGAACGTTTCTTATCTGAGTCTTTCCAACAGCTATTATTCACCTGCTCCATCAGCTTGTAATGATTTTAGCTTCTGAATGAAATACGAAGGATCAACAGACAAGATCTCATCCTGGCAAACAAATAAATAATGCTATGTAGTAAAGACCTTTTTCTAAACCGTAAAACAAAACAACCACCCCACTTTCTTTAGAAGTCAAATAATTAACCTCCTCATCCACAAGTGTTTTGTAAATGGTGAATGGCCTGAAATCCCAAACACCGTGTCTGTTTCCCTTATGCACACACATAAACTTCAGTTTTTACACTTGCCCACTTATAATAGTGTTTGCACAAAAAAACTCCCCAAGTGGGAAATTTTAGCCTTTTCTAATAATATGGTTACCGATCAGCTGGGTTTACTAACACCAGTACAGTGTCATCCTGTTTCTTTCTTCTCATATTCTCACTTGCTTAAAGAATCTTTCTTCAAAGAACATTCCCTTCCTCTACCTTGTTACTGCCTTCACAAAGCTTAGTTTGATCAGTTGCATCAAGAATGAAGTTTAGATCTGTGAGTGTGGTAGTATCTATAAAACAGATCATAAAATGTTTCTGAAAGAGCTTAGAGTTTGCTAACAGTTGCCACTGCTACTTTCTCTTCTGATTTCTAGAACCAGAAGAATGACTAAATCTCACAAAACCTTAATAACAATGTGTCATCAAAAACAGCTATTGTGAAGTGAGTAGAATATGAGCCTAATTAATGTTCTCTACAGGTCATTGGCGTTATTAAAAGAGCAGCTAATGCCCTCAAACCATATTCTTCTTTCCTCTTGTTCTGATACATTTCTGTGGTTGTACTCAGGTGCCCCAGGGCCATTTCATGGGAACAAATCAGTACCTTGTAAACATGCAGTGACTTTCACTCAAAAAACCTGATCTCAAAGCACTATACAAGCATTAAAAGTCCAGTTAACATTATTATGTTTTGGATTAAGGAACAGAACTGGAAGCTCATGTTTGGCTATTGAAAAAGACTTTGCAAAAGGTCTGGATAAAAACCCGGGAACCCTAACTGATTCACCCCCAACCTCTGAACATGGATTTGACAACAGTTCCATACTTCACTGTTATCTGAGAGTTATTCACCTTGCATTAATGTGCTACGTCTTGTACCCCATCTTGTGACATTAAATATATTTTGTGTGTGTTGTATATGTGTATGTAACCTTGTGCTCTTCTCAGCTTGTTTTGTGGGCAGTGAAGCGTGAACCTACCAGATCTGTCATATCAATACTCACTACTTTCCAGAGAACTCTAGATGGAACAATAATGAGTAGTACATCCTTTACTATACACACGGTAAACTTTGGTACGAGTTATCTCACCTTAATAAAGAAGGAACAGTAGATCAACAGTTTCTCACCATATATATTTTTAAAGTATCACAGGTTAGTGTCATCTTTCCCATCTCTTCATCACTGTCCCCCAAGAATCAACCAGATCAATGAGAATAAAAATAAATAAATAATAAATAAATCAAGAGGGAGGAAATTTTACACTGGGATTTTAGAACATTTGCTTGTATGATTTCAGAATTCTGAACAAACAATGAAAATTCAAACTACATAACTTCTCAAATGCTCATGAGGGTTCCTCCTGCAGTCATTCGAACCGACAAGTGAGGTTTTAAGAAAAAACTATGCCTGTTATCACATTACTGTAAATATGAAATAATATTTACTGACTCAATCTTACTTCTTTAGTTAAGCCACACAGAGAGGCAACAATATTTCTAGAAGAATCTGAAGAAACTGCATGTTCCCCAGGGCCAGGGTAATGTGCCGACCATGAAATGTTGCTTCCCCTACCCATGAACAAATTTTTCCCTAATATCCAATCTAAGTACTGGACACACTCTAGCATAGCTTGCTTAACAAAAGGGAAATCAGCAACTCAAAGATGTTTCACTAGTGTAAAAAATACCTAAGACTTCTAAATAGTAAACTGTATTTTGGTTAGAATGATTTCTGGAAGCATATTCTCCATCCTTTCCTTTTCTATTTTCCCTTTAAAACAAGCTTAGGAAAGTGTGACTGGTTTGTTATGTAATACTTTCTTCACTATAAGCATAATGGAAGATAACATTTCCTCCTGTCTAAACAGAATTCCTGTTCTTCCTAAGAAGAACTATTTGAAAAGTCAGACTTTGAATTTATGATTTTTTGGTTGCTGTACTGTGTCATTTAACATTAAACTCTTGAACTGTTCAAAAAATAATCACAGACTCTTTTTTTTTTTTTTTTGCATGTTTCTTTAACAGGCAACAATTACTGCAAGTGTTTTTTAATTAACTTCTTTAACTTCGGACTACAACTCTTTTCAGACTCCTTTTGCCTGAGATGTGTAACCAGTGAAGGACACTGAAGAGAAAGTAAAATACCAGCTCTATTGAAATCACTTGCAAAACTTCCATCAGCTTTAACAAGGTTATGACACATGATAATCTCAAATAGCTGTCACAGGTGCCCTCCTCCCACTCATATGAACTGTCCTAAAAACAAAAATAACAACAAGAAACTCCAAAAGAAAAAAATTCTGTTTCAAATGAGAGTGGGAATATAAGTTTCCGCTGATTGATTCAAGAAACTCTGTTTGAAGATGACTTCAGTTTGCTAGTTGTCCTTGTTTCTGTGACTTCCTCGCTCATAACAAGACTCATTGTAACAAAAATCTAACAGCCTTACAGCTGTTAAGAGGTTTGTGACATTTCTTTGTTTGTACTGGACTGAGTTAAGAAAGCTTCAAGGTCATTTTAAAGACAAACCTGATCTGCATCCATTAACAGGGATGATAATACATTGCGACAGTGAAGTGTCTGTGATAACCCGTTGCAAAATAAGATGCCCACTACGTATTTCTTGACAGTTAGACATCACAAAGATATACCTACAATGAAACATGCATTATTAAATTTACGTAATACCTAACTCTGCTATCTATTCAAAACAATGCCACAAATTTAAACCATATCAGTAGAGGCAGGATTCCTAACAGAAATATTTATAACATGAGGGTTGCTCTTCCGGATCACCATTTCTCAATTTGAAAGGAAAAAGACATTTCACTATGGTCATGCAAATATATACTATTTATAATGACAATATTTATGAAACGGTGATTTTTCCTGACTCTGAAAATTCTGTGTGTTTGTGGTTGTTTCTATTGTAGGTGTATAATTGTGTATTCATCAGGAGAATCATTGTACTCTTATTTCACGGAGCAGTGGAGACACACTTCCCTGACCTTCAGCTTAAAGAAATGGTGCCTTTTTCCTTGTGAACTAAGATTAGGCAAAAAGATAAGCGCAAAACATCAAAATGTCTATCAATGTAGAGCGCAAAATACCGAAATAAGATTGAGTTCCCAAGGTTTAGGCCTGTTCTAATTGCACCTTAAGTCGATATAAGGCTTTCAAAGAAATAAGAATTGTTGCTAGAAAAACTATTTTTTTCTTTAAGAGCATAGGTAGGAATGCAGACAAATGCTTTAGCATTTTCTTATGATTTGATGGTAGACTTCCAGGCTGGATTTTTGTTTGTTTATTTGTTTGTTTGTTTTGGATAAACATTGGCTGAAGTTTTCTGAATGGTAGAATTTTAAATCAAGAAACAATACGTCCTATGATGAATGATACAAATGTAAAGACAGCCTGTGCTACAACATACGTACAACATACATAAAATCTTTTCTACAGAAGAATAGAAAGTTCACTTTTCCCAGCCTTTGTGTATCTGTATTTGAGCTCTTCATCTGGAATTTCTTTAAAGGAAATTGCAAGAACGAGGGATGTGATTGACCTTGACTTAGGGTAGGCATCTAAAATAAATCAGACTAATCACAGTCTGCTTCTCTCTGGCTTCCAAATAGGCAATCAAGACAACTAGCTAACAGATTTAACTGATATATTTCAAGCAACTTAAAAGAAAGTAATTTCACTGAGCCTTGGGAGTACAGCCTTTTCAACTCAGTAATTGTCTCAGTCACAGTTTGGGAAGACATTCAAACATCTTCCTAAACTTCTTATGCCTGGACGCTCCAGCCTTTCCCATACAATATTGTTGTACTGCAAAAAAAAAAAAAAAAAAAGTAAAACATTGAGATTAATATATGACTGTCATTTGAGCCCCTCCTAGGACAATGCAGGCAAAGTGTGCTGGGTGATAAATTGAGTTTCTTCTGCAAAACACAGAATTGCTCTTTGACATTGAAAAGTTCATGGTTAATCCTAATTTGACATTGTTTTTCAACATCTGTGGGCAACTGTTAGGCAAAACAGTCAGCAGGCATACAATATGGTATATTCTCCCTGACTTGTTATCAGTTGCCATCCATGAGGATGGCAGAGGTTGGGGCGGTGAGCCCACAGGTGCTCAGTAGCTGGCTAAGGTTGAAACTGAATCTCAGCAGAAAAAGATGACTTTTTGGCAGATGGAAGGAATTTCTGACAGAACTCTGAAAAGCTTGCAGCAGGATACATGCTCACATGATGGGTGTTATGACAGATTTACTGAATTTGTCCTATACTTCAGGAACAAATTTGGATTTCCTATTGAATCTAAATTATCTGAATAGAGATATCTTTATTAGCTACTATTTCCTTTTGTATAGTATTCTAGATTCTACTTTGACAAAAGAATATCTGACCTCTGTTTTGTTTCATCAGAAATTTTTGGTTACATTACAACAATGTGTGGGTGGTCTTGTTTATTTTTTTATTTATTTTAAAAATCACCTCTTAGGAAGATTTAATTGCTGTTGAACACTGTA
Organism: Streptopelia decaocto; assembly: GCF_964273445.1. Taxonomy (NCBI): domain Eukaryota; kingdom Metazoa; phylum Chordata; class Aves; order Columbiformes; family Columbidae; genus Streptopelia; species Streptopelia decaocto. Next base: position 131,163,750 of record NC_138663.1, on the reverse strand, counting down.
GTTCATCTTCCCAGTATCACAAGCTAATCAACACACAGATACTAAAATCTGTCTTCCACTCTCCGCATAAGAAATAACTGAGATGGGGAGAAGAATAATAGCTCTGAAAATTTAACGGCCTAAGGTTTGGAAACTTACCTCCAATTCTAGGATGCAAACCAATGGTTGACGGCCAGGCTCTGCTGGATGAGCCAACCTCATCTACGCTGAAAACAGTTGTCTTAGTCCCTGAGACAAGAATTCCTGTACAAAGGAAAGGATTGCTTTCCCCTTGAAGTACAAAGTACATTTTTATGACCTTGTGCACAGTAACATAAATACAGAAGAACGTGTGTAATTTAAAAAACCTAAATCCCTATCAAAACATAACATTTCACTGTCCATACTTCTTCCTTCAAGGAGACAACAAGAGAACAAACAGCATCTGACAGATACTTAGTCACATTATTTAATGTGTAAAGTACAGCAATAGAGGAGCATAGCAGTAAAGGTGGTGTAAAAAGAACTGTCGCGGTTGAGACGGACAAACGACATAGACCAAGTTCTTCCACGATGAAAGTAGTAGATGCCACTTATTGCCACAAGTGCATTTTTATACAGTTTTACTAATTAATGTGTCTCTTCATGATTGGTTACAAGTTACAGCAGTAACATCTCATTGGCTATTTTTGCTATCATCAATGTTACTCTTTTCCTCCCTTCTCTCTCACGGGTACATCCTTAACATCTCTGGATACTTCTTTACTCCCATCTTTCTCACAGGTAGGCCTTAATATCTTCAAGGCTAATTTCTGCTCCCATGCCCTCCATCAGGGAATCCAAGGACCCACCGTAGTCCCACAAAGAACCAGCTTGTTCCCTGAAATGAAGATCTAGGGGGAAAAGTAAGGAGAGGGAATAAAACTGCTTTCAGTGCAAAGTTTTCTAAAATTACCTGTTTTCTAACAAAATAAAGAATAATAATGCATTTTGATATGCAGTTAGCAATGAACAAATGATTAAATTGCTTTGAAAATCTTATGCTTTTCCTTAGAAGTCATTCTAACAAGAAAAACATTGTGTAATAACAAAAGGAAAAAAACAAAATCAAAACAACTTATCCAGTCCACTTCTAAAATTGCTCTGCTTTAAATAAAACTTCAGAACTAAAATGCTTTAAAATTTTTACAATACTTTTTCTCTTGTATTTTTGCTTCTCCACAACTGGAGAAGTGGGAGTAAGATTTTCCTTCTTCACAATGGGATTTTTCCCCAAATTACAGTTTGTTGAACATACTCAGTTCTGTAAGATGGACAAAAGACCACTAAGAAATCAGTCTTTGTTTGGAATTATTTTTATACTTCTCTTTTCTTCCTAATTTCATATTTAAGAAGAACCTAGTCAATTATAGGTATTGATAATTACAGTAAACACAATATTAATTACAAAGAAAAGAACTGACCAAAAAGCGGTGTTCCAAGTAATGCAGAAACCTGGAAGCAGAAAATTGTTACTATGGTTCTAAACACATCAAAATTTGGCAAGGTGTTGGTACCCTGAGCCCCCTCCCGCCGGCCCCGGAGTTTATATTGCAGAGGTAGAGTTACTTCCCTGTTGAGAAATAATTTACATTGAAACGTCCCAACAAAGCTCACTTTTGACCAACATTTGAATTTCTGACTGAAATTTGGTTTCTGGTCTATCTATTCCTTAGCAAACATTAGAAGTTCCAATGGTAAACAAACACACACCCCAAACTTAATTATTATTTTTTTTCACTGGCAGCATGAAATATCCTTGCTCTGTGTTATTTGGGGAATAATAACTTTGGTGCATGGTTTTCCTCTCCAGCCTGTGTTCTCCCTCAATGGACAACTCCTCCATTGCACAGTGTGGGTGCCCGACAATCCTGATGCCCAGCTTCTTCCTGGGCAGCACCTCCCATGCTGTCCTCCCCACCCCAGGTGATCAGGCTGCCTCCAGTGTGGAACAATTCAGTCTTCTGGCTAAGTCATATCAAAGATTAACTCCTTCTAAGATACCTAGAAAAATCCAACCGAACAAACAAAAAAACCCCCACCACAACAACAACAAATAACAACAAAAAAAACCCACCACAGAACATCAACAACTGTGCAATTTTTTGCTCTTTCAGGGCTTAAGCATTGTAGACTTCTAATCCCTTCTGGATTTGGCAGACTACCTAGAAAATAAATAATGTTGCCTCACATAAGACTGAGTTGACCAGAGAAGCAGGCAGCAATCTTGGATCTTCGGACAGATGTATTTTTTTGCAAAGGAGAGTCCATTTGAAACCAGCCTTCCTTTGCCCTTGTGGTCACTGCAGCTGCTCCGTGCTTGTAGCTGCAGAGGAAAGAGGATGCTGTCCCCAAGGACAAGCAGTTCAACTGAATACACATTCAAGCATCAGGTGGGTGGAGGTAGGAGGATAGAAAGTAAGAGCAATCTGCTTCTCTCTCCTTCTTGATGGTCAACAGGAAGAAATAATTTCTAGCAAGAAGGAAGATCTATCACGTTATCTGCTCTTACCAGGATATTTCCCACACACGAAACTTTGTAATGCTGATGAGACTAGTAAAACACACTGTTTGCAGACAGATTCCTTTTCCAGGTAAAAAAAATTCATTTTTACTGCTAATTGCAAGAGTCATGGTGAACAGCGTGAAATTGCCCATCAATACCCAGTTTTCCTCCCACATGGTTTATTTTAGTGCTACTGTGCTGCAGTTTTATTAGCATAATTCTTGTAACACCAGACAAATCATTGTCACAACATTTTAAACCTCTCTTAAACAAATACACAAAAGGCCTGTATATACTAAACACAAGACAGTCATTAATTTAGTTCTAAGATACAGACTCAAAAAGATATAGCCAGTACCTAATAAAATGATCAGATACTTTTGAGAAGGGACCCATGCTTATTTTCTGATGTACCTGTAGAAAGGATGAGGTTTTTTGCTTTACAGGGTGAATGTTTAGACTAAATGGGTCCAAATTTGGCAGCCTTTGGAACAATTGTATTTTTGATTTTGCAAGGCAAAAGCATTCTCATGACAAAGTGTCAACTATGAGACATTATGTGAAGATATGTGACAGGGCAAAAGAGACATGGCTGCCAGTGATTATGGCACAGCAATGAGTGTTCTGTTAGACTCAACTACTTTTAATCAGCAATACGGTTGAGTGAAGTGCCCATGAACTCATAACTGAAAATGAAAATGAAAAAAGACCAAAAAAAAAGTCAGTTGGCTTCTTCAGGGGAGCAAGCTGTGAATCTTTTCCAGTGGTATATTTCATATTCGGTACAGCATTATGAAGCAACTGAACCTAGCAACTTACAGCAGAATTTATTCTCTTCTCTATTCAGTTACAAAAGAAGCAAAAAAAGATCATCTATATAAGTGCCGCTCCTCATTATCATGAGGATGATAGCTATTTTAAAAACAGACAGAAAAAAACCCACATGGGCATCTTACATGTTTGTGTAAAATATTAAAAATGTAAAGTATTAAAGAAATCTCAGTAAGCACCACTAAAACTTTAACTCTTTGACTGTGGGGAAGAATGTAGAAAACGTGAATTTATCTGAAGCATCTTTGTTTATGACAAACTTCTCATTCATGAAATTAAACAGTGAAACCATGAAGTACTACCCACACTTGCTGTGATATTATGAAAGCATGAACTGATTTAGAAAGTCCATATTTTCACTTAGCTAATAAGTATATCTGCTTTTTCCTGACCATACAGTGTAATGTAGGAGTAGTTACATTTATACAGTCCTAAAATTAGATTCAGCCCTTCGAAGGCAACTGCGAGGCTGATGTGGCCCCTGGTGAAAATGAGTTTGACACTCCTGGTGTAACAGTAAGCACAACAGCAACAGAAGAAAATGAAAGAAATTTGTCATGGTGGTTGTACGTCATGCAAGAGTAAATCCTGATGGATGTGAAAGAGTCTCTTTGCAATGACCCTTCTTTACACCTACTGCCACCACTGACATGAGTAACTGGATTCTGTCCTGAGATAAAAGATTGTCAATGATAAGGTGGAATGAATAGACAAGAAAGTACCTGACTGAAATTCACTCTGCCATTTTATTTTTTTTTTTTGTGGTACTGTTTAATCACTGATTGATTGACTGATTGACTTACTGGCCAATTTGAATGCAGGGTCAGTTTCTGACTTTGCTTTGGGTTATCTTCCTGACGATGGGGGCTCAACCATAGCTGGAGGCATCTGAAATCTTCTGACCTGTATTAAGATTTGAGAGTCTTGTATTCCTGATTCTCATAATAATGAGCTAGCTAGATTCAAACAATGCTTATTTTCTGTACAGATAGATACACTCCACCCTCATTATAAAACTATTCTCAAAAGCCAGGGATATTGAATGTTATAACAGTAATGTCAGCTCTCATGATTTAATCATGAGGCACATGAGTTTTTTGTTTAAATTTGATGTTCTGATGATCTCAATATTTTTCATGCAAATCTTGTTATTTCTGCATCCTTTCACACTCTAGTTTAAATTGCTTGTCAATTGCATTGCTCTTCTTGAGTGCAGTGCTTCCGAGATTCACCAACATGATTTTACACATCTATTTATAACTATTACCTTAGCATTTTATCTCTTAAAGAAGACGTTATACATCATCTAGAATCTCTTCACTGAGCCATATGAGTTGGAAGCAATATTTTGTTTTTCTTCTGGGGAAGATGAATGCAGAAATAGTTTAATTATCAATATTTAAAATAGCCCAGCAGTAGGGCAGCTCAGAAGAAGTGACAAGAGCAAAAGGACAATGGAATGAACAGAAGAGAGATACAACATACAGGAAGTTAATTGTACTGCTGTGTTTCAAATATGCCTTATAAGAATGAGAGTAAGAGGCATTTTATCTTTACTGTAACTCAGAGCAGGAGTGTCTCTGGGGCTTAAATTAGCAGCAGCTCCTCTAACTTCTACCTTTGGAAATTCTCTCTGCCCACCTACCCACCCACCCTACTAGCAGTTAGATTTTAGTGCCTGAACCCTGAAATGCCAGAGTCCTTAATTTCTATGAGACTAAGACTACAGCACATATACCTAAGTCATGGCAATAGTTTTCCTTCTCTAAGCAAGGGTTCATTATAGGACTCTAAGAATCCATGCACATGTGTGTGTACGCTCAGGCTGAAAAAAAGGAAACCAGGGTGCCTCCAAGTGCTTTTTCTCTCAGGAAAGACTGTCAGGGCTGAGGATGTCACATCAAGAAATTTGGGGTTTTATGGATCATGGAACTGTGCGGTGAAAGTTCACCAGAACTGCTTAATGTGAATAATCGATAATTAAAAGGAAAAATTAACTATGTATCATATGTTTCACTGCCCCAGTGCAGAGTGAAATTTATAAGCTTTCATGGCTTTGCTGCTTCATCACTACTCTTACAATGTAAGGAAACAAAGTACATATGATCTTGCCCTCTTTCTACCCATTTGTCAGTTCTCTTAAAAAAAATGAATGAATAAATAATTAAAAATTAGTATCAACCAAATGGGCAGAAGAGTAGAGTTCTCCAATGGTCTGGAAAGTAGACATGTAAATTAGGACACAAGGCTGCAGTATCCCCTCAACACTCAGCTGCTCTGTTTGGTCTGTCAGCTGCCACTCAGCAAATCTGTAGTTCAGCACCATCTGCAACACATGCTGCTTCTTGCTTGGCCTGTAGTTAGAAAACACAGGAGGGAGCACAAGATACTCTGTAGATTTAGAGATGCAGAACTCAGGGATCCAATAGACAATGGCGTAGGAGATGCAGACAGAGGCTGAGATTACTGTTGTCAGAGAGCACATATGGATTCACAAAAAAGTGATGGTTCTTAACTTCACCACTCATAGAACAATATCTTATAAAATAACAGCAACTCCCACTTTGCCTATCCTGTCATTCTGTGAGGTTTCAACATCATTTGCTGTCACAGCATAGCAGTCCTTTCTACCACTTCTGGATAGCAATGGACTGCTTGTATTGCTGTCTATTTGGAAAAAACTGATTTAAAAAAAAAAAAAAAACAACAAAAAAACAACAAAAAAACAACACCAAAAAAACCCCAAACCAAAACAAAAACAAAACCACTACCAACAAACTCTACCTCATTTTTCCTCATAGGAAACATTAAGAATGAAAAAACCCCACAACCTGTGTACCTTTTCATAATTTTACATGAGAGCTATGCTCATGTGCAGTTCTGAGTAAAACTATATGACTGTATAAAATCAGCTGCACAAAACTATATCAACAAAAAAAACTTACTAAAAGAGAAATAGGCTTATATATACACACACACAACTCTACAATGAATCATCTTTTTTCATAGAGCATTTTGTTTGTTAGAAATATTCTAAATGAATACAATAATTGATGAAAAAGAGATTAGAGCAAAAATAAAAAGCAGTAAAATTGCTGAGCATCAGCAAGAGATAAAAACTGACTTATTTACATATGGGCCATAATAATTATTCCATAGACTCCTTTTAGGCTTGTCTAAACACATTCTTTGTACAGGTAGAGAGAAGAAAAATAGAATAATAAATCAAAGCACATGCCACTAACCCTGTTTGTGGGCAGGGGAGATTTGTGATTAAGTTTGCCCCAGCCTAGCAAAAGCAATCTGTTAACCATGTGGTCTTTTGACTACACATCTTTACTTGAGTACATCTGTAAAAATCTGTGCCTTCCATTGCAGTTTTGGAAATAAGTAAGGTCAGTAATTATAAACCTAAAGCAGTCAGAGTTCTGCTCAACTTGTGCCTGAAAGGAAAAAGGTACAAATTCCGACCATATTAATTTATTTTGAATGACTTCTGTAAAAATTATCTGTTTGGAATAAAGATACTAAGGCTCCCTCCCCCACCACCAAATGACTGCTGGCATGCAAGGTAGCTCAGGGCTTCTCAGATGCAAAGGCTAAAACGAGTTTTACTGCTCCCACAGGTGTGTATATCCAAGGGATGCAGCCCAGGTTTGGGCCAGGACTCTTCTACCACAAAAAGGGAAGACTTAGTGGAAAAGAGCAGAGGGGGACCAGAAGTCAGGAGAAAGCCCTCTAAGTGCCAAGCTCTTTGCTCCTTCCATCACTGAAGCTACATTGGGCTAAGAAGGGTGACGGCCTCATCTCTCCTCTCCTTAATCCCAGTTCTTTTTGTCAGTGCCAGCAGCGCTAGAAGCCCAAGGTGATGCTGACCTAGACTGTGGAAGTGCCACCTTTGTCTTTCCCTCGTAGCTCCCTGGATGCCTGGCTCTCCCCAGGCTCCGCTGGAGGAAAAAGGGAGGTGAAAAGAGGGCTGCTTTCATCATGCAAGAAAGAAATAGGACAAAAGCAGAGCAATGTAGCGTGACGAAGAGGGGGTGCCTGCTCAGTGAGGTAGGACAATGGCTTGTAGAAATCTGTCAGAAAAATCATAAGGAAAAGTATAGAGTTATTACTGCTTCTATAGCCCCTAGGATCCTTCGGTGGCAGAACATTTTCAATGATTGTTTCTATTTGGTGGAATCAATTATCTCCTGATAGATTCTCCTTCCAAGTTTAAGATTGCATTTGAAAACTCATCTGCTTCCTGAATTCTAATTGGGTATGTTTTGAACTGCAGAGTTTTTTTGGCGAATATTTCATTTATGAATCTCTTTATATTTCAAAGCAGTTGCCAAACCCATTTATGCGTCTGCATGGTATAAACTGTTCTACATCCAGTACACCATTTAACTTGGATATCTGATTTATTAAGAATGGTTTGATATGCTATCAAAGTGAGAAACAAAAAGACAAAGCTGAGAAAAATGAAGCTTATTAATGTTTATGTATTTTTAAAATCACACTTGTGTCTTGGATGCTCGATTTATTATTTCAATAGATATTCAGACATTCTAGAAATAGCATTATTATTATTAATTTTATTCCAGACAACAAGGTGAAAATGGGAGGAAAAAAAGGCAATAAGAGATAAAATTGCCCTTTTTATTTGTTCATTGTTGAACCAAGCAGTCTTATATGTTACTGATATTACATGTACATAGTGCAATTCCTTCTGAAGGATTCTTAAATGCTTCATAAAATATGAATAAATTCTGAATGACATGTTAATATCTTCCTTACTCAAGCAAATCACTTTGCAAGTTAGTTCGCATTTGTCTGGTTAATTAGAAAAAATAAATGAATCGGGACCTTATTCTGGGTGAGGACATCAGATTTGGTCTATTTGTGTAAATACATGGTTCACAGGAGATCCTGTCACATTTCACCCCAGCGGTGTCTGTTCTTGTCAAAGAGCTCTAGCTGAGAGGCAATTTGGAGCCCAGGTGCATACTACATTTACGGACAAAGCCTTCCGCCATCTTCAAACAAAAAGGCAGTTGATCGCTTTTCTCAGCTCTCCATCTTGTTCTTTTCTATGGCTCTGCTACTTCCTAGAAAATAACAAGAGATGCATTTGTAGAGGTCTGTTTTTGAAGACCGTTTTGAAGCTCAAGTGGATGTAACCTGTAGTGTTCAGACAGCCTATAGGCAGCAGCTGCAGGGAACATATTCTGCAGCACACTCAATCCATCATTAATGTTGTATGTACATCTATTTTACAACTACCAATTTTGTGCAAGGACGGAGGTACTTTCAGGTATGGATAGTGTAGAAGGGAGAAATTGATATGAAGATGAAAAATAGTCTTGGGGGTTACAATGGGTGACTGAGAACATTGTTGGGCCTTAATTTTTCCAGGTTTGTTAATGAAATTGTCCCCTGGGACACCTGAGCTATTTTTTTTTTTTTTCTGTGATTTATTGTAGGAAGCCTTTGATGAGTTTCAGAAAGATCTGTCCTAGTTGCAATCACTGGTCTTCTGCATAATAATGGACACTGGTACCAATTCTGCTTACAGGTCTTCCTCCCACTGGCGCTTTCTTAATGTTGTCCATTCCCAGAAAACCCCGTCTGACTCAGAGGACAACAGCCTGTACTCATGCTTCTCCAGGGAGCCTGTGCCCTCATGCAGGCTGGATTAATGTGGGCAGACTGATTTGCATACGCACAAACTGCCCAATATTGTGTAAATTCTAGGAAGAACCACTACATCTACTTAAGTAGGACCATACTCCACCATCATGGCTCTCAGCTTTTACTGCAGCACACATGTATAGGTAGGAGTGCAATACAATACACAGCATTTTAAAAATAATTTTTTTGTTGCTTGAAGTTAAACAAAGGATTTGTAGTCACAGTATGTACAAATCACCTTCTTTGCAAACTTTTTTTTTTTGGTTAGATAACATTTCTCCATCTAAGTATTTAAAGTGTAGGTGGCAGATGCTTTGCAGAAACAACAAACTCAGAAAGGAAGAAATTACTGCTAAAAAAATAATTATATAATATAACTTTTCTCTGCAATAGTGTGCTTTTTTTCTTTCTAATACCTTTCTCCCTCATAGAAGTAATTCCACAGTCCATGCTACAGAACATTATGGCATAACACAATCTTTGCAACACTTTATTGAGAGACAGAGGGTTTTTTTTAAAATCTGTGATTTGAATCAGAAGATATGTTCTCAGATTATCCATAATTTCTGTAAAGTATACTTAGTAAAGCTCCTACAAACCAATAGAAGTTTTAACTTTGCGAACTAAACTGATATTACAGGAAAAGCCAAGGACCTGTTTTTAGCAACATAGAATACTTGCAAACTGGCAACATGGCTGAAAAATATTGAGCTCTAGGAACTCCAGAAAACTCCATACTTAATACAGCTCAGATATTTCACTCCGCTAATTAGTGTGCTGTTTTTCAAGAATACATCCTATTTTGAATAGTAATTTGTTCTTATTTACACATCTATAGTTGATTATGTGCTATACCCATTATACAGTACTTCATCTCAAAATAACAAATAGCATTGATGACACTTTCGTTAACAAACATCTAGTGAAGGAAAAATAATAATTCTTTTCATTGAACAGAGCACAATAATGTTTCTGATTCAAAAAATTTTTATATAAATGTTGAAAAAACCAAACATATCAATACTCCAAAGATATCAAAAAGCCAGAAAATGTTCTTGTCGTTTGAATTTAACATTGTCCCTGTTGCCTGATGTACCCAGCCTGGGACAGATACCCTCACTACTCACTGGCTAGCACTCAGTGCTTGGGACCAAATTACACCAAAAGGATCTGACAGTACAGCTGTATGCTGTTACAAGGCACTCTGGTAAATCTCAAGATTAAAATCTTCCAGTTTGTTTCACTAAGGGATTTATTATTTCCCAAGCCTTTCCTCTACACTATAATAAGAATAAAAGCTTCTTAGATTCACAGATCTTACCTAAGGAACCGTAATGCGTACAAAACAACATCTCTTTCTTCAAGAAAGAACCTAAAGATTTTAGAAAAGGCAAGGGAAAATGAGCTAATAATAGATAAAGGAAGCTATTTTCCTTGATTAAAAACAAACAAACAAACAACTGAATTTGAGCCCAGAAGAGATTTCAGGCTTGAAAAATACATACATCTATGGTGTGACATGGAACCACTAAAGTGCTTCATCATTGGCACTCAAAGCTATGTTCAAGATATATCTGGACTTGAATAAGCAGTGTGATCAATGTCAACGGTGATGGTCAGATTTAGAGAAGTATTACACATTCAAAAGCCATTTTAAAGCCAAAATCTGCATTATCAGCAAACCATTTAAAATAACTTAAGTACCCCAATGTACATTATAATTAATGCTAGAGCTCTTCTATAGTTCATTCAATACTCATCCAGTCTGATTTCTCTCAGAAAGATATAATTTCTGTTAATTATCACAATGTTATTAGCAGCTTTAACATTCATGATTCCAAATATACTTTTCTATATGTTCTTTGCCTTACAGCAACACTTGTTAAAAATAACCATTTTCTCTTTCCCAGTAACACGATTCCCAGGATGCAGTCATTTGTCTCATGCATTAAGTTTGAGAATGAAGGAGAAAGTGTTTGGTGGTCATTGCTTTGTTTGCATTCCTATTTGGATTACTATTTGGAAAGACTGAGCTTTCTGCAGTGTTACTGAGATTGTGAAATAACTGCCAAAGCTCAAAGAAGCTGTAAGCTTTTCTGTTTTCCATGCAGCCAAAAATACCTGATAAGCCATTTATGCCTATATGAGCTTGGACTGATCTAATTAATAACATTGCTTCCAGATAGTGATGCTTAAGCAGAGATTAAAATTGCTTAAAGACGAGTATGAACACTATTTCACAGATGGGAAAAAAAATGGTTTAATGAATTGGTTTGCATAAGACTTCACGAAGAGAAGGAAAGAGCAAATTAATCTGATTCAGATGCCAGTTATTTTATATTACTATCATATTATTGACTGTAAATACATCTAAGCATATGTATTACACACAGAAATACACATATATCTGTAAGTATCATGTCACATACCTATCAGAATAATTTCAGTTAAAAAAATGTTCCAGAAAAAAAAATTCTCAAAGGAACTAATATTCATGTATTTATTTTGTGCCTCAAACTGTGGGAATAACAAATGTTATTTTGGAATTTAAATATCTCATGGCAAAAGTGAAATGCAGTCATTTGAGCAAGTAACATGCTCCTCCACATCCCCTTTTCTGTCAGTCTTGGCTTCCTGTTGTGCACCATATATTACAACTGTGTTTTCAAATACAGGTACTGGAGGAGGAGAAGAAAAAGGCATACACCCAAGTTACCCTTCAATTTTCTGACTTCGATAAGGTATCTTCAGGACAACGATAAATTCTTCCAGAAGGTAGGAGGAAAGAGCATGTGTTTTTGTACACACACATGTTTCTGCAGGCATATGGAATGACAGAGGAGCCAGTTTAGTCATATTGGCATGCCCATATTGGTAGTAGGAATCACCTATTAATTGCTTTAATGCTTTATACTATGTCAGAAGAGTAGCAGTGTTCAGTGTATCTCACATTGTTACAGGAAGCTTAAAGAAAACAAACCAAATCACCAATGTATTTTGGGACCTTCTCTAATCCAATCAAAGGAAAGGGATGGGCATAGTTTGTACAAACCTCTGACCCAGTCCAAGAATTTTTGCATTTAGAAAGAATGCGAATATCTAGGAAAGACAAAGGTAAAACAAGCAAGCAAAAGTCCTGAGTAGCTCCAGAGGATGGATTTATTTTCCCATCTGGGTGATTGCTGAACTGATGCATCCTTTATGCTCACAGAAATGTTTGTTTACATATAGCTTCCAAACACCACTTCATTTCTTGAGACAATTTGTTGACTTGGGTCAGGTTTGGACATAAATCTGTGTCCTATATCCACGCTGCTAATATGCTTAGAAGAAAATAATTAATGCCGTGTTTCCATGTAAGTATAAAGAATACCAAACCTCACAAAACGTGTGGATATGTGTGTACTTGATGAAAAAGAACAATGCTCTGAGATACAGTAATGTTTCTTGTTGGTAAATTATTCCATAAGTTTATTAGATTTTGAATTTTCCTTATATTTCAATGTCTTCTGATGTGTAATGCACAAGAACTTGAATTCCAGATGGACAACCAAATCATCTGATATTTTTAAGCCATAATTTTGGATTTCTTAAACTGTTCCTGGTTATGAATCTTTTTACATTACTCAGAGCCTTGTAACAAACTTCAGGCCATGTTTTCTAAATTCAGAATTTAAGTTGATCTCACAGAACACACCTGCAAATCTTAACATACACCAAGTAAATTTGTGCAATACAACAAGTAAACTTGGGCATAGCAAGACAAATGCAAAAATTATTACCTTTTTTTTTGTAAATACAAGTGAATATTTTGTATGTATAGAAAAATCATTTGTCCATGTTTTCTAGGGGAAGTTTCAGATAACAAGTTAAAAACTTACTGTTTTACTTAATTCCAACCTGTTCTTCAGTTAATGAATCATAACCTCTTTTGTTGCTGTCCACTAAAAGGATTCAATATTGTCTTGAAGGCAGTGCCAGTTGGAAAGCCACCAGAATAACGCTGCTCAAGTGTAGTATGTCACTAGTTGTGAGATGCACACCAGGCACCTAAGGGTGAGATCTGCCTATAGTCTTTTGTCTAGTTTTAACAAAATTGTTTGATGCAGTGGAGTGTTGAGCTAAAGGAATCTTGACTTTCAAATACAAGTGTTCTGCCTTAAGAAAAGAAGGCAGGGAAATGTGGGGTGGGTGGGAAATCTACCGCCTGCTAAGCAAAAGAGGCCTTTGAGAACCATCTGCAACATATAGTCTGAAGTTCTGGTTTTCATGTTCCCAATCTGACGTGAGAGAGGCTCAGACTGTCCCAAAGTTTGCTTCCCCTGCTGTCATCAGAACAACACATTAAAGAGTTCTGCTCTCTGTGAAGGATGAATTCATTTTTGTCCCCATGGATCTTCAACCTCTTTGCGCTCTAATAGTTTTTCTAGTATATAGCAGTTTCAACAAATTCTGCAGAGCAAGACTGAGCAAGAAGCAATGTTTGCAGCTGTCAGGGAATTAGAGAAAAGGATAACCACAACATTGGGCTGAGAATGCAAGTTTTAACTAAAAATATGGGAGATAAATTATGTTTTTGGCCTTGCAAACATAAATCGAACACCAAAGGACAAGATAAAAAAGCAACATTTTTTACCCCAAATTTTGTTTTCAGTTGAGATGTCCTGGTATGGCATTTACTCCTTGATCTGTGTCACAAACCATTTGTATCTTAGACTGAAACAAGAAGAGGTTACATCTAAACATGAGGAGAAACTTCTTTATTCTGAGGGTGCCAGAAGGGTTGTGGCAAATGTTCAAAACCTGCCTGGATGCATTCCTGTTCGATCTACTCACGTTGACCCTGCTTTAGCAGGAATGCTGGACTAGATGATCTCCAGAGGTCCCTTCCAACCCCAACCATTATGTGATTCTGTAATACCTTTGCTACCCTTTGGACCAAATATGTTTCCCAAAATGGTGCCTTGTGGTTTGTTTCATGCATCTCTAGACTGCAAAAATTAGGCAAGTCTTTACTTCAGTCAGATTTACTTTCCCATTCTCTTCTAATACACACTCCCTTCATCTTTCAATGAAATGCATCCTTTCTTAACATGAAACCACAGAAAAAACACAAGAACCACCAACTATAAAAATACTGTCAGGACCTGAAGATAATTGGTCACTTTGCTCCTGTTGACTTCACCTCTTAATCGTTCTTCTTTTGCCTAACTTAACATCCATTGAGACCAGATCAGACACTTAATTTTGTACTTGTACACTGTTTGGCACCAATTGCTCCTTTTGCACTAATATAGTCTTCTACTTGCTGAAAGATCTGAGAAATAACATTTTCAGAAACAACCTAAACTTGTGATTCAGTAGAAGTTTCTTTAAAGTTTTTTTTAATAATAACAGAAAAAACCTGATCACGAACTTAAGAAAATATTTGCTACTCTTGATTTCATTAGTAAATTCACTTAAAAAAATAAGGTTTCCCTTTTGGGATCTTGATGATGCGTAATTTACACTTATTTACATCCTGTTCTTTATTTGGAGTAAAACAATTAATCACAATAATTATATTCTGTAAACTCAGTCTCCCTAAGAAAAATTCCTTGCCCTTGTCCACTTTATGAATCCTTCATCTTTTCAAGTATAGGACAGAAAATCTACATCATTATTGCTGTGTTTTTTTTTTAAATAAAAACACCCAGAAATTATTTCTACTACCAGTATCCTCACTTAAACTTCTGAAGAGGCCTACAGCGGCTGAAAAATCAGGAGAGGTCTCAGGGAAAGCCATGTATTTATGACCTGAAATTACATTAGGTTGATATATAAATTTCTGATAGAAGATTTGCACAACTGACATAATACACTTTTCAGAAAAGCATCCAAAAACTTTTTCTCCTTTGTTGCTTAATTAACTTAAAGTTTTGCTTCAAACACTACAATAAAATACTGAACATTCTGTCAATTGCATAGGAGTGCACTAGCATCAAATGACAGTGGTAGCTTCAGAAATACTCTGAACAATAGAAGTGACATTGTGGCACACAGTTTTCACTTCGGTGATCATTTTGAGAGAGGCACTCATGTGAAAACTATGTAGTATACACAAAGGCTCTATAAACCAAAAATAAACCAGAATCAAGTTCTCAGACAGTAAGGTGTGCTGTTGAAGTCTTGTTGTGTACATCAGTTATAATTAGGTCATCTGGTTATCAAACAGATCTATGAACTAGAATGGGAATTGCACAATCTGATTGTGCCTTGTGGTGTTAAAAATGCCTATTAAAGAACAGCATTCGGGTGTTTTTATACTCATGTTAAGGCTACAGAGTATAAGGAAAGTTTCCATTGCATCACCTGTATGCATACAGCAACATTCGCAATCTGACCATTATTCTATGATCCACTTGTTTTGCCTTCTTGTGCATTTATCCTGCCATAGCTGTGTTCAGAGTTTCAAGGATGTTATAGTTCTTAGTTACCTTGTCTACCTAGATAATGTTGTGCAAAACAGCTGCAAAGCATTTTCAAAACAGAACTGCATATAGCTAACCTTGCTATAAGAAGTGATAAACCAAAGCACTGGAACATCCAGCACAACTTTTTTTTTTCTGCTCTGGAAAACACCAACAATTTCAAAGTCAGTACCATGCTGAGCAACAACAGAAAACCTGGGCTGGAAGCGAGTGCTCATTGTGCTTATTCAGATTGTAACACTTTGTTTTAAGGGTATTTCCAAAATAACACTGCTGTTCACAGCTGGTTTAAACATCTTCACATGTCAAGTCCTAAAATGACCTCTTCTCTTTTTGGACAAAAGTAGTAACTGAAAAATACGCTGTTTAAACACTTGCTGCAAGTCATCTAATTATACCGATGATGCCATGCAAAACTAAAGTTTCTTATTTTCCCACCAAAGTTTCCTTTGCCTTTGGCCAATTTGGTTTCTGTTCAACTGGTATATGAGACAGACCATTACAAAGATCTGTGGTCTGGGGCTCTTAAAAGTGCAATAAACCATTTCTGTCTTTATGGCAGTTACATCTCAAAGAATCATGAGTTTCCAGCACATCTTTTATATATGGATTTTCTCCCCCTACAAATTACAGATGAATCTAACTCTTTTTTTTTTTTTTTTTTACCCCCCTACTACTGACAATTTCAGTTTTCTTTTATGATGTGATTTGACTTTATAGCTAGAGAAAAAACATCTCTAAAATCAGCTGTATGCATGCCAATTCCATTATCCTAAAAACTCAAACTACCAGTAGACATTACAAACATAATAATAATAATAATTAATAATAATAATAATAATAAACCAACCCACCTGCAGTAAACATTTATTCTTATCAGACCAATTCTGTCCTTTCTTTTCCCTTTACCCAGAAGATTACCAGTTTATTCAACACTTCACAAGTTTGCAGTAAGACCAGACTTACAATCAGCCGAATGTATCATTCCAACACCAGAGAATGCACTGTAACATATTAAGGACTACCTAAAGATTATAATCAGCTAGCTTGCTTGGACACCATCAAATATTGCACTGCAGCTGCATGGAACACAGGAGAGTATAACTTGCCCTGCTCTTTGGTAGGCTTGCAGAAGGCTGTGGGTACAGGTAGCTAAGCTAGTCTGTTATCAATGTCCTGGTTTTGTTAAAAAACAAGTTTCTCTTTTAGTGAATTTGCCTGTCAGCTAAAGCCTTCATATTAGCTTCACATTTAGCAAAAGCCATTTGGTTGGTCAACACCAGTGGATCAACCAATTGACCCGGGCCTGCCCAATCAGAAGTTCTTCATACTGTAGAAGGAGATAGAGTCCCTGTAGTACACATGTTAGGAAAGGCAGTCTGGGTTACCCCTGCCTCAGGCAAAGGCAATCCCATTCGTGGGATTGTTTTTGCCCAGGGACCTGGCAGCACCTGGTGGGTGATGCTTAAGGATGGAGAAGTTCGGTGTGTACCTCAAGGGGATTTGATTTTAGGTGAAAATATGCAATACTGAACTGCATGATGTGAATTGCCATACTAACAGTGTTTAATAAGTGTCTTTCAGATCAAGACAGTGATGATGAAACCAGAGCTAGCTTCTTCGAGTGGCGCCTGACAACTTCTTCGAAGTTGATGTCTTTAACCCACAAACAGTGGTCATGAGATGCACTTGTACCATTTTTCCTGCCCTGGGAGACTGTTGTGACAAAATGAACTTAATGAAATTTTTAAAGGATGGTCCACTGACTAAGATTAATTACTCCTGTGTATATAGGTACATATGTATATATATATAGTAGTAGTGATTAATTAGATTGTGTCGATAGATTGTATTGATAAGGTTTAAGTATTCAGTGAATGGCATATTATAAGGGGTGGAATGTCCTGGTTTTGTTAAAAAACAAGTTTCTCTTTTAGTGAATTTGCCTGTCACCTAAAGCTTCATATTTGCTGCATTTTCCTGGAGAACCAGATACATGTTTTGGTAAACCTAGCACTGGAATGCAAACTTATTGATAAGGACAGATGGACATCTCGCAAGAGGAGCAACGAGAAACTGGTGACCAAGAAACTGACCAACGGTGTATAACATTCCATTCAAGTGAATACTTTATATAAAAGTGGGAGATCACGAGGATCTCGCCCCTTTTTTCCCCTTTTTCCTTATGGCCGACATTAGGAGAGGACCTTGCTAGTCGTCCTTGTGAACTGAGGCCTAGTGAGAGACTGAATCCAGCTCCAGTTGGCTGCAGAGACCAATCCAGGACTTTGGGTGCCGGCTCTGCAGTTGCTGAGACTTTCAAGATTAGTTTTGTATATTTTGTATTATTTTCTCTATTCTTATTAGTAGCATTAGTAAAACATCTTCAGTTTTTTCCAACTCTCTTCTCTCTGTCCTTCTTTCCTTCCCAGTCGCCTGTCCTTAGTGGGAAGGGGGGAGAGGGAGGAGCAAAAGGGGGAAGTGGTGGGGAGAGGACGTTAACAATACATCTGCCAGGGTTTTATTGTCAGCCCGCAATCTAAACCCTCGACAACCAACCACAAAGCAACGTCAATATGTGTCTTACCACTGTTACCTTTGTGCTACTGATAATTATCAGTAAGGTTGCCTGCTATTTATTTTGGCAAGGTTATCAGTTATTAATCTTTCTCCTTTCTTGAGGGTGTTGGATGTATTAGCCAGGTTTCTCTCTCAGTCCTTCTTTCTAAGAACTGGCACACACACTCACCCCATTAGATGCTGAGCAGCCACCCTCAACTTACATATTAGTTTTACAATACCTTATATGTATTAACATATCAATTAACAGGAGGAAAAAAGCTATGCAGAGTTACTAAAGACAAAAAAACCCTGCTTTGTTTTCTACAGACAGAAGTTCTACGGTGCTCATCCAATACACTTTCTCTGTTATCTAAGGGTACATATTATTTGTTCCACCACCAGTGCTGTAGTTGCAGACTACAGCTACCCATCCCTTCATTAGGGTAGCAGTACATGTGCCTGGCCAACCTCTGCTCTGCCCTACTGGCTGACAAGCTACTGGCCAAGTCCCTTAGTAAGAGTACTATTTTCACCCATAGTACCTCGGATGAAGCCATTTCTCGAATACCCTCCCCACTGTCATTACTCTCCTGTTACTGAATTTAGTAGCACATTTTGATAGCAGATCAGTTACTCCTGTCTTCACTGAAAATAGCAGGAATACTGTTATTAATTAGCTGTCTGTAAGTTAGAGAGGAAGAATCCCTTAGTATTAACAGCTTACTTACAGTATCACAGTATCACAGTATGTTTGGGATTGGAAGGGACCTCAAAAGATCATCTAGTCCAATCCCTCTGCTGGAGCAGGAACACCTAGGTGAGGTCACACAGGAACATGTCCAGGCGGGTTTTGAATGTCTCCAGAGAAGGAGACTCCACAACCTCCCTGGGCAGCCTGTTCCAGTGTTCTGTATTCCACAATGGATCCCTTATATGCAACATCAGTATGTAGTGCCTCTATATGGATTAGCTTGCAACCCCATTAAATATAGCAGTGGTTAAACATACACACACAATAGAAGAAAGAAATAAAAAAATAGTTTATTGTTTAGATAGAGGTCACTGTTTTTCCTTAACCTTGCAGGGTACTCCACGCAGGGAGACTTCTGCCTTTTTAGAGTCACATCACTGGAATGATTCCTCAAATATGTATCCCTGACAGATAAATTTTAACAGAATCATTTAACTAGTCCTGAGGATGTTTATTGATGACTTTAGGGGAAACTCTTTCTTTCTTTACTTCAAGGTCCATCGTGCCAGGAAAGCAGTACATTCCAACTTAAACCACATGGTTACATATCAAAATTTACACACTGCAAAATTTGTCACTGTTGTAGAAGATTAGGCTTTAAAGTATCCATTGCAAAACGTACAAAAGCCAACCACAATCTTTTCTTTTCTGGCTCTTAATCCATGTTTGATTTCATTGCTACAGGCTCGCTTTACACTAATGGGGACTACTACAAATGAGCAGAGTCTCTGAATTCAATAGTAATTAAGCTAATGGGACTACTAACACTGGTTGTAGAGCAGTAGTAATACAAGAATTGCACATAAACTGTATATTTCCACACCATTCCATGAGTTACTTGTTCCCAAATGAAAGCTGTTGGTAGTCTGTGTTTATCTATGTTTTGAAGTAGATCATAATTTGTTTCATTTCTGACACAAAAGCTTCCCTAAAAAGTAAAAACATTTATTTGTTTTAATTGACCCTGCCTTGAAATCATCATGAGATTTGTTTCTTAGCCAAAAACATTGCAAAAATGCTTGTGATTATGGAGTTAGCTGAAAGCTCAGATCCGGGAGCTTTTTCTCCAAGGAAATTGTTTTTATTTTTAAAAACAAACTCCTTTATCTTCGAAGGCCAAATTATTTGAAAATCTAATTTGTCATTGCCTTCAATGGACCTCTTTGATTTGGCCCCAAAATTGCAGCTAAAAGCAAACTCTTTACTACATGGTTCACGCAGTAGCTTTCCAATGTTAACAGTTATGCCATTCACGTGGAGTGTACATGTGTATTGCAGGGTCTGGGTGAGGACAAAAAAAACCAAATACTACTCAAACAAAAAAACACATCTTGCCAAATCAAATCTACCACATAGACTCAGCACTTCCTATTGGTTGTTCTGTGTATATAGCAAGTAATGCAACTGTGTGCTATTGCTCTCTAAGGGCTATTTATATACTGTGACACACTGAAATGCTCTGCTGGAAAAAGGAGGAGTCTAAAACAGCAAAGTCTGGTCTCACAAGTCAGCTCTTGTCTGGCTCTGTTAGCATCAGGGAAGTCTAAGAAGGACTGACACCTTTATGTGATGCAGAGAATTAAGATCAAAGCAATCCTGCAATCTGACATCATTTTAGGCCCTGAAGTACATTGACCCTTTTAAAATTGTTTACTATTTTGACCTTTCTAAATTAAGCCCTTACTGTGTTTCCCCACTCCCTTTCCACCTCCATGGATATTAAAACACAAAATTGCAAACTAGGTGTAAACTGATCAAAGTTTCATTAAGAACAAGACAAATAGCATATCAAGTTAAATGTACTGCACCATTAGATGGTTTAAACAGTTGCTGCAGCAAATTGAACCTCACACTGCAAAAGTAAGACTTAATAGAAACACCTCTGTAAGTCAGAGTAAGTCAGGTTTTGTATAGCTGATGCTTCTGTATTTGAGAAGCTTCACACTAATATAATGTATTAATATCTGATACACAAAATGTCACGTTAAAGCTATGAGAACAGAAAAGGAAAAAGTAAAGAATGAGACACCTGTTTGAAAGAGCAAATACAAGTCAAGGATTTGGAGAAATTTAATGCTGCCATTAATCACCACAACATCCATGTAAAATATGTAGACATAAACTCTCAGTTTGGTAATAACGTGGCCACAATATAATGGAAATCAGAAAGGAAGGGCAGTTATCTACCATATTTCTCCTACTCTAGGAAATCAGAAGCCAGGCCAGTGTCAGCTTCCTACAGTCAGTATGTATACATGGAAGTAAGTAGGAATCAGAGGTTAGAGTTCCTTACAATTAATTTAAGAAAAAAGAAAGAGTATGAGCTCCAAGGAGGATCCAACCATCTGTATGCTGATGTAAAGCAGTAATCTTTTTCAGTAGCAGAGTTGCCATCTCAACCTCTTTGTTCCCAAACCCCTCTTCCAAGATTTAAATACCAAGAATGTGACACACCCAGTGAGGGATATCCCCATCAAACAAACCAACTCGGAGCATACAATCTCCACGTCACCATTTATTGAAATAGAGTCAAGAAGTTGCAAAATACAACAAGATAAAACCATTTTTGTACTGTTCCAGCGTCCCAAAGATTAAATCAGTTTAAGTTTGGGAATTTATAATGGGTATATAAGGCCACGGTCAACCATCTAGCTAAACTGGCTCTGCTTTTAGTGTGGGATTGGTTCAGATGAATTCCATAGGTCCTTCCCATCTAAATTATTCTACATATTACCCATTTATGCCTTGTCCAACACTGCAAAACAAACACAACATCACTCCTTCTGCATTCTCCTATAATACGTTTGAACAGAGCCTGCTACCTTGGCTTCTAATACTGGTTTAAATATTAAGGTCAACTTTGAGAATGTTTTCACAAGCTTCCCAATTTCACTTCCAAAACTCAAAATGCAGTAAAACAACAATAGTTGCATGATATTTTGACACACATTTTGGAAAAAAACCAAACAAACATGGCTTCACAATACTTAAATGCTGAGAGCCTCTAACAGATAAAAGTGACATAAACAGTGCTTCTTAATAAGATGGACTGTAATGACCTCAAAGGGCTTCACATTTGTAAGGTGATGATTACAGTATGTCCTAGACTCCTGACAAGTCCAGGAAATTTTCTCTTATTGCTCTTATTTCTATCAATGCAACTTATCCTCACGACTTTGTGCAGGAATTATTGCAATTTGGAGACAAACAGGCTTAAAATAGGAGGTTCATGTTGCTCTCCTCCCTGCTAGTACAACCTCAAAAAGAACTTTGCACTTTGCCTATGCTGTGCTGGATTTGCCTGCAGAGAGATTATGCTCCCTAGCATTTTCTGTTGTCAGGTTCTTTGGTTACCAAGGTGGTGACTGCCAGCACACCCTTATGATCATGACTTTGATATTGTAGCACATTTCCAGAAGCATCCTGGCTTTTTAGATGCAGTATACTCAAAGCCCAAAGGTGCAACTAAGCCATAGTACAAAGACTGTGCAATTATGCAGTACAGCAGGATGCTGAAACTGTGGCTGAGATATATTTGGGAATGGAAGCAAGAAGCCCTGCTCAGAGCTAGAATTTGCTGAGTTAGGTGTAATGTCATACTAAGATGGTTACCATGCTTCCTGGACTGGGGTGGGTATTGCCATATACACCTGTGTACTGACAGCACAAGTACATGTATATAAGGATATGGGCACACACACACCAAACCCTTGAAACTAGCCCAAGACTTCTTTTGCAGTTCTTTAGCACACACTAAAAAGGCACTATAAGCCACTTCAGAAAACATTATTTTTAAGGTGTTACCCTTTAATATTTAAACATAATTCGATCATACCAAAAATATTAGACTCCATGAAATATCACTAGAATAAATGAAAATATTATGAAAGAAGGCATTATTGTTTTAGGAAATGACTGACAGAAAAAACAAAACAAAAACAAACAAAAAACCACACCACCTGTGACAGCCATGTGACTCAAATTCCTTTGAGTTAAATACTGTTAGCTCTATTGATATCAACATTCCTCTAACCAGTGATTAAGGATTCACATTACAGAGACAGACAACACCACTGAAAACCACAGACATCCTATATTTCTGATGTTGCAAGATCAGCACCAATGGAAGATAAAGGGTTCCTATGTTAACATCACTCAGAGCGAGGCTTTTAGTAATGTTCAGCAGGAGATAACTACTGCAGATAGACTAAAGGGAAGAAATAAAAAAAAAAAAAAGAAGAAATCTGACTAGAATAAGAGAGAACATTAGAATATTTGTGGAGGTATTTTCAAAAGAGAAGGATCTCTTAGAGTTGCATAATCTACTTGCCCCATAACAACCAGTCATTGTCAGAATCACTTTACTCACTTTTCCAATGAAGATGGCAGTTCTGGTTGATACACAAGTAACCAGTGTCTTGAGAACAAGTGACAAGATAGTAATGTATAATTTTAAGCAGAGAAATGCAGAAATGTTACATTTTTCTCAAGCATGCATTCACAAAACGCACTCAATATTGTTTAAAGTCTGTTTTAAGACTTTATTAAGGTTTTAAACCCTTGTATTCTAGGATAATGTTTTTCAGAAGGCAGTGGCAAACTTGCAACCCCAGGTTGATAGTAAAAGGGCACACTAGCACTTAGAGGAATGTTATTTATGTATGGATAAAGCAGCTGTGCTTTCTCCACATGGGCTTTTCAAGGCACATCATAGAAGCATTAGCAAGTCTACTGAGCAAACATCAGCCATACTACTCTAAATCTGGCACGGCAAAAACGTATGAATGCTTATTTTCAGTTTGTACAAAACTGTTGTAGTTTTGTCACCTTATCAGCTGTTACTTTATGGATTTTTAGTCAATGTGAAAGATTTAAAGTGGCATACACACATGTACCAGCTCGCTTCTAAAAAACCCTCAAGTTAGATCAAAAATCACAATTTAAGGACTGAAAATATTAACAGTGCATTTATTGAAGTGAATGAGGGAGAAAATAGAAATAAAGAATGCTAAAGCAGTAAAAAGCCCCCAAATTTATTTCCTGTAACAGATATGAAGAAAATACTAAATGTACAAACTGATCAGATTGTGCCAAACACTCCTCAATTATAACAGCAGAGATTCAGCATAATTCAGTTGACACTTGTTGTGTGGCACCCTATTTATTCCTACAGGCCTGAGAATTTGCAGTTCTATGGGAAGCTACAGTTTGAGCTATCAGAAGTGCCAGGCTTGAGGAGATTCACAAAGTCCTTGAAACAGATTTTTTCAGCTGGCTTATTTCTGCTCGGATACAACTATATAGAATGAAGTACCCAGAATACCCCACATTATTCTCTGATCCCATTTCAACATCTATTTAGAGGTGAATCTCAAAAAAAAGGGAGCTGCCCATAGCTGACAAGAAAATACAGCTCCTCCAGATGAGTATGCAAACCTGATATGAATATCAAGTAACAAATGTTGCTTATAATAATTTTGCACTGTAATAACTTCAGTAAGTGAAGAACCTGCAAATACTTCTATTTTACATCTCTGACTGTCATGTGTGCTCTGACATATACTACTTCCACCACCTGTATTGCGATTGTAACAGTACATCCCAACCATTTGTGGGGTCAAACAATATGTTGGGATGGAAATTCTTAAAAGCCAACATATCTGTGATTTTATTTGTAATGAGAAACACTCATTCTTCATTTTGATGTCAGGGTTATGTCATTACATGATAAGCAAATCCTCAATATTTTTTTTTTTTTATTTTGATCATTTTCAAATGCACCTACAGGGAAACCTACTCTTAGAAATGAAGTAGTTTTAATGTACTAAGCAGTGAAAGAGTCATAGTGATCTTGACATGTATTTTGTCAGCAAGTGCAAATTTCCTTTAAAGAAAGAGCTAATTACTTCTGCTTCAGATATCCAAACTCCCTCAAGGTTACATTGTAATGAGACTCAAAAAGTGGCCAGAACTGAGTGGAAAGCACATTTGGTGTTTTTAACTATGCATTCAGATAACAGCATATCAACAGATTTATTTGGTTTATCTATCAGTCTATACGATACCCTGACATGTTACTCTTTATACAAGATCTGCCATCAAACATGCTACACCTTCAGTAGATAAATGTAATGCGTTCATCAGGGACTAACAATATAAGAATATGGAGAAGAAAAAAAAAAAAAAGACAACAAATAAAAAGTCACATGAAACTGTGTAAGAGGAAAGAAGTAATGACTTCCATCTTTGCTAGACTGAAACCTCACCTGTCAAGCTATTGGAGATGCATGACAGAATTAAAAGCTAGGTTTAAAAAGCAAAAATAAAGAAAAACATTCTTAGAGAAACATCGAGGCTACCTGGATTGTACAAATATGTGCTTCTGTGCTGAAAGCTGTCTTTGTGGCAATGGCGTCTTCATATTCAGCAGGATTACATTGCCATTCATATCACACAGAGTATTTTACCAGATTTTGTTCTCATTAGCTCTGTGCAAACAACTGAACTATGAGTGAGGATGCTAAATCCTATTCTTTCTTTAGCATTGTTTACCAGATCCCTCACTAACTCCCAATCAGTTCCACCTCTGCAATTTTATTGAAAGCAATGAGTTTCCACAGGTATTGTCATAGACCATAATTAGAAAGCAGTTTCAGTTCAGTGAGACTTTATTGGCTTGACAAGCCATATAGGTCTTATAAGTGTGTAAGAAGAGAGAGAACATTGCCAGCTCTATCAAAAATCAAGTAACATCCATCTAGGAGAAAGTGACTTTTCAAGTCTGAGCTTTGATATCCTGTGCTGTCTGTCAGCATCTGCAGTGCATGGGAATTGGACAGCCTCGTTTAGTGTACTTGTGAGCACTTAGCATGCTTCATGTTTGAAGTCCCAGCTAGAAAAGCTGCAATATAAGTGCTGGTTTCATATTCCTTAAGCCTTAAGCACTTTTTTTTTTTTTTTTTTTTTTTGTAAGCAACAGTGTGCATTCTATTCTCTGTCACTCTGTTGCTTTCTAATAACTCTTATGAGTGGTGATAACACACACCAAAAATTGTTGTTCTGTCTCTTTGGATTTTGGTTAGCAAAACATCTCAGCAACCTGCCTGAATGTTTGCTGCTGCATTCCAGTACTCCTCTAAGGTCAATGACAGGCTTAGGGCTCTTGAAAGGAAAATTGAGACCTCAGCTGGGCTGCCTGTAGGGATTTTTTAAGAGTAGTGTGCTTTTCAATATCAGG
Organism: Streptopelia decaocto; assembly: GCF_964273445.1. Taxonomy (NCBI): domain Eukaryota; kingdom Metazoa; phylum Chordata; class Aves; order Columbiformes; family Columbidae; genus Streptopelia; species Streptopelia decaocto. Next base: position 131,137,696 of record NC_138663.1, on the reverse strand, counting down.
TATCTCTTTCCTATGAATGAAAACCACGGAGAGGCATAGGCAAAAGTTACCATGCTGTGTCCTTCTAGTACTTCATGTATCAGTCAGGCCTTCAGGAAAGTTTCTGTACCTGGCTGAACAAAGATCTTCATTCTTCAGGTTTTAAAAACTTGTTTTCATTCTCTATTTTACAGAAGGATTTTAGTAAGCATTTTTAAATGTTACTAAAGTTATAATCCCTATTTTGCTGTTTTATTCACTGTTTTAATAAGTGTGCTGAGTAATTGTCATGCTTCACAGACCTGCGATACATCCACTCACGAAGAACTTTAGGCATCCAAATGCTCTGATCATTAGGTATGTTCAGCATTGTGTCATTCATATTAAGTAACCACAAGTATGGTATCCCTCATCAGATTCAGATCTAACTGAAGTCCTGCCTTTACTATTTAAGTTGCCACATGTATTATCATTTTTGGCTGATATAGAACCTAAACAGTTCCTTGAGGACACCTAACAATTGCATCACTGTGAGTCAGGTTGTCACTTAAACCCTCATTTTACACTCTTCCTGCTGACATATGTCCCTCTCCACCAACCTTCCATATGAAATAAACCTAGATTTAAGTAGTTCTAGGATCATGTTTCTTAGCTCATTGAATGAACTACATGAAATATTTTCTACATCATAATTAATATGATGTAACATCATAGATTATTATCTTCCAGTTCTATCCTTGTTGTACCACTGAAGTCTTTGCCTTGTGAGCAATCTTGTAAACAGTTGTCCTATCAATCCTTTAAGTAATCCAGCCACTCGTTCCCATAGGTACTTCTAACCTTGTAATCAAATGCTAGGACAACTATTTTCCTTTCACTTGGTTGCCCATTCAGCTACCTCAGATGAGGTTTCTTTGTAAATTTACTCTTGCAGGATAATTGCTTCAAAAAGTGTCTCTGCCCCCATACTTTCTTCTGTCTAAATGAATCTGTTATCAGAGTTTTCACATTTGCCACCACCTTTACAGCTTAATGATTTTTTTTTTCCAGCTGCAATAGCCTCCAGACCTTTAGCTTTTTCAAAAGCCTGTTCACAAGGTAGATCTTGCTACCGTTACCTCCATGTATTACATTCATTTGCATTCACTAAAAATACATATCTGTTTAACCCCCGGATACTTGCTTATGAGAAAGCAGGTTATGTCTGTACGACAGAAACTATGGTTCTGCATCAAAATATAGGCAGAGAGGCCTTCACTGGGTTTTAGAGAGCTCTGAATTTTCTAGTCACATTCAGTTGCATTAAATCATTGTAATACCATAGTTTTTGTCAATGGAGGAAGGGGACACTGACTTTCAACAAGGTAAATTTTAGTTTACAGCTAAGTAGAGACGGAATAATTTCTGGTTCAATGCTTATGAATTCAAATGCAGGTTCTAATAGTTACCCCTCTAAAGCCCTAGAAAAGTAATTCTACTTGTTTATTCCTTTATGAGACTGTTAGTGCATTTTAGCACTGAAAGAATTAGGTGTTTTAAGGCATACACCATCATTTTCTAGAATTAAGGCATTTCCACAGTAAAGGTAACCTCTCTCACCTCTTCCTTCTTCTCCTTCTTCCCCAAAATCCCTAAACCCCATATGCCATCAAAATGCAGGAGAAAAGGGAATGGGTGTGCAGGGAGAGATTTAGAAGTCTGTCAAAACAGAAGTCAGGAAGGAAATAGTTGAGCAGATAAGTTACCCACACAGTTAAAAAAAAAAAAAAAAAAAAAAAACAACAAACCCAAACCACAAAAATCACACTCATGAGTAATTCAAGAAAAAAAAAGACTCCATTTCCATAGGGAATGTATTCATGAACTTCTTTAAAAATCAAAGTTATAGGCTATAAGTGCACCTCTGCAGAGATAATCATTGGGAAAAAAAAAAAATAAAAAATGATAGCTCACTAATAACATAAGTCAAGAAAACAAACTCAGACAACCTCACTTCCTTCCACTGCAGGTTCCTTACCCAGCCAGCTGCCAACACACTCCAAATGCCCAGAGCTACGGGACCCTCCTGCATCCCAGGCAGCAGATGAAGCCCAGCTGCTCTGAAGGAAGCAGGCACGGGTAGACCCTTTCCCACTTCAACAGTTGCTGCCAGTTATCTCTTCACAAGAATGTGAGGAAAGGAACGTATCAGCTCAATTTAGCCCCACAGAGATATAAAGGGTTTATAAAGTTCTCTGTACGCTATTATTTTCTCACCATTATTTTTCAGAAAATGTTACAATTTCTTCAAAATTAAATGGCACACACAAAATTTAAAAAGAAGAAAAATCGTATTTAGTCAAATGTGTGAAAGGAATGAACGAAGCACTGGTATTTCTTTCATGAACAGGTAGCAAGTTGATACTATTTCTTTAGCTCTTTATTTTCCCTTTAAAGTGGGGCTGAGATGCAAAATAAAAAATGATACAACACAAGAAGCAGAGAAATTCTTTCCACAAGTAACTAACAATTTGCTACGATCTTCCCACTTAAAAACCTGAACATGCATTATAAGTAAATTTTATGTTCCTAAAATATTATTACCTCCTTATAAAAGTCTATTGTTTCTCTAAAGTAAAATATGTTCAGTTACAGCAGATTATTATAAAAAGTAACACTGAGTAAACCAACATATTAAAATACATAGACTTTTATTTTGAAATTTAGAGAGCAAATTTATTGGCAACCTGAAAACCTTCAAATTTATATTTTGGAGTCACATATTTGACAATAATTCTGATCTAGGATTTTGAATTTTGATCCTTTATTGAGTTTACCGTGTATTGAAAGCTGACCTGTTATGCACTGATCCTGGAAATAATTATGCACATGCTAAATTTAATGTGCTGTAAATAATCATTGCAATGACCCTTAGTGCATATAAAATTAAGTGGGCATGTATATCCTAGCAAGTCCTGGGGCATAGTTTATTTTAGTACATGATTTCTTTTTCACTCACTTTGTTTAGATTAGCAACCAAGAACAATAAGTCAGGCTTTTGTGAAACTTAGAGAAACCAGAAACAAGTGTGAATTGTCAGGTTTTGCCTGCCTCTTTCTACAATGTATGGGCAAATACTATATTTGTTTTGTTTGTTTGTGTGTTTTGTTTTGGTTTTTTTTTTAAAGAAATGGCCATCCTGGCTAAAATGATGCACTGAGTAGTGCCTCTGGCCATCTGTCACGGAATATTATATGGAGGCACCCCGAGGTTAATTTAAGGGACAATATAGTCCAAAACAACTTTTATTAAACCAATGAGAAACAGGGTTTTAGCACTCCAAAAGTGACTTAAATACAGGTTCGGATATCAGTTGAGGAACTAATTTAAAGGGGCAGCAACTAATACAACAGGCGGTCCACAGTGTGCATGCACGTGACTGCACCAAAACAATGCCGGAGCCGTCCCTGGGTCCTGGACACACTTGCCTAAACACGGTGCAGGATTATTTTTAAAGAGATACACACACTCGTGGTGAGTACGGGAAGTGTACACTCGCGATTCCGCGAGGGTAAATTTATAATACACTCACAATCTTGTGAGGGTTAATTTACTTACACATGCGAGTGTGCACGGGATCCTACACGTGCTTATGTGGAAGCACGGGAGGAAGATACACTCGCGATTGTGCGAGGGGCTCTCGGCGGCCACTCACGATTGTGCGAGGAAATAATTTATACACGTACAAGTGTGCACGGAAGAAAAATACACTCGTGATTGTGCGAGGAAATAATTTAAAGTACACGTGCAAATGTGCACGGAAAATACATGTGCAAATGTGCACGAAAAGTATAAATATACTCGCAATCCTGCGAGAAGTTTTACTTACACACGTGGCGGCAAGGCAAGCGGAGTCTCCATCCCGGGGAGCGGGGGGGGCCCGTGGCTCCCGGCGGCAGTGGCCAAGCTCGTGCTCCGAGGGACCCGCACAATGGGCCGAGTCGCCGACGAGAATCCCGTTTTTATACTGGCTGATCAGATCTGACTTGTAGGCATTCTAGAAGCTTCTCTGCACCCCCACACTGGAGTGGGTGCCCCTGAAGCCTCCAAAACATCCCCCACACTGGCTCGTTGACACTCCCTTCTCATAATGGTCCTAGCCAGGGTGCTCTGGGGCCAAACAAAAGAAGCTGTTAGCCTCAAGTAGCAGAGAAAGAGGGAGATATGCCCACTCCTTCCAAACTGAAGGGGGGGAGGGGGAGAGAGGGGGGTTGCATTCTGCCACACCATCTATTCACCAAAAGAATTCTCCAGGCAAAGTCCCTTGTGCTTCAACAGGAACGCACCAAATTCAGTCAGTCTCTGCGAACATGGGGATCTCCTTGTGTGAAACTTATCACACGCTTGCAGCCTGAGCAGGACCTTTGGAAGTGAAATGCTTCTGTCTTTCCTTGTAACTTCACCAGAAAAAAAGAGACTTCAGGTTTGGAGTGAAGACCTGAAGGCTTGGCATGGATTTTGAGATAGATGGCAGGAAAGAGACCAGCTTGCAGCTTTCTGGTTTTGTGAGTATTTGGAAGCTCAGATCCTCCCAGAAGCGAGAACCATCACAGGGAAGTGTATGACGCTCTGTAGCACAGACTCCCTAAGTGGCAGAACTTATGTGTCAAGAATGCAAATTAAAACGCATATTCTCTGCAACAGCTCTTAGGAAACATGAAATAGCATTATAGAGAAGAAATAAGTGACAAAGGAAAAGAGCAAACAAGATTTCCCAGAACCTTTTTGAAAGAAGAAATAAGCAACATCATTTCCCACTCATTGGGGGCTATCACAGTTACTGAAGAGGCAGCACGAGACAACGAAGGACAAAAAAGAAGGGACGCAATACAAGGGGGTTACAAGCTTAGCTCACCAGTTTTGCACAACATTGAAGTGTGGCCATTTTGGCTTTTGTATTCTTATTTTCAAAGCATATAACAGAGACGAAAAAGTGTGGAACTTCAGCTATGACTCATTATGTATGTAGAGAACTTGCTCTTGAAGCAGCAAGGTAAAAAGTAACTCTTCTATGAAAACAGTTATGCATAGCTTTGCAACAACATCACTATACATAAGTATCTATTCAAGTCTTTCATAAACTTGTGCAGGCAGACTAGATATTATTAAGACCAACAAACATAAAAATTGAGTGCCAATTCTTGAAGTGAACAGAATTTTCAGAATTACTATTCATTAAAAGTGGGACTCTCAAAGCTTTCTTGAGGACTCAAGTATATCTTCCTTACAGTCTAACCAGAAAAAAAAAAAAAAAAAAAAGTGTTATTCATTTTCATATTACTTACTTACACTTTAGGGCTAATGAAAACTGCCTGAGTGGAGTTTTATTCCTTATTTTTGCATGGCTAATGTATGGGGCTAAAATTCCCAGTCTCGCCAACAGCCCCCAGTATTCAGGGCATTTTCCAGATCACCCCCCAGTTGCTTCTCTGCTATGAGCCTCCCTCTAGAGATGCTTCCATCTCATCATTAACAATATATAGTGCCTAGAAAGTCTGTCCGCCCCATCTCGGGATTTTGACCTTCCTGTTTTTTTCATTTCCCTCTGTACAGGAACTAATAGTTAATAATCTTCTCTGTCTTCTCTCTACAGGCTCCTTTGTCATACAAAGATGTGGAAGTATTTCTTATATGTAGCAGCAGTTAAGAATGGCCTAATTTCATGTGTGAATTTCAGCTCATTCGTATTCAACACAACATTCAAGCATATCTAGGAACTTAAGCTGGTGGGTAAGTTCTTCTGAAGTCAATGGGTTATAAACACATATTTTATATTAAGCAAGTGTCTTGCTGGACTGCATTTACTTCAGCATAATCTCTTTAATGCCCAGCCTTGGCATGAGCAGCAGGACTTAGTTTAGTTCTGAAGAGCCGCTACCCTGTTATATTGAACAGGAGATGACCTATATATACATATACGTGTGTGTGATGGTTGGGATGGATAAACCTCTGTGCTAGTTTGACTGAAAGTGAGTTAATTTTCTTCATGTAGTTAGAAATCTTTCTTTTTCATAGCCAGCACAGTCATTATTTGGGTTCAATTTGAGAACAAGAGGTAACACTCCATGACAGAGTTAATGTTTTTGATTGCCCTGGTCTGAGAGCCAAGAATGTTCTGAGCACTCTGCCCGTAGGTGTGAGGTGGCTAGTAAGGGGGGTATAGATGAGACAGATCTTGACTGACATCCAGACTGATCAATTTCATCCCATTAGTGTCATGCTTCATATTTAAGGAGAGTCAGGATCTCTCAGTTAGTTCTTTCTTCTTGGTTGTTGGTTTTTGTTTGTTTGTTTGTTGTTTTGTTTTGTTTTTGGTTTTGGTTTTTTCTGGAGCCAGGACAGAGACCTGTTTGGGGGAGTTCTGTTTGGGACTTACTTTATTTCAGGGTTTTACCCTCCTGCTATTTTGTAGAGGCCTCTCTGTCTTTCTACCTTTTTTCTCTTTTCTCTCTCTGGGATCTGATATTCAGGACCAGGGTGCTGCTTCCTGGGACTGGCTGCTCAATGCAGACAGAGTTCACGAGGAATTGCATTGAGTATCTTTTATTTTATATTCTATTTCCATTTTAATATAGGAGTAGTAATAGTAATAGTATATTAGTGCTATTTTTAAATTTTATTAAACTGTGTTTATCTCAATACAAGTTTCTCCCTTCCCTTTTGATTTTCTCCCCTATTTGGGGGTGGGGAGTGAGTGAGCAGCTATTGTGGTTATATTGTTAGCTCAGGTTAAACCATGACAACATCCCCCATACATTGCTTCTGACAAGATATAGGCAGTGTAGCTCTTCTTCCAAAGGCCCAGATAATTTTATATTAAGATGTCATCGGACTGACTGGGATGAACAAAATACCAACAAAAGCATTTCAAAGTCTAGCCTAATTCACCAGGTTTGTTCCTAAGACTTTGGCCTTATGCCTAATGTCTTGGCTTATATGAACATTACTAAAACACATGCTTTCTCTGCTTTACTGTCCAGATCTTCTTGAGCAAGGAGTTGTTGTAGCCCTTCAAGTAGCTTTGCCACCTAGACTTTGCTCTCCTGCTGTGGCTGGAGCCCACTGTCCTCAGACTTGGTTGACAGCCTGGTCGCCTGTTTGCCGCTGCCTGGGAGCGATCAGGCAGCTCATGCTCGGCAGCTGCCTGTGCTGCATGCCAAAGCCTGCAAGGGATCTCTGTGCCACTGGCCACCTGGCGCAGGAATCCCAGCTGCCTGCGACACCTTGCCTGAGCCCAGCCACCCACCATGTGCCAGAGAGGTGCCATAAGATCTGACTTCCCAGAGCCTTCTCTGCTGAAGCTTGCCTAAGCTTTGCTCTTGCTTCAGCCTGTCCCCAAGGCCTTGAACAACCTGGCACCAGCAGCCACTGCCACTTTCCTCCCGGCAAATGCTGGTGGCTGCTGGGCGCTGCAGTGTTGGCAACTCTGGCCTGTTCCAAGCAGCTCCGCTACCTGACCCTTCTCCTGCAGAGGCTGCTGAGCTGTTTCTGCTCCCTTCTCCCTCCCCTTTGTCTCCATCCTGTATGCTGGGTTAGCATGGAATGATCCTCAGGTGTCAACACACCTTTTTGCCCAGTTGTTCTCTCAGCTCCTCTTTCATGGATAACACAAGGTTTGTTGCTGCTCATTTTTGCTGGGAATGATGAAAACCTCCCCTTCTCACCACCGACACATTACCCTTCTGCTTTCTTCCACCAGAAGTGCCATGTACCCCCGGTGTTTAACCCATTCCTTCGCATGCATTTTTTATGGACTGTTTTGGGCACTTTGAATGTGAACAGAGGGATTTTGACTGAGCTGCCAAAGGGAAGGCAGTCACTGCTATGGCTCTGTGACACCCTTTGTAGCTTCAGCTCTTGCCATCTTGCCAGATGTCGCAGAAATTTCTAAGCACCTTTTGTAACAGTGGCAAAGCAATTTCAGAGTTATAAATCTGTCCTATATGACTACTCATGGCACTATTGTTATTTATTCTAATAAGATGGACCTGTGTTTAATGTCAAGTAGAAATAGAGTCTATATTTTGAAACACTTGATATGATCTCTTGCTTCCCAGTCAGTACAGGAAAGTGCTACATTAATAACAATAACAATTTATCCTTTTTGAAGAGAAGATGATTCTAATCCTGGATGCCCTGGCATCCATGTTCACCAGACTCACCTGTGTCCATGCGCCCTGGGAGATGAGTGTTTCTTGCAGCTCCCATGGTATGGGCTGCCTGTGCAGACTTCTGCAAACTTGCCCCTTGTGCATCATCCTAGAGACCCTGCAGTGGAGATCTAGGAAGACGGATTTGCACTCAGCTGTTAACATCACTTCTCACGTTTTTAACCTGAAGTAAATGCTTAATGATATATGAAAGAAACGCAAGAGTAACTTCAGGTTAACGTGGAATTAATTTGTCTAAAGAGGATCAGAGCCGTCAGGGTCAACTATAAGGTTAGCCATGAAAAAGATAGTTTCAAAATATATATATAAAAAAAGTTAAGATAGAATAAAGAAGTATATAGGAGAAGAAGGAAATCAAATAAGAAAGAAAAAAGGAGGGTACACACTTATCTGGGATAGTCTTTTCTCTGCTTCTGTGATTTATCATGCTCTTGTGTTCTAAGCCAGGATCAATTGGGATTAATCGGTTGTATAGAAACCATTGTGAACTCATTGCAGGCTTTTAGAGTTTAAATTTGTTTATTGAGCACAATTTGGTTAGCATCAGGTGCTGAAGTTACAGACACCAACACTAGCATAGAAATTACTTTATTTAGCCCCCAGTTGTAAGTTTCTATAGCAACTGAGTTGTACAACAGGAAGCTGAGTTTCTGGCACATGAATGCTGCTGCTGCTAGAGATTGTTAATAGTGTATTTTTGGAGCACTCAGCTGTTCCTTAATTCTTTCTAAGCCCCAGCTCCCCTTTAATTTTCCCCAAGGTCTTTCTTCAGTATAAATCTGCCTGCTTAGTCATACTTTCAATTGCACATCTTTTGCTCTTAACCTTTATTCCTTGGCTCTAACATAAAGTATCTGTTTCAGTCAAGGTTCAGTTTCCCTGGAACTGCTTGCAGGATGCCCTGTGCTGCATTCTTGTATTGTTCAAAGTGGGAGGGCTAGAGGGAGAGGATCAGAGTGCCGAAGCTGTCAGGAGTGTCTGGAAGAACGTGCTTCTCATGGACCTACTACTCATGAGTTTAAATATGGGGCTGATTACGTGGATGCTACTTGTATCCCAGATTCAGAAAAGAATCTCACCCCAACCTGCAATAAGCTCAAGTGCTTTTAGGTAAGGTCAAGAAAAAAGCTGTGGCACTGACTTGCAAACATTAGAGACCTCATTGCAGTTCCTATATTTATTGGAAACTCAGGGCTGAATACCACCTTTAAACATTGAATTTCACCAGCCAGACTCCTTGATGTGCTTTCAGTCTTATCCCTACCTTACTGAGCTCTGCTCAAAGACTACAAGCGTGCTCCATAAAGACAATTGTGTTATTGGAGAATGAACAGATGCCTCTTTTACCTGTAAGACTTCTTTGTATATCTATCAAACCCTTGAATCAATAGTCTTTCTTTGCAGCTAAATTTATTGAAGGCAGGAGCATCTTCAAACACTTGTATGAGATACTGGATGGAGGCAAAAAACATTGTTATGACAACAGAACACACTCATATAAATAAGTGTTCGGGTGGCTCAGCAGTTAGCAGGCATTTTTCAATTTCTTTTTTGGAGTGTGCTTGGTGTTTTGGCCTTTTTTTTTAATTACTTTTCCTGTTGTTATTTATGGGTAAAACAATGGTAGTTTGAATCATTAGATGTTTATACTCTCTAGTGTGGTTTTTAACTTATCTTGTTTGGTTCCTTCTGTGTCAGAGAAATGTGTTATTCTACTCAAAACCTTCTGGGGATGTCCCTTCTGCTGTCCTGGAGCCCTCTGTCCTGTGAGAAAAAGTAGTGGCTACCTCAAAGTCACAGGGAACAAATCTTGATATCAATGAAATGCCAGTTTATAGTTGGTGACTCAGGCATGGCACAGAACATATGCTTTGAATAACAATAGCTTCAAGTATCTCTAGGTGGGCTGGCCTCTGCAATCAGAATAAATTCTTGTGATTCTTCATACATGAAAGGAGAAGTTGTAGTAGGGTCTCACTTTAAACACTATAGCTGAGGCAGCAGCTCCAAAATGAGAGAGAATAGTGAATATCACAAGGTCACTTGGCTGCACACTGTAAGAAAGCTGTAAGAGCACTGAGGTTTGTGTGGACTTCTGTTTTGTTGTTGCAGAAGTTCTTCCAGGAAGAATTATACTGAACTTACAGTTAACTACTACAAGGTCCAACCCTAGTCTGTGTTGGGGAAGTCTAGATGGCTTGGATATTGGCTCTTTGCTTCTATTGTTATCTTTCCAATACTATTCACTTTGGGTGTTTTGCTTTTCCATCTGACCTTAATAAAATGGGATCATCCTTGTTCGGGTTTCTTGGATTGCTATTTTAAGTGTTGGCAGTTTGAGAATATCTGTCTGTAGAATTCTTTTCCTTCCTCTGAGCCCAGTTTTGCTGCTGCCTTTTTTTTTTTTTTTTTAACCAGGGTGGTTTCCCTGTCCTAGAAAATTGAACTGGGGCAATGTGTAGGGTGCTTCAATCTGACAGGGGTACCCCATCTGTCCAGGCACATTCTGTCTCTAACAGCTGCAGTCATTTAATCTCTCTTGCAGCAGATCTCTTCCACACAATTTACAGCTTGTTCTCTAAATTCTTAACATCTAACTGCTGAGTTGCTGGGAGGACCTATTTTGCAAAAGGGAATCAGAGCCCCAGAGCAAACCGTGTTTCCACAGGGTGCTGAAGGCAGCAGGAGTCTTTGGGAGGCCAGTGGAAAGATAAGATGCTGGAATCTGTTGCCTTAAAATCATTCCTCTGCTCTTCAATGAGTCATCCAGCACCACAAGCATGCTCAGCAGGACCTTCTGCCGCTATTGCTCCTTGTGCACAGAGAGCCCACACAAACCCAGTAGAAGATAAGTTGCCACCATCTTTTGGCAAAACACTTCTCCCTGCAGCACAAAAGGTTTTCATTTTCTTCTATTTTGCCATCCCAGGAATCTGGCTTCTCTCTTAACAAACTTTGAAGAGTTTTTTTTTTTTTTTTCAAAATGGCAACTGCAAAGGTCATCTCTTTCTCAGTTTGTGTCTTACTTGGACACAGGAATCAAGCTTTAGAATAGAGATGCAAGACAGCTATCCAGAGCATGAAAATGCAATAACTTAACACATGGTCTCCAGGCTGCAACAGCTGACCAAGAAAGTATAAGAAAAATGAAAAAAAAAACCCAAAAAAACAACAAGGGGACTAAAAAAGGTCAGGACTACGTATAATACAGATTTGTCTGACTAGACTTTTCAGTACATATTTTTTAAAACATAAAGATAATGGGCATGTAAACCATGTAAACTACATTTTAAGTTTTCTGAGCTGGATATAGCTATTGGAAATATATTCTAAAATAATAGACCAGGCCATTCTTTTTAGAAGATTGATCAGGAAGGGAAGAAATGGTAATTGTATCACTTCTGAATTTTTATAGACTTACATGATTTTCATTCATGACTCTGAAATTATCGTTTTTTGCTTATTTCAGGTCATACTTCTGTTATGAAACACGTGCCTTATCACATAGTATACTTTATGTAGAAAAAAAAGAATTGTAATTTACTAGAGCTGTTAGTTCCTTCAAATAAGTCCACTAAGAAAGCACTTCAGTAATAGATCATAGATTCAAAGTGCATATTTTATGATAGTTTTTTAAGAAAAATCATCAGTGAAACACTATGAGGTAAAGAGTTCACCGCTATATCCAAAACTAGCTTCCTCTTAGTGTTTTCAGTTACTACTGATCTTGTGCTTAACACATTTCTAATGGAAGAAACAAGCTCTGAAAAAAAAAAGGTGAGGTGTGGGGGGGACAGCAGCAAATGTGATCTCAGGATTGGAACAGAAAACATTTTTTAGCTCTGTGGCTCTGCACTTGTTCCCTCATCTTTCCATGTATGCAAAGCACTTTTCTCCCTCTGCACAATTATCACACAGGTAAGAAGCAACCTCCAGCAATCTGGCTCCCTCATTGCCTGCTAAAGCTGTTGTCTCACAATCCATTTAAATGAATTGATGTAGGTGTCACGGCACAGAGGTGCATACTCCAGGTATGTTTTTGTGTCAGCACCCAGAATTTCTACACTTGCATCAGAAACCAGATCATAATATTGACTGACCTGAGAATATTTCACTGGAAATTTTGTAGCTGGATAAGTTTTAAGACAGACCATGACTTTATGACCAACATTGTTAGTGGCTTAAGTAGCAAATCAACATAATGGAAAAGTTGAGGACCCTGTACAAAAACGAGTGTAGATGTACAGTCATGAAACTGTTTCCAGTGATGTTTGATCAACATAATTGAACAATTGGTTTGATTAAACAGAAGAAGTTCTTATTTGGTGGTATTTAGATGTTGAAGGTCAGTTTGCATCAAGATTATTTGTTTATAATGAGGCTATATCTTAGAAGCAGTTTGCTGTGTGCCTCTGCTTACAGTAGACAATGTTCTGACATTGTTGTATTTTGCACACAAAGGTGTGATGGTTTTTGTTGCTATCAGTCTTCTTATATCAGGAAAAAAGCACCAAATTTTACTGTTAAAATATTTAATTTAAAATTGTTGATGAGAATGACAGGAAACTCACACTGTAGTGCATTTCTGCTGAAAGATGCCACATTTTTTTTCATGAGAGGAGCCAGAGTCTAGTTTTTGCAGCAAAAAATTTTATGCAAAAATATTAACTGTCAGAATGCTACTTGTTGTTAGCTACTCATCTGCAAATCTCAAAACCATAAGAAGGATGTAAAAATGATTGTAAGAATCTCATAAAAGAAGTTTAAGCATAGGGAGGTTATACTAAGTATTTTACAATGAACACACATTTCTCTCAAATTAAACACCACGTGTATTTAAAAAAAATAAAAAGGTGCAATTGTCATAGCTTAACCTCACCAAAACTAAAGTAACACTAACCAGCTTCATATGCCATAATTTAAAAAAAATCCTGAGTACAGAGATTATCTTCATAAGATGTATTATGTTTTGGGAGTCTGGGGTAGTGGACTGAGGTCAACACACCTCCTTAAAAAAAAGCCTTTTTCCTAGCTGCCTTATATTTTAAACCATCTTTGTTGATTAAAAACAAAAACAAGCAAACAAACAAAAACAGACAAAAAAACCCAAAACAAACAAACAACATCCCAAAACAAACAAAAACCCCCACCTCAGCTGATTCTAGATTATGAACAAATAAATCATTTTTTAAGAACTGAATATATAAAATAAAGATTAAAAAAATGGTGTTAGGAAGATATAAACCAGAAATAAAACCTATATATGAGAGGAGCAGTTCCACAGTAAATTGGAAAATAGTGAAGATTACTGACATACTGGCATTACTGACAGAAGTACAGTAGGAGAGGACATTTCACTGAAAAAAAATCCTCATTTCTTAAAGTCAGTGAAAGAGAATGCGTGATACCTGTTGTGCACAGTTTCTGAGTAGTCTCTGCATGCAGCCTCCTGCAGAACACGTGAATCTATCAAGAGACGACAAATGCACAAATCAATAATCCTAAGTAGTAAAAGTTAAATTACCTGTCTTGATGGGTTTATACAAAGTCCAAAAGAACCAAAGTCTTTTGACACTCGTTGTCCTGCTCGAAGCATTATGCAATGCTATTTGTAATTAACAGCTACATGGGCATGACACTTTCAGTGCACTTTCTTAGTCTTTTTGGTATAGCAGAATTATTGACAGCTAAAATATTATGGAATTGGCCAATTTAAGCAAATTCTGTGCTGAAGGTTTTGACCTTTTGAAAATGGATTCCTTCTGCACATTGGGTTTTTGCTTCCCCATCTTGTTCCTCCTTTAGCAATTATTCATCTTTTATGGCTTCCTCCAGCTAAAAGCCTCGGCAACAGGACATTTATTCAGAATCAAAATGGAAGATCTGGTACTTTTTTGTACATTAAAAAAGAAGAAAGTTCAATTTTGCTTCTGAAAAGCACAAGAAAGGCCATTACATGAGATGTAAAGACAGAGAGAAAAGGGGCCTGAATTCCCAAAATATTTGATGGCAGAAGTAATAATAGCAGTGAATGAGGCCACATAAATGATTCATGAGACTCATTTTTTTCCTATTGTTACTAAAAAGAGGCTCATTATTACTCAGAAAAAATGTTTTGTTGGTGATGTAAAAAGAAATCAGTATTTGCTATCAATTACTTTCATTAACACTGGGCCTTTGTACACAGTCTTAGATTTATATTTTATAACAATAGAATTTTGTAATTTCATCCCTACTGTGCTTTGAGCCTTCTGAGGCCCACAAATCTCTTTAATACCTCCACTCCTGCTGATAATAAAAAGTCTTGTGGGTGTAGTAACAGCTAAAAATACAATAGCAAATGATTCGTATTTTACCATTTCAGAGGTCACAACGGGTAACAAAGAGACCACAAGCACGTAAAATAAACATCCTGCTCTAAAACAGAGGCAAGTTGTAGCTTCAGGATGATCACTTTGAAGAGATGTGCCTCCTTTAAGGACATTTTCTTCTTTGGTTTGAAGGCTGTTAGAAATGTCTGAACATATGTTCTGAGGCAATGAAATTTCAATGGGATATTTTTTCCTTTTAAAACCCAATCTTTAAAACACTGACTTGCAACATGAGACAGCAACAAAAATGAGTCAAGCTAAGAGCGCATATTTAGCAGAGAGATGTAAGGAATAAATAGAGCTAAACTTGGTCTTTTTGATTTTGTAAACAATGTGTCATTAGAAACCAATGAAGACAATAAAGAATGGGATTACCATGCATCCATTTGAGAGATTTCAATCAATATTTAAATAGTTTGGGGGAATTTATTGCAAAACAGGGAGCTTTCTCAAATAAGCAATCAAAATAACCCATTAAGGCTGTAATCACCATTATGCCTGGGTGTTCCTGTGCTTTAGAATAAACTGATTGTATAAGTAATGTTGACATGGTACCTCAGGTATTTACCTTTCTAATGTTCAAGATGTTTTTTGTTTGTTCATTTGTTTGTTTTTGTTTGTGTTTGTTTTTTTTTTTAATTACTGTATTTTATCTTGCTTGAGCTTCAACTTCTAAATATAATAAATCCTTCCTAAACCTAGTTAACAATATCTGAAAAAAATAACATTCTTTATAAGGCTATAAATATGTGCAAATTCTTATGAGGCAAATTAGGCCAATCTCACACTACTGGAATACAGAGACTATGCATCTGTGTAAATAATTTCTAATTACTATTACAGTGAAGAGATTTGTTGTGAAGAATTAGTATTAATTTACCATAAAAACATGCTACTGAACCTTTAGAAGCAGGAGCTAGTATAGCACCTGCTGTCTATTCTCCCTTGTAGTTGAGACACTAACAAAAGAGGTGTCTGGGTCTCATGAAAAATCTTCTCTGAGTATTACTAGTTTTACAATCACACTACAGTTATAAACTTAACTGATGAGGCTAGGTATTTCTGTATAAACAGCAGAACGGCATTGCAGATATTTGATGAAAGGAAAGTAAAGCAACATCAGAAATCTTTGCATCTTCCAGGGAAGCTAGAAAGTTTAAGCAACTCGATTTGGATTAATCAGATTGAAGGGAAAACTTGCAGGCAGAGAGACCGATGTAGCTAATACCACTCACAGGTTTTGTAAAACATTTTGCACTGCTCTGCCATAAACATTTTTATAGCTCAACAACAGAATCTAGTACTGGTTTTACAGATTATCTGTAAGAAGGAGAAATGCAAACTACACTGAAAATGAAAGGATTAGGGATTCCACAGTTTTTGTGTTTATTTTTTAGTGGTGGGGGTTTTTGTGTGTGTGGTAATTATTCTTTTACTTTTTTTTCCTATGAAGAATGTTTTTTACCTGCTGTTTTTAGGCTGTGGACATACCAGGGAAGTGAGAAGAGAAACAAGCAAAGTAGATAGAAATCTTGATTTAAAAGTAGTAAATAGGAGCAAAAATGTATGCTATTATAATGCTAAGGAAAACAGTAAGTGAGTTTGAAAGAAGGGGAGAAATGTAAATTTGGCATCTTACATAACCTCCTACTTTGCACAACAATATTAAAAATGTATAACTGTGATGCAAACCAGGACTGCTGCTGGGAAGAGATGTTTCCCCTCATGGAAAACTGGACTGCCAACAATATGTATTTTCTGCTCAAACCTTTGCCCTTCATACCGTAGAAACTTCTAGTCACTGTACTGTCCTGACTGCTCAGTGTGGATGGAAGTGGTCTTCTTGGAAGACCTTCACTTCAGAGAGACTGAAATATGTTTACATTTACCCAAATTGCTAGGCCAGCACTGCATCTCCTGTGTAGGAATGAACCACTTCAGTCACAGGAACTTCTCCAGACAGAAAAGTTTCCCCTGGGAAGTGACACACTTCCAGAGGGTGTAGGCAGCTAATCTGTTACGCTAATCAAGAGGGTACTCATATTATGGCTACAGTTCGCTTAGTTTAGCATTTGTTTTAGTGCTTTCATTTTTAGGTCCTCCACAACTTCCAGACTTTTACATGGCAATTCCAGGGTGCAGATTTTACAGTGCTTTGTAGCACAGCCTTCCCACATATATTTTCATTGTGTTCCTCTCCTTGTCTCCTATCTCTTTGCATTTCCTCATAACCTCCCTCATTGCAGGAACATCCTGCACCTCCATTTTTCCCAAATACGGTGTCCTGCCTCCCTCTCCCTTAAGGCTGGGCTAGGTGTGCTCTTATTACACTCTGTTCCTCACAGTTTAATCCTGGGATACTGGCTGGCTCTGTGTTTCTTCTTGTCTTCAATCTATGGTCCCTTTATGCCTTGACAAGACACGCTTTCTCGATATAATTCCATGCCCCTCCTATCATCATTATTCCACTGCTGCTCTTTTATGACTATTATTATTGCTCTTATTCTACATTACAGATCAAGTATTTTAGTTGTTAATTTTTAAGCTGTAGAGGGAGAATTGAAGAAGGCGAGATCAGCTGTGGTGACTGATGTTGCCATCATCTATTGCATTGCTGTGTTCTGTGAACGGTTGGAGGAGATTTTGAAATTTTGGGTCTACCAGTTACTTTTTGCACTATGCATGCTGAAATTCTACCTGATCAATAGATTGCCCTCCCATGATGTCTTGACTCCTAAGATTTTGGGATGGCTCAAACACATATTTCAAGTGAATATCAATCAGATATTGAGAAACAACTTCAAGATGAACAAGAAGTTTAACAAGTTTTGCCAATACTTGGAGATGGTAGGAGGATTGCAAATAAAAAATAGAAGTGATTATGGAAAGGATAAAACTGAGCGCACGTCATCAGTTTGAGCGGACAATTTACATGCAGCCTACCACTTTACACATACTTGAAGACTGGAACCATACTGTTGCTTTGTATCATGCACACTTATTTATTTAGCAGGTAATGGACTTTTCCATTGTATGTGTTGAATGACGGAAGGGGCAAAACCTATGTGATTCTTTTTGATATGAAGTTCTGGGCTTCCTCAGAGCTGAAAAGTCTGACAAACATCAGCATAATTCAGTGCCCTGGCACTAAATACTCAGTTCTGCATAATACTAACTGAATGCACAGCACAGAAACATGTTATAGCTGACCTCTAAAAGGTTAACTAATGACACTGAAATATCACCTCCAGGTAAAACTTGCTAAGAATGTTTCTTATTGAAAATATTAAAAAATACTTCTTGTAAAAAATAGCAATATTTAGCAAGTCATGCTTGCCAGGTGATGTGGTTCAGTTGCCTTGCCTTCCTGTTCTTTCCCTGCTTGGACTGTCTTCCCCATGAAACACAATAATATTTCTGTTTGGTGAAGGAAGACCTTGAATGAAAGCGAACCAGCATTGTGAAAACTGATACAGAGAGGGATATAGGCTAATTGCATTTCAAGTGATTGGAAGAACTAGGGTAACACTTGTAATTTAATCTTTCATTTTGAATAAATGACACATAATTTAAGTTTTTTGGGTCGCAAATTTTTATATATAACCAGTCCTTCATTAGAAGCAGCTGTTTATTTATGAAGTTAAACCCAAGTGCTTTAGCTTGAAAAAATGAAGCTTGTATTTCTAGATCCTGCCAGTGACCCAAATGTCCCAAGCAATATTGATTCACCAAGCAATTAAGAACCCAAGTCCCTTAATGTAGTAAATGGCGTCTTTAATGGGATATGTCCTGTATGCGTAGAAGCAGCTACCAGAAAATACTTGCATAATGGCCTAAGTTGGACATAAAGAGCTGGATAATTGATTACTGTATTAAGACCGAAACATATAAAACCATTCCAAGAAATGTCTGTTCATGTTCCACTCCCATTCCCCACCCCCAAGTTACTGGAAAAAGCTAATGATATTGCAGCTGTAGTTGAAAATAAGAAAGATATGGACATGACCCTTACTTATTTTTAATTACTCCTTAGACATATTAATAATTTATGATGTTCCACATTAGTGTTCAGTATTTACAGAATTGAATTTGGAGAAGAATGGGAAGTTTTGGTGCAGAGACTGAATGCTGACAAAAAGGAAGAAAAAGACCAAGAAAGTAGAATTTGAAAGTAGAATTTAAAAACAGTTATTTCATTTACAGCTTTAGGTAACATAACACAGAGGTGTAAAAGATAAGTGGCAGGCATTAGCTTTTATTGTTCATTTAACAGAAGAAAGAATCTGGAAATTGAAAGAAACAGCAATTGTGAGTAATGTAGTCAGCGTCAGAGATCATTTGCAAGCTTATGGTAGACAAAGCATTGTGTAACAAGACTAGTTTAAAGTTTATGACTTAGAAAAATAAAGTATGAATTTGCAATGGAAGAAAAGACCAGAGACTTAATTAGCTAGTGTCAGAGAGGATTTTTATAGTATTATTTAAAAACATATTCATGTATTTTCTATTCAAGATGGAATATAAATACTTCAAGCCTAATGCACAACAACAGAAAAACAAAATAAAGTACTTTTTTAGTTATTGTGATTGTTTCTGTTGTATTTTATTTTTTAAACAGGGAGAAACTGAATGCCTAGAAAATCATCTAGCACACCTAAAATGAACATCAGCTGGAGACACCATATATCTGAAAGGTAATATCAAACCTAAAATGTTGCTTTAAACAAAGAAGCTACAAATGCAAGAATAGTTTCATCTCCTAGTAGAGCTGCATTAGTTTTTCAGTTTAGTTTATCAGTTTAACAGTTAAAACTGATAATCCATTCTTTCAGAGAAGCTGGGCAAGAAACTCATTAAAATCTATCTGTAGTTTCATATTCTAGAACAACCTGAGCACACATTAAGAAATAATTTAATGGTCAATTGTTTGTTTACATTCTGATAACTGCCAGAATCATAATGCTAAACAATAATAAAGCAATTTATTTTGAATAGCTCTTAAATCATGATCATAAATGGAAGCAGTAGGACTACCTATGAAATCATTTAAAGAAAAACTGATGTTATGTAAGATGATAACCTTTATGAAATATTCAGCCAATGTCAATAGAAATACTTGCAAAGTAAGTTGTATTTGGCAGAATATAGCCTTTCATAGAAACATTAAAAAAAAAAAAAAAAAGGGACTTTTCCCCTCTGGGAAAAAAGTCAGAAACAAACTAGATAATAAACAACAAAAACTCAGCTGCTTTTATTACTGCAGAACTACAAATAATAATAAAAAGTATAGTTCATATTGTATGTTAGCAAAATATAATATTGGGATAACCATGACTGGCAAAAGAGCAATGCAATTGGAATTTGGAAAATTTAATGTTTGTTTGGATTTTGCTCCTAAAAACCCCAAATTCTCTGGGTTCAAGGAAGAATGAGACAAGCCTGCTCTTCCTTAAGCAGTATAAAATACCAAGAAGAAAAATAACAAGTAATCTTACAGAAAACCACTGAATATGTGGTTGCAACATTTAAATGACACCTTTATAGTAATGGATTATTACCAGACTCCAATGATAATTACACGAAAACCAGCTGATACTTTCAGGCAAAATTCAAGCCAACTTTGTCTCAAGACACTTTGTAGTTCCTTTTCTTTCCCCCATGCTATCTTTCATAAATGTTCTTTGTGTAGCAGCAACTTGAGAGATGAGAAATATATATGTCAGACTTCTGAAAGTACTGGGAATCTCCTGAGAGAAACCTGTTCTCATGAGACACCTAGAAAGAGCAAGATGCTTTGTCTAAACTTCAATGGTTTAATTAGGTTAGCTAAAGTTTTAAGTCAAAGGTTCATTCCCAGCTGTGAAATGTTTTTATCAACCCCCACTGAAAACATGCAATTTACTGCTTCCTAATAATAGCAACATTTGTTCCTGTCTAAGCACAGCTATGGCATGCTGTAAGAAATCACATGACACAAGTGGGAATTAATATTGCAATTAAAGAAGAATCTTTGAAGAAGATTAAATAAACAGATTCAATCCACATTTTTCTTAATTGAAAACAATTAAAAAGCAGAAAAAAAATTAAGGTAAACACAATCTACAAAATGAAGAATTGATGGTACCAAGAAGTTGTCTCCCAAAGGGGAGCAAGTGCATCAAGCAAATTACTTAAAAAAGTGACTTGAAGATAGAAGTAGATGAGTAGTAGATGAGAAGTAGATGAGTAGATGAAGTGGGATAAAAGCTATACAGAAAGAAACTGGGAAGGTAAACTAAATAGAATTTGTTTGCATAACTGTAAATAAGTCACCATATTTTCGTTGCTTTGGGTCTGGCAAGAAAGTACTATGCTCACTTTAGGTTAGACAAATACAAATAAATGGAGTGTAAAACATGGGAGAAAGAAGTAACAATGTGTTAACTGGTTTATACTTCGCACTTCTGGGAACAGCACAATCCTACATGTATTTTGAAAATCACTTGGGTGGAAAGTGTTGGAAGAGGAGATTGTTTCAGGGCACAATCTGAGCAGAAGGATAAGAACTGGTTAAAAACATCACTGAAAATCCAGAAGAAAATATAGTATTCAATCATTCTGGCAGTCTGGCACCATTTTGTAAGCCCAAGTAAGGAATCCTGTTCTAGTGAGACAAAAGTCTCTGTGTCCAGCCATGAGAACAAAGGAAATGGCAATCTGTTACCACTCAAAACTATTGCGAAGATGAAGTGCAGTAGAAATGCCACCTTTCTGTTAAAGACCAAAAAGTAGTTTACATCTTCATATCTTTTTCCACTTTTAGATTTCTGTTCCTTTCTCTGTTTTTGAGATCTCACTAACTTTTGTGGTTATTTGCTAACTATAATGAGGAAACTGAGCAACAATAATGCCTGATGTGTTCATCCAGCTTATAACATGCTAAAGATATTTACTAAAACAGCAGTGTAATAATCACTTCAACTCACTGACTTGAATGAATCTGATTAAAAACACACACATACATTGAATAAAATCTTTAGCAATGATGTCGGGTAGAAGAAGTAATGAAGCATAAATAATGTATGCAAACCCCAGACTGACCATGCAAAATCTTCTCTAGTAGAAAACTGAAGGTTAAACAGCCACCCAGGAATGTTGGCCTAGATGAGGTGCTGGGAACAGATTCAAAAGTGTGTTACAGCACAGGGGTAGTATCTATAAGGAATAACTATTGTATATCCACCCTCGGGCAGCTAGATGACACCTAAGGGCACATAAAACTATCAGGGCAGCACAGGGTCAGAAGGGCTTATCACCATGTTAACCCTTTGTAGCCCTAGCATTTTGGGGTGTTGCTGAGATGCCAGAATCTCATCTGCTGAATGTCCAAATACATTGAATAAGATCCAGATCTAATTAGCAATGAGGAAAGTATAGAAGTTTAAGTAGGCATAGCTTTTCTTTACATCACAGCTATGAAAATTACAAAGACATCTTAAGTAATGCTGGGCCAAAAAATGGTATACCAGGATGAATTTAACTTGATAAGCAATGGAGAAAAATGACAGGTTCCCTTAACAAGATAGAGGGAAGAAAACCAGCAGTCCTAAGCAATGTTACCTAAAAGTCTAATAATCTCTCCTCATGGTCTGTGCACATCTGTGATAATTTGAGATCATGTTGATTTAACCATGCATCTTAAACATAAGTAATTATCCAGAAAGGAGAAAAAAAGAGTAGAATGATAGAATGGCCTGGGTTGGAAGGCACCTTCAAAGAACATCTTGTCCAACCCTCCTGCCATGGGCAGAGACATCTTTCACTAGATCAAGTGACTCAAAGCCTCATTCAACCTGACTTTGAACACTTCCAATGATGAGGTATCCACAACTTCTTGGGACAACCTGTGCCAGTGTCTCATCACCCTCATCGTAAAAAATTCATTCCTTCTGTCCAGTCTATACCTATTCTCTTTCAGCTTAAAACCTTTGCACTTTGTCCTGTCACTACAGGCCTTGGTAGGAAGTTTCTCTCCATTTTTCTAATAAGCCCCCTTCTTATATTGAAAGGCTAAAATGTTCCTACTGATGCACGTCTGGTACATAGCTATAGTGTTTCACTAGTCCTTTCTTTCAAATAATGTTTTACACTCTCCAATTTTCACACATTGAAAATTGAGTTTGTGGGAGTAAATTCTTCATAAGAAAATATAATATTAAAGAATATTACTAATTTATTCTTTTAGGATTACTAATTGATTTCTATTAAGAGTTATAAAGTGGTCTGATACGCATTTTGATAAGATGTTTATAAGTTCTCTTGGTTATTTTGTTTCTCTTTAGATTCTTGATTCTATTGGCGTGAATCAGAATATACTATCTTCAGCATTTTTAGCCTTTCCAACTACTGTTCTGGAAATACTGCCTTAAATACTTATCTTGCTGATAGATATTTTTAGTTTTATGGAGGAAAATATCTGAGAAGCGTCTTAGATTTGTTCTTAATCTTATACTGTAAATGAAAGTCAGTCTGTAGGCAGAATTGTATCATTTAGGAAGAAAGACAAATATAAATTTCAGAAGTTTGATTATAAATCAGAAGTTTCCCATTTTACTTAGAAAAGCCATAAGGCTAGAAGAAAATGGCTACCTTCAATTTTCAGTTAAAATTAAGAAGGATATGTTTATATATTAATGTATAATATATAGGGCTGGTAGAAATATTTAGCTACATTTTTGCCAATAGAGGCATAGAAACTATTGAAACTAAAGACTGAATGCAGAATGGGAAAAGGGTACATTCAGCCATTTTTCCACTGCTAAGAGCAGAGGGAAATATCCCACCAATATCCAAGTCCAGTAAAAACCTAATTCTTAGATGTTACGGTGCAAAGTTTTTGCTCCTCTTTCTGTCTACAGAACCTCATTTGTAATCATGGGTTAATCCTCTTTAAAAGTGTGAAAGATAGGATGACTAAGAAAAGCCTTTTCAATGGCTGAGTTGTAAATCTCAAGGACTGTTATCTGTTCCAGGCCTTTTCTTTTGAAATCTTCCCTTTTGGCAAGTCTTTCAGTAGAAATCTGGCAACAACACAGTTGATATCACTGAAATTTTAAAAGATGGCAACGGTTTCAAAAAACAAACACTTTCAAAACATTGGCAAACAAATTATGAAATTACTTATTACTTTGAAAATAATAATATACCTTTTAATGATCTTTTGCAATAAGCTACACTAGGAAATCCCACCACAAAATCAGTTTGTGAGCAGGCTGAATTTAGTGGAAAGATTCCTGTTGACATGACTGAGTTTCCAGAGCAGTCTCTAAAATCTCTGATGCTTTTCTAAGTGACCATGTTTTTCTGACAAATAATATTTCTTAACAGCCAAATAAAATTTCTCCCTGCCATACAGCTTTTAATTCAGTAATATTACTAGGATTTCCTAGATCAAAACTCCTACACTGTTCTGTAGAGATGGAATGCAGTGTTATTACACTGCAGAAGCAGCAGGAGCTTATAATTTGTAAGTCAGATTTTATTGTGTGTATTCTGATGTAAAGTAAGGACCATTTCATTGTAAAAACTAAGACATTGCCTTAAATATTTATATTTCATATTTGTAGAGAGAACATAGAGAAACAAGCACCGTGTACCCAAATATCAATAAGACAGGGAGAGCTTATTTTATTCTGTGATTTAAAGTTTCCAAACTACAAAAAAAAAAAAGAAAATAAAAAACAAACTCTGAAAACTCTTTACATACCATAGCCCTGGCAGCGTTTCCTGCAACCCTGCAAACCTCCATATGAAGCCTTACATCTAGGTAGAGGATAAGAGAGCAGACGACAATCTCTTCAGCATCTAGCATGCTACAGTATGGGAAGAATAGGCTTCTAAACAAATTTAAGTCAAATTTCCTTGTATCAAAATAGAAAATGGATTATCACCTAACTATTCTCTCAGATAAGACTCTGACAAACTACTGAAGTGAAAAAAAAAAGAGATCATTCCTTAATTCTTTGACATATTGTGAGGAAGAGCAAAGGGCTGCCTACCACAGCAGAGCTTTTCAAGAACACTAGTTTTACATTTCCACATGGCCAGTAGGCTTTTGAAATTTGTGTCACTTAAGTGGCTGTCAAAGAAAAGTATGAGAGAGTAGTTGGCAACTGAAAATCATCTGAAATGAAGGATACAGGAACAATGAGATGAACAAGTTGACCCACAGCTATTCTGAAGTTGATGTCTAGTTCAGTCCTGGGTCCCAGTCCCTCATCATCACATTGCATATTAATCCTCTTACATATGATCAATTTTACAATAAACTGCATGACTTGTGAGAAAAATCCAAACATGTATCCTAGATTCCTCACTCTAGGGGCTGCCAAATGGGCAGGACAATGCAACTGCTTCAGGTTTGGCACTGTAAACTACACATAATGCTCAAAAACTGTCTGATCAAGTTTAACAATTTCAGGTGCTTCCACATGCCATTACACCACTCTTTAGCACATCTGAAATACGTTCAATTTCATGTTATAAAACAGCATTCTGCTGATCTGCAGCACAGTCCTCATATTCTTTCACATATTTTAAGAAGATATAAAACAAAATGAAAGATATACACAGCCTAACATTGACTTACTACATAGAGTGGATGCCATCTGCTCTAGAGAAGGCTATGACTGAGTAGTGGTGGTTTAAGCAACTCTGCTCTATACTTGGATGCAATTAGCAGTGTCTTTGTTGCCACAGACTGGCAATTGGGAATGTGATGCATAGTATTACAAGGCCACAACCATATCAGACACTAGCAGTTCCTTGAAAAATACTAAATAGTATATTACCAAAACTGTAGCAATATCCTGTAATTGTAAGAGTCAGATTTTTTTCAGAATGTTAATTTAGTGGTGATTAAATGCCTTTCAGTCTGGCTCACAGCCATCAAAGAACCCATTATTTTGTGCCCTTCAGAAAAAGATTTCTATAGTTATCACAGAACGGCAGTAAAGACTAAGAAAGAAAATCAATAGATGAGGTTCACCAGAGAGGAAATGTTGAGCAAATCTAAAGAACTCCATCTTATTCAAACCAAACTTACCTTGATTACAATGTTTTTGCTGTTGAAATTGCTGAAGCTGCTACAGTTATATCACAATAGTGTAGATATCTGTCACATTCTGCATGCTGCCTTGGTTGACTACATGTAGGTAGAACACATGCTGGCAATTTCACACATCTGCAGCAATTCCAGCTAGTCCTTCATTAGCTGACACAGATGGCAGGGTTTAGGAGGGGAATCCCCAAGCAACCCCTCAAACCTTGCCTTTTATGATGGGTCAGAACAGAGGTACCAGCCAGGTAAAATCCCATCTTCTACAAGTTTGAAACATTCTGCAAACAACAAAATTTGGTTTGATTGCTCATAGAATCAGTAAAAAACAGTGATGTAGTTGACACTATTTTAAATTGGAAGAGAAAATATAATTTATACTTGATTATTTTCTTAAGTATGCATTGACTTTAGATATTCTGATGTAAAACTGAAAGAATTATGTCCACAGTGCGGGTTGCAATAATGCTAATATTGCAGACCATCTTTTGATTATTTTGGTTAAAGACAATTCTGGTGTATGCATATCAAATGAGCTTTTTGATACTGTTTTTTATTTCACATTGAAAGCTGGCTGGCTTGGTTTACTACAGTTAACAGATTGGCTGATTTATACAACATCCAATAACAGAAAGAGAAAATTCTACACTAATCTTTAGAATAAGAAAAGGGACTCAATAAAAGATGAGGGAAAAAAATAGCAATGTTTGTTATGGAAAAGTCAGATTGTCTCACTCACCAAAAATCTGTTCCATATAAAATAGCAAGTGCTTTACCTGTGTGCCTCTTCAAGCCCAAATCTACAAAAGTAAGGAAAATCCTGAAATAATTATTTGTAGTAAGGTGAAACACTCAGAGATGAGAAATTACACAAAAAATATCTCCCTGGGCATGCTTTTATTAATTTCAGATTTTGTTGAGAATTCAGTGCACTAACCATTTTCTTATATGGTTTGTTTAGTTTTAGCTGACATACATAGAAATTTTTATTTGTATTATAAAATGGAGCTACGTGAACAAAAAACAAACACATCGGTGTTATATTTTATAATGACTTTGCGCTCCCATGACAAGAATGAATTAAGAAAACAACTAAAATGTCAAGTCCTTATTGTCTGAAACTCCCACAGAAATTAACAGCTCTGAAGTTTTTCAATACATCCTTTAAGGAGTGTGAAATTTGCACACAAACACATGCACACACACACAGTTCCAGTAACTCTGCACAAGTTAGTCAAACTTGCCCGAAATTTTTTTGGCAATTTATATAAAGTGATCTGTAAGATGAAAGAAGAGTAGAAAGGAAAGGAAATGAGACTGAGAAAACTGAAATGAAAAGCCTACATAAATTTTCTTCCAAATCTTGGAGTCATATAGCATTTTAAATAATCTTTCAAACACATGGGAAGGTGTTTCTCTTTTCTAAATGTACTGAAAAAAGTCTATCTATAACTAGGTAATAGAAATTCCTATTGCAATGGTACTAGAGTATAATGATTTCCTCCCTGATTTTGTATAAATAATAAAGGACTGTTATGATTGACAGTTTTCTTACAACTAGCTCAACAGCAAACAAGAACAGCAAATAACACCATCTAATCTGGAGAGAAATATTTCTGTTCTTAGTAGGTGTTTAAATTTTTTTAAAGATCAATTTACTTTTATTATTGGATTCAATTTTTAGGCCTTTTTAATATATTACTTCTTGGAAGATCAGGGAAAAAATTGTTTTCTATAAGTCTTTCATCTGTACTAAAATCCATAGACACAAAGTTGTTATGCTTCGTTATTGAGACAGGTTTTAAGTCAGTTGATTCTGAATCTTAGCAGAAAACAACTTATCAAGCGCAACAGTGAAGCTGCTACAATCTGCAACTGTGCTGACAAAACCTGTACTGTAAATACAATCCTACTTTTTAATGATTTCCAATTAAATTAAGATACTTAGCACCATTTTAAAAGATACGATTTCTTCTGACTGCAAGCACCTGTTCAGCTCCATGAACCAATTCATTGGTCCTAGGATAACCCCTTCTGCTTCACCTTTTCAAACCAGACTAACATGAAGGAATACCCGACTTACACATCACCTTACACATGATGCCACTGCTAAATTAGGAAAAAAAAGAAATCTACATTAAATTATCCTATGGTGCAATGTTAGTGAAGATAAGGCTGGGTTAGTTTTAATTTGTGTATTAGTCAAGGCAATGTAGTTTTACTCTAATCTTTTAACATGGATTAAAACTACAGAGAATTTATCTTAACCAGCATTTTGACATGAACTAGATGCATAAGTTTTTATGGCATTAAAATACAACTTCTTTGCTGAGTGGTCAGTTCCATTAATGTGATTAATTTTTGCTAGTTGTGCAATAAATAAGGCCTTGAAAAAAATCATGGTGTAGGAGAAGAAAGGATACACTGTATTTCAGGCTGAGGGTAACTTGAAGCAATATTAGTAACACAGCTTTATATGTCAGCACTTATCAGGAGGGTGTCTACACTGGTGAGGGCTTGCACCAAAGAGAGAGAGAGGCTTCATATCTGGGAAAAAGAAGACATAAGCACTCAAGATCTGTCAGGAAAAGAACCACTTGTATGTTATTTGCTCTTTTCATTTCTGAAGGAAAGATGAGCTGAATACATCCAAGTCATAAACTGCATTCATACATATTACATATGTGTGTGTATTATTTGGCTACAGGAAACATCTTACTTTGTCTAAGTGGAAATAATCTGGCATGACAGCATGAGAAAACAACAGGGTCATCCCACTACTGAAACACAAAATGCACCTGAATTCCTCTAGCAAAACATTGGTTTCTGTACGGAACTAAAGGTAACTATCAAATATAAAACAACAAGCCTGTTTCAAAAGTAGCTAGGTGAGAATAAAGGCAAGAAGAATATTAATCTGCCCTTAAGATTAACTGTTTGAAGCCTCAGAATTTTGCCTAGCTCCCATAAACAGACATATGGCTACCTGAATCTTTATATTTAAGCTTATACCTTTTTTTATGAGCTTTTCCAAAAAAACAAAACAAAAACAAAAAAAAAAAAAAACGAGTTTTATCACAATTTATTTATTTATTTACAGATTATGCCACTAAAGTCTTAAGACTTCTATTGTGTGATTGGGATCCCACATTATCAAAGCTTTCAGTAACCTTTAGACATTGGACTGAATGCTTAAATTCCCTATGACAGCTTTCTTCCCACCTGTCCCACCACCAGCAAGCTAAAAGAGGCATAGTTATTCAAATAATAGATAAAACTATGTACTTATAAATAAATAAATATAACAGCTTGCAGACTCCTAATATTATTTATGGTGGCCAGTTAATAAACGATATTTGAAATTATGTTTTTGGTCATTAGAAATTTGGCATGGTAAGTATTAATATGTGAAATTTTTGAATTCTTAAATTTAGCTACTTAATTAATCAAGAAACAATTATAGTGACAATTTTTTTTTTCTTTTTCTTTTTCTTCCTTTTTTTTTTTTGTTAATGTTAGCAACAAGGTAGGCAGAAAATGAAAAAGTAAATGACTGGGAAGTTGCAATATCTGGGTTTTTCAGTGACTGGTTACTGAATACTGGGCTAGGAGTCTTCTGTTCTGCAGCTTCAGACATGAAAGACCATGTCTCCCCTTGTAACTGCAGCTTGAGGCTGACTTCTTGGCTTGTACTTTTGGTTTTAAAATGCAACTTCTGTTTGTCTTTGCAAGCAAGAGAAACTGTTTGTCTTGCTAAACAAATGATCCCCATAGAATAGAAGATTAATGGCTTATCTGACCTCTCTGTTGAATGTGAATATCTTTGCAAACATTAACTGCAGCTAAATGACAAGTTCATTTCTGATGTCATCATGGGGAAGAATGTAAATCCTAGAAATTTTCTTCAAGACCCTATGGTCACATTCACACATGCACCCCTACACAAACATGCCTCTTTAGCCCCATACTATTCTTTTTGATCCATGTGAGGAAGGAACTTTCTGTAGAAGGATTTACACTCCCACTCAGATCTACTCAAAGAAACTTCAGCATTGTCACCAAGCCTCTTTTGCCAATTTTGTTAGTCACTAAGAAAAAGTTGCGGTGAGCAGAATGTTTCCATAGGCCATGATAAACTTGATGACAACATCTAAAACTGTGAGAGTCCACCACTTAAACACAGATCATGGTGTTACAAAGAAGCCCTCAATTAGAACCAGAAAACATCATTTACAGAGTACATAAAATCTCATTGGCCCTGTCAAGTGCAGAATACATGTGCTTGTCACTACCAGTACTTAATTTAAAGCTTTCTGCATTAGTTATGTTAATATCTAGGCCCTTCTTCTAACAGGCGAGAACAATTAATAAGCCAGAATCAAACCAATAGCTTTCTATTTCTCTTTCCCTTTTCCATTTGTGTGTGTGCAAACAATATCATCTTCTAGCCCCTTTCCTATGCCTAGGAAGAATTTAATATCACTTCATTCAAGAGGTCCTGAGCAACAACACTTCCAAGATTGGTCCTAGCTGAAACTGTGCATGAACACACAGATAAAGACTCTAAGCTGGCAGAATAAAAATCTTTTTAATTAATAAATTTCAAGTTCTTTGTTTCTTTATACCATTAGCAAATGGTTTACTTAGGTGTTGCTGTAACATGCACCAGTTTGAGTCAAAATAATTAACAACATATAAATTATTAAGTACTTAAGTGAATAGTCAACATTCCCCACACCTATTCTATCTTTCATGATGGAAAATTGAACACGTAACTCATGTAATTAATGATACCAACTATTACATATTAAATGTATGTAATTAGACAGTATTGTTGTATTTAAAATATTGTAGCTGGGGTAATTTAGCCATAATTTTAATTTATTAATAGAGTTTTGATTCTGCTGTACTGCTTTTTGTGTTCAATAGTACATGATAATAACTGAATCACAGTCAAGGGATTAGAAATCCTTGTTATTTTCTTATCTAAACCAATGAATTGCATTTTATAATAATTACCAAACTATTTCCATTCTTTATTCCTCAATTTACATTTCAATATAATGGATGTGATGAGCATTTACACTCACAGACATACTAGTAAATAACACAATATGTTTTTAACTGACACATATTGCACAGATTTCTTTTACTAGACCTGCTCTGTTTCGATTCTTATCTATTTCTCCCAAGTGTTGTTGCACACAACCAAGGAAAATGAGAGTTTAAGGCATTTAGTTCCTATACACTTAACTATACCATTGCCCAGAGAACTTCAAAGTATATACACTTTTAATACATTGTGCTTAGAGTTGCTGTATGAAGGAGGAAGACAGTTCCATCACTTGGAGCCTTTCTTTTGGCCAACTCTGCTCAAGAACTGATATGCAGAACAGTAATTATACAGAGAAAAGACCAAGCTCATGTCCTTGACTTATTTTCTAAATGGGATATCTGCCACCAACAGTATATATGTAATGGAAAAGGAAGGCCTAGTAATTAGGTTTTGATTTAAATTTTAATCTGTCATTGAATCAGATGGCTTCTCTAAAAAGTTCACTAAATTTTTCAACTTTAAATCAATTTCATCATGCATTCACAACTTAAATTGAACTTTGTTCAGTATGCTATTATCCAAAAAAATAATGTGTGAATGGATTATAGATAGGGATAGGCATGGATTATAGATATGGAAAATTTTTGGACACAGGTAACAAACATTTTTATCACCAAGTCATTTTATCAATACCAAAATTTTTGTTATTCATTGTGTGCCTGTGCTGCACAGCAGCAGCTGCTGAAACATTCAGGTTATTTTATGACTAGTAAAGAACACATTATAAAAATGCAAAGGTTTAGAGTTATTTTTAGTTAGGGGCATCAGCATGTGTACTGTGTTTCAGTGATCAGGCTTACTCAGTCTGCTAAATCTCTCCTGGTCCAAGGGCCCAAATGACTACCAGATGCT
Organism: Streptopelia decaocto; assembly: GCF_964273445.1. NCBI lineage: Eukaryota > Metazoa > Chordata > Aves > Columbiformes > Columbidae > Streptopelia > Streptopelia decaocto. The sequence goes on along the minus strand of NC_138663.1, from coordinate 131,106,073 downwards.
AGTAGTATTCTCCTGTGACTGAAATCCAGACATATACACACACACACAGTTTGCTTTTTACAGTTGTATTTCATCCTTGCTCACTCACACTGCTGTCTGTATTTTCCTATTAATAGCAACATACAGAAATATTTTTCCACATACAGATTGACCTTGGCTTATCAATTCATTTACTAACCAGTGAAATATCCTTCCAGTGCAGCAGTACAGACACACACAATCCTGAAATGTATTTGTGAAACTGCAGCATCTACATCTGCTACTCTGGAAAGCAATCAGTAGCTATTGTTCAAATGCCGTTGTAGGAGGTCTTGAAGCTGAACAATCCCAGTAGCTCCCAGTGCCAGTCATTCCACTTCCACCCGATTCCCTGTGCACACCAGGGGACTGTGTGCTCAGCTTCTGAAAGTGCACGTGCAGCTGCTTTGGAGTTCCCAGGGCAGCAGCATGGTTAAGGGGGGATTTCAGGCATTAATTATTAGCGGCTTCTGTTGTGCACAGTTGCACTGCTGAGAATTTGGGATTATACCAGCCAGACAGGTCTAGCAAAAGCAGTAGTTTACACTGTGCATATTTAGCACATTTAATCGGTGTGTTGGTTAACATTATCTTAAGGACTATTAAAATTCAGCAGCAGAGAATAAACAAGAATACCTAGAAAGTTTTGGCAATCAAAATCTCTCAGTCTCTCTCATCTTTAACCTGAGTAACTCCTGTCAAAAGCCTAAATCCTTGAAGCATCTCTATTGCACTAAGGTTTACATGAATTCAGAGAATGCTTCATAAAATCACAGAAATTAGACATGAAAATTACGAAGTCATGCTGTTATTCCTCTTCTACTGAAATACATTCTGATGTGCAGTGTCAATGCCTGGCCAAATAGGAATGGGTCTGTTGAACAAAAAGAGTTGCTGTTAAGGACCTGAATTATATTAATAACATGCATAGTGGAGTTTTACTTCAAACTAATTGTAGTTTGAAGCCTTGTGCATGTTACTGGTTGGAGCAAACAGGTGTATTCCTGGAGCACAGTTTCTAGTTTAGTTGAATCCTAAAAGAATCTCACTTGCTTGCCATGAGACAGCTCCATGATGAAAACCAGTGCATAGTAAGGAAGAACAGTATAGAGGTAAACTTCAAAACCTCACTTGTGCTAATGCAGGCATACCTGGTGAAATCTTTCAATAGTTGACTCTGAATGCAGGACACCTAAAATATGATAAAGTTGCTGTTTTGTTTACTTCTTGACAGCTAGTCTAACATGTTCTTTACTTGGTTTCATCTTATCCTTCTGTGGTTCATTCCTGCTGTTCAGTGTTTTGGAGCTTCAGATACTCAAAGTCATACTTCCCCAGACAGCTTTGGATACCTGAGATACACCCTAGAAACAGGGCAAAAAAAAATCAGTCAGTCCTTTCAATGCTTCAGCCTTGGACACTTCTGGTAATAAAACTGCTAGTCTGTTCTCAAAAGCTTCAAGTGGAGACCTTGGGACAGTGAAACACAATTATTTTGCACAGAATTTCAAGGTATAATTCAGTGAACAGTAAATGTGGAGTTCTTTTTCCTTCCCCTGGTTACAGTCATTAACATTACAAATAACTCTCCATCTCTGTTCCAGGATCATTGATTCTAAACATTTAAATTAGTTACCTGTTAATTCTCACATAGCTTTTAAAAGCAGTATATTTAAAACAATGTTATCTCAGAAACTCAAAAATATTTAATCACTACAATTTCACTTAGTGCAAATTCCTTTTTATTTCCACACTTTTCTTACTTAGCTATGGCTTTATTTAATTTGTCTTCTTTAAAAGCTAATGATTTGATTTTTAGTCCAGAGAATGACTAATTGCAATAAATACACAGAGAAAAAAAAAAAAATATATATATATATTTGACTGTAAGTTTGGAAGAGCACTTTCAATGCAAAATAAAGCTACATCCTCTGATTTACTTTCCAGATTGTTTACTGGCACTCTCAGTAAACTGTATTTGTTTAGGTCAATATTTTTTTATTCATTGGTGTATTCACAGAAAAGAAAAAAAAAAAAAAGAAAAACATGGAGAGTGTTTCCTATCTGTAAGAGAAATCTGTTTATTTTGCTGTACAACAAGAGCTTGCTTAAATTTTTAAACAGAACTTCCAATAGTCAAAAGGAGAACTAGAGAAGAGTATTAGCCAAAATATCTGTCAGCTAAACAGAACTTGTAAATCCAGTCAAACAAGTAAAGGGCATTCCACTGTCAAATCATCAGATTGCAGATCCCTGCCCTGTGGTTTGCTGTCTTTTAGAGAAGGATGCAAACTGTTTAGCTCTCCCAAACCCTCCCCCCCTCCATCTGCCTACTGACCCATGCAGCTGCCTTAGCATTCGCATTCACTCCACTGGCAGTTTCATGCCTGCCTTGACAGAAGAAAGTAAAATGTTGTAATGACAGCAGCTTCAATGGGACTGAGCAAAGAATGATGGAGAAGACTAAATGTGTTATATCTATGGATAGCTGAGAATTGGATAAGAAAACTTTTTGAATCACTGTGCACCAGAACTGTCAGAACAGAACGTTTTAGAAGAAAAATGAAAAATACACCAAAGTCCAAAACCTGAAATTGTAGTTTGTGTCACCATTAGGAAGGGAAAGCAATATATGTGAAGTAGATGCACTGCATAGAAATGTAAGCACTCAAATGCAGAATGCAAACATAAATGCTTAACCCGCTAAAAACCATATTAAATTCTACTGAGATCAGTTTGTAACAAAATTCTTGTCTGTTCTTGACCATAATTTCCTTCACTCTGGCATTTAGTGAAAATGCATTCCTTCTTTAGCGCCCATAAGGTTATTTACAAAATAATATTTAAAACTGTAACAATGTGATAGATCACTACAGAATAGTTTCCTCAAAGATTCATGCAGGAAATCTTCTGAAGGAGCACATACTGGTTAGTAAGCTTCCACAGGATTCACTGAGGCAGGATACCCTGTAGACATGGCAAGCAAAGAAAAATTGCAAGCCATTATATTCCACTAGAGTGCAAAATAATTTTGCCTCAATAAAAAAGAACATTCTCTGGAAATGCACTGTAGCAAAAAATGTTATTTCAGGTAACATTTTGCACAATTAAAAACCTTCAGGTGACATGAAAGACATTACTTGTGACAGCCTGCGTTACAGCCTGTGTATTTTCTTGCACATTGTATTTCTGTTTTGTCACTCTGTAGGCAACTCAAGCAAACTGCCAGACACATCTTGGGAGGTAAGGTTGAGATCACAAGATATTAATGGAATATACAGGCAGTGTTGCAATTAGGCATATCTAAATCAAAAAAAAAAAAAAAAAAAGCTATCCAACCACACAAACTGTATATTCATTTCAGTCTGAAATAATACACTTTATTCCTTATTCTCAACACAGAAAGGTAGGTCTGTTTATTCCTGCAGGCTATATCACTGGACAAAAAAAGATCAAGGGCTTCTCATTATTTTTGGTGAAACTCAAAGTTTAAGAGAGATGACTATTCTACTCAGTGATAGAAATCTCTTTAATCACAGTGAGTTGTGTTCAACAGTACACTATTTACTGCTAATGTTTTAGACCAATTTGAAGCCTTTGCTTTTGAAAACAATGATAATCACATGGAAAATGGAACCACTTTTATGAATAAATTTCACTGTGCTGTACTGTACAGTGCCATAGCTAGGAACCTATGAGCAATGAAATGTTGTAACAAAAGCATTTGGCATTTTTATCTAAGCAGAGAGTTGCCAGAGAAAATCTCTGCATAATGTGTGGTATACCACATATACCCAGTTTCTCTTCTGAGAACAAACACACATATGCATACGCTATGCAAAACAATTTAGTTTCATAGAAACTTATGATTATAAGAAGTGGAACCCAGGCCCAGCAAATAGGTCACTGAAAACTGGGCAATGTCGACTCTATACCTTGTCCCTACTCTTCTGCCTGGGGAAGGGTTCTTCCCCTCTTTCTCCCTGCACATTTCTGTCTTGACCTGGATCTTTGGAGACTGAAGTAATAGAAATTATGGAATTTAAAGACAGTAATCCATGAAGGCACCTAGTTGCCTTTCAGCCATCCCATGCAACATACAACATTTGTGCTCACTTCTTTATTAATGTTTCTGCCTGGACCATGCAACATCTTCTTTTACATCTCCAAACAAAATTCCGTAATCATTCAAAGTTTGTCATTAGTAACCGAGTGAGACAGCTTGTTATTAAAACTATTAAGTACATCAAATTTCACAGTCTGTCTTGTCAATAGATGAGGACCATATGGTTTCAAAGCCTTTCTACTTTCCTACTTACGTAGTTCCTCTTTTGGTTGAATGATTTTCCTTTCTCCTGTTAGTCTCCTAAAGTCTAGGACTAGGCTCAGCCAACACACACTAGTATGTTTGCTCACACCTTTCTCAACTGAACAATGATGATTTACCTAACTTGCATTATTATAAATAGAACCTACATGCATAAATTCCTGACCATCTACACCGATATACCCTTTAACACTACTATGATATTTTTTTATCTGGGAAAAGTATCTGGTATATATCTGTAGAAATTACCAGACCAGTGTTGACTTTGTTGCATACAGTACAATAGTGATGAACAGCTGAAGAAAACAATCTTTAAGGCTTGTTACAGTACTTATTTGAATGAAAGTACAAGAGTCAGTCACAGGAATTATCTAGATGCTCTTCATAGACAATTGCACACATTATCTAAAAGCAACTGTGATTGCATTTCCAAATTGTTACAGTAGCTATGGCCCACTGCTCAAGGTGCCATATCTTGAAGGAAAACTCTAGCAAATGAACTCAATTAAATGAAGCAAATGAACTAAATTAAAGTCACACTCTTGGCTAGCCATTGCTGTTTTCTAAATGAGAAGCTTGTTTGCAAATGCTTATGACATGAACAAGACCAAGACAAGAGAAAAATACTTCCAAGGATAAAATATACTGGTATAAATTTTTGTATCACAGGATGTGTTAATGAAAACTTTATGGTGTAGCATTGCACGAAGAGTTTGCTGAATATTGAATAATGAGAAATTACTCTCAAACAATACAGGAGATGGGTGTTTGCTTAAACAAACAGTTAAAGCTCACTTGGCTCCTCCCTATCTCCATCTCCCTTTTTTCTTACCAGAATTTTATTGCTCCTGAGCACCTGGTTCTGCTAGATCCTTGAGCTTTGTCTCAGTTACATCATAGTTCCTCTGACAATAAAATGTACCTTCACAATTCTCAATAGCTTAATAGTGTAACTAATTGATCTCTGTTGCTTTTCATATCTCCTGATTAAAAGCAAACAAGCCACTATTTCTGCTTCTATTTTTCTCTGTCAGGAAAGATTTTTTAAACTTCAGAAAATGTGGATGTTTGGTCTATACAAGTGTCCATAAGTTCAGATCCATTTTAACCCTGACCTGAACTCTCTTAGTCCCACTGAAAATGAGTAAGAGATATTTAGATATTTAGATTTAGATTTAGCTCTCTTTATATTTAGATTTAGCTCTCTTCAGCTCATAACAGCTATACTAAAATTCCACAGAGAGACTCTTGCATTTTTTCTTCAGTGTTAGACAGAATTAAGGAAGTTTATTATTTTGCAATGTTAAGAATGAAAAAGTGAGATCAAATTATGTTGATATTTCAGTCAAAAATAAGGGTAAAGTGAGCCACAGTACAAATTCTTGATGCTTGTGTTTTATCCAGACTGTGTCAAGCATACTTGTTCTTAAAACCAAGGCCTCAATCTTTGGCCTCAGTTTCACACTGAAAAATAATCTGAAAAACTTCTTTCATTTCACTTGTTCTCAGATACTCATATTTTATACATTTGTTCCTATTGTTTTCTTGAAAAACAAGTGATCTGGAGTTCAGTTACTCAAAGTTCCCTCTTTTCTTTCATCTGATGAAATACCTCAGATCACCAGGGTAATAGTACCATGCTGTGGGAAGTGGGAGGCAAAGACCTGTGAACATCACCTAGAAAGTAGACATCCCCTCTCTCCCACCTTTAAAACCGCCAGTTCTCAAGCTGTAGGTCATGGATGAGAGAAGGGGAAGAGCTTTGATGAATAATTACTGGTAGTAACATTCTCATGTTGCTTTATTCCCTTCTTGTTCTGCATTGCAGAACACTGGCAGATGTAGTGAGTAGCTCTCTGGACAGAGATAGGTTTGGGCAGCTTAAATACCTTTGTGAACTTAAATTGCTTCCATTACCTGTGGCTACCTGGCAGCCCACTGCAGAAGGATGAACTAAACACCATGTGTTAGCATTAAAGATTTCCAGTATGTCAATTTTTTTCCCTTTAATCTAGAAGGTTACTGTCACAGATGATGCACAGATCCACCCCTTTGCTTACCAATCAAGTTAACATATGCCTTTAGCTGATGAATGCTTTCTTTCTAGTACCCAAAGCTACAATAACATGGATATTTTGGACTCCTTTGTGCAAGTTGGAGGACAAGGGACTAAAGATATAAAAATTCTGTTTGCTCTGTGGTGTTTTCAGTTTGAATTTTTGAAGGTCTGTGTTTTGCTAATAATCTGATTTGATTTGCTGTTTCTTTTGCTGAATGGCATGAAAAAAATGAAGCTGAGCCCTAGCATGACATTAAAATAACTCATTACCTGTTAGAACAGCAAACGTTAAGGACAGAAGGAATCCTGGACAGAGTAGACTCTTTTCCTCTGCTAAGGAATAAACTATTTAACCTCTCATTCCCATTAATCATTTTGAATGCTCAGACATGCAAGCAATTATCAGAGTGAATGGAAGTACTGCAAATTGTTTCTAAAGTAAGGAAAATATTTTTAAATTCAAAAAAAGTTGAAATCAGAGATCATGAAACATAGGGAAGGCAGCTGATAGTTGTTTAAACAGCGTATATCACTTGTTATTTTTTGAGAGGATAACTAATTTGAAAACTCCTTACAAATGCCACTCAAATGCAGATGTGGTGGTTTATGAGCTCAAAATATTTTGCTGCACAGAGCAACAGAAGGCAGCAGTTGGACTTCACTGAAGGTGTCACACAGCACACAGCTCTATTAGGCACACAAGGAATGCTCTGAGGGGGTTAAAAGTCAATTGCAAGACCTGGGACTAGTGCCAATAAACTTGTACCTGGCCAGAGTTAAATTGAATTTGAGCTGCCAAATGTACATTTTTTCAGATCTCCGGAGGAAGCCGGTTCCTTCATGTGGGTGAAGTAGACAGAGGCAGCTGTTGAAATGGAAACCATTGCATCAAACAACTTGGGAACTGATTGAATTTAAAATTGGTCTTTCTTATTCCTTGATTTTTGCCTCAGAATGCATTGAGGGGATGCAGGTGGCTGATAAACAGAAATGTATCACTCAGCCAAGAGGTTAAAAAACCCCTCCAAACAAAGAAGAATTTTGTCTTTTGGGAGGGAAAAAAACTCTCAACAAATTCAACAGTGAGATATAGAACCAGGCTCTTATTAGGTGTAAATCAGAGGAGCTATTCTGGTTTACATCAACATTAGTAGACTGAGGCCTAGATTTCTCAGTGAAGACAGTATAAACTTAATGAAATAATGTATTAATTTTGAATATTATTACATAAAAATCTTACCTCAGTATTATTTCAAGTGTAAGATTAGAGCTGGACTGGAAATAATAGGTGCATATTTTATATTTATAAGAATACATGGGCATTTTTTAAACTTGTACATAAACACAATAGATAGCATGTTAATATTTCCAAGTCTGACATTGCACAGTAAGAATTCCTAGAATTAGAGTTATCCTTGTATTACGAAGAAAGTGCTGGCTCACATCCTAATTTTTTCCCCTACAGGATTTCAGATAATTCTGACCCCAGGTCCTCAGGTGGTGTGGTTTCTTTCAGCATCAGTGGGAACCGCATTCCAATTATGCTGGTGAAGAATCTAGTTTAGCATGTTCATTCAAGTGAGTCTGAGATATAAACGCACTGCTGATTAGCACATGGGCACCTACCTTGTCACCACTGATGGTCTCAGTGCCTGTTTCTAGTTCCCATATAGGAAAGAAAAAGTCTGAATTTTGTGTGACAATTTTTCAACACAAACACATGCCTGTTTCTAGTTCCCATATAGGAAAGAAAAAGTGTGACAATTTTTCAATGGAAACACATTCAAAAAATACAGAGAGAGAAAAAAAATAAGGAAAGTACGTAATGTCTCTCAAAACAGGTAAAATTTGCAGTGCAATGAAGTTTAATATGACCCTTCCATATCAGTCATTCTTGGTAATGTGGCAAGTTGATAGTTGCTCAGCTTTCATCTTAACTGAAAGCAGGATGTTAGAGTGACCTTATCCTCATACAGTGTCATCATCAATAGTAACAATAAAAGGGTACATAACATCATAGAAGACTATGTATAGAAAATACATTGTATGTATTTCACTAATCTCAAGTCTACAGCTACCATTTTCAGGTTTACTGATTGAATTATGTTTTCCAACAATCATTTTCATAGTGAGAACTCTTGAATTTATCATGACTGACAATGAAGTGCTGCAAATCAAGCCGGTGATCCAAGGTCCTTGATGATTTTCCACTGGTACAATAGTAAAATATTTTCTGACGTAAACCAGAAGCTGAAATCCACCTCAAATGTATTTTTCCTTGAAATGTCTTTTTCAGTGAACTTTGAAACAGAGATGAAGACATGGGTTAAAATCTAGCCTTTCATGGAAAGGGTTGTCAGGCACTGGAACAGGCTGCCTATGGAAGTGGTTGAGTCACCATCCCTGGAGGTGTTTAAAATATGTGTAGATGTGGTGCTTAGGGGCATGGCTTAGAGTTTGGCTGTGTTAGGCTAACAGTTGGAATCAAACATCTTACAGATATTTTCCAACCAAGACAATTCTATGATTCAATGAGTCAATTCTTTACAAACCCAAATTTACAGTAGCTACATGGCTCTATCGATAGTAACTCAGAGCAGGATTGTACAACAAATTCTCCTTTTTGGACTATTTTCAAGGTGGAGATAGAAAAAGAAAGCAAGAGTTCTTGGCCACCATGACATTATTTTGTGAAGTATCTGTTGTGGTTTAACCCCAGCTAGAAATCAAAACCACAATAGCTGCTCTCTCAGTCTTGCACCACCCTCACAAGTAGGAAGGACAGTTCAAAGTGAAGGGAAAAACTCATGGATTGAGATAAAAACAGTTTTATAAGATAAGAAAATACTACTAATATACTAGTACTGCTAATAATATATAAAATAAAATATTAAATAAGTGATACTTAATGCAATTCCTCATGAACTCTGCCCATGCCAAGCAGCCAGTCCCAGGAAGAGAGTACCCTAGTCCAGAACAGTTAGTCCCTGGGAGAGACCAAAAAGGCCAAAAAGGCAGAAAGGCCCAGAGGCCAACTGCAAAACAGCAGAATGGAAAAAAGGCCTAAATAATTAAACTAATCAAATGAATGGAACCCTCAAAAGGAACTCAGATATAATGGAGTAGAACTGGGACGGGTCTCCCTAGCTGGAAAACCCAACTCCCGTTGAATACGAACCATGATGCCAATGGTATAGAATACTTCCATTGATTAGCCTGGATGTCAGTCAAGGCCTGTCTCATCTATGCCCCCCTTTGTAGCTACCTCACACCTGTAGATAGGAAGCCCAGAAAGACCTTGGTCTCCTAGACAACAGCTAAGATGTCAGTAAATTCTTACATTCTCTTCATTCTAACTCAAAAACACTGAAATATTACTTGAAGAAAACATTAACTCTATCCCAGGGTGCTAACTTATTGTTCTCAAACTAAATCAAAACAACCACCATGCTATAATAGTTATGAAAAAAAGAGGAGTTTTTAACTGCATGGAGAAAATTAACCCAATTTCAGTCAAACCAGCACAGTATCACAGCCTGTCTTTCTCTAAATTATCAAAGAGAAAAGGCTCACAGAAAGATGTTTGTCTTGATACTCTTTAGCTCTGTGTTATCACATTACAAAACTAACAGTTTCACAGACATAAGCCGAAAAGCAAGGACAGGAGGGAAAGAAGGAAGGAATGGAATATAAATGCCTACATGCTTTTACAATTCAGATCTATAAATTCAGGTCTTGCCAGGGCAGATCTTTGTCACAGATGTGGCATGGAAAGATGAGATCCCAAAGCACTGCCTGCTAACTGATGACTTAGCAGGCTCTGGGTTGTGTGCCAGCATTGGGTCACTTCCCCAGGACCCAAAGTAAGGATGTCACATGGAAATGGTGTTGGCAGCTGCATTTCCTTCAGAAGAGGTTGTTCCATCAGTACAGAAGACAGACACTGAGAAGTGAGAAACTCCTTCAGTTCTCAGTGGGATTGGTCACAACTCATTCAGACCTTTCAGTGTCCAACACACACCAGATTTCTCTCCTGGGAAATAGATTTAGCCTGGAAATACACTGGACAGCTGTGTTTTTCAAGGGCTATACTTATTTATGAGAACATTTCTCATCCATTAATGGCAGTTTTATCGTCTTGATAGGTGTGAGATTTTTACTTTTTGATCATAAGGGATCTAAACAGGTACATGTTGATGAATCCTTCCTCCACCCTATATGCTTTGCCATAGAATATTAAATGCAAATACAAAATGTAATTTAGGAGTGAACCAGAAATATTTCCTGACTTGATAAAGATAAAAGTAACGAGATTTAAAAACATAAAAATTGCCATTTTATAAGACCAATGGTCCTATCTCTTGTGCCAAATGCATCTCATGCTCCGTATTAATTGAGAGACAAAAATACCCAGTTAAGTGTTAATTTTAGATAATGACCTCACTGTTTTGAAAAATAAATAAGTTTTTCAAGGTCAGACCAATTCATATTGTACATGTCTTTCACAGGCCAGGCAGGTAACTTCAGCCTAAGCTACATCAAAAAATAATGGCACCAGTAAAATATCAAATTAGAACAATAAGTGACCTTGTATAACTTTAAGACCTGTTTGACTTTCAGGTAAAATTAAAAAACTTCTATAGAATGAGCACTCATTTTTATATTAATCTTATTTTTAGCTTCAGTAGAACAGTGATATACTGTTCTCTGAGGAATAAGAAACAAGCATCATGGTTAACTTAATAGGGAATTTGACTTTGAATTTATTTCCTATTTAAGCTTCAAGAATTTTTCACAAAGACTGGGATGTTTTGGACTATTTTTAAAGAACAAACAGAATTCTCCCTGTTCATACTCTGTCTACAGACTAAAAGGCTCTTTCTGACAGCTGAATTAAATCCTCTTTGAGGCAGCAAAATGGAACCCCAAGTACAGTACTTCCCTGGCATAATATCATTGAAGAGTTCTAAGCCCTTTGTTCTTTCTAAGCCTACTTTGAAAAAGGAAAAAAGCAAAGATGTGCATGTGATATAATAGGGATTTTTCTTTGGTTGTAGTTTTTCTTTCTTCCTTTCTCCATGATTTATATGAGTGCATAAGAAAATTTGCAATGGTCAGAGACCAGAAAGCTCTTTTGTTGTAATTCTCTTTCTTCCCCCCTCCTCACCCTCCCAACATATATACCATTTTTTCCTCTCCGTGTGTCTTTCAAGCCTCTATTTAACCTACTGTGCTTTGTTTTGTTTTTTGTTTTGTTTTGTTTTGTTTTGTTTTGTTTTGGTTTGGTTTGGTTTGGTTTGGATTGGTTTGGATTGGATTGGTTTGGTTTTTTTTCCAGTGCCTTCATGATACTTTGAATGTTTGAATGAGAAGTAACAAGTTAAGAATGCAAGGTGACCTGTTTCAGAATCAAAAGAAAACTAACAGAAACTCACTGCTCCTGAAATAGAGACATATAATTTGCTAACATCAACAATGCAGGTAAGTTACATTTCAAAGAGAAATACTTAATGTGTGTTCTCAAAACCACTTAATACACAATTATTACATTATCTAATTTGGTAAACATTTAATTTGCAGTTTACAACCATATATAAGATTATCTCTCATTGTAACAAAGTGGATATTTAATCAGCAAATCTAAAAAAAGTATATGTAGTGCAGACTAACCTCACCTCTTTCAAGAAATATTTACTTAAATTTTTGTCCAACAGAAGTCAACAGAAATCTTTGTACTTTGCAAAATAGCTCTAATTGTGATAATTTCTGAGGGATATTAATATTGCTGTATTCCTAAATGTTCTAGTTTAATTATCTTACACAATAGTTTGGAGTTATTTTGTATTTTAAAGTGGTGATTTTCTACCTTGTAATGTCACTGCTATTAATTTTATGTACCACAACACATGGCAAGACAAAGTACTTTGGAGGATTTGTTTAAACTATGTTTTTATCAGAGACCCATCATTTAAGATATAGTTCTGTAAATGAAAACGATTAAATTGGTGGTTTATAGCTATAAGTTACTAGAGAACAATTTTCACTTTACAGTTATGTGGTTTCATTGTCATTTTAATAAAAGGTGGTTATCTAAAGACAGAATTCTAAATAGGATATGCAAACTATGTATATTTTCTGCTCTTCACTCAGTATTTTATCACAAGAAGTCACATCTTAATGTACAAACAATACATGCAACTTGGAAAGTTAATTCATTTGCATTGAATCTGAACTGAAGAGCAGTAAAAACAGTGATTGATTTACCATACTGGTAATCATAAAGCAAATAATAAAAATACATTGAATTAAATTTTACCTCTAATGGAAAGGTTTAAGTCTGAATTTGTTAGGTATGTTAACAAATATCCATTTGTCCAAAATAAGAGATATAGGAATTTTTTTTTTTTTTTTTTTTTTTTTTTTTTGGTAGTTGACACCTCATACTAATTGAAATTCTACCTTAGTCAGCAAGAGACATTGCAAACCTACAAGAACAAAATGTCCCTTTGGGTCATGAGCAATTTATGGTAAAGTGACACAAAATGGTGAGTTTCTGAGAGAGAATTAGTTTGTACCCCACCAATAGCTGTTTCAAACCAGATGCCTGTGCTGCAATATATCACACTCAGGGTGTCTATAGGAGCTACTACTATCTCTGAATTCCAAAATTTACTGCAGTTCTGCAGTAGATGGTTACTTATAAATTATTCCCTGTTACATGACCCTTTTTCAGCACCATGGGGAGTAGGAAATCCTGACTTTTCTGAGCATCTTCCACATCAGCTTCTTTTCGTTCTAGTTCAAACCATGATAGCACTTAAAATATATATGTAATAACTAGTAACTAGTAGAAGTGCTGAAGAAAATGCAGGAAAAAGCAACAAGATTGATAGAAGTTTAGAAGGTATAATCTATGAGGAAATTTTGAACCAACTGATTTCTTTTAAGGTTGAAAAGGAAAGATAACATGATTAGTCTTTGAAAATGAAACAAATATGCAGAGGAGAGTAAGGTACTATTCACAATATCTATCAGGTATAAGGCAAGAAGAATCAGTTTAATTTGCAGTTAGTACTATTTAGATCAAATATTAGCAGAAATATTCTAACTACGAGAGAGGCTATATTGCTTGGCAGAGATAGCATAATGATAATTATTCTGGGTTTTTAAGAAAGTGTTGGACAGGAACTGTGTGTGACCTAAGGATGTTAAATTTCACCCAATTGTAAGAACACAAGCTAAGGCTCTAACATACCTTTTATTTTAAACTGTTAACAGTGAAATTCTGCCTTTTCATGGCCCAAACTCAAGCAATTTAAAATACCCTGATTTCTAAAGTGTTTTCATCACCTAGCCATTATAATCTTATTCATAGACAGTTATTCAAGTCCCCTGTCCAAAACGGAATCACTCAGACTCATCTGTCACTGTCCTGACTTTATAACGAAGGGAATCAAATTCAAATAACTACAAATAAAAAACAATCACCCATACATTCAGATGAACTCTGTGAAAACAAGGAGACCATAATGCCAGAGTATGGCCACATTTAGATTCTGAAATATAGATATTTATTGAAACTCACTCGTGCATAGGGAGATTACATTAGTTAATCCAAATTTCTAGTGTTTTCTTTTGTATACTACTTAAAGGAAAGTTAATGTCTATGAAAACATTTATTAAACTTATATGATTTCACTGCAGTATCACACATTTGTACTATGCACAATATGTTGTACATAGCACAAACTACTTGGAGCTATGTAGAGATCAACTGATAAGAGTGAAAAACAGTAACTAGCAACACTAAGAGAATCCCAGAGAGATAAGATCAAATTAGTTCTAATGAGTGATTTACATGGTAATTGACTAGTTTTGTCACACTTTTAAATTGAAAGAGATATTACTTTCCCCAAGCATTCCTCAAAAAAATAATGATTCACAAAAGAACCATGTAAAACAGATAATAGCTTGTTAATTGATCTGCTACCAGTACTGTATGAAACATGGAACAATACATCTGTGACAGAACCTTGAGAATATATTTGTTGGTTAAGCCGTACCTTGGGATAAGCTGCAAAGATGAGCACCCAAATATTTATTACAGGAACAGAAAGTGTTGACAGCTCATTAGTGAGATAAATATACATTCTCTGTGAACCTAGAGATACCTGCGCGTGCTTCAAGATCTGTGAATATGACAAAGACCCCACCAGATAACCCACCACAGTACCTGCTCTGGAAAGCTTTGTTCTTGCAAAAAGAAAAATAGTACATAGTGTGAACTGTAATTTTGTTCAGCTGAAAAAAAATCTCTGATGAGTACAGGCATGAATGTGCTCTGAGGCTGCAAATCATAACTTTCAGGAGGTTGGCTGAGTATATATATATATATATGTATATATTTTTGTCCTCTCAGTGTTTGCTTTGTTTTCTTGAAATTATTAAAGGTCATTAAATTCAATTTTGCACCCTAGCATGCATAAGCTTTACTTGTAATTTGTCAAGGCTCAGACCATCTTCATTTTTACATGATGGCAGAAAAGCATAAAAAATATCCCAGGAAGTAACATGCAAACGTTCCCGCTATATATTTGCACATCAATCTCTGGCACACTTTTAAAGCACATTGTTTCTTCACAAATACCATAGGATCTGAGCGTGGGTAGTAAAGAGGGAAGAAGGAGAAAGAGATACTGAATGGTTTGAGTGCACATCGAATGGGTTATTTTTTCTGTGCTTGGCAAACAATAATTGCAGGAGGCCTTTATGACTTTTAGCCTCTGCATTATATCTTTATTGAGTGACTGTGCAGAAGAAGTTTTGTTCAGGGAATGTTATCTGAACAAACAAAAGACATGCAGCATGAAAATGCTCTGTAATTTGAAAGAGGTTGAAGAAATTAAAAATAAAAAGACCCCATATGACTCAATCAACTCAGCCATTCTATATTCTTTAAACATACCAAACCAGAGCACGTTAATCAGCCAGTGAACAGGTGAAGATGATACCCTGAATAAATTTCTACCCAGAACTGATGAGTGTGGAGGAATTTATTTTTATGGTCTATATTAGCAATAGTAAATGATTTCAGCATTCAGGGAAATATGGTTGAAATTTGTGGTCTTTCATTAACTTCATTTTCAATTAGATAAATTCTATCCACATTTACAGTCTGAGCTGGAATATAGAATAAAGGCTGCCAGATGTTCAATCTGATTTAAAGTAAATACAATAAGAAAGCAGCATTTGCAGGGAAAAAAAATTACTTTTACTTTTCATATCAGTCTTCAGATATAACTGATCAGAAAGAGGGCAAGAGGAACAGAAGGACACAGAAATGATAGTGATAGCTCAAAAAACTGGGAGAAAAAACAAACTATCTTGAGTTGCACTAGTGTAAATGGTGTGTGCAAATATCACTGTGTTGTCATTACATGCCTGATAACAGTTACCTGATCTTGATGCATACATATCACAGCAGAAATCAGCAACATCAAAAAGGACATGGAAGAAAAAATGTGAAAGATCAAGTATTATATTTTTTTTTTACCTTTGTGAGGCCCAAGGACAAGAAAAATATATTCAGAGCAGGGAATATTAATGAAGAACCTAGTTTTTTAGTTATAAGATTGGTACAAATTCATAGGGCCATTGAAGCCCCTAGCTATTATCTAAGGATACAGTAGGGAAGAAATCCATTTGATCTGAGGACATTCTTTATAGTTTGCCCTTGCTTTTGGAAGCAGAAGTCACCAGACTCTTGGGGAGGCTTCAGTTCAAAATATGCAACGTATCTGTATTCCCAATTACACAGGGAATGGGGAAAGGAAAGACGTCAGAACCAGACCCTGAAAATTATTTCAATGAGACTTCAAGGCATATATAGCTGCACTTATATTAAAGAGCAATTTCAGAGACTGAAGCTAAATTTTTAGCTCTCCATTAGCTGAAACTTCTTTTCTTTGACAGTTACCTCTGTACTAAGGTTTCACTTACACTCCTTCCTTCAATTACACTGGTGAATGAACTATACTCCTGCCATTCACAGCTACCTCTACCATCAGCTGCAGTCTGTTTTTCAATTTTATTTTTCTCTCTTATTTTATATTCCTTTGGTCTTTTTCCATTATGTTGAGTAATGTGTGAGCCAGAATGATGCGTGTGGTATGATTAACCTAGTACTCTGTATTTGGTAATGCTTTATTAATACTTTTATTTCTTTTTTCTCCTTTTCATGGGCTTCCTCATAAAGCCCCCAAAATTGCCTGGTGCAGCTAAAGCTCAGCTGATTACTTTGAAAATAAGAGTAAAATCTATACAGACTTTGACAACACACATATTTTGCTGACATGTGTAGATACACATATATTTTACTATGCAATTCAGAGAAAATGAGATTAACATTATCTAATCTTAGATAACTGGTACAATTAGCTGTTATTTAGAATGTACCATACACACTCTGCAGAACAGCAAGCTAATCTTTCTTTCTTAATAAACCTTTCAAAACTTTTAAGCAATTAATGAAAAAAAAAAATCCAGTTTCCAGTTCCTCTTTTTATTTCCTTTATAACACTAAGCGGGAAATGGCCAATCCAGTCTGTCTCTCTGAGGGAAAATATTTTCGTCTTCTCCATCTTGACAGAAGGAGGACACCAATTTAACAGCTGAGTCTTTTCAAAACTCTACCAATGGAATATGTAAACTCTTTCTAATTTAAGAAATTGAAACCATAAGAAAGCAAGCTGAAGACAGATCAGAACTTTTTATTTTTAACATATTCTTCATTAATACTCTTGAGGAAAGATCTTCTACTAAATATTGAGCCATATAGAAGACAGGATGATACAGAGGTAGTAAGGAAATTATTTAGCTTCTAAGTGTCCAGAAAAGTGGAAGAAATATGCATGAAAGTATCGCCATGGTTATGCAAGCACAGGGAATCATAAGTGAATGAATGTATCAATTACTATTTCTTTTTTAATATGAGTGAATTTACTAAAGGTATGAGAAGATGACATACATTGGAAAACTCTGTGTTTTTGTGTAATTGTTGATAGTTTTAAACTAATCATGAACATTTATAAGAAAGAAAGGAAAGAAGCAAAATAATTTAGCATGAATAAATCCTTTTTTTTTTTTTTTCCTGAAACTTTCTCAAACTGGTCTTATCATGAAATAACTGATTAATATCCCTACCTGAGCAGGTATGCCTATGGTCAGGGTATCCAGAGTACTTACCTCCCCCCTGAATTAAAAGTACAGATAGCTGGTTGTACTATCTCTCATTCCTGTAAGTGCTTTAAGCCCAATTAGGCACAGAAAAAGCAATCAAGCTGTGACTAAAATGAACAGCAAGTTTCTGGAGAGTATATGACAAACTCATAAGCTGAAGTTTGTTCCAGTATAATGTTCAAATCATCACAAGCAGCTACCACGTATTCAAAAATGATTGATTCTTGGAAAGAAACCACTACAATTAAAAAGTCAACATTCCTTAAATGTGTAGTTCAACTTTTTCTAATTGTTATGTAAGCCACAGTGAAAATCAATTTTCAGACAGAAGCCCTAGAAAAAGCAAGGAGTAGAGCAGTTGTTCATTTGCCATAACACACGAGAGATCACGTCTGCCTCCTCCAGAAGCAACAGGTTTAGATTACCTCTAAATGTAGCATAAGGGAATAGATTGTCTCAGTTTAGCAGTTTTCTATGATCCTTTGTTCAGAGTGGACCAGATGTCTGTTGTTTTCTTAAGAATTAACTTCGTAATTGTTTCAAAAAAATACTTAGGATACCAAGGCCACATGTGTGGCACAGGTGCATTTTGACTACTCTGCTGTAAGTTTTTATAATAAATGACTAGGATTCTGGATGTTCACTCTTTTTTTTTTTTTTTTTTTTTTTAATGTTACATACCCACTCTATTGAAAAGAAGAAAAAATTAAAAAATATGAAAACTGTAATTGCATCAGATTAACTGTAAAACATCAGATTAACACTTTATGCACTGTAACCTAAGATTTGTTTACACATTAAAAAAAAATGAACTCTGAATATACAGAGAGAATTAGCAGTGAAAATGAAAACTGGGTACAGAGTTTGCTACTTTGATGACACAGACCATGGAATAATAGAGGTCTTCTGATTGTTATGCTTATTCGAATGTGATTAGCTTTATAGGAGATGCTCACACTCACATGGCAGTAGTTTATCCCTTTCTTTTTTTTAAAACAAAACAAAACTTAGAAAAATATCAAACCAAATAATTAGAAGAGGAAAGGTCAAGACAAGTATTAGAAAACTGACTCAAGTTTTCAATTCAGATTGGTGAAGTCAACTCATCTAAATGGATATATAAACAAATTGCTTACTGTAATCCAGAATGGATTCAATATATCTTTTGTTTTCATATATTTCCTATAGATTTTCTATGTTTACATACACACAGAGGATGCGTATTAAAAAGCATTTAACTTCTGTAACATACCAGTTCTCTGAGCATCCTGGGGACTGGGTACTGGGGACAGCTCCTGTGCTTCCAATGTGAGTCTTACTTTTAGCAAAGAAAAAAATCTAGAAGGAAAAGCATTGAACTGTCCAATAAGCTAGTGATGGTACTAATGAACATTATTCATTAAATATCAGAAAAGAGGAGATCTACTTCTCTGGAAGAGTAAGCAAGCTGAAAATTCCTGTGGGAGGGCACGCACTTAGAAAAAGGAAAAATACTAAGCTGAACAATCGCTTCTCCATCAGACACTCACTGTTCTCCAACAGCAGGAAAAACCTTTAACTCTCCTGTTTGGTCCAACTTTGCTTTTTTACCTGCAGTGCTGTTCACTTCTACATTCAGTGAAGAAGATATAATTTGAGTTAATGTAGTAAAAGATATTTAGGATTAAATGTTCCTTTTGAGACCCTGAGCTCAATTTTCATCTGATGGACTGACTTTAAGAAGCAAATCTGCATCATTTTAGTCTTTTTGTCTGCTGGGCTGAACCTAAAAAATTAAATGTGTACACAAAGTACAGAAGGAAAATCTAAACATTTTTTTTTTTTTCTAATGCATTACAAACCCTCATCTTCCAAGCTTTGGTTCTCAGGAACTTATGTTTACAAAACAAAGAAAAGGTTTGTACATACAACATAATTTTGGGGTTCTCTTGAATTCTGGGTACTTTCCTTTGCTACTGTAGTGTCTTCTTAATTTACACCTAATATCAAAAAAAAGGGTGAAAATTATTGTTTTTATATAGTGATTGTCTTTTGCTGTTGCTACAAGATTTAAAATTTATGCTACTCAAAGCCTGTACCTATGCTGATATTTTAAATACCAGGCCTGACAGTAAAAAGAATATGGATTAATATATACCTTATGATCATCTGAACTTCAATCACACATAGCCATGTCAAAAGTGTGCGTCATGGAGATCCTTATTGATCATAACACAGTGTAAT
This sequence comes from Streptopelia decaocto, assembly GCF_964273445.1. Classification (NCBI taxonomy): domain Eukaryota; kingdom Metazoa; phylum Chordata; class Aves; order Columbiformes; family Columbidae; genus Streptopelia; species Streptopelia decaocto. Next base: position 131,086,208 of record NC_138663.1, on the reverse strand, counting down.
TTACTCTTTTAATTCACTCTGAACAATGTGGGTCTTGTTTGTAAAGTGAAATCTACAAAACACAATGCTACAAATGCTACAATGCTACAAAAATTGAATAGTTCTGTATGAGTTTTTCAACACACAATGCAGTAATACTTTCTCATATTGAACATGTTATTTGGGGGTTAAATGAATAATAGGCAACATTTACCTTCTTAATAAATATGACAGTGACATTTTACACCACTAATTCAGAATGAGGAATATTAAGATGCTCTTTGATACTGTCTCCATTGCAAATCCTGTTTGTCATCTGTAAGACCCCTTTCCTCATGACTCCAAAACACTGAAACAGAAGACCTGGAAACAACTCCATGCAAATCTATTCCACTTCCCCTGAACCTCTCTAGAAAGTCATTACACAGTAAAAACACAAACAAAGCAACCCAAACTAACCAAAAACCACAGAAAACAACAACCCCCCCAAAAAACCCCAAAACCACACCAAAACAAAAACCTGTGATAGAGAAACTTTTACCCCCAAAATGAAAGGAAACAGGGATTTTATGTGGTTTGTCAGAGCTAAGAGCATTGTATTCAATTTCATGTGGACCACGCTGAGATCCTCTATAATGAAGGCAACCCAGGGAGGTAGACAGTGAAGTTATTTCTATAGCTGCTGACACATGACACTCAAAACCCAGTAAAATTGGCAGGTATGAAGAAATTCCTGTAGTTGCTTGGGAGAGCCTTATGCCCGTATGCCCATGCCTCTTATAGATACAAAATAATTTATGTGAAGGTCGTTGCTACCTGCTACCACCTTCTTTTGAGCTCCTCTCTGAAAGGTAACAGCTCAGGATATCTGCAGACTCCAGAATTCAAATTCTGGAGCTAGTGTCTTCTGCATGGGCAATGAAGGGTTGCAGCCCTTCTCTCCTGTCTCCTTGAGTCTGAAACTACTGGGAGAGAGAAGCTTCTGTCCTTCACAACAGCAAGGTGTTTCCAAGCTCACCTGATGGGTGACATTTTGCTTTCTTGACAACACATTTGCCAACTGAATATCATTAGAATAGGTACAACAGGAAAAAAAAGGCTGTGTGAAAAAGGAACATAACATGGAAAAGGAAAAGAAGTAGAAATAATAATTGGAATATATGTATTACATCTACATTTGCTCTCAGAGTCCCACATCTGGTACCTTTCACCATCAATAACTCATTTTCTCTACACAATGTTTCAAACACCACAATATGTTTATTCAACACTTCTCTGTATGACCAATGAGAAATAATGGGCATTAAAAATTCACATACCTCCAGAGACTGACTTTATACCAATAAGGATCTATCTAATAATGACGCCAAAGGATCTACAGAAGAGCAAGAACAACAGAAATTTTTAATTCCAGTTCAGAAAGAAATATAGATGTGCCCTATATGTCTGTTGCTAGTTCTATATTATCCTGGAGTGTTTCAATGAGCATCTTTGGTGTCTCAATGTCAGTAAATCCCTGCTGCATTACAGCCTTCTCCTGCTCTGCTTGGGTTCTGTGGTCTTCTAAGGTAGAAAACTTGTGTGGATTTAGAGGTGACTTCAGAGCTGCTCTGAATAACATCCTGCTGTCTAATCCAATTCACAAAATAAATGTGAATAATTTCTACTCTCTTTTGGGTTTCATGACTGACAAGTGTGAAGGTAAAGTCATGATTTGAAGGAAAGAGCATTACAGGGAAGAAAAGATCATAAAAAGAAAAAAAATAAAACCTGACAAGATTATATAGATTTACTTTTTTTTTTTTACCTGAGTAAGAACCGAAGAGATTAAGAAACTGTACCAAAGAGTTTATAGCACATATGAGCTAGAAAACATTGAACTACCTTTTTTTTTTTTTTTTTTTTTTTTTAATATACAGTTGATAGTAAAGAGAACAAAAAAGGAAAATGCAATCAAAATTACCTTAAAATACTTTTCTCCAAATCTCTCCTACTAAGACTATCTCTTAAATAAATTGTCAGGCTCTCACTTCAAAAGATGTGTGGTCTTAGCATATTATTTGAAAAGACTCTTGCACAACAGGAGTCTTGGACTTGCACAACCCTTTTCCTAGAGCTGCTTCTTCTCAATGATGCCCAGGTTTTGCTTCTCTGTGTGCAAAAGTCCTCCTCCAAGTATTAGTTTTTATCACTTTGCAGTGTTTTCCCTTTTGGTCTTTATAATGAAGATAAGTTTTTGCTCTACCTGACGTTTTTACTTCACATTTCCAGGAACTTGAATCTAATGCAGGCATTAGAAACACCACATTGGTTCATACCTTTCTTTTCAAAAAACATCTAACAAATAACTGACTGGAAATACCCTTGCTGATTTGAATACTTTGTGTGTTACTGAGTTCCAAAACAGGAAATAGTGTCTAGTTTTTAGGAGGAAGATTACACTGGTTAATTCTATTGCTGGAGCTGTCTGGAGGTTTTTGGTTTTGCGAGTATGAATCTTTATGTTTTTCTGTTTATGCTGAAGGAAGCATTGATTTGCAGATAGGGTTTTAGTTTCTTATTTTAAACAAAACTTTCTGCATAAATACACCATCTTTTTGCCCACTTGGACAAGAGCCAAAGTCATACACAAAAATGTCAGTACTTTAAATTGACGAGTGTGTTAGGGTAACTAATACAAAAGTAATCAGACTAGCTGTATACCAAAAAAATCTTATTCTAGGTTAAGGGTTAAGTTAGGTACAGCAGATAAAAAAACAAATAAAACACTTATTAACAGTCTCAATGGTTTCTCCTGCTTATCCCTCTCATTTATTCTGGTAGAACCTAATATACAATACACAGGACTGAGGAGGTAGCATTGGCTCATTCTTGAAACTGTTTTTCAGCTGAAAAATCCTAAAGATTTTTGGAGTTACCAGAAAATCCTAAGAAAGTCAAGAAGAGCTGGAGGATCCTGTCCTTGGATCATGGGCCTTCATTTTCACAGGTGCTTGTGCCAGGACAAGAGCTTTCAGATTCTGAGACCTATTAAAACTTTAACAACTAGAGATAACATGAACTGCCAGTCCTGCTTTATCATTTTTCTGTTCTAGAGAACTCTACAAAAGTTGCTGCTTTGGCTCCTCCTTAGGTTATAGCATCTTAACTCTGTGCTCTTCCTTCGCTTCCTTATTATTAAACCAAAATACTGCTCATTTGGATTTTCCTGTCATCTGCATTTTCTGGTTACTCAAGTCTCATGTTTGGATCTTTCCGAATGTATAAGGACTTGAAAAGGTGTTAGATAAAGAACTAAAATAATCAGCGACAAAGGAAGAAAATCTACCTATATCATTTCCACAAAGCATTCACTTTTTTTTCTGCACGCAAATAGGGCCATTGCTGTAATTTTTATAGTTTTTGTTGAAGATCTATGTGAGGGCCTGCACATGCACATGACAGCTGGAGAAATTGTGGTATATGTTATGTTATGCTTTTTTTGTTTGGTTGGTTGGTTGTTTTTTTAATCACTTAAAATCGAAGTAGGGTCGTATATCCATGTCACATCCTTACACAGGGGATCACTCTTAAGAGGAAATGGTATTCAAAATCCTGGACATATCTGGTGTATTTTTTTTTTTTTTTTTTTTTTTCTGGACAGTGAAGAGATTACACCAGTAAGTTTAAAAGTTGTTTAAGGTATCAGAACAACGTAACAGCAAATGGCCTGGTTCAAAGTACAGAGGTCTTTTTTAAGAATTTAACAATCATTTAAATTGTCTAGAAATTTCCCTATGAAAGTAGCAGCAGGGTAATCAGGGAGAACAATAAAATGCTAAAAAAGATAAGGCGGGACCAGAAGTTGTAGACTGATTTTGGTCTCCAGCACTCAAACTATAAGAGCGTTCATGGGAAAAGGTGGAAGAAGGGGAAAGAGAATAAACCTTGATCCAGAAGAGTTTGGCATGGAGAACTTCACTAATTTGTAATTAGGCTCTTCATAACATCCGTAGGATCCTTCTCTTCTTCCTGCCCTCTCAGCACACAGGCACACAAGCACAAACCCCAAACAAAACACCAAACAAACCTCCAAGTCTCCACTTACTCTGAGAAAGTGCTAAGCAAATGGATGTTGTTGTTTGCTGACTTGGTTACCAAGACCTTTTACATATTAAAGAGGCCACATAGCTTGACAGTTAAGTTCATGGAGAGGACAGAAAGTCCTAATTATCTTACTCATAGAAGACCAGTCTGTGAACAAACATGGAAACAAAAAAATAGACGATAAACAGAACATTTCTGGGTTCAGTCCAGAAAAAGATGACTCCTGAAACATTACAAGTGTACCTCAGAAAGAGTGTGACCCCAGAAGGCATCTACAATTTCAAAGGTATTATCCTGAAATACTTAATATTTAATTTCATATATTTAGAAGTTCCTTTTCCTTCCCTTTCTCTTTCTTCTTCCCCTTGCCCTTCCCCTTGCCCTTCCCCTTCTCCTCCTGTGGTAGCTGCCTGAGAACTTCTCTAGAGGTCCTCCCCTTCTCCCAGTAAGCCAGGTGTCCTTCACAGTAATGAGGTCATGCCCATGACTGAAGTCAGCTCTGTTTTCAAGTAGTCAGGAAAGCAATATCTCAAGTTTCTTGTACGTAGGGACCCTTCAGAGAAGAGTGCCAGATTTCTGGTTCATTTCCTCAGCCTGCGGGTTCTACTCTTCAGACTCAACTCATTAACTCTAGTGTCTGCCTGTTCAAGTCAGGTACATGGAAAAGTACAAAACTGCATTCCCCCAAGTTTTCTCTCCATAGATTTGTGAAAATTAACATCTGGTGAGCTGACTGTACAGCAGGGAGTTGCCCTTAATGTGGTGAAGTGTATAGATAGACTTGTCTATGAAGAAAATGAAGAGTTAAATTTCAGATGGGATACTATTGAGTGTCGTGTATTTACTGGAGAATAAATGACAGGCTAAACATGCAGAAAGGCTCAGAAGGTTGACAATAGGGAAAACAATGGTGAAAATACCAAGAGAGGTGAGCAGTTTCCAAGATCCAAGAGTATCAATGCTTCTTAAAAGCCTGTGCTACCCCGTTCTGTTACATAGCTTCATTTCCTAAATTTGGTGCAGCGTCATTTGGCACGTAACAATAATGTAAATTACTGATACTTTTTGCTATTTGGTTGCTCAAGATTTTACAGAGGATGGAGCTAAAGATGTTACCAAGGAGAAGTTACTTCAGTGTTTCTGAATAATAACATATTGAGAAATCAGGAACTGAATGTAAAAAGGAAATACATGCTTTCTGCAGGTCCCTTTTACTGTGGTTACTCTTAGCAAGGGCCATCTGAGAATAGCTCATTGAATTAAGGTGATGAATGTGCACTCATTAAGAAAACTATGGAATTTTATTATTATGGCAATACACCAATGCTGTTGCAGATACTCATGTATGTGTCAGGACTTCTTTATTAGTCATCTTTTCAAGGACTTACATTTAACATACTTGTGGTTAAACTAAAGCAAAAATTTTCTTTGTGACAAGCTTTGTTCTAAAAGCTTCTAGTTATGAATTCATTAATTTGATTCTAATTGGGAAAAATCACATACATATTTGTAACGAAGAATAAATAAGAAACCAGAGTTGAGTGGTTTCTTTTTCCCTCCTTCTGCCATCTCCAGATTTTTATATATCTAGATAATATATTACTATTAACCCAATAAATCCAGTATGAAAAATGTTTAGAGCACTAAACAACTACATTAAGCACTAGTTTTTGCATGCACTGGCTACCACTGAGGAGACTGAACTATTAAAAATTATGAAGTGGATATAATTTGTATATGCACATCTAAATCACAAATAAGTGGTCATGAGCGGGGATTGATGTGTTTAAATTCCTGAAAATTGCAATCAAATTTTTAATCCATGATTAATTGCATATTAAATATTACATCTGCAAAACTATGGTTCTAATTTAAACTTAAACTGAAATTGACTGTTTTCAGCAGTTTGGAACACAGAATAAGACTCAATATTCATTATTGTAAGCATCTAGTCTAATCAGATCCTGTAGAGAGTAACTGTAGGGAGGTAGTTATACATATGCCATATTGTGGAAAGAATTCCAGTGACAAGAGGTGGCTTTGTAATTAGGCTAAATCATTAATATGTTTTTATTTTTCACTGGACCTCAACAAAGACTTTCAAAGAACTTCCACATAAAAGAGAAAGGAAAGTTCTAATGTTCACTGATTAGAGAAAACAGTGAGACATATGTCACATTCCTGGAGATCAATAGTGCTGTATTGAACCAGTAGCACCAGATATCACTAATGAATCCAAATAAATACATGCATGATTTTTATGTATAAATATACCATAGATACTACATGTATTATATATATGCATATATATATATATGTACATATATACATACACAGTGTATATTTTCGTCACTATATTTCATTCACTTGAACACTTGATGCATTATATATACACAGAACAAATAATTACTATCAACTCAGCATGATTCTGTAACATCTACATGAACAAGGAAATGCATCAGAATGTCTGCTACAACCAAAACCATGAAGCCATGACTTTCAAACTTATAAGAAAGTGTTTGACATCACAATTAGAAGGCTCCTAAGACAGAGCAGTAGTAAGAAAGTTCTTGCAAGTGTGCAAGTCTAACCCAGCAAACAGAGATCTGCAGTTCAACAAAGGAATAGCAACTAGAAGAATATTCAGTAGATGCTCAGCTTAAAGAGTAATGGAGTACTGCTACATAACAGGGAAGGAAATGTTCCTGGAGGTTTTGTGCTGAATTAGCCCTGACACTGGAGAGGTAGGTCACACACATGGAAGTTATTTGAGTATGAGAGAGCAAAGTTGGCATTAAATATGAAGATGCCCTAGGACTCCATGTAGCCCAACACTGGCCAGCTGATTTCAGTTTAGAAATCAGCTTTAGGAAACAAATAATAAGGCAATGGCATTTTTAGAACAAAAAAAATGTCTTTAGTCAGTTTAGAGAGATCACTGGTTTATTTAATGATTATTAAAAACTTTATCCTCTTCAAGTCCTTACTGCCAATTAGTGTCAATTAACAGGAATTTAATCAGGGTTCTTCTGTTCTCAGAACAATATCGTAAAAGCAATGTAATTCTGGTAATTTCAATGTGATTTATACCAGCATAAGTGAGGAAAGAATTAGTCTTAATAGGTGCACATTTAAGTATATTCTCTTAAACCACAGTTTATAACGTGTCCCAACATAGGTAACAAAATTCCTGTAGGGCACATTCGTGAACATAAGCTAGTCTTAGTTACTCTAAGTTAGCCAAATGATTAGCTTTTCAGGTACAATCTTACATGCAACTCTAAAGAGAGCAATATTATACAGTCGCTTTAATTACAAGTAACTAAATATAGAATTACATTAGTAATTCTGAAAATAACTTTTTTTGGTTAAACTATTCAATTTTGTTTCATATAAGAAAAACTGAATCAATGGAGATATTACAATAGTGATAGTGGCATGACAAGGATCACCTGGCTATAGATTTGGAAGATGAGGTGTTTTACTCATGAGGATGACCTAGGAGTCTAAAACTTTTATACTGGAGCATTTAAATTTAAAAAAAAAAAATCATTAGAAAACATTGTGAAACATCAATAATCTGCTTTCAGTACAAATATATTTACTTCACAAATTTAAAAGGGTGTGTAAAGAGAAAAGCCTTTTGTTTTAAACACCAATTTCAGCAAATCTCAGTTCAGTTAAAATTCTTCCTCGTATTTTTCATATAGTCCTCTATATCAGAATCTCTCTCTGAGGAAGTCCTGGTGTTATGTCCATATTTTCTACTGAAATTAAAAACTATTTGTTGCACAAGAAAGAACCACCAAGTTTCAGTAATTCCTGGATTAATCCTTGGCTACAAAGGGGACTAAGTGAGTTTTAAAACCACCACCCTTCTTTCCTCACAGGAAAGATAAATGGGTATTTGGGAGAAGTAAGAAGTTCTAGAACAAATAAAAATAAACCTGGGCTCTTTCCATCAGTTTTCCTTAATAAAGTACATAATAAATTGAAGAAAACATTTTGGAAAGATTGTGGAGAAACTTCTGTCTTGATGGAACTACATTTTAGTGGAAAATAGAAATTACAGAATAACAGAATCACAGAATGTTAGGGATTGGAAGGAACCTCGAGAGATCATCTAGTGCAATCCCCCTGCCAGAGCAAGAAGACAAGGTTACACAGAAAGGCATCCAAGAGGGTTTTGAATGTCTCCAGAGGAGGAAGCTTCACACCCCTCCTGGGGTTTCAGTGAAACTATAGTTAAGGTACTTAACACTCCTATTCTTTAGAGACCAGGATGTCCAAAGAGATTTAGCTGTAACAGTTAAAGTAGAAAAGTTTCAAAGATAAGTCTGCCTTAACCACTGGCAGTACAACTAGTTCTAGCTACAATCATGAAATTTTACAAAGAGCTCAACTCCCATTTACAAACATAAAAGAACTAGCCAGATGCCCAGAATTGCCAATTGCCTAGTATTCATCAACTTTTTTTTTTTTTTTTTTGGCTGCCATATGCAAATATTTGACAGTGGGTGTCCCAGGGTGATGAAATTCTGTTCTTGGCTGCATAAATATATGAAGAAAGTAAATTCATTTGAATTTACACAGCTGTAACAGAGTAAAGCAAAACAAAATTACAACCTTTCAAAGAAAGAATGGAATTAAATACAATCTGAGACAGGCATCTGAGGAGCGCATCAAAGAAACAGGTTGTTTAGCAACACTCATGGCGAAAGTATTAGATAGTTAAAAAAAGCCTAGGCTGTATAAAGAACTGGCTAAGTTACAAAAACATGGTAGACATTCTCATGAATGTTCAGGGTCTAGCTTCACATTGTTAGGTGTTGCTAAGTGATTTTCTTTTTGTTCCATTGTGAATTGAAAAGGACAGAATATTTAAAGTGCTCACTGATTTACTGACGGTAATCAGGCTGTCCCACACGCAATAAACTAAATAGTCTCCCTCTGGGTCAGTTTAACCAAAAACACATTGAAAAAAAACAAAAACAAAACAAAAAAGCGGAGGAACAGAGGAAGACCATTCCACAGGGTTTAACAGAAAGAAGGAAACATCAGAGAATTACTGAAATCTTTTAACAATATAAAATCTACCTGGTATTTTCCTCTGTTCAGGAAAGGATGCAAGCTAAGGCTCTTAGGGATGTAGGTATCCTTGAAGGTTTCTGAAGATCGTCCTGCTTGGTTGCCACAATAACCTATGACAGCCCCTTATTTTTAAAAAGAATAAATAGCATTTCTGAGGTCTCAAGTTTCAGTTGCCTACTCTGCCTACTCTGCAACCTACTCCTTTTCTAGAGACAAGTACTTTTTACCAGTGTTTGAGTTGTTTTTAAAGCTATTTTATTGAGATGTTTGCTTTTTAATGGAGTCTGATACCTTCAGGGATCAAAAAAATAAGTACTTCAAGTCCTGCTGCTCTATGACTTTTCTCCATTTTTCTTTGCTGAACTTGATACTAAATGCAAAATCTACTAAATTTTAAGGTTATTTAAATATAGTGGTCTGCCTTACACAGTGCTCCTGAATTGGATAAACAATACCACTGTCTGCCAGAGTACATCATGGCTTACTACCAAAGCAGAAAAAGGTTGATGTTTCTAATGGAAAAAATACCCTGAGTTCTACTATTCTTATTAGATACTTTTACAATCATGTCTCTTAGATTATAGCCATATTAAAAAAAAAAAAATCCAGGTTCACTCTCTTTTCTGCATTCAGTCTATGAAAGTGTTTGCCTTGCTTTTTTTTTTTTTTTTTTGTATTTACCTATATATCCCATTCTTCTTGTTTCTGTTATAAAACTTTTATAACCAATAAATTATAAATCACATTTATGTATAATTTATTATTTTAAATACATATTTTATCTTCTAGCTTTTTAAAAAGGGAACTATTTTAGCTTTGTTCCTTTAAGGCCTCAGTAGTTTGAAAAATTCATGAATAAAGCATGCTTCAAGCTGCATTTATATTTTTAAAGTGTGTGCTGTAACAGTATAGATTTTGCTTTCTACATGTACGCTTTCAGGTCAACATCAACGTCTTCAGAATAAACCTTAAAGAAATCTCTTTTTCATTATTTCAAGCACCTCAGACACCTCCCTAACATACTTGCTTTTCTTCAGTCAGAAAATTCTAATGCTTTCTAGATGCACGTACACATCTGTGTTGGTAGCTGTCAGAGATCTCCTGTACTGATTTCTATATTAGAGCCAGGTAGGATTTAGCTATTTTGAAACACAGATGTCTTAATCTTACTACAGAATAATTCAGAGTTGTTTCTGGAGATGGATTAGTTTATCAAGTAGGCTTACTTCATTCCTACATTTAAAAGGCCACATTATTTCAGTCATTACAAAATAAAAGGCACTTCCATATTTCAGAATTATCTGGAATTACACAGATGCATTTTAGATCAGAATTTGATTATATTATCTTACATGTTCCAGACAACTCTCAGAGTAAAATGCAGGTGGTCTATTGAAATTTATCTGCCCTGGGAAATATAACACATTACCTTTTTCAATATAAAAAAAGCCCCACAGGCACTGGTTTGATTCAAATTCCTTTCAGCTTTTCCAAAAGCATAGTGTTGTCCAGGTTACCCTGGAACTCAGCTATGGCTTTTTCTCAGGACTGAAGTTTTTTCTCTATGAAGGGTGAGTGCCATGAGGATGGAGCCAGGTTCTTCTCAGTGGCAAACAATGATAGGACAAGGGGTAATGGGATCAAGCTGGAACACAAGAGGTTCCACTTAAATTTGAGAAAAAACTTCTTCTCAGTGAGGGTGACAGAGCACTGGAACAGGCTGCCCAGGGGGGTTGTGGAGTCTCCTTCTCTGGAGACATTCAAAACCCGCCTGGACATGTTCCTGTGCGACCTCACCTAGGTGTTCCTGCTCCAGCAGGGGGATTGGACTAGATGATCTTTTGAGGTCCCTTCCAATCCCAAACATACTGTGATACTGTGAAATTTAATCTTATAAACAATCTTCTTGTTTTTTTTACCTTTTTTTCCCCCCAATTTGAAAGAGTACACAGAACAGAAAATATACTCAGCAGATAATGAAAAGTTTATGGAAAACTCTGTTAGTAGTGTGGAGAGACAGACAGAGATCAGGTAATAATTTACTATTAATTACAAGAAAGACCCAACCTTCATAGTCATATTCTTCCCAATAATCTACAAAGAGGGAAGTACTGTATTCTCCCCATACAAATTATATTTATATAACAAGCGGCAAGAAGTTTTGGAAAACAACAACAACAGCAAAACAAAAACAAAAACAAAACCACCACCCCCAAAAAAACAAAACACAAAACACAAAACAACAACAACAACAAAAAAGTGGGCATGAAGAAAGAATGGATCATATTGCAAGTATAGAAAAAAATTTGGAGAACATGTCAATTTTTTTTTTACACTTCTCTCATATAATTAGGAATCTGTCTATTGCTATTGATATGCCTTACACTTTCTTTGTAAAAAGAAAATAACATACATACTCTTTTTTCCTACTTACATGTTTTCATTTAACCACTGCTAAAATAATACATGTTTTGTCATATTTGTTAGGTGAAGCTTCAAATTACTAGCACAATCCATTTGGATGAGTCACTGCACAATGTGCAAGCTGGCAAATATGAAAACATTCCCAGCACTAAAATTTCAATTTGCATTCTCAGAGGCAAGTGTTTTGCAGTTAGTTAGCACTGTGTGTGCTAAAAAAAAAACCCCACCAAACTCCTTATAGTTCATGCAAGCTCTGTTCACATCTTTGAAATACCTCTCAATCAGCCAAAAGTATTTGGCACACATTTGCAGGATTCAAAACAAGCTCTAACTGAAATCCCACAGCTAAGTAGCTGAGTTCATTTGTTGTAAGCTCTCTGAAAGAGAGGCAGTGACTAATAGCAAAACTGTGCTGGTGTGTCATTGCATGCAGCAAATAGGCAAAGATACTTGAGGAATTCTAAGATTCATAGTCCAGAGATTTGGTACCAGGTTCTATTTTCTCTCTAAGATTTGGTTCAGGAATCGACCACTTTCTTCACATACTGGCACCGCACTACCATTGGAATTTAGTGCAGTATATATATATACATTTTTTTTTTTTCAATCTTCTCTTCCCTTTTATGACAAGAGTATTCTCTAGTGAGAACAGAGCTCTGAAGAAGATCATCTGTATCCTTCAACTCACTTTCCTCCACTGACTTTCCCCTGCAGTCAGAAATGAGATTTGTCCCTCTTGCTATCTCCCCACTTCTCTTTTCTTCTAATTTTCCTTCACAGCTAGTGAAAAGAAAGCAGGAAAGTTCAGTGAGGATGCAACTTCTGAAAAGGAAATTAAATTGTAGTAGGATTTGTCCATTATTACAGTATTCAGAGAATCCAAATATTCCTAAACACAAAAGGTCATCACAGCTGTAGGGGAAAAGAAATGCAGCTTGCACATCAAGCCATGAAGGCAAGTATTGAGATTTCCTTTTCAGTCTTGTCACCTGGAAGAGAAAATGATTCCCTTTATTTTGCGGAAGAGAGAGGAGGAAAACAGAACATGCCATTGCTGACTGAACTTCAAAATCAAAATTGACAAATCCTGGAGGAGGAAGCTACTATTATAAAGCCAGGCATGACTGCTAATGCTACCTTGACTTCCTCAGCTCATACCTGCTGCTGCTACTCAACAGCCCCTGAGGCCTTTAGTGTTGTTATTCTGGATTTTAAGACAAGTCAAGAAAGAGAGTGATAATTTTGTCATTAAAAACATAATGAAACAAGCAGAAAAAAAGACTGACACAGAAGACAAGCCACCATTGTAGGTATTGTGCTGTGATAAAGAAGCAGAGAATGGGGACTGTGTTAAAAATCTGAAAGCTTCTTGAAAATGGCAACAATACTATTCATGCCAGTTAAATTAAGAAAGATATGACAGAAAGTTCAGGTCACGGCTCAAAAACAGAAGTTAAATATAACAGTGGTCCCTGACATTTTTCCCCTTTAAATGTCATAAAAATAATAATAATAATTATTGAAATAAGTAAGTTGTCCTACTCTCTGCACAGAAATAAAAAAAACTTGCAAAATTAAATCCTTTTCTAATTTCCCTTGAAACACTGCAACAATGGCACTAATTCAAAAGGGTGCTTTTTAAAGAATCTATTAATTACAGTAGTCCCCATTTCAGAATGGAAAGACTGCTTTATGAAATTTGGACATAAAAAATAGTAAGAGATAGTATATCATAATTCGTGTCTTTAATGTTTATTCTTAGTTGTCATTAAGTGATTTGATCTGTGGAAAAGCAAACACTTTTCTAAAGTTTAAGGTATGTTCATACAAGTATCCTAAATTTCTTATGCTCTACTTGGGATGGCTTTAGATTAAAAATCCAAGCTGGCCTTCTACCTCTAAGTTGTAATATATCACTGTGAAAGAGAAGCATGAAAAGCACAGCCATGCAAGTTAAGATTGGCATGTTTAGACTCTCTTTTGCTCTCCAGGCTCCAAGGAACAGACCTGAAACATTAATATTCTGTCTGTGAATGTGCAAAGCTCAATATTTGCTGAATTCACAAAATTAATGCAGTAATTTCTAAGCAGAGTCCAAAGCTGAAAATTTTCATATAGTTTCATATAGTCTTTGTAGGTCTGTCAATTTTGACCAGTAGAGGAGGTACTGCCACTCAGTTCATAGAAACTCAAACTGAACTGCTTTTTTACGACTCGCAAACTGAAAAGAGAAGTTAAAGTTTTACAAAATGAAATATTCAAACTCCACATATACAATACTTGAAATATTAAAGATGTCATGGAATCAAACTATTAGAGACAAATACATACTAAAGTAGAAATTATCTGCTATTTCAGAGAAGGAGCAGTTAAGTACTTACTTCAGGCCTTTGCCTTGTCTCTGTCAACACCGAGGTTTGTGTCTCATGCTTTGGCATAAGGAAAATAATTTCCTAAGTCTTCTGAGAGATATGTAATAGAGGGGACAACAAATGTCAAATAATACATTAACTGTAGAATAGAGATGGGATCCATAGTACAGGCTGTAGCTGAGGAATTTGTCTTTCATTGTGTTGTGTCTTTCCAGCACAAAGCATAATCTCATGGTATTTCCAGTGCTTTGGATTCTTCACTTACTCCAAACCTTACCAAGCTTATCACTGTGGATTTGTATTTCATCTTCCAAATTAAAGGGAATTTAGTAAGCACAGAGTCATTTTACTGCTTCTCTCCCATTCAAATTATTCTAATGATGTTACATATCAGTAGCCGAATGGTAAAGGAGTGGCTCATGTGCCTCTATATTTAGATACGATTTAACTGAGATACATTTACACCTTCTCTTTCCTAGGTTTACCATTATAAAATAAGATAACTATTTTATAACTAGAATGCTACTTTTATACTGTTTTTGTCTTGAGATCTTTACTCAGTAAAAACTTTTCCTGTGTCAAATTCAACCCTATTGTCTATTTGGTTAATTAAGAAATTATGAACAACATCCAAAATCCTCTCTGCCTTTAAAATAGTGCAAAACTGCCAGGATCTCATTTTTACCCAAATATTCCTGCCTTGCAAAAACTAGCCAAAAAAAAAAGTATTTGTGACATAAAAAGTGGTTGCTTTAAGTGAACTGTGAGAAGTCTATTTTGAGTTCTTATTTCTTTATTTTCAATCTCTAAGCCATTCTACAGTCTTGTATCTGGGTAGGATTAACCCTAGGTTCCAGAATAAATGGGGGAATGACCTATTAGAGAACAGTGTAGGGGAAAGGGACCTGGGGGTCCTGGTGGACAGCAGGATGACCATGAGCCAGCACTGTGCCCTTGTGGCCAGGAAGGCCAATGGCATCCTGGGGTGTATTACAAAGGGGGTGGTTAGTAGGTCAAGAGAGGTTCTCCTCCCCCTCTACTCTGCCCTGGTGAGACCACATCTGGAATATTGTGTCCAGTTCTGGGCCCCTCAGTTCCAGAAGGACAGGGAACTGCTGGAGAGAGTCCAGAGCAGGGCAACAAAGATGATTAAGGCAGTGGAGCATCTCCCTTATGGGGAAAGGCTGAGGGAGCTGGGTCTCTTTAGCTTGGAGAAGAGGAGACTGAGGGGTAACATCATTAATGTTTATAAATATATAAGGGGTGAGTGTCATGAGGATGGAGACGGGCTCTTCTCGGTGACAACCAATGGTAAGACAAGGGGTAATGGGTGCAAACTGGAATCACAGAATCACAGAATGTTAAGGATTGGAAGGGACCTCAAAAGATCATCTAGTCCAATCCCCCTGCCAGAGCAGGAACACCTAGATGAAGTTACACAAGAATGTGTCCAGGCGGGTTTTGAATATTTCCCAAGTAGGAGACTCTGCAACCTCCCTGGGCAGCCTGTTCCAGCGTTCTGTCGCCCTCGCTGAGAAGTTTCTTCTCAAATTTAAGTGGAACCTCTTGTGTTCCAGTTTGAACCCATTACCCCTTGTCCTACCGTCCCTTCCAATCCCTAACATTCTGTGATTCTGTGATTCTGTGATATGGAACTTTATTAGATAACAGAGAATGGATATTTTTGCTTTGTTTGTTTGTTTGTTTGTTTGTTTTTCTTATTTGGATCAAAGCTGAATAGCTGGATAACTCTGGGCTTTCCTGGGGTTTTTTTAGGTATATTGTGAAATGGGGAACCAAAGTAGTTTTCAGAGGAAACTGGTTGCTTTCCAGTGACAGCTTGTCTCAGCACAACTACTACTACTACTACTACTATCAAATAAAAATTTGATGAGTTATAGAAATTGAAAATAGTAATAAGACAGCAGTTGGGGTCTTGGAAGGTTACAACAAATGGAGGGATGAAGAAGCAGAAGGTGTACAGGAGTCCTTTTTGCCTTCATTCTGTTCCTTGACTCAGAGTCAATTTTTGAATAGAAAAAAAGGAACTGATAGGTGAGAATGCAGAATTTGTTATGGCAGGAAAATAGGATGTTAATTGTAACTTTTATGCCATTATTCTGTGATTAGCCTAGCTGGGGTTGTAGATGTTTTTCTTATTACCAATTTATCACCTAGATAGAAAATGGTACTATGTATCTACTGTTTACCATAGTTTTCTGTTCATAACATTTCATATAAATTACATTTTTTAAAAACAATATTTATTTTGGCCATTGTAATGCCTTACTATACTAAAGTACAAACCCAGACTTCCAAAGGAAAATAAGAAGGCTCCTGATTATCATAATTAAACAAGTTATTAGGTTGGTGCAAAAGTAGCTGTGATTTTGGACCATGAATGTTAAATCGTTATAAGTGGCCTCAAACACATCTTTATTAATCAAAATAGGAATAATTTCAACCAACACAGTTTTGCCAAAGAGAAATAAGTTTGTTTATTCCTGTAGCATTAAGGATTCTGCAAACTCTTGGAAAGCATTTTCTGCATCCTGCTGGTTGTGGAAGCGTTTCCCTGCAAAAAGTTGTCGAGGTACTTAGAGAAGTGGTAGTTGGTTGGCAAGAGGTCAGGTGAATATGGCAGGTGAGAGAAAACTTTGTAGCCCAACTCGTTCAACTTTTGAAGTGTTGGTTGTGTGAAATGTGGCCAAGCATTGTTGTGAAGAAGAATTTGGCCCTTTCTGTTGACTGATGCTGGCTGCAGGTGCTGTAGTTTCCAGTGTATCTCATTGATTTGTTGAGCATATTTCTCAGATATAATGGTTTCACCAGTATTTAGAAAGCTGTAGCAGATCAGACCAGCAGCACATCACCAAACAGTGACCATGACCCTCTTTTGGTGCCAGATTGGCTTTGGGAAGCGCTTTGGAGGTTCTTCTTGGTCCAACCACTAGCTGGTCATCGCCAGCTGTCGCATAAAATCCATTTTTTGTTGCATGTTACAATCCGATTGAGAAATGGTTAGTTGTTGTGAAGAATAAGAGAAGACCACACTTCAAAATGATGATTTTTTGTTTTCGGTCAGCTCATGAGGCACCCACTTATCAAGCTTTTTCACCTTTCCAATTTGTTTCAGATGCCAAATGACTGTAGAATGATTGACACTGAGTTCTTCAGCAACTTCTCGTGTAGTTGTAAGAGGATCGGCTTCACCGATTTCTCTCAATTGGTCATTGTCAACTTCTGATGGCTGGCCACTACACTCCTCATCTTCAAGGCTTTTCTATCCTTTGCAAAACCACCACTGCACTATATATTTGTTAGCAGTTCCTGGGCCAAATGCATTGTTAATGCCATGAGCTGTCTCTGCTGCTTTATGACCCATTTTGAACTCAAATAAGAAAATAGCTCAAATATGCTTTTTGTCTAACATAATTTCCATAACCTGAAATAAATATAAAAAAAGCCAGCGAGTAATAAGTCAGTAGTAAAAGAAAAAAAAAAAAAAGTGAGAAAAGTATGTTAAAATTATGTATAACATAACCACATTCAATAATATATTCCAATACCAAGGGGCAAATTTAAATTTCAACAATACAAAAATTGCAATTACTTTTGCACTAATCTAATAATATCTTCCAGAATTTACTCAGACTTTAAGTCTTGTAATACTTGATTCCCACTTTCATTTACTGTAAAAAAGCCTAATATTTTATGTGAAATAAAGTATTTGTTCTTACTAGGAAAAAAATTGCTTGAGTATACTCAAAGTAAGTCATCTTTCCAACAGCCAGCTCCACAAACCACAGAAGCATATTAGCCCACATAAAGGGTAATTAATATTTATAGATAAACTCTAAAGAGAGAAAACAATCTGTACATATAATAAAAGAAGAAGAATGAATCTTTGTATCTCTACATAAACATCCTTTCCATGTTAATTGGAGTTTGCAGAAGAGAAGAATATTCTGCAAATGAGCGACAGGGACGAAAAAATGTTCAGAAAGGTACATGGCTTCAGGGCTACCAAAAGATTAATTTGTTCCTTAAGCTTTAACTAATTTTGAAAAACAGGACATAACTTCTTTCCATAATTAAGACCTGGATTCTCAAAGCTTTATCTGTACTGGTTCCTGAATCAATAAATATGCTTCTAAATCAAAGGCAAGCAGGTGCCTGGATGGTAACTAAACTACTAACATACTTTGTCAGGACCTGGCCCTTACATGCATTCTGAATTTTATTCAAGGATCTGAGTGAGTCCAGGCCTGGTACACTCTCCCTGCTGCCCCTGGATAGGGTTTGGCCACTGGGACAGAGCTGACCTTGCCTCCGCTCAGGGGCCTGTGGGCAGAGCAGGAAAACTGCATGGTGATGGATGGAGGAAGACATTTATTGAAAGGGCTGCGAGAAGCCAGGACTTGTCTCCTTGCTCTGGGTATTGCCTTTCATCCCTGGCCATTGTCCCCAGGCTGGCTGTGGGCCCCTCTAAACCTGGCACCACCTCAACACCATCCCATTCCATCCCAGGGGCTGCCTTCCTGGCTGGACCTGGGACCTGTAGCAGCACCTGGGGATGGCCAGGCTGTGACTGACTCCAGTCAGTGTCCCCAGCCCAACATGGATCTCCTTCCTGGTTGCTGTGGGATGTTTCTGGTCAGCAAGGGAAAGTACTACACTACTCCATAGCCCTTTAGACCTCACTAGGCCACCCTTAGGTGGGTTGCAACCTAGAGAAGGTGGGTCTGGAGGAAGGCTCTGTTTTCATGAGCCAGGCCCTTCTCACGTGGGTCCATATCTGAACAAAAGCCAAGACTTGAACCTTTCTGAAAAGGTTTTGCCATTATCTGTGCTGACAGTCGTGGTCGGGGCTACAGTTCACAATACAATATGTCTAATCACATTTCGATTTGGAAGGAAGCCCAGCAGAGCGAAGATAGATGTAATAGCGGTCAATAGCATTAAACATAGTAGAGTCGTCTGTCTGAAGAAGTATGGATGTGATTGACTCTCTTGTCTGAGAACAGAAGAAGGTAATTCAGCAAAGCAACAAGTTTTGCTTCAGTATTGTGCTCTAGCCTGAGAGAGCCCTAGGATACCAGCAAATGACGGCTGGTCCTGGTGGCTGCCTCAATAGCTTCTAACCATAAAATACAGTAAGTAAACTATGTTAGAAGTGAGAAAGAAAGAAAGAAAGAAAGAAAAAAAAAACACAAACCAAAAAACCCCACAGAGGCACTTGCCTTTTCAAGGAATGAATTGAGAATGAAGAAAGAAAAGAGCTAGATTACAGTTTATACTTTCAGTCATGTGTCTTCTTTGTTTACCTTGAATAAACCCTTTCTTGTTGGATTTGAGTACTCAGGAAAGTGCAGTCAGACAATTCAGGAAACTGAAGTCTTTTATGTACACACCCTGGGATACAAAATTATTGCTAGGTGGGTGAACTGCTGCAGTACTGGTCCATTAAGGAGAAGATTAAGAATCCAAAATCAAAGAGAATCTTTCATGTTTCTGTATGTGCCTGCTATTACTTTTCCACACTTGTTAGCACTTTAAAAAGATGAGAGCAAGTTTAATATAATTTTTCCAGCATTTGGCTACCAGCACAGCAGTTATTTTTAAATTTACGCTAATGTCTGTGCCAACTTTGTTTCAGTGCTGACATACTACGATACCTATGCTATGTCATTACTAGGACTCTTTAGAGTGAGGAGGCTGCCAGTCACATCTAATTCTGGGCCTGGAGAGGGGCTGTGCTATAGATAAGTACGCATTAGGGACTGGAGTGATGCCAACAAAATTCGCTTTACCTGTGACATAAAACAGAGTCAAAAACAGTTCTGCATGTAATCTTTAGGGAATTTATTCCTTCCTGGTAAAATTACGATACTATATAACAAATGGCATTCGTTTGTGCTTCAAGGCAGCCTGAAGCTCTGTGTTTCGGTTATGTAACATTTTTGAACTCTGCTATGTGTGGGATTAAATTCATATTCTGCAGTAGAAATTAATTAAAAATCATTTAAAACAACACATTTTGGAGGTTATCTGAATAAGGTAATTAGTCCTTTTAGAAGACAGGGCTGATAGACTAGCCACATTTAAAAACCGTGGCTAATGTAAACCATCACTGTTTAGAAATGACCAGTGGTCTGCTTATCTATATCCAGCTAATCAGCAGTTTAAAGTACAAATGCCCTTCTTAAGTTGTCTTTATTTTCTTTTTTTTCCCCCTTTCTGCCCGACATGTCAATTTTTGCTACAATAATTCATTTCTATTGCAAAGGACTACTAGGTACTGCTTTAGGTGAACAATCCAATTCACCTAGGCTCTGACTTAGAGCAGGCCATCTGTGACAACACTAATAAATTGTGCATGAAATTGATTTAATCTATATTTGAGACATAATTCATCCTGCAGCATGTTGTGTGTTCACTCATGTTTTTTATTTCCTTTACTATTCTGTGACCTGCTTTGCTGTATATTTACTACAATAATTACAGTTTTCTCATCAGAAAAAAAAAATACACACCCAATTTCTTCCGAGATTATTTTTCCGTTTTCTTTTATTTTTACACAGGGCAACAAAAATATCTGAACTGAGATGTCCTTTATGATACTTTCCATCTCAACCATTCTCAGTACTCCCTGAAGTCCTCCACTTAAAATTTTGCTCCATCCACAGGACATACCCAGCAGGGTGCACTGTTGGTGTCTAATAAAATGCATCATTGTCAAGAAGAACATCCCTATCAACTTCAATTGGTGCTAGTTCTGGACTTCTCTGCCACTGTGAACTTGGTATGGAACTAAGATCTTACATGAATGACATGAGACAGTGTATCCTGTATAGAACACTGCATTTTCAGAATTCATGTGTTCCAATAACGTGGACTGATAAAATATGAACCTTGTACCATGCATATATCTTGTGTTTTCCTCCTTGACAACAGATCTTCTGTTCTACTGCTGCACTCAATGGTAAGACTGAAGGAAATTCTCCTGCTACCAAGTGTGCAATATCTGTCTTCACAAATGGGGACACTGGTATTAGGTTAATTTCATAAAGTGGTTGTTAGTTTGAGCACATATTAAATTTAGTCTAAGGATTTTATACTCTGCTAATACCAAAATTAAAAAAAAAAAAATTAGAACATATCTATATAAACACACACATATAAACATTTCTAAAAATTTGGATTACCTACTTCCGCTACTGTGGACAGGAAGGAATCCACATATTTGACTAACAAAGCTGTAAAATGGTACCAAACAGAAATGAGACAATAGATTAAATCAGAAGTTCCAGAAAATGTTAAACAAATATCAAAAAAACACCCCGCCTTATTCTTGGCTTTATACTATACAGATAACCTATTAATAAAGGAAAAATAGCTTTCACTTTAAGAATTAATAAATGGAATTTCAAAGCCTTTGTTACACAGGAAGCCAGATTAGCTGATTACAACTTCAGACCATTCTTTCAAGTGCTTATTTTTTCAGAATACAGTGACGTTTCAATGGGATATATTTCCTTTTGAAGCCCAATTCTTAAAATACTGACTCTGAGCCTTGTATAACATGAACTTCAATGCAAAACAGCTATTTCAATATGTTCATGGCAGATCATTCTCGAAAGCCTGATAGTTTCTCACAGTGCTTATTTGCAGACAACTTAGTTGCTTCTGGGAAAGGCTGAACACTACATTAAGGAATATGGGAAACCTGGCACAAATGCTGCCTTGCCTGCTTTATATATGAAGGCATACAGATAGGTTTACATTGATTCCCAGTTTAGCTGCATTCAATATACACAAGATCAGTTTTGGTGGATCTTCTTGCAATCACAAGTCCGGCTGAAATTTGCTTGGAGTTTTAGTCAACACACATGTATGAAAACAAAATATATACCTCAAATTGAAAACATATGTTTGATTCCTGATTATTTTAACCTTAAGAAAAACTTCTGTAAATTTACTATTTTATTGATAATTGTTTAAATAAATGAGACTAATGTCTTCTAATGTTTGTTCTTTCACACTGGAAATGTGTTCTCTGGTGAAATGATAAATTTGAGGCTTGAAAACACCTTTTTACATGTATTTACATTGCTGGGACTGACAGATACTTTTTCCTGGTTGATAAAGCTTAAGTTTGACATTTTTATGACATCCTCCAAATCTAATATGCTTTCCTCCTTATTGAGATGTGGCATCTCCATCAATAAATCAAGAATTGGGCCAATCCTTTTAGGAGTTTTCCTTTATATACATACATTTGTCTTTTTTTACAGGCTTCAAGAAGTCATTCACTGATCCTCCAAGGTCAGATATATTCAGCATTATTTCTGCAACACTGAATCCATGTTCTGATTAAACTAAAAGTTGCTTTGTCTTGTGACAGTTTTGGTTAATCCACAGTAAGTAAGAAAGGTTATTTCTTCAGTTATGAATTTCTTATTTTTCCACTAATTTCAATAAAATTCAACCAAATACATAATGTGCCAAATCAGCATTGTTGCCTGTCCATGTTTTATAAGACCCATCCATATTCCATTAGTTATACTTTTCTGTCACTTCATCAAGATCCTTGGAATTTCTTTTGATAGCTTTTAATTCTTCTTCACTTGGCCAAGAAACAGGATTTGGGGAAGCCATGACCTAGCAGTGATCACTCAAGTCAATAATAATTTATCCTCTTATGGAGTAATTGAAGGCTGGTTTCTCGTTTTCTACGATCTACCAATTCTATTTATTTCTGCCCCCCTTTTTTTTTTTTTTTTAAACACTGTTTTTGTTGGGCAAATGTTTTCAGAAACAGTATGCCTTCTTCTAAAGAGTTTTTGTCTGAAATCTTGGGCTTATAGGAAGAACAGTAACTTTTCTGGTTTAGTAGGGGAGGGATACCAATATGGTTACTTTTTTATTTGGGTTCAAATAAAAATACCATTCTGACTCAGAAGTTCAGTTCTGATTTGGTTCCAGTTCAATTCCAGATCCCCCCAAATTCCAGTTCACTTTAAATGTGCTTTCTCCTCTGGAATATCTGCTTGGCATGGTTGAGTTCAGTGCTTTCAATGTGGCACAGAAAGCTTCACTCGCCTTTCATAAAGCCGCTAGCAGAGCTGAGTTGGAAAGCTATGCTTGCTTACTTGTTTTGGCACATGTGTGCATTGAAACCTGGGACACGACAAACTCCTGAACCTTGCACTAGCAGCAAAAAAAACCCCAAACAAATCTGAAGAAGAAGAGGAAAGTGCTGAGATAAAGTGACTGACAGAGCAAAGGAATTCTGAAGGCATACATTAAATATTAGCTGATATATATTTGCAAATGATTCTCATGAGTTCATCTGTGAAGCAAATTCTGATGCACTGACTTTAAAGTTCCCCATGAATGTATTTTTTCATCTAAAGTAGAATCTCACACCAAAAAGGTCATTTTATTTAGAGTCTGAGAAGGTTTCTCTTTGTTCTAAAATAAAACTCCTAGCCTTTCCCTATTCTCTTTACTTCATAACCTCAAGAAATATTAATTTCTAAAAGACAGTTCAGTAGCTGCTAGGAAGCTTTCTGGATATGTTTCATCAGTGTGACAGTATTGAGATGTTATGGTGGTTCTGCATTGTGTTTCAACAGCTGATTATATTACTTACCATACATGAAAGGTGAAGTTGTTATTCAAGTCGTAATGTTGCCTTCTTCTGTTGACATAACTAAATAAATCTTTGAGTATATGTCTATTTTTCTAGCTTACTTTCAGACTATTTTTATTCCAAACACAATGAGGCAGACTTCAAGCAACAGAGGTGAGGGTGTTATTTCAGGTCATGAGAGACACATGTATCTCTCAGACCCACTGTCATTACAGCACGTACTCCTTTGGTTCCTTATGTTTGATGCTCTTTTTTGATGTTAAAATATCTACCTTCTAGTAAGTTTACAATTCTGGAAGTTTCTTCCTTTCAGCTGAATTTTTATTCTGTCTTGACATTTATTTTTTAGTCCTTTAATCCACCAGTATGTTGTTTTTTCCGTTTCCTTCACTTTCCATGTCTGTATAGTTTGTGTGCAGAAATTTTTATTCTTTCCCTTCCATTCTTTCTATTTTGAGTGCCTCTCACTTCCCACCCACTCTCACTTTTTATTGATTTTGTTCTAAATTTGTCACCCTTTGCTGGGTACAGCTGGGATGGAGTTGCTTTTCACAGGAAGATGGGAGGGGATATAGCCATGACAACTGACACAAACTAGCCAAAAGGATACTATATGACATCACACTCAGTATATAACTGAACTAGCTGCTGAGGGGAGGGAATCACTGCTCCTGAGTGGTCTGGGCATCAGCAGGTGGTGAATGATTGCATCGTGTATTCCTTGCTTGTATATTCTTTTATTGTTATTTATCTCTTCCTTTGCTGTCCTGTTAAACTTTGAGCACCTGAGTTTTACCTTTTTTTCCTCTGATTCTTCTTCCCATCCCACCAGGGCTGTGGGGAGGAGTGAGTGAGTGATCACATGGTACTTAGTTACTGGTTCTGCCTAAACCAAAACACACCCACATTTCCACTACCAAAATGATTTTTGCCCTTTTATTACCACTCAGCAGCAAAGTAGAATCCACTAGTTTTCTAAGCAAATCAGTGAATGTACAAAGTAATATAGGTGAGAGAACTTATGTTACATTTCATTAGTTTCCTTGAAAACAGGAACTGACAAGCAAGGGTAACGGAACTTCCAGGTTGGTGAAAAGATAGAGAATAACATATCCTGGGCCTCAACAGTTTCCATATCAGTAGCTACAGACAGACATATTTTAACACATTTTCTAGGCCTGCTAAGTAACTGAGACTGAATTGTTATGCAAGCTAGGATAATGTCACTTCTGGGAGGGTTGAAACAACCAATATTTCTAGCTTTCTCTCTCACAAAACAATCTGTTCCAGACATTCCCTAGTTCACAAACATCTTCCTAGGAGGGTATCTCTAAAAAGAGAAATTGAAAGCTTTTTCCTGAATTTTCTGTTGAGCAGGTGGGCTGTAGGATGATTTTTGTTTTGTAGATATATTTTGGATTGTTTGTGAAAACTGTTTGTTATCGTGCCATCTGATGGACAATTTCTCCATGTGCCATCATGACTAGAGCATCTGCTCTCACCACAATGTTTCTCATAATATGAATAGACCTAGGAGAAAAATTCATCACTGCAATGTATTATTCATTCAGATAAAAAGTTTTGCAACATATTTCAAAAGGTAAAATGGTAATATTGCCTGCTCAAGGGCCCCTTTGCATCATTGTAACCATGTTTATCAGTCTGTTTCCTGATGTATCTTTGCCCGTGAAGAAATAAACATGTCAGTCTTCCAGACCTCAGATTAAAACAATGAAGAGAAATTATTTCTGTCGCCTATACTACCATGTTCTGATGAAGGTTCTTCAGGACATGTTCTCTTTCATTTGCTATAATGGGAGGGCTTATGTGTGGTAAGCTTACCTGTTTAAAGCACAGAAATACTGCTGTATTACCAGTCGTTGCTAGATGTTCTGCTGCAGGTGATGATATTTCATATGGAGGTAGGCAAATAACAATATATAAATACAATATTTCTCCATTTCTTACTCCTAGTGATTTTTTTCGCTTTGGAGGGGGAAGTTAGGGAGTTTAGTAACATAATATTTTATTATCTGTCAGCCTTCTAAAATGTTACCTAGGTCAAGAAGAATAATTTAAATATTAATTTAAATATTTAAATAATTTAAATAATTTACAGAGTCACAAAATAGTTTAGGTTGGAAGGGACCTCTTGAAACCACCTAGTACAACCCTTCACTCAAGCAACTAGATCACATTGTCCAGGACAGCATGCAATTGGGTTTTGATTATCTCCATGGAGGGTGATTACACAATTACTGCAGGCAACTTGTTCCACTGTTTGACAACCTCACAGTAAGATATAGTATTTTCTTGTCTTCAGCTAGAATTTAATGTGTTTTAATTCATATCCATTGTCTGTCGTCCTGTCACTGGGTACCCATAAGAAGAGTCTGGATCCCTTGTGTTATCTCTTCTATCAGGCATTCAGTCATGTTGATAAGATCCCCCCTGAGCCTTCTTCAGAATAATGAGTCTCAGCTCTTTACTTCTCCTTATATGAAACACATTCCAGTCCCTTACTCATCTGGGTGGCCTTGTGCTGGACTTGCTCCAATGAGTTCCACTCTTAATTTTCCATAGTTCTAGATCACACTAGTCTGCAGGCAAACTATTGCTCTTTCCAAAACTATTACATCAGGAATTTGATAACTGCCCAACTCTTTTTTTTTTTTTCTTTTGTATCAAAAAAATATGCAGATATAGAGAATTGATTTTAAAGCATTCAACCCCAAATATTATGACTACATATAAAAGCTTATAAAAATATTCAGAGTTAATAACATCTGTTTCAATACTTTTTGCTGAGAAAGGTTGGACCAGATGGTCCTTGAGGTTCCTTCCTACCTGGTATTCTATGATTATATGATATGATTACATAAACAGCAAATTACTACAAAGAACTACGTATCACTACACACTGAACAATTTTTGCAGTTCTTCTTTGCTGGTGAACGTTTTATTTGGCATCCTTAATTTGACAGCTTTGAATTAATTTTAGAACCTAGATTCTGCACTGACCTCCTGTAAGCAACTTTCTGTGCTCAGACAGAGCTTATACAGCCTTCTGAAGCTTCTTTTAAAACCAGACCCACTGTCCTTAAGAGACTGACACCTGTAAATGCAACCTCAGGCACAACTGGAAAGCACTTTACAGAGCGTGTGGTGTCCGGTGCACCCTGACAGACTTCTGTGCCACAAAGCAGCTTAATATGCCATGAAGCACTCCCAGACAAACCATATGCATGATGCCTGCGGGCTGTCCTCAGGCTATCAGTGCAGCAGGCAGGTGGATGTTTCAGGCAGAGTGTCATACTCACATCTACTCTTTTGGAGTGAAACCACTAGTGAGATTCTGCACAGTTACAGTGTCTGCCAGAACCACAAGTCATTGTAATTTCAGATTATAAATAACTACATTAAACACAATACATTAGGGATCTTTCCACATCCCATATGAGGAAAAGGCTCTTGGGGGTCTCACATGTACAGAAACAAAACACAATCTTGTCAACTATCAAGATTCTATCATGAGTATCATGGTATCTGCAGATAATCTTAAAAGCCTCAGGTCCCTGAGACAGATCTTTTATGAGCTCTTCTGCTCCCTTTTATTATATATATATACACAATGTTTCTAATCCCCATAGCTACAAAAGAATGCTTGGAAATATATGACTCAAGGTCAGTCTTAAAGCTCAAAAGCAGAGAAGAAGAAGAAAAAAATAGTGTTAGTCTGTGTTGTTATTTTTGCATCTGTTATTCTGGCACTTGGTCTGTGCCTTTTGAACATTTGGGCTTGAAAATACTGAAAATCCTTAACCTCTTTTTTCACCACAGGACTGAATATACTTTCCAATTTGGAACATGAACTAGCAAAAATGTTAATTAACATGAAGTACATCTAACTTTATAATATAGGACAGTGGTCTCTAAAATGGGATCTGCAGACCCCAGGGAGTTCACAGTGATTTGTTGGGGTGTGGGAAGAAAATTTTAGAACTTTTGTTTGTATATATTTTTACCTGAAAATCTGAAAGAAAAGAAAAAAAGAAAATAAAGAAACTGAGCTTTACTAAAATTTAATATACAGCTTGACTTTGTTGCACTCACTTTGTTTGTGTGTCAGAGTCCCGTGTCACCTATGTGCACACCAAAGTTTCCTGAGGGAAGAGTGGGTATTCCACAATGTGGAGGAAGTGCCAGTGATCATTAGCTCACTTTCAGTGTATTGCTACATATGGAAGGTTATGCATCCTTGTTTCAGTGGATTTACAGAATATATATTATCTAGCTTTAACTGAACTAACTCTCCACAGAATGGACAAGCTGCTGAAATTGAAAATAATGCTAATAATGTAAGCGAAAGCAAACAACAAGAAAATGATAGAGGTGACATTTCTCCTGTTCTTAGTACAAGTTTTTGGTCAGTCATATTATAAGGTAAAAATAATGACAAACTAATCACTTGTAATCAGCAAAGTCACCCAAATTCAACCCAATACTTCACTAAATTTCATGATAAGTATTTAGAAGCCTCTTTTGAGGTTTCTTACTTAAGAAAAAATATGCCATGATAGAAATAACTGAAATACACAGAAAACAATATGTCAAGAAATTAAAATGCATTCCTTTGTCAGCAAATACTGTTGGAAGCTGCAGAGAAAACATTGTCAAGGATTTGAAGAAGCATATATTAGAACAAATTATGCAGTGTAAGAGTTTTGCTGTGCAGTTGACTGAAAGTGCATGTGTTTCTACCATGTTGCAGTTTATGGTATTTGCTAGATTGTGTTTTAATAATAAAATACATTAAGAACCACTGCTTTGTAAGCCACTGAAGGGAAGATGTACTAGAGAAGATATATTCTCAACAGTAAATGACTTTTTAAATAAAAACAATACTTTATGGAGGAACTGTGCAAGTGTATCCACTGATGGAGTGGCTGCTTTGACTGGAATAAAAGAGGATTACAGGGTAAGGCTACAGAGCTAGCACCACACATGAAATTCATTCACTGCATCATTCAGAGGGAAAGTGCTGCAGCAAACAAATAGTAACCAGAAGCGAACAAATCTCTACAGGATGTCATAGATTTGGTTAATTTTATTAAGACATTTAAATAGGAGAATCTTTGCAATACTTTGTAATGAGATGGAGAGCAACCATGAAAATCTTTTGTACCGCACAGTGGTCTTCTTGTAAAGTCATGGCAAAGTGCTTAAAAGAGTTGCGTATTAAAGATGAGTTTTGCATTTTTGTTTTACAAAAATACCAAGTGTTCCATGTTTGCTGACCTTTTCTGTGATGACAAGTGACTGTCAGCGACATAATAGATATATTTAAAACAAACAAACAAATGCACACATACAAAAAACAGATACCAGACTTAATGTGTTCCTTCAAGGTAATGTTGATGTCTTACGATGAGTGAGAATGTAACTTTTTCAAAAGAAACTCATGCTATGGAGAGAGCATTTTCAAAAGTGAGGTTTGGAAACATTTTCATTGTAATGGGATTTGTTGCTGAAACAATGTGTCACCTATAAAAATTCTCATATTTGTGTATGTAAAACACCTGAAAACAGAATTTTCTAACCTGTTTAAATATTTTCAGAAAGGAAAGTGTCAGTAGGTTTTGAAGCTGTCTGTTAAAAATATAAAAATGTAACACCTTTTAATTAGGTTGCCAGAATAACTAATTTATATTTGGGCAGATGGAAATTCACTGGCCGAATTTCGATAAAAACCTTTGCGTAATTGGTGGATGGGATTGAAAAGTGAGTCTCATGATTTAGCAAGCATAGAAAATGTTGCACTTTTCCCATTTGGATCTATGTATCTTTGAGGTATCTTTTTTCAGCTATGACAGCCATTAAAACCAAGTATCAAAACAATTGCATTTAGAAACAGACCTTCAAAATGCTGTATCACAAGTTGTTAAACCAAGATTTAAAAAAATAATTAAGCATGTTAAACCATAGTGCTCTCACTAATAATATTATTTCAGTAAGAGAGAAAAAAGGGTTTTCTTACACTCTTACACTGTTAAAATCTATTTTTAAATATTTTTAATATTTATCTCATTGCTTTTTACTCTTTTTTTTTTTTTTTTTGTATGTTGTATAATTTACATAATTATTGCAATTGCGCATATATATAATTTATAAATAACTGAATATATGTATGTATGCACATACTGGGGGTGAATGCCTAAAAATTTTTAATGATAGGGGTGTATGACAAAAAAGGTTTTATACCACTGCTATAGTTCTATAGCAGTAGTCTACAGTTCTATAGCAGAACACCTCAACCCTTTATTATTTAACTGTTGGCTTAGACTTTACTGTATATAATGGCTGTTTTTCCAATTATTTTCTTCCCAGCAGGTTCTTGGAAACTGAGCAGTGCCAAAGTATGATTCTCATAAGAATCAAAAAGAGAATTAGTATTTCTAGTATCTACATTAATCATGTGATGGATTCTGCAACTTCTTGACCTTGATCTTTAATCCTCCTTCCCATACAAAAAAACAAAAAACCCCAAAGCAACCAACATCAAAAACCAACCACCCTCCTCTCACTAAAAAGTCCCTTGAAAGCTCTGGAGGAACATCTCAGTGATTTGCTGCTTATGTATTCTCAGGTCTTCACTGACATAGAGGTAGGGATACCAATGCACTGTAAGAAAGATTATTCTCTTGTTATTTACAGTCCAAGTCTTTTTTTTTTTTTTCTTTGAAATCTTCAGTTACAGATAACTTGACTGAGTACTTGTATTAAATGTTCTTCTTCCAACTGAAAAGGTATTTCAGTGTTTTTGAAATTCACCGATATCTCAAGCGAAGATCTTTCTAGAACAATACATTAAACTGGAGAGCATACTGAATGAAGTGAAAGAAACTAAAAGAGAGGAAGGTTTTGAAATATTTTAAAATAAGTAGAAACTATGATGGACTCATCTTGCTGAAAGAAATGATGACACACAGAATGATAAAAGATAATGAGAACTTAGGCTGTAAAAATAAGAATTGTTAAGGGAATATTTTAAGCTCAAAAGTTCTGTAAGCTACTTAGAGCTATTAAGAAATTCTGTGTTGCACAGTACTATCAGCTTACATATTTAAAGGACTTCTGCTCTACCTCACATGTTGATAAGTTACAATGTATTAGCACACTTTAGGAAAAACAAAAAAACAAACAAACAGAACTAGAGGTTAATTTAACATCTGAGAGATGATAAAATTAAAAAAAAATAGTGTGGAGCATCTAATTGGTATGTTTTCTGTTCCTCAGGGTGCTCACTATAAAAATAAATAATTTATTTTATCTCTTAAGTAAATTAGTATAAACTACCCATGATTCGCTACCTTTTCATTTTTCCCTGCTGTACCATTCATGTAAGAAGTTAAACTGTTTCCACATTTTCCACTGAACTGTAAAACTTAGTCTGTACAGCGTGAGTAAATACAGGAGAAAGCAGTCAGTGAAATAAGGCAAGTTAATCAGATTTCTCCATCTTGCTTACAAGTAGGGGATTTTAAACAGACATGTATTTTATCACAAAGCTACGAAAACTACTAAGCGAATAAAACTGTTTGAAAAAGTGATCTCTGTTTGTTTGTTTTGTAAGAAGAAAAGCCAATCTACTTTTCCATGTTTGGGAATCTGCTTTGTCAAATTCAGCATGTACAAGATGTTAAAAGGTCAATAAAAACCTTGTTAGGTGTTTTGGCAAACAGTTCAGGATATAAACCCTGCTGGGCATTAGCCAGAATAGGAAATACTGCAATGAGGGAAACAAGCTGAAGTGTAGCCCCAAACAGTAAAGTCACAGTTGAACATCCAGGATCCAGTTTGACTCTTGTGAAGAGAAAATACCACTCTTCAGAGTCCTTACTAAGAAACTGAAAACCTTGCTGCTGGAAAGAACAAGTCAGATATCTAATGGTCTGTAAGTTTTCTTACAGAACGCAAAATTTACTCAGGTTAAAAAGAGCACAACGGTTCCTCCTGAGAAATTTACATTTGGAGGAAGAGGAAATTGGAGGATAAATAGCCCCCATCTCACCCTTCCCAAAAAACCCATTTTGCACCACATGAAAACAAACCGGTAGGTTCCTGTATTACTTCAAACTGCAGCTGGATCATCAGCTGAATATATATACTATAAACAACATATAGGTCTCCAATATAAATGGGAAGTAATACATGTAATGTATATTATTCCTTGGAATGTTTTTGTTTCTGTTGCAATTTCAAGTTACAACTAGCATTAAAAGTAAAGATAGGTGAATATCTACTGCAAAGAAGCATAGAGCTGATGAGATGGTATTAAGAAAAGGAAATGCAGTGGTGGTCATGAGAAAATGCAAACTACTTCAAACAGGAACACAGCTATTTTAAAACCAGATAGTACCTGAAATGCATCCAATCAATAAGAGCATAAATGTTCTCCTTTGATTCACAGTATGAGTGGCTGCTGATAAATAGGAATGAAATAGAAGCATGAAAGTAAACAGATTCATTTACTTCTAGTCTGTTTGTCTGCATCACCCTGCCTGACAAAAGTGTCTCTGAAATTCACCATTGTCTTACCTGTTGTATAACTTCTTCTGCTTGTTTCTGTGATTTGTGAATCACTGTGTTGGATTCTACTCATCACTACAGTGTTTGTGCTACTACCTATGATTTAGTAGGCAACCTTTGCTGCAACAGGCAGTTGCACTAAAGAATTTAAATATTTGAACCATATATCTCTTTCATATTTGATGCTTGAAATACTGTTTTTTTTCCTGCTTCCCTAACACAACACACTGTGACCAGAATCATATCACTCACTCTGTGAGCAGCTACACTAGCGCCTTTTTACAATTTTCAGATCAAGATTAGCTTCTACTTTTCAAACTCTCAACAGATTATACCATTCATATTCCATTCTTTGTTTTATTCCAAATTTCTGTCCTCTTTCTGTGCATTTTCACCACCACTGATTATAAGAACATTTTATTTCCCATCTTCATTTATTTCCAGTAGTTCCCCTACACTTCACACGACCCACATGCAGTGTGGCTAGAGATACATTAATCTCATAAAAATAAAATATTTCTTGAAAACAACGATTTAGTATGACCAAAAAATTGAGTCAGATTTGACGTGAATTATCTTCATGTTTTATTCCAATATTGTCCAAACAAAATTTTTCAGATATTTACTTAAAAAAGTAAATCTGGAAATGAGACTCTAAAATTTATCCTCAAATTAAAAAAAAAAAAAGTCCCCAAAATATTGCTGTTTTCACACTCCAGAAGAAAAAAAAAAAGAAAGAAAAAAAAAAAAAAGAGTAGTAGTTCTGTCCAAAGATGGATTCATATACAAGTATGTGCAAGCCATAGAGGCTTCAGTTCTACACATTATTGAATAACACCTTCATTTCAGTTTCAACTGAAAATATATCTTAACTATTTATATTCATTTATTGGTCTTGTTAAATTCTCTCCATCCAAAATGCTGGATAAAATGAAACTGGATTTATTTATTTATTTTTCCCTCCAAGTGAGAAAAGGCTCATAGATCCTGGTCCTTTTTTTTGCTAGGTCTGATCTATGAATGTATTGACACATTTTGCGTATTACCTATGTGATTTATACTCACAGAATATATATCCTGCTCTTGTACTTCTGTTTTTTATCAGACATATTTTTGAAAATGTAGTGTTTTGTTTTTGTTTTTTTTTTTTAAGAATACTCTGCTTAGAAGGATAGCAAGGTACTAAGAATCCACTAAGGATTACTTTTTACTCTAAGCTTTCTCAACTGACACAACCTGAAAAACATTTCTGGTTGCATGAAAAGAAATCATGGTACTGTTTGTACACTTCTACCAGAATGAGATGCTCTCAGAGCAAGCTTTTAAAAATTAATCTTGCATTTTCCACTATCTTCTGATTTAATTTAATGATATTCATAGCTATGTTGTAAGTACATCATAGACACAACTTCTGAATTTTTTGAATGACACTATAGTGAAAGCAAGCTGATTTTTTCTCCTTTAAGAAAGAAACTAGAAAATCAGGAACTCTTTCCCTGTTGCTAATGGCTTTGGGCTGTTCAAGTAGATTACTGTCATACAATAAACCAGATTTTTTTAAAGCTGTACATTTCTTTATGCTGGTTTATTTTTTCTCCTTTGACAATAGTTTTTATTTTACAAAACACGCCACAGTTTGGAAGAGGATCTGCAGAATGTGACTCAGAAAGGGAAGATTTTCAAGGGTATTCTCCCTTACTACACATACATTTTGGGTCAAATTAATCCACCATGCCTCTTCCATTATTTTAAAATATTAGTTAATGGAAAGCTCCTTTCAGATCACCATAAGGAGTATCGGAATCTCTCCACATGTCTAAAGAACATGATAAAATTCGTAGGTTGTTATAATGGAAGTATGACAGATGCAATACAAACCAAGTATATTACTCCATGATAAGTATATTTTCAGTACTTTACAAAAGAAACTTCGTATTTGCTTTGGTTTCAGAAATGCTTGAGGTATAAAAGGATGTTTAGATGCCTAGATTGCACTGAAAGCAACAAGAACTGGCCACCTATGTGTCTTAGTTGATTTGTTTCTCACTCAGAACCCAGACTTGATAAACAGATTCAGTTAAGCCTCAGTTAGAATCTTTTATTATTTTTAAAAATAAAGTTAAAACCCTAGATCTTTAAAAGCACTTTTGAAAATATAATTCTTCACCACTTTCAAATTCTGCTCAATATTTTAAAGTGTAACAACTGGAAGATAATTGAAACATTCCTTCCTCCTCTGCTTAGGACCCTAAGCAAACAGATCCTTTTTCTTCCCACCCCACCCCCTCAGCCCCCAGGCAATGGTGGTTGAGAAATTTGAGGCATTTAAAGCTAGTTTTCATTCTATGGAAAACTGAGATTAAATAAATTAAGTAGGTTGTTGTTGTTGTTGTTTTTGTTTGTTTCTTTGTTTGTTTTTAAAAAGAAGCTTCTTCAAGCTGTCCTGCCAGTAATCAGAATTTAGAAATGGGGAAAAAAAAGGTCTTTCAGAGATAGAAGGGTGTATGAGTTCAAATAGTTAATGCAATTGTGCTTTTCTCAGAAATCCACTCTGCTAAATGTTGAATGTGAAGGGTATTGTGCAGGAGAAGCATGAAGTCTTCCCAACACTGCTGTGAATTGAATGAAATAATAATAAGGGTAAAGTATGATTTCAAAGAAATATCGACATTTCACGTTGCAGGCCTGATGTATTAAGGATCAGCAATACCAAACAGGAACACAACCAAAATAATCAACTATACTCAGAAGACAATCTGATTGCAAAAGCCCAGTGACGACTTAAAAGCTTCTCAGAAAAAAAAAAAAAAAAAATCTGAAAAAACAAACCAAAACAAAAACCGAAACCCATACCAAAACAACAACAACAAAACACACAAAACAAAATCCACACCCAAACCCTCACATAAGCAAAAAGAATCTTGAATGGTAATTCTAGGTCCAATGCTCTTTCCTGTGCAGAAAAGATCTATAATGGTAGAAAGAGCTATCATCAAGCAGGAATGAAGAAATCACTCCATTTACTTAATCATTTCTCTTTGCTCTTAAAAATGAAAGAAAGATGAGTGCAAAACTGACAAAGTAGGATGAACATAAGGTGCAGAATCTCAGGTAATATGTGAAAAATAGTAAAATGATTAAGGGAAATTTAAAAAGGATTTTAAGGCTTACCTTCGATAAGCAGGTCATTTCAGGAAGAGTATGCACAAACTTTGGCTGCTGTCATGACCTTTCCAGACATGTCTATATGGTAATCTTTATAGCTATGGCTATATAAATGGTAACCAAGATTGATCCGAGCATGATGAGTGGAAGAAAAAGAATTGTCAGGAGATTAATTATGCTACTGACACAAAAGTAAGACAGAGAGGTAGACAACCCTGACTGGAGAGTAGTGCCCAAAAGTAACAGCAAGAAATAATCAGCAACTTTAAATGAATAGGATAATTATTGAATTAAATAATTGAAAATATTATTTTTCTCAAACCAGGTGATTGTTAACAGAAAGTCAGCATGAAAAAAAAGGATTTGCTGTTCAGCAGAAAGATTCTTGTAATATCCCAGAAGAACCACTGTCAGTAGGCCCAACTGCTGTGCAGAAAGAAATACGGTATCCTGGAAGGAAGCACTGGAGCCTTGTCCTCATTGCTGGACCTTAGAATAAGGGAGGCTACACTATGTACACTGATTTTGACTGTGATTAACATGGTGCCATCCTTATCAGTGATCTAAGCCCTGCTCAATTACCTTTCAGACATATGTATCATGCAGCTGTGAGCATGACTTCTCAGGTGTAGTTGTGTCATAGGCTGTAGATAACTAACATGCCACATGTGAGATGCATGTGTTTTGGATATTGTTGTTGTTTTGTTGTTGCTTGAGTGGTGTTTGGTTGTGTCGTTTTTGTTTTGTTTTTTTTTTTTAATTATTATAGCTATTTTTTCGTTATTGTCTTATTAATTTTAGTGAAATGTTTTAATTAAGCAAGGGTTCAACTATTTCTTTGGCATTAGTGCCACTATGCTAATTGACCAACTGTCACAGTACACCATGACATAATTTGGTGCATGGGCAGAAGGCATTACAGTTACTGAGAGACACAAATCAGTCCTAGTGTTTCAGAGCTGCAGCTGCCCTGTGCAAGTTATGCAGCTGACATCCAAATGCAAATCACTCAGCAACTGTACCACATCTAACCATTAGGCTAACTAGCTTGCCCATGGGCAACAGTCAAAGTACGGCTTATGCTAAAGTTGTGATAATAACCTGCTCATTTCAGAATTTAGATACCTGACATAAATATTAAATTGTCTTCCAATAAAGTGCCCAAGGCAACAGTGAAATTCGTCTCAAATTCAAGGGGCACAGGAGAGAGGAGGGGTGGGCAGGTGATGAAGAAGGCTCAACACATTGTAGTGCTACCAAAGATGGAATAAGCTTCCAACTCTTCTCACCTAGGAAAAGTGAAAGAACGTATCAGCCCTATGAAGCATTGCATGGTGGAACTTTTCACCTGAAGTGGATAAACTTACTGAAATTAGAGGAGAACCAATATGGAGAGAGCTGTTTCTTGAGGAACTAGACAAGCTCTGGAGGCAAGAGTTAAGAGTATTTGAGCAATGGAGAGAAGAATTGGAGAGAAGAAAATGTAGGAGAACTTTGACTTTCTACATGGTATTGAATTACTGTAATTATTTTCTGAAGAATCTGTTCTTAAAATAGATATTTCATATGATGTAGGGCAAAACACTGGATTTCAACAGTGTAGCTATAGTTCACTTGAAGTTGTGTCAGTTTACACTACATGAGATATACGTTGCTGAATACATATATTAATTTATCCTATAACTAATTAACAAATAGTTGGATAATTAATAAAATAATAACATCTGGTTAACAGAAGGGGGCCTGTGTTTTTTATGGTGGTTTACTTCTGGAGTAATCAAGAACTACACATACACATGTTTTCTGGCTTTTACATAATGTTTAAAAACTCTCAGGGTGTACTTCCTTTTTTTCTCTTGAGAAGCAATTCACAGACAGTTACTAGTTTTGATTTGAAACTTAGTTATGCAGTCAGGTGATTCCAAATTAACCCTAGACCACAAATAGAGAACTTATCTTAAAGCTCAAATAATGATGCTTGATAATTAATGATTTAAAAAAAAAAATCTTGCAAATTGATTTCCTCTATTTTTCTTTGCTGTGGATTTGGTCTGAAGCCCACTGAAGTGAAATTCCTAGAGTTTTCCAGTTAGCAGATGAGACAGGAAGAAAGAAAACAGTGTTACTAGTTTTCAAAGCTATTGTTTACTTTTTAAATAGTCTCAATGAAACCACAGAAGCTATTAAAGAAATACAACCCCCCTGTCATTTTACATTTTGACTAAACATTGATTGGTATTCTGTTTTTCTAAAGTTAGTTATTGCATCCAGTTTCATTTCTCTTAATACAGAAATATTTTGGAAGCACCTACTCAGGTTAAGATCCAGAATTACTTGTTGGTATTT
Organism: Streptopelia decaocto; assembly: GCF_964273445.1. Lineage (NCBI taxonomy): Eukaryota > Metazoa > Chordata > Aves > Columbiformes > Columbidae > Streptopelia > Streptopelia decaocto. Next base: position 131,048,498 of record NC_138663.1, on the reverse strand, counting down.
GATACTTTTAGGTGCTAATCTCCACATAAAAGCAGTAGCATGTATCTTGCCTATATAGCCTGCAAAAAAATAGAAGAGCAAAAAGAAATGTGCAAGCTCCCTACCTGCAATAGAACATGGTTGGAGCACAATTATGTACAAGATATTTTAAATATTAGTGGGTGTTATGTTAGTGGTGCTTCAAAACCTGTGCAGATTCATGAAGAGGTGGGTTTTTTCTCTTTCTCACTTATTCACCTGTAGGTTAGTTACATTATTCACAATAGCAGTCACAATAGTAATAATTCCTGAATAAAAGTGAGAATGCACATTGTGGGGGTTTTTTGCCAAATATCATAGCAATTCCAAAGAACTAATGCAGAAACAGAAAGCTGTACTAAAATAGGCTTATGTAAATGTAGAGGTTTGAAACATTATAATCTATGCAGTTTATGTTACAAAGCGTGTGTAGTCTTAGAAGGTATGCTTGAAAACTATTGTGATTTCAGCTAACTGCACTCCAGATTCTTTGTTTTGTCTGAATGGTGAAGCTATGTTTACAGCAAAGAAACAGAAGCTCCAATGACCTGTTCTACTTTTCCTTATTTTCAAGAAACTGAAAAAATAACAATAAAATTAGAACAAATGAGTACTTGCTTAACTCACAAATTACACATAAAAATAGCTCAAGAGCTAATGTTTCTATCATATCCTTTTCAAATAGCTTTCTCAGTTTTCAAGAGTTTATTCAGTACTTTGGAAAACAGAAACTGCACGCAGATACTGGACTCTATCTAGCTACAATCAATGGCTCAATCAGCACCAACTTGTAAGGCAATCAGGAGTCCATTTATTTGAAAATTAACATGATGGTTTAGACTCAACTATGCGACTATGTTGAAAATAAGCTTATGAAAGTAAGTGCATTCTGCATAGAGAGGAACTTGTACAAAGGATATAAGTTCTCTTAAGACACCGATGTCTTAGGTCAGCTCACCAGAATATGAAAAACAATTTAATCCCCTGGACTGAGACATTAGAACCTGAAAACAGTTGTCAAAGGAGAAAAGAGAGACTTCACAATAAAAATTATATTAATACAGGGGATTAGATGTGTTCCCCTCCACTTATTTTTTAAAACTTCTTGCCCTTTAAACAGAGAATAGTACAAAAACACTAGTTATTTAATTTTTATCTATTTCCCTCTGGGAGGAAGCTGATTTTTTTTTTTTTTTTTTTAATAAAGAATTTTAAAAAATAAAAGTCAGAATTTTCTAACATGGTGCCTGGTTCTGGAAACTTAATTTGATGTATTTTAGATCAATTTTGGCAGGTCTCAAATGTCTTGCTGTCATGTCCAGTTTTGTCAGCCTCACTCAAAAGCTCTCAACAGTCAAGAAACTATTGGCTTGGTTGTTTCACTTTGCTTTCCTTTCTCAAAGAGGTATACAATCTGAAGGAAACATCAGAGAACTTTTGTTTAGATTTAAATTAAATAATGGGTAATTTATGCCATGTAATTCTGAAAATCTATGAGAGAAAAGACAGTATAAAACAAGCTGAGCAAGTGTCAAGTGGCATTGCAGGAAAATCTGTCATGTTATTTAGATAGCAATAATAATTTAATGCAATCCATTAAGACCCAATATAGTTCCATGCCTTAAACCAAACTTGTAACCCATTGGAGCCCCACTGTGAACTACAGCATATTCAGAAGAAACTAATCCATAAATGAGAAACTGAAACTCACTTTGATAAAATAAAATAAAATGACAGGAGAGTGGGAACTAGGTTCAGTACTATTATTCAGGTTCATCTTAGCTGAGCTGTAAGATTATTTGAGAAATAAAATGCAGCTGAATACATGTCAAAGTGGTAGAATAAGGCCACATGTACAACACTACTGCCCATGTGACAACAAAATATGTAAATGAAGGGAAAAAATCTCAATGCAAGCTTCAGGCAGCAGAAGGACATTGTGTATCTTTAATGAACTATCTGATAGTGCAATATAGCACCTAAACCACAGGGATATTATTTGCTCAATGTAAAATGAGCTGACATATTTGTGCTTCGACATTGGATTGGAGAGGGCAAAAAGAACAGATGTTAGAAACAAACTAGATGAAAAGTTAGAACTAACATCTGTTTACACAGGTAGAAACAGGAGAGCTTTAAGCAAGCTCTAGATAAATCCAGAAGACAGGAGCATCCATTATTCGGTAGCTTGAAATGCAAGTCACACCACTCCTAGGCTCTATTTTATACATGTACACTTACACAAAAAGGAAGCATACTTTTTTTCTCATTCTTTTCATTTGTACGAACTATTATAGTATCTCGTGTAGTATATATTCTCAACAGTGTTTTCAGCAACATGTCTACGGCAGCAACAGTGATTATTTCCCTCCACCCCCCACCGCCCGCCCCCTTTAATATACAGCAAAGATAGACTCATTAATTTAGTATATATAATATTCATTGCTGTCAAGGAAAACTACAGAATACTTCTCTGAAGCACATGGAAAACCAGTACGCTTTTGAGGAATGGACTTCACTTGAGGCAAGATCTTTTTATATACATATTTGTGGATAAATAGGACTAAATCAGCTTTAATTAGGCCTATCCCTCCCTTAGAATAACTCATGAATAAAAATGAACCTTTTTTTTTTTGTATCCATGACAACTTTCCCTTATGAGACTTTACAAAGAGTTTTCGTGGTAAGAATTTGTTACTCAAAGATGTACACAATGGAAAGCATCAAAACCATATCCAGTTCTCAATGTCAAGCACCATGATTATTATAGACATGTTTGACAAATAACAGAACAAAACAAATATTTTCAATATTAAATAAATGCAATTTAAACTGTTTTTTTCTGTGTCTAAAATGAAAACTTAAAGGTTCACCAGAGAAGTGAACGTTAATTGGAGATAATGGTTAAACCTTCTCTATACCTGGAGAGCCACTTGTAGACTAGAGTGCTTTCTTAAAGAAGAGTATCTGCTTCAAGCAGTCATCTAATTTTTAACTCTCCTGTTGACTGGGTTTCAAAGGTCTTAACCCTGATTCTATGCCAAGTGCCTTTTGTTGATGATAATTCTTACCTCAAGAGCAGATACATTCAGATACATTCTCTTTTACTAGCAATAATGTTTTACAACTTTTTTTTCTTTTTCAGACATTTAAGAAGAATAATTAAGCTTGAACAGTAGAGAAAGGATAGGTAAGGGACACAGGAAATTATGTTTTATACAGACTTTAGATTTTCAGAACCTTGGTATGCAAAGCAGCAGTCTTTCTCTTTGGTCCCCTTTACAACCAAATTCCTCAGGCCTCCTTCCTCAAGCTCTAAGTCACTCTTCTTTTATGGACTCAAGCTATCTATTTTTTTTTTTCATTAAAAAGTAAAAATTATTGATTTGTTGCAAGAAGAAAACTTGAGAGTCCTTCTAGACACCAGAAAATTATCTCTCTCTGTTGCCCTGAAAAGCTACTGCTAGCAAGAATGCAAAGATTATGGTAGTGATGACGGGAACTGTGATTAAGCTCCTTAAAAGGATAAATTCACTGATTAGTTGCACATCTGAGGTGAAAGAGAATACCTTTTTAAATGCAGAGCTAAGCATAACAACATGTTTTGCATGTTGGTTGAAGGTCCAGTTATTTCACAGTTTACTGATGCTTACAGAAATATCACAAGAATGGCAGAAAGAGGAGGAAGAAAAACTGATACAGTACCATAGGAATATATTTTCTATGGAGTTGTAGAGCATGCACGCAAACGTCTAACTTTACTAGCAAAGGGGAGAGAGAGGTGATAAAAAGAAAATCCTGTCTTTCAAAACTCTCCAAGTCAAATTCCTCAGTGCTTGAATATGCTGATGTTTGCCTACTGCAAAACAAAAAGTCAGGCAAAGCAAATGCTGTATGATAACTACAAAAAAATTGAAATTGAACCACTTTAGAAATGGTACAATAGAAGAAGATTCATCTTTTGAAGACGTACCCATTGTTTGGTTCTGCCAAAAAGTAGAGATCCAAAAGGAACAGAGTGACATTTCAGGGATTTTTCAGGCAAAATATACTCCAGCCCTGAAGTAGTTCCACCTGTAACATGTCAAGCATGATCTTTCCTCATGCTTCATTGTCATCACACGTCATTCAGGTGGACAGTCCAAGTTTCAACTGTTGTTGCTTTAAATTATCAAAGTTCTTCTAAATATCAGTATTCATATATGCTGGCACACCTTAAGTTTCTCTCTGGACCTTCTGGCATTTTAACCTTTCTATGATAATATAGATTTATGGGTTTTCCTCCCATTCAAATTGATACTGTAGCCATAAATAATGTCACTTCTGAACACTGCACACTAAGTGATATGATGTCCTTTGATTAGTGGAACAGTTTGTGGAAGGAGTATACAATTAACCTTACTGTTATGCTGTTAAAGATGACAACTTCTGAACTATGTTTGTAATTATTAGCTTGATATACTGAAGCATACACCATCTATAACTCCCACTGAACTTCAACAGATGTGGAAGTTAAACACCTCTGAAAGTAAGACTTTTATAATATTTTTTTTCATTGTTTCTAATGCCTCCTGAGAATCTTGAAAGAGAAATCTCTTTCAGCTCTGGCGTGTTTTCTTTCATAACCCACATGTTCAGCATTGTTATTGTTAGCAGCCTCATGAGCCTTTCTGTGCTGATAATGATTCATATAATGATCTGGGGGAAAATGAAGTATTTTTCATAAAGGATTACACTGAGGTTATAGATAGATATAAGGAAAAAAATAATTCAAATGGGAGTCTAGCAAACTTGACAATGCCCCTTTAATTTACACAGCTTTTAGAGATAAGCCAATTGCTGGATGTATTTATAGTAAAAGCAAAGGATAAAAGATTTAAGCTAAATTCCTTATTCTCTGAAGACTTTTTGTTTGACCTTAAGTAAGTGACCTCAGTTCTCTGTTCCCCAGGTCTATTTTAGCAGTTCTATTTAAGCTGTAAAATAATGAAAAATAGTCTGTACTCTACATTAAAAAAGCACCCTCCTTTTAACTGTGTGCTTGGTCACTGCTGTAACACAAATGCTATAAAATCTTGTTCAGACAGTGAATAAGGTAGAAATTGAGAATAGCATTCATCTGAGAAACCAGTTTACTTGCTCGTTTTTTGACAGTGGCAGCACATCATCAGGGCCTCTTTCTATCCTAGCTGCTATGCTTATTAGGCAAGCAAACTGTAATCAGCCACGTTGAGTTGTCGGTACATCACAGTTGTGCTCAATTTATCTGTTTAAATTCATTTCTGAGTGTTCTGGCCTCTTTTCCTCTCCCCTAAAACATTTGAGATGACAGCTACAGATACATCAAACTGGGAATATTACACATAATGAATTCAATGATGAGATCCATGTTTTCTTTTAAAAGAGAAAAGTCAGGATGATGAGAGCTTACCAATTACAGTTCTCCGGATCTTTCCCTTTCATTTGGAACAGATTTGGCTTATGCATGTGAACCACTTAAAAATATTTTGCATTTTCTTTGCTTTCATGCTAGCTAGAAACTTACATGGTCACAAGTTCTCTTTCCCATCATAGACTGGTTGTGGCTGGTGACACTATTTGGGTGGTATTGAGAGCTAAAATACTGTCATTGCACTGTTAACTTTTTAGAAATGGGAATGTGGAGTTATAGTAAGCCCACAAAAGGCAACTTCATTGTTGAGTGACTAGTTCATGGGCTAGCAGGTTCTCCCCTTAGCAATACTAATAGTACTAATTGTACAGCAAATTAAAAATAAAAGAAAGAATAAAACCAGAAGGCCACTTATTACAAAAAGGTAGTTACCTCCCAAGATCTTTGTGCAATGAAATAACTACTGCTATCAGTCCTCCCATGACAGATCTAGACAGTGTGCAGTACTGAATGAAAGGTCTACAAAACATAGTTAAACAACTGTTGCTTCTCAGTAAAAGGAGTCTTATCCTATCCTTGGCTCAAAGTTCAGGTCTTAAATAAGTATTCCAGGTTTTATTTATGTCGACTAGGATTGTAGGTTGTTTTGACCTTATTAATATTTATAAATATATAAAAGGTGAGTGTCACAAGGATGGAGCCAGGCTCTTCTCGGTGACAGCCAATGGTAAGAAAAGGGGTTATGGGTGCAAACTGGAACACAAGGTTCCACTTACATTTGAGAAGAAACCTCTTCTCAGTGAGAGTAAAAGAACATTGGAACAGGCTGCCCAGGGGGGCTGTGGAGTCTTCTCCTCTGGAGACATTCAAAACCTGCCTGGACACATTTCTGTGTAGCCTCATCTAGGTGTTCCTGCTCCGGCAGGGTGATCGGACTAGATGATCTTTCGAGGTCCCTTCCAATCCCTAAAATTCTGTGATTCTGTCATTTGTGGGTCTTTTTGTTTGTTTGTTTGTTTTTCTTTTTTTCTTTTCTTTTTTTTCAATTAACTTAAACCCTCATTCTACACAGGGACACAACACACACTATTTCAGTGTTCCTATTCCAGACGATTTTCTTTCCTGTAAATAACAGCAAGGACTAGGAAATTTTAATAAACATAGTAAACACTGTTTAATAAACATAGTAACACTAGGCAGTCAAGGGAGGTGATCCTTCCCCTGTACTCTGCAGTGGCAAGGCTCCAACTGGAGTGCTGTGTCCAGTTTTGGTTTCTTCAGTGCAAGAAATGGACACATTAGAGACCGTAAAACAATCAGAAGATAATGAGACTGAGGGATACATTCTATGAGGAAAGGATAAGAAAGCTGGGGTTGTTCAGCCCAGAGAAGTCTTGCTGGAATACCAGCTATGCATACAAATACCATAAGGGAAGGTGCAAAGAGGATGGAGCCAGGCTCTTTTCACTGATGGCCAATGACAACAGGCAATGGGCACAAACCAAAACACAGGAGGTTTTGTCTGAACATCAGGAAACACTTTTTCACTGATAGGGTGACCACTGGCACAGATTGCCCAGAGAGGTTGTAGAGTCTTCATCACTGGAGATATTCAAAAGCCATCTGGACATGGTCCTGAAAAAACAGCTCTAGATGGTCGTGCTTAAACAAGGGAGGTTATATGAGATGCCCACCAACCTCAAGTAGGTTGACTCTCCAGGCATTCAACAAAACACTTTTGGCTCCACGTCAACACAGCCCACCCCAGTGAGTAAAGATAATAACTTTGCTCAACTCTGACACCTCAACATTGTGACAAACAAGCAGCAAGTCTTATTTCACAGATAAGCCTCATATAATTCCAGCTGTTGATTCAGTGGCATGATGCAGGCCTATATCTTCACTTCAAGCCAGTAGTCAGAAATACAAAGCCTGTTTTAATTTTGTGTAATATTCATGGAAATCAGTCAGATCTGCTCAAAACAGGCTAAACCTTAACATTTGTAAAATAAGCCAAAGCAAGACAGTGAAGAAATTTCATCTTAGTGAAAACAACTAAGTATGACTACAAGTCTCGCAAACATCTGGACACTGCCATCATTCCAAGAGGTTGAAGCTGCTAAGAGGAATACTTACCACTGAAACTTTTTCTGAAGGGGAAAAAAACTCACACACAAGACCAAAACCATTTGGACCAAGCACGATCGGGAAGATGAAAAAAAAAATAATCCCCAAAAGCAGTCCTAAAAATAATATGGAATATTGCAAGAAAAAAATGGATACTTTTTGTTTGAGGGTAACCAATTCCATCTTTCCAACAACAATAAAAGCAAAATGATGTCTATAGGATAAAATAATTTTATTTTCCTTTTTGCTCAGAACGATTCATTTCCACATCATTATCTTCAATCTAGATAGGTGATCCATCACTCAGCACAGCTTCTTCTATATTATGTAACAACTTGCTAGGTCCAAACACTTTCATGTTTTTCATGTTATTTGCAACAGTTAAATATTTCTGCAGATTAAAAATCCACAGTTTGCTCCTTCATTTGCATTTCTGAATCCTATTTTAAAACATGTTTATTTTTTCCTGAGGACAGTAGTAACAAGAAGGAGAAAAAAGGGAAATAAATTAACTTCTGCTTATGACTAAAATAGGGAACATGCTGGACAGAAAATGCAGCCAGTGACAAAGAAGATATCTCCATACACCTTCAGTTTTGAAGGTAATGTACTTAAAAAAAAAAAAAAAAAAAAAAAAATCAGTGAAAAAACTTCACACCTTGTCTTATTTGTTTTGTTTGTTTGCTAGATCTTAATGTAGTAAATGTCTGTAATGCATTTAAAGAGAAACAATAAGGAATAGAAGAATAATCCCCCAAAAAGATAGGCACATGTGTTATTCTAACACATGCTTTGGAGATCACTTTCATTCTATAAGAAGAGATTATAGTAGGCTGAAATGGTGAAGAGCTTCCTGTGAATTTAACACTGTTGCATAATTCTCTTTTTTATATTATTTCTTTAAAAAGCATAAGGTAAGATATTCCAGTGAGACACTAATATTTCTGGACTGGTGAAAATGAGGGAGCAAATGAAAATAGAATGATCTGCAGTAATATCAAGTCAACTTTATGTTACTGAGAAAAAAAAAAAAAAGTAATAATTTTTTTTTTTCTCATTTGTATATGAGATGTCTGATGGCTACATATCTTTAGGCATGATTTTCAACAAATAGATCAGTCTCTTTTTTTTTTTTTTTGGGGGGGGGAGAGTGGGGATGGGGGTGCACAGTGTCACAGTCCTGCCCTACTTGTGTACTAGAAAATGTGTGGGAAGAAAGCAAAAAATATGCTAGTATGGTACTGACATACAGCAGATCCATTTGAGCAACTGCTTCAGGATATGCCTTGAGCAACTTTCATACATTAAATACTCATAAAAGGGGAAATATATTTTCTCCAGTCTGAATGGTTTATCATGTTCTCAGCTATGGTTACTCCAAAGACTGACTCAACAAAGAAGGTAAAGGTTTTCAGGAGCAGATAGATTGTCTCTTGGACACAGAAAAATCCAGTATATTCCAATTTAGAGTATACAGACACACAACATAAAAATTGGTGTTATTCCAGAGAAACAAAACACAGGGAAATGTATGTGTGATTTGAGCATGTGGTGAAAGAGGAAGCAAACTTGATTTGTTTTCTGGATGGAGGTAATATCTCTTAAGAAAATGCCGAAGAGGAAAACACAGCAAATTAAAATTTACATAAATGAAAATATATGTTAAATTAGATTCAAGAACAACATGTGAAATTTGATACCAAGTATGATAAATGTAGCCAAAGATCCACTAAAAATAATTTTCCCTACAGGAAGAAGAAAGTTGTCCTGATGAATAAAACCACACAAGAGTGCTAATGGGTTAGAAAATTAATACATTCCAACCCTCTTAATTGAGATATCTCCATATATAGATTATTGCCTCTATTAACCTACTTTAGAAAAGTAGTTTTTAAAAGCTAACAAGGAAGAACAAGGAAGAACAAGGAAGAACAAGGAAGAACAAGGAAAGCTTTGCTGAAAGTTTATTTTTAGACTTCCACATCCCGTTCCTGAGAATTGAGGTGTCTTATTATTTCAGCTCAGAGTGAAATATACAGAGTAATTTTTCCTTTAAGATGCAACTAATTATGTTAGTACATTGAAGAACATGTATGTTATGCTGTCCACAATGAAAAAAACCCACAATCAACAATTTGCCATTTTCTTCAATTAAACTGGTTACTCTTACCTCAAACTTCATTTTATAGTATATGAAAAAAAAAACACAAACCAAAACAAACACTTACGGACACTCAATAAAGCATCTATGTTGATTTAGCCAGTTGAATAAACCAAGTATATTCCAAGTTAAAAACAAACAAAAATTTTTACTATTTTTGCTCTCAAAGAACAACATAAATTTGCAATCTCCTCTATGCACATAAATTATTTTAGCCCTCATTAAGATACATCTCTGTTCAAGAATGAACAGCCACTGAACAGCAAATGGTTGTGAGGAGAATTACTGTATTTATTATGTTGGTAACAAAATGCAAATACAATGAAATAAAAATTATTTTATAATTTAGTCTTCTGAGTGAGCATATTCAGTGTGAAACAGGTATCACATACATGCTTTCCATGCCCTATTTAGACTAAGCAGCAGCTGGTAAAAGTGCTGAACCTCTTGTTCTGACAGTGTCTTCTGGGCATACAAAGCATTACAGCAATGACTGAAAAGCCATGATAATATATATTCAAAAAGGATTTAAGTAAGAAGGTAATAAATAAAAGATAACCTTAACACTGTGGAAAATAACCCAGAGTAGTATTGAATACCACTTGCAACATGACTTCTGACCTTATCTGAAGGTCAAGAGTTTCAGAAGCATTCTACCCCACTAATTCCCACTGGAAAAGCTGTGGCTAAACAGAAATTCAGAATAAATGTTGATCTTTACTGAACATCAGTACCACTTTCTGTAACAATGTTGTCTTTGCATGTTTCTCTTTCCCTTCCATGCATCAATTTCTTAAATCCTTCAGGAGATTGCTAGATTGGACTTAATAATTTCTTTGATCATGTCAGCTGTAGGGTATGCAGAAACATGTAGTTATGAATGACAATTTTCAGAGAATATATTACTCAGAAAGGACAAGCCATAAAAAAATTAAAAGGGAGACAATATAGGTGACATACACATATAAACATGATTTTTTTTTTTCCAGTGTGTCTGATGTATTCTAACATGGTCCTGAACTACAGAAGATGGCTTTAAGAAAACTCCAACAGTACCATGGGCTGCATCAACACAAGTGTAGCCAGCAGGTCTATGAAAATTATTCTTCCCCTCTCTTGAGCACTTGTGAGGCCACATCTGAAGTACTGTGATCAGTTTTGGGCTCTCCAGTAAGATGACAGGCATACAAAGAGACTGGAGGGAGTCCAGTGGAAGGCAACCAAGATGGTTGGGCATGGAGAATATGATATATAAGGAACAGTTGAGGAATTTGCATTAGTTCAGCATTTTGAAGAGGAAGCTCAGGGAGGATGATCTTGTAATCTCCCTCTTCTCTACACTGTCCTACAAGGTAGTTGAGGCCAAACTCTCTCAGAGGTACACAGGAGCAGATGAGAGGTAAATGAACCAGGTCACATCCATGATAAGTCCAATTAGATATTTGGCAAATATTTTTCACAGCGAAGGAGGTCAAATGCTGGAATAGACACAGAGAGCTTGAGGAATTACTACCTTAGAGGTATTCAAAACTTGACTGGATGAGGCCTGAGCGCTGGTCTTTTGATCAAATAATTTCTGGTGATTCATATGTAACAGATTAATTTCCCTTTGATCCAGCCTTCACAAAGATAAAGCCTGCAATGGGATCTGAATTTAAATTTCTCCCACCTAGAGCAACATAATGAAAGCTCTACCCAAGGTAGAAAAATTCTTCATTCTTCAGGTGTTCTTTTACAACCATCTTTTTATTGTTTCAAATGACAAAGATAAAAAATGCCCATAGAAAATGCCTGATTTAACTAGATTCTCCCTGTTAACACGGACTTATACATACAGTCTTTTCATTCTTAAGGTGTCTTGAGTTCTATTAGGTTCTGATGTGATTTAGAAATCCAGATTAACTAAGAAATTTGGTTTCAGCATAGGGGATAATTAGTAAATATTTGACTCCTGTTGCAGTTTCATATGCAGTTAATGAATTTAGCAATCATTGTTCCTAGTTAAAATCTACTCTGTTGGGAGGAAAAAACATTTTTAAGCCCCCTGTCCTCTAGGTATCCTATAAATTAAATCCAGCAGATACAAAATTTGCATATGTCTGACTGCACATCCAAGGGTGCACATCAGAAAGAAAGAAAACATGAGCAGGTATAGGAAATGCAGGTGTTTTGAAAGACAGTGAACTTCAGCATTTCACTAATTAAAAATCTGTATTCAAACTATCTTCTAAAAACAAACTAATAGGTACTTTACTTGTAGACCCAAATTTAGAAGAAGCCTGACTATTCTAATTATTGCAGAAACGGGCCATTTCTTCTCTCTAAACTAAAATAGAAGATCACACCCTTAGCTAATCCCTTTTCAAGGTTAATTAACATTCATTGGCACTGTAATGCTTCATGAGGACTAAAAAAGCACTTGCTAGCTCCCTCATTTTATCCATTCTTTTTCATGGGAAGACTAAGGGCCTGAGTGCACCTCTAAGGCAGATGCAATAGGCAGCACCACCATGAGTCTCTTCTCTCCTCACGTAGTGGGGAACAGACATCATATCAGGCACACCTCACAGGAAAACTATGGTCTTCTACTGGGTGTAGCTTAATCTACTTCAGAAGAACTAGTTGATAAAACTGTAGTTAATTTGCTAATAAAACAAAGTCTCTTTCAGCAAATTTTTATTCCTGCTGCTGCTATTTCCTCCAGGAGGAATGACACCAACTGTGTCTGCTCAGCAGGCAGCTCCTCTATACCTACATATCACCTCTTTAGCTCCCACCCCAAGTGCTGGTTACTACAACTGTGAAAACATGGGTCTGGAAGTTATAAGATGCAGATATCTTATCTTATTAGTAAAAGTGCCCTTACAGTTTTGTTCAGATGGCTTACTATTCATAATGAAAATTATAAACTTCACAATCTCAATACCAAACTTTAAAAGCTTTCACATGAGCAGAATCAGATTCCTTCATGTTTTAAGACTTTCAGTGTTATGACAATCCAAGGACATTCATTTAGATTTTACGAGCACCGAATATTCCTCCTAGGGTAGGTTCTATGTATTTTACACGATGGTTATGCAATCACAGCAGTTTCTTTAGCATTATGACACTTCTTACAGTAATTCATTTCTAATCTATATAGTTTTCGAAACTCTACTAATATCTCAAAAAGAACAGAAAAGGATCTCACTTATTTAATTGTATAATACATATATTTTGTGTACAACATGTTTTTCACAGATGTGCCACTCCCTGATCATTAACACAGCATATTTGATACTTTCAGGTGTGAGACAGCAATATACTTATGCTATGTGTAGGAAAATAATCAAATAAATGTTTATCAAATTATGTTATACAAGAATCAGTGTTATATCATAAAATTAAAGACTGTGGGAGGTAACTGCTGCATGAACAACTGAAACTTTAGTTTTTTCAACTCTCTGGTATTTGGACCAGGGGAAGTGGAAAGCTTCTTGTTACACACACTTGTGTTGTTTTGGAAAAAAAAAAAGTACTGCAAGCATGAAGCCGAGATTGTATAGCAGCTCTACTACCACATGAATATTCTTTTTGTGGTAATCCAATTCTCTGAAATTTTCTGAATATTAAAAAAAAATAGTTGTATAAATGTAGTGACAGGTTATTAAATTATTTTTCTCTGTATATAAGTGACTTTTTTTCTAAAGTAAATGAGAGTAAATTCTAAGCTAAATTATAGAGAAAATACAGTTTAAACTTTAAAAAAAAAGTTTTTGAGATACTAAATCAGTTTAAACATGTTGGTTCACAAAAATGTTTTAGTTGAACATTATACCCTACTTATTAGATTTGACATGTTATGTATTTTCTTTAGACAGAAATGCATCCCTATTTCAAGATGAAGAATCTATACTGGGTAGTTAACTATGTGCAAATCCTTATCACTTTGAATCATGTAGTGCCTCTTCCTTGCATCTCAAGAGTTTTAGAAAAGACTGTAAGATTCCACCTCTGAATTATCTTATTGCCAACAGCATACCCATTTCTTTTCACACTTCATTGTAGCCTGCAACTCCAGTAAATATGTTACTACTGTTGGCAGTAGGATTCAGGTATTGCATTAACTTTGCAAGGTCTCAGACTTCAGACTTGTCAGGCTTCACTTGGTTTGATGTGCCTCAAGCTATTGTTTTAACTTGTTTAGGTGTGATGGCAACTGTTTAATGACCAGGTGAATATTATCTAATTAGTTCTAGTTTTATCTTAGCTTTGAGAAATTGTGTTGTATAAAGCCGATCATGATAGCAATTTTGATACTTATCTGTAATTAACACATGGTAATAATAAGTAGTCTTCCTGTGCAGAGTGAACTATGACCCTAGAATAAACATGCAGAACAGAGAAGTGCAGTGTTAGATAATTGTAAAGGCCCTGTGTGTACCAACATGTGATGAAACCAGAAACCCTCAGCTAAATGGGTTCTTCATTGGTCAGTTATTAGTCATTAAAGGACAGCTACCTTGGGAGCTGGGCAAAACCAGTTTTAGGAATACTGAAGAACTTAAATCTAATGTATATAAAATATAGCATGTGGGCCAAAGTTTGTGTATTTGTGGAATTGCAGACCAAATAAAAAGTAAAATATACAGTTCTGGAAAAACATAAAATATCTCCCATCAGACCCTAGAAGGAGTCGTAAGTGATTTTCATCCTCAACTTCACAATCCTCCTTGTGAAAGACTCAGGATGCCAATGATTTACCATAATCTTTCATCATTTATTTTGAGGGAGACTAACAACAATGACCTAAGATACAAAACAAGCATTGAGTAAGTACGTGGAAAACATCAGTTCGTTCCCCAGAATGCTAGAGGTATTAAAAACGTGTCATTGTAATTAGCCTAATAATAGTCATTTGGTGAGACTGCAAAGATTTTGGATTAGGTTAACTAAATATACACATATTCGATGAGTATTTAGAGTGTGATTCTTTTATTCCATAGAAATTTGCCAAGGTCTTTCTTTGCTACCCCCACCCTTGAAGTTTAGTCTGAAAAAACAATAACAAAAAATCATGTCCTCCTTTCCTTCCAGTTTTCCACCATGAAGCAAAATGTCAGTAGGTTTTGCATAATTGTTGAAGAAAATAGGTTGAAGTGTATAAAAATGCAAAAAAAAAAATTACAGAAAATAAATGTTAAGTCAAGTATCATAAGCTCATGAGAGTAAACGTTCACTCTGACTCCAAATGTAAGTGTACTGCAGTAAGATCATTACCAAACAGGAAGGGGAATAAGGATATACTTTAACATACAATTACAATCAAGGCATTTTGCACCAGATGAACAACAATCTCTTAAGGATTTTTAAACTTGAAATTTTCTTAAAACCAGAAACTGAGAATAATAATCTGAAAATTTACATTCAGATGGAAACAATGGATTTCTAAATCTGTAGGTTACCTTTATACTAAACACACTGCAGAAACCTTTGCGACGCAATTTCCTGAAATCTGTACCTCAGCTGCAATCATGACACAACAATTTATTTAAAAGCTTCTCCATAATTCCAGAATTTTACAATAAATGTGAAATTCTTAGCTAAGAATAAAGTAAAATTCTAAGAACTGAGATTACATCCAGGTCTTCTTCAGAAAGCCAACAGAAACAGAAGAAAAACACATTAATTTCAATAGCAACAAATAATTTCAAAGTAAATTTATTAAGACAATGGGAAATCCAAGGATTTGTTTACACTTTATAAAGCATCTATTGTAATTTGTTTTATAATTTTAGAGAGATGAAATTAAAAACTAATTACACAAATTGTTTGTATAACACTTACGTTAAAATAATACAGTGTCTAACCTTTTTTCTTTTATTATTACTCTTTATAACAGAGCTCTAGATTTAAGAAAGTGGTAGCGCCAAGAGGTTGCATGCATCCTGTTATCACATTCCAGCCTCATATGCTCTTTATAATTTCCAATCCTGCTAGCAGTGTGATGGATCCCTGACAGATCTATTGGACAAAATGAGCAAGTCCTTACACCTGTGGATGCCAGGCAATACATTTTCACCTTTATGGCCTTCCTTTGTGGATAAACTCTGTTTCCTGCTTTGAAGCTTCCTCTTTCTCTAACACCAGAGTAAGATAGGAGCATAGGGTGTCAGTCCAACAGGTGCTGAGCACTTCCTCTGATATTTGAATCAATTTAAAAAAAGAGAAATTTGCACCAGATACAATCTGAAAATAACACAGTAGTAGCAAAAGTTATGAAAGAGAATATGTATAAAACAAGTGAGGACAAAAACAAAGCCAGTTTGTTGCTGCTTTCTGCTGGACTGAATTTATTAAGACTGGCTTTATTTACTTTTTTATTTTTTAAGTAATAAAACTTTTCACCTTTCCTCTACTAGAAAAAGACCACAGAAGGCCCAAAACAAGAGAGAGGGTAAATATTCCCTTGAGCACTGGTGACAGTTTCCTATAAAGTCTGTAACATTTCAATACAGAGACAGGATAAGCAGAGCCTGCAAACAAATGGATTGGGAGCTACCTCAGTAATATTGTTTCCAACACAGTTTTAGAAACCAAAGTGAAAGAGGCCAGAGACTACTGAAGCAGAACTTGTGCTTGTTGAAAAGAGAGAGCCAAGTGAGTATCTGAGCAATACACTGCCATGCTAGATGTGAATTTGAACACTCGAGAAGGAGAAAGGTAAAACCAGAAAGTTTATAAGGTCATTGCTACATGATTGCTGTAAACTACAAGAGGCTGAATAGCACTGATGCAAGACAAAAAGGTTACAAACAGTTGGCCCAAAGCTAAAAATGAAAAATTAATAGCCCAAAGGCTAACCCCGTGCAGGACAGAAGGTTACTACTGTAAATCAAAAGCAGGTCTCTCTAGAAAAGGAAAGGGGAGTGCTAATGAAAGAAATGTGAAGCCTAAGCACTAAGTATGAAATGCAGACTGGTTCAAATTTTTATGGTAACCTGATTTACTGGTGGAATAACATATAATTTTGCTGAACGTACTTCTGTTTAAA
Organism: Streptopelia decaocto; assembly: GCF_964273445.1. Lineage (NCBI taxonomy): Eukaryota > Metazoa > Chordata > Aves > Columbiformes > Columbidae > Streptopelia > Streptopelia decaocto. Next base: position 131,031,767 of record NC_138663.1, on the reverse strand, counting down.
ACTGATGTAAATGGTTCCAGAATCAAGCCCACAGGGCAAACATGTAACATATCTTGAAAGATCTGGAGGGTTAAAAAATATTCAAATCTTGTCTCAAAGGAGATGAGTAAAATCAGCATTTTTCCCTCAGGGTGAGTTTCACATTTTTTCCAGTAACCTCAAATATTGATAAGAGTTAACTGGATAGTACCAGAGAAATGGTGACATTATTAATTCTTTAAAATGCATTGGCCTGATTAAAATGATGAATTAGGCATGAATTCCCCATTCTGACAGGCTGCTTTTGAGAAAGAGGTCAAAGAGCTGGGCAGGAGATACATACAGAAATGAAGTTGTCTTAACTGGAAGCACCAACAAGCATTGTCATCGGGGGTAGAAACCTATCAAGGCTGTTCTGATTCTAGCCCTATTATTGTGGATTCATCATTGTATGGCTACTGGAACTCAATGACTGCTTTATTAATAATATTTCTCCTCTTCGAAAACATATTTTTTACCTTTTGTAGAATTTAAGAACAAAAGGGAAAAAAAGTCTCAATACTGTAGGCCCTAAAATTACCCAAATTACTCCTATATAATGAGTCTAACAGTTCAGGCTATTCTAAAGAATTTAGTATACACTTACTCAGAGAAACTAATAGATGAAAAAAACTAAGAAGTTCATGTATCTTACTCTCCCTTGCTGACAAATGGTTCTTTGAGTTAGAGACTCTCTAACCAGTGACAAAAAAACAAACAAGCAAACAACAACAACAACAAAATAATATATTTTGGTGTCTTAAATTTTGAGAATAAAAATTTGAACATGGATAATACATGATGAATCTCCTACTATATGTAGATAAAAGTTTGTTACATATAACAGAGTTAAAAAGAGGTATTATTTTACAAGCTTGTCCAGAGCAAAATTATAATCCCTTCTCCTCTTATTATCTATAGTAAAATACGTAGGAACAATCCACTGATGAAAAAGAACACATAACTGCATTTAGTATTTTTATTATTTTTCTGTTGAAATTAAGCTCTCTTTTAAGTCATTTGGTGCATTATAACATTCATAGCAGTCCTAGATTGTCATGTAAGTGGGATTCTGAATATATAGAGATGTTTAGGCATGAAGTACCTTTATCAGTAACTCTGGAATTCATTGTTTCCTAAAGGCTTTGAATATATCTCATGGCATGACAAATTGTCAAGGTACCCTGTATCAGTTGAACTGTGAAAACTTCATATGATGTCTTAGATTAATGCAGGTGCAAGGTATTGCATCTTAGTGTAATCCTCTTTCATCAAAAGCTGTACCAAATCATGCAGAAATATCTGTAACATCATCAACATTTATTCACTAAATATAACAGACCATTGTGGAAAAGTACACAAAAGAATAGTTCATGTCAACTGTATTAGGCTACCAGATACTGAAGATCTTGCTGTTGGTGTAGTTTATGCCAAATCAGACAGGGTGTCAAAACCAGAATAGTGAAGCCATAACTTTATGCTCACAAAGGAGAGATGCTACAAGTCTACTGTTGCTGGCTGCTCCAACCACCATATCTTGACCTTTTTTTTTTTTTTTTTTGAGTTCTGTCTCTTTTGCCTTCTAGCAGATAGCCCAACCAACATAACATCTTTCACAATGTCAGCTACTCTCATATTCTTTCAGACACCAGTGAGCAGTGTGGGCAGGGACTGTGGGGATGGAGTCTTGGGCACCAGAGTGGGTGGCAGTGGAGCTGCTTAGGCAGCATGGTGCCCTCGTTCCCTGACTAGACTCTGTACCTCAGTGAGGGAAACCAGGCTGGACTAGGGCTGGGAACCAGGGCCGGCCACAACTCATCGTTACCACATGCTGCTCCAGGCCTTGGGCAGGACCCTTGTCTATCCAGACAGCCAAGTCAGCACAGAAATATCAAGATCAGGAAAACTGGCTACAGGCATGACTGCAACTTAGCTCAGGCTCTTGCCGGTGGTCCATAAAGGTAGCTCCCAAAACTATGTGTGAAGGCCCCAGGCAAGGCTTCTCAAGACTCTCTCAATTTAGCTGTTTTTCACAAAAGTCAGATCCAAATTTACACAGTATCATAGGAGAGCTGACCTTGAACACAAGCAGCCTAATCCATAGGAGTCAGGAGAAGAACATGTAGATCCAGTTATTTAACTCAAAACCTTGATATGAACTGTGTCCACCAGACTGCCTGCAACTTGTTAGCCAGGCAGGTGACACAGAGTGTTTCCTGACTACTTCACAGAATCACAGAATCGACTGGGTTGGAAAAGACCTCAGAGATCATCGAGTCCAACCCTTGGTCCAACTCTAGTCTGTTTATTAGATCATGGCACTAAGTGCCATGTCCAATCTCAGTTTAAAAACCTCCAGGGACGGCGAGTCCACCACCTCCCTGGGCAGGCCATTCCAATGCCTGACCACTCTCTCTGTAAAGAATTTCTTTCTAATATCCAGCCTAAATTTCCCCTGGCAGAGTTTAAGCCCATGCCCCCTTGTCCTATTGCTAACTGCCTGGGAGAAGAGACCAATCCCCACCTGGCTATAACTTCCCTTCAGGTAGTTATAGAGAGTGATGAGGTCACCTCTAAGCCTCCTCTTCTCTAGACTAAACAACCCCAGCTCCCTCAGCCTCTCCCCATAGGTCTTATGCTCAAGTCCCTTCACCAGTCTTGTTGCTCTTCTCTGGACCCGCTCCAGCACTTCAATGTCTTTCCTGAACTGAGGGGCCCAGAACTGAACACAATACTCCAGGTGTGGCCTCACCAATGCAGAGTACAGGGGAAGGATCACTTCCCTTGTCCTGCTGACCACGCTGTTTTTGATACAGGACAGGATACCATTGGCCTTTTTGGCCACCTGGGCACACTGATGGCTCATGTTGAGCTTCCTGTCAATTAGTACCCCCAGGTCCCTTTCTGTCTGACTGCTCTCCAGCCACTCTGCGCCCAGCCTGTAGCGCTGCAGGGGGTTGTTGTGACCAAAGTGCAGCACCCGGCACTTGGCCTTATTGAACTTCATCCCATTGGAATCAGCCCATTTTTCCAGTCTGTCCAGATCCCTCTGCAGAGCCCTCCTGCCTTCCAGCAGGTCGACACTCCCTCCCAACTTGGTGTCATCAGCAAATTTGCTGATGATGGTCTCAATTCCCTCATCTAAATCATCAATAAAGATGTTAAATAGGACTGGACCCAACACTGACCCCCGGGGAACACCACTAGTGACTGGCCGCCAGCTAGATGCAGCCCCATTCACCAGCACTCTCTGGGCCCGGCCCTCCAGCCAGTTCTTAACCCAGCGTAGAGTACACTTGTCCAAGCCATGGGCTACCAGCTTTTGCAGGAGTATATTATGGGAGACAGTGTCAAAGGCCTTGCTGAAGTCCAGATAGACCACATCCACGGCTTTCCCCTCATCCACCAGGTGAGTTACCTGATCATAAAAGGAGATCAGGTTGGTCAGACAGGACCTGCCTCTCCTAAACCCGTGCTGGCTGGGTCTGATCCCTTGTCCATCCTGAAGGTGCTGTGTGATTCCATTCAGGATGATCTGCTCCATAACCCTGCCAGGTACTGAGGTCAGGCTGACAGGCCTGTAGTTGCCAGGGTCAGCTTTGCAGCCCTTTTTGTGGACTGGGGTAACATTGGCCAATTTCCAATCATATGGGACCTCACCAGTGAGACAGGACTGTTGGAAGATGATGGAGAGAGGCTTGGCAAGTTCTTCTGTTAGCTCCCTCATCACCCTAGGATGGATCCCATCTGGTCCCATAGACTTGTGAGGATCCAGATGGCTCAGTAAATCACCAACTATTTCCTCCTGGAATACAAGGGCCCTATTTGGGTTCCTATCTCTGTCAACCACCTCCAGAGATGAGTTGTCCTGAGGGCCACCTGTCTTACTGGTAAAAACTGAGGCAAAGTAGGTATTAAGTACCTCAGCTTTCTCCTCATCTTTGTTAACTATATTTCCCTCAAAGTCCAACAGAGAATGGAGGTTTTCCTTGCCCCTCCTGTTGTTGTTAACATATTTGAAGAAGGACTTTTTATTATCCCTGACAGAATTGGCCAAATTAACTTCAAATTGCACTTTTGTTTCCCTGATTTTTTTTCTGCATGATCTAGCTATTTCCATAAATTCTTCATAAGTAGTCAGCCCTTTTTTCCACAGTCGGTAAAGTCTCTTTTTATTTCTGATTTCACTCAGAATCTTCCTGTTTAACCAAGCCAGTTGTCTTCCCCGCCGGCTAGCCTTTAGGCACACTGGTATAGCCTGTTCCTGTGCACTCAAAACCTCCTGCTTGAAGCATGTCCAACCCTCCTGGGCCCCCTTGTTTTTAAGCATTGTTTCCCAGGGTATGCTCTGAACTAGACTTCTGAATAGGCAAAAATCTGCCCTCCGGAAGTCCAGCGTAGAGGTTTTGTTAATGGTTTTCCTTGCATCTCTGAGTATTGAAAATTCTATTATTTCATGGTCACTATGCCCCAGGTGGCCTCCAACCACTACATCTCCCACCAGCCCTTCCCTGTTTGTAAACAGTAGGTCTAGCGGGGTCTTGCCTCTGGTAGGCTCATTTACCAGCTGATGAAGGAAATTGTCCTCTATACACTCTAGGAACTTCCTAGACTGCCTCTTCTGTGCAGTATTGAGCTCCCAGCAGATATCTGGCAGGTTAAAGTCACCCACAAGAACAAGGGCCGTCGATTTTGAGACATCTGCCAGCTGCTTGTAGAATAATTCATCTCCTTCATCGTCCTGGCTGGGTGGTCTATAACAGACACCCACGAGGATGTCAGCCTTGTTGGACTTCCCTCTGATTCTGGTCCACAGGCACTCAACCTTGTCACTGCTGACCTCAAGTTTAACAGATTCAAGTGATTCTCTAACATACAAAGCCACCCCTCCACCTCTCCTACCCTGCCTATCTTTTCTGAAGAGCTTGTAGCCACACATAGCAGCACTCCAGTCATGAGAGTCATCCCACCATGTTTCTGTGATGGCAATCATGTCATAGCTTTCCTGCTGCACGATGGCTTCTAGCTCCTCTTGTTCGTTGCCCATACTGCATGCATTAGTGTACATGCACTTCAAGTGGGCTGCTGGTTTCACTCTTAATTCGGGTTTTCCATCTTTCATCTGATCTTTGGAGACCCCAGTTTCAATCCCTTCCCCCTTCAAACCTAGTTTAAAGCCCTCCTGATCAGCCCTGCCAACTTACGGGCTATAGTCCTCTTGCTCTCCCTAGAAGGATGAAGCCCATCTGATTTGAGGAGAGTAGGTACCATGGAGCTTGCCCCATGGTCAAAAAACCCAAAATTTTGACGGTGACACCAATCCTTAAGCCACCTGTTGATGAGATGAGCTTTTCTACTCCTCTCTTTATTTAGCTCCTCATCCATCTCAGCTAACACAGGAACTGAGGCGAATATCACTTGTGCTCCCGTCCCATGAACTGATCGACCCAGTGCTTTAAAGTCTTTTTTAATTATCTTGGTACCTCTTCTGTTGATGTCTTCGCTGCCAACTTGGACTACTAACAGGGGATAGTAGTCTGAGGGCTGAATTAGCTCTGGAAGTCTTCTATTAACGTCCCTCACCCTGGCCCCAGGAAGGCAGCAGACCTCCCTGTGGGATGGGTCTGGGCGACATATAGGGCCCTCTGTTCCCCTCAGAAGGGAGTCACCAACTACTACCACTCTTCTTTTTTTTTTTTCCTCTTACAGCTGCAGTTGTGATCCTTTTTGTACATAAGCATCATTTCTTGGAATGCTTTTAGCTTAAACACTTCTGATTATTATGCAAACCTACATTACTGTAGGTGGTATACTCCACCTCTACATAAATCTCTACATAAATCTCTACATCAGTTGTTACTGTGGAAGGATTGTAAAGGAATCTGAAAGTAATCTATGCCTGCTATGGACAAATAATGTTACATCTGTCTAGATTTCTTCTTCCATTCTTTATAGATGCTTCACACGGACAACTGGGATTTCTTTCCTTACTTTGAATACAGAACTGAATATTGGGACCATTTTTGGTCTTGGAAGAGAATCAGAAGTACCATATATATATATATATATATATATATGATGATATGAAAACTGAATTGTTGAATAAATTTTAACATGCCAGCTGTGAGCTAGTAAAATATCTTGTAAATTCTGCGTCAATTTCAGAACATATAAAATAGATCAGGATAAGTCAGCACTAACAAAACATGAACAAAACTTCCCAATAACCAGAGTCCAATATAGTTGTATATATTGATGCTAGAACTTGACCATTATTTCAGCTATACTAAATTATCCATATAAATTTCCCCAGGACACACTCTTCTGATATGTGGAAAATCACAAATGTATTAGACAATACTATGAAGCTTCTCCTCTTTATTCTTACACCTAACACCTGTGTAATCATTGGTTCTTAGCTCACAAAAGTATCCTCACAGTTAGGAACTGGAAAATACTGAAGCATCCTAGCCAGGCTGTTAGTGTTGTTGTACAACACAGGTTGTGGCATCAAGTTGTAGAATGGGCCAGAATAAGAGCCCCCTCCAGTTGCTTTCCACTGCTTTGGTAATGGAAAGCAGCTGTAAACCCACTTTAGCTGAACATTTAAGCTGGGTCTATGGTTATTTTGCACTGTCTGAGAAGTACAAAGCAGCTGGAGCCTACTAACAAATCTGGCTTTCTTTTTATGTATTCTGGTAGTGAGGGATTAATTTTCAGACCAGATGTAATTGCTCACTGGTGAGAAGGGTTTTTATACTTTCCACATAGATATTATGCAATATAACATTTTAAGAGGGTGTATTAGTACAAGCTGCGAGTGATTCAAATCAGACACATGCAGTGTTATAAAGTCAAACATTTTCCTTTTCTAATTTAAAATTGTTTTCTCATAGAATAAATAATATTTTACTCTTGAAGGGTTTTCTTTTTTTCATTTGTGGAAAGACCAGATGGGTATCACAGGTCATTCACAGTTATGAGAGAAACAACAACAAAACAATCCCTTTTCAGAGGTGAGATCTTGTATTCTTTACAGGAAAAAAAAATTGTTTCCTTAGATGAAAACCTTTTGTATTCTAGTGTAATTGCTAATATCTGTGGGGTGTCCTGGAAAATGAGATGCTTTGTATCAAAGAGTTGTAACTTATCCCTTTGCATAAAATCTAAATAAATAAATTGGAACAGACCTTAAGACATCATGCAGGGAGGAGATACAAGTAATACAGCTGTGAAATCAGTGAAAAACCTCAAGTGATAACAAGTGGACAAGATAAAATTATTTCACAGTGGGACTAGGGTGATCTGGCTATATTTTTTGTTGTTGTTGTTAAAAGACAGGAAGAGAAGGGTTTTTTTTGGACATTATAAAGAATCTTAAACTGCTTCCTGCTGTTGTAGTACAAATAACTGCTATTGGAAGAGTCAATCAAGGATGGATTATTTTTCTCAGGCTATAAAGATTATTTTTTCTTGATGAGTTATATGTTATTTTACATACCCCAGAAAACAGTACAAGCAAATGAATTACAGTCTCATCAAGCACAATCTTAAATGAAGCATTTGATGAAGGGGTGATTTCCTTCTTCTCCCAAGTCTGAAGAAGCCATCTATGGCTATGGTGAAAACATGACTAAAAGAAGTGCACTTACAAATAGGACTGATGTACGTATTTGTGGTGAGTTGATCTTGGCTAGATGCCAGTGTACACCAAGCCACTCTATCACTCCCTTCCTCAGCAGGATAAGGGGTGTGGGAGAGAAAATAAGACAGAAAAAACCTCATGAGTCAAGACAAAGGCAGTTTAATAAAGCCAAAGCCACATGCAGAAGCAAAGGAAAACAAAAGATTTATTCTCTACTTCTTATCAGCAGGCAATGTCCAGCTACTTCCCAGGAAGTAGGGTTTCAGTATGCATAGCAATTTCTCTGGAATACAAATGTCTTAATAACTGATTCCCACGTGTGTGTGTGTCCCTGCCTTTCTCTTCTATTGCTGAGCAGACACCACTCGCTCACCCCCTCCCCTATCTGCACCCCCCAGCAGGGGAGAGAATCAAAAGAGAAGGGAGAAACTTGGATTGAGATAAACACAGTTTAATAAAATAACAAAATACTAATACACTACTAGTAAATATATATATAAAATAGAAATAAAAGATACTCAAGACAATTCCTCACGAACACGCTGAGTAGCCAGTCCTAGGAAGCAGCCTGGTCCCAGTAGTTGATTCAAAGAGAGAGAAGAGAGGGAAAAGGCAGAAAAGCCCAGAGGCCTTTGCAAAGGCTGGGATAAACAACCTCACTGAACCTCCTGGCTACCCCAGAGAGGGAGAGAGAGGGAGAGAAAGCCGCTCAGAATGTCCTTGGCTCTCAGACCAGAGAAATTAAAAACATTAACTCTGTACTGGGGTGTTATCTGCTTGTTCTCAAACTAAGTCCAAGTAATGAGCATGCTAGCTATGAAAAAGGAAGGTTTGTAACTGCACGAAGAAAATTCATTCATTTTCAGTCAAACCAGCACAGCTATCAATGCAAAAACCAGTGCTATGAGGTCTGCTATAGGGAATATTAACTCCATCTCAGCCACACCCAATACAATGTTCTTTCAAGGAATATTAGCAAAGCTCAGCTAGACTGTTGGCTGTGAAAACTAAGTAGCTTACACTTTCAGCAGAAAATGTAAAGGATGTTATCAGTCAAGATACCATAATTCATGAATAGTACAGAAAAGTAGGTCCCATTTAATGGACCTCTGCTGCCAGTGACTTCAGTGCTTTCACCTTCACAAAGCTTATTTTCTTCAGAGAACGAAGGTGCATAGGAATATTCCCACTGGCATAGAACATAGGAACAGCTGTTGTTATAAGACTGATTTCAACAGCCTTGGCACAGACCTGTGTAGCATGGACTTCTGCAGAACAGAGAGCTCACGGCAACAGAAACCTAATGTTCAGGATCACACCTCACAAGTTCTGCATCTACTTTGGAATTACATGAATGGTGTCACTGAAATATCTACTTTAGCATATCTGCTATAAATGACACCTACCAGCTCACACATAAGAGTGTCTACATTCTAGATAAGTGCATTTGATCAGATGAATCCCACACACTGTTGGCCTCTCCAAGATGTGGCATAAGAAAACATAAAAGTGTAAGAAAGAAAATTACTTTCTCAAAAAAATGATCAGTGAGCACAAGGAGACATGAGGAAAAGCACAGATAGGCTAAGCTTCAAGACCAGCATCTGCAGAAAAATAGTGAAAATTTGTGACAAATGTTGGACAGATGAGCAAGAAGGGAGAAATTATCTTTTGAATGCACAGAAAGAAAGAACAAAACAAAACCAAACAAAACCAACTCTCTCAAGAATTTTGACACTACTTTTGACAAAATTAAGAAGGCAGGAAAGGAGGTGATTTAGTTTCAAGTATGTGTATAGAGCAATGCATATGATTCTTTAGAGATTCAAAAGTTCATGGTGTTCTGCAGGGATTTAATCTTTTTTTTTTTCACTTGTTTTCAAATAGTTTCCAGTGATTAGGACAAGTTAAGCTCAGGCTACTGAGGCCAAGCATGAATTACTATCTCCTGCTTTTCAGTAAGCTTATTTAAATTCACTGCTATTGATACCAGAGCCACAAAACTTCAGTTTTTGGCCTAGAAGAACAAACTTATATCTGGTAATACTGTGGTTAGAAATGTCATCTCTGCTTCTAAAGTGATCTTCACACTCAAAACCACTGTACATATTTAAACATACTCTGGATGTTCACATGGCTCCTACTCAATTTTTTAACCAAAGTGAAATTCATCCTTCCTAAAGGTTCTGCAAAAGTATCTTTTCTTTTTTCAGGTCTATAAATAAGTCTTAATTTGGATATGACAATTATGTTCAACTTCCCTTGCAGATTTTAACAGTTAGGTATTCAAAATATTCAGCATGGCTCAGTAAGGCAACATGCCATGACTAATCAGTGAAGGTCTGGTAGTCAAGAGACAAGCACGTACTTATTCCTTTACAGCATATTGAAGAGATGTCTTTTAATGTTTAGGAACACAAACTACCCTATATGCTGAATTTGAGAGACTACAAGATAAAGATTACTTTGTACATTTCCTCCAATGCACATTTTTTCCCTTCAGTTCTCTCATCTTCAAAATTCCACTCCTATACATATACATTAGTTGCTGCAGTAATACGTGTATAAAACTTTTCACTTACATTTCACTCAACATTTTTGAAAAGAAACTAGCTGTCTATGGATTATATCCAAAGCCCATTGATGTCAGAAAGTTTTCTGCAGGTTTTGCCTGAGGATTTAAGTGCATGGAAAAGCTCATGACAGTATCTGTCAAGAGTAATTTGAAAGAAAGATTAATATTTGTAAGCTAGAAGCAATGACTGAGAACCAGTAGTTTGACCTCTTTCCACCGAATCTCATTCAGATGTCTGCATCAAATCTGTAACCTTGTGGTTAAAATTAGAGCACACCTTTTGGAAGACATCCAGCAGTCTTGTAAAGTTTGCACAGTGTGAGGAGTGCAAGACCTTACTTCATAAATTACTCCAATCATTAATTGTCCTTGCTGTTAATTTCTTAAAAAAAAAAGTACTAGTTGCACCTTATTTTCCATTTCAGTGTGTTCAGCTTCAATACTGGAAATTAATGTAGCTGAAATAAGTGTTTAGTAAAGAGCCCTCTACTGTCGAAAACATTCTTCCTGTGTAGGTTCTTGTAGAACATAATCAAGTTACCTTGTAGCTTTCTCTACAATAAGATAAATGGATTGCAGTGGAAAAGAGATGTCCTTGTTACAGAAGGCAGAATGAAAGCATTTTGTACAAATAATCTGTACCAGAACAACTAGAAGGCTTATCAGATTTTCCTTACCTCTCAAGACAGCACATAAGCTCCTCTGAAACTACTCAGAATCGCATGCACTCACACAAAAGGGAATACTAACAGTGACTGTGGTAACTTTTTTTCAAGCTAACTGGTTATGTACTACAAGGAGTAAAACTTCAGAAGCCAACAGTATTGAGGCCTTACACTTTGACTACATTCAAGATGGAAAATATCAACCAACCATCCATGTACACATATATATGCATATGGATCTCCATAAATATAAAAATCAGTTTTCATTACTGAGATCAAAGGTAGGGCAGGTAGAAAAATCCTGTGTGTCAGCATTTCAACAGTAAAAGGATTTTTAAAAATGAAGGAAAAGAAAAGTTTCAGTATAATATCCTGTATCAAAAATATCTTCCTTTGTTCCATAAAGATTATTAATGCATGTTGAAGAAGCAATTGCAATACAATGTGTCATGGTATTTACCATTTTATAAGCTGATTTTTTTTTTAAAGAAGCTAGACATTTTTAGAAACATAGGATCACTTAGGACATTCTTATGTCTTGACATTGAAGTTATATTTAAAGCATACATTTCAGGACAAAGAACAAAAATATTTTTGGACTAAGAACATGATTATAGTCAAATTCAATTATTGTGGACAAAGTGAGTTTTCTCAGACACAAATACTCACTGTATTTTACCAGTCCAACATCACTTCTGATACTTTTATCTTCTAAGAATAAGCAGAATAGAATCTTCTAGCTATAAGCATTATCTTTAATTTGGTGGTGTGAAAAAAACCAGACCCTAATTGCATATTTAATGCCAAGGATAACAGCAGGTATTTTGATAATATTTTAATGCAATTCTTATGTTTTATTTCTGTTAATATAAACATACCATAATTAAGACTTACAAACCAATTATTTATTGTCCAAGCCTCTTTGTGTATCAAACATTCATTTCTATTAATATTACTAGCCACAAAAAATAATTAAAAAAACACCCCTGTATTTTGATAGAAACCCAGCCATTTAAATCATAAAACAGGGTGCTATTGCATTAATTTACTCGATTTATGAAGATGTTGCAGAGTATTTATTATTTAGCTAAATAATGCAAGACAGTTTAAAGTTAAGTGTTGGGACATGAATGCTCTTATCAATCTTTTTTATAAATTTTGACAAATTAGTAGTTGGATTCACCACTATAACATGTCTGTTTTGGGGTTTTTGTTTGCTTGGAGGGATGGGTGTGTGTTCATTTTGTTACAAGTAAACATGAAACATTAAACAAGTTTGCTAAAGTACTTCCTGACTGGGATTTTTCCTTTCTGATAAATAGAAAAACTCTAGAAGGAAACAATTTACTTGAATGGGTACTGTGCACTAGGAATCCATCTCAATCAATTACCCATGATGCTTTAAAAATGGACTCTAACTAATGTGTAGGTTTGCTCTACTAGTAAAGTAGATACATGCTTCCTATGGAAAGCTTTCCTTACTAGTTGTATGGGACATTGTCTCTAGAATACAGACAGAAAGATCCTTACATATTGATCAGTGTTAGAAGAGACATTTGAAGCAAGAAGAACCATTAACCAACCTCAAACTCTTTATTTAATTTATTGTACACAAATTTAAGCATCTTGAAAAAAAACAGATATGAAAATGTGTATCATAACCTCATGTTACTTGATTGTGGATTTAACTGCTAAAATTAATTGAAATGGTGTTTCTATGTAGGCAATATATTAAGCTGCTGAATCTACTTATTATGCAACCATTGGCAAATTAATTATATGCCAATTTTCTTAAATAAATATTTTTGAGCAAATTTAAAAATAATCTAATTGCTCGGTACTTTACCATTTTCACATTTTATAGACACAAAGCAACTGACCAACAGTTCAATGTTATGCTTTACTAGACCATTACAAATTCTGACTATTTTAGCTGTTTTAACACAAGTCATTGTAAATACAAATATCATTTCAAAATTAGTATGACTTGAAAGTACTTTAAGACACAGTAGCAGTATGGACTTGCAGTTCATTACTCCACAACCAAGGAATATTTTATGAATATAAAGCTACTGTTGAAATTTTTCTCCAAGATTAATAGATACCGTATAGACTTTTTTTTTTTTTTTTTTAAATGGCTTGTTTGAGAAAGGCAAAAGTTCACCTTAATAATTGGGGCATGGAGGATTGTTTTCATTACTTAAGATTTCCTCTCTCCTGGCCCCATCACCTCTTCTTACAAATGAGAGGTTTGGGCACTCTATTGTAGAAACAATTATCTAGGTTTTACAGTCTGAATATAACACTAGTGTATAAGAAGGTCACTGGCACCTTAGTTTGCAAGTTGCTCAGGGTGAAATACAGCTTTAGGCAAAATTTCTGGAGACAGACAAAGCATTACCTAACTTCTATCTAAAACTACTAATACGGACATGATTATGCATTTAAGTAATATCAACTTTGTGCAAATATGAAACAGAAAGGCACACTTCATTTATAACTGTTCAGGAGATGCACAACTTAGTTCTACTGCTATGATCATCTTCCTAATAACATGGTTTGTTTTCAGTATTGCAAAGAACAGACAAAGGTAAGATAGGCAAATTGTAAGTTTTTTTCTTCCTTTTTACTGATTCTATACATATTTCAGGAGTAAACATTACAAATTTGTCTACCTGAACAAAAGAAATACAGATTATGAGGAGAACTGGCAGACTGACTACCAGCTGTTAGGAAAGCAGTCCTTCTTCTTCCTGTCATTTGTATTACCTAATATACTTTAGTTTAGTAACTTCAGCAACTCCATTCCTCTTTCCAGCAGTGTGAACTTCGGAGAAACACTATCCCTGTAATAAGTTATATTTCTGCATAGAATTTAATCTATTATAACCTAAAATTCTCCTGCTTTTGGATATTGATTCTTAGACCACTTGTTACTATAAGAACTCACAGAGGGTCAACAAAACCTCTACACTAAGAAGAAAAAATCATTTTGCATCTGGTTTGATAGTAACGGACATGTGTATGTGGCGCATCATCAACCAGAACTTCCACATACCATCGAAATAGCATTATGCATTATGGGGGACATATTCTCTCCAAAAAACAGACCCACAGGTTCAAAATAATTATTTAGAGAAAAATAGCTTAGTTGAAGAGGTGTGGTCTAGACAATAGAGTAGTGAGGTGGGTTGCAAACTGGCTTAAAGAGAGAAGCCAGAGAGTGGTAGTCAATGGTGCGGAGTCTAGTTGGAGGCCAGTATCTAGTGGAGTGCCTCAGGGTTCAGTACTGGGGCCAATATTATTCAATATATTCATTAACGACTTAGACGAGGGAATAGAGTGTACTATCAGCAAGTTTGCTGATGACACTAAGCTGGGAGGAGTGGCTGACACGCCAGAAGGCTGTGCTGCCATCCAGCGGGACCTGGACAGGCTGGAGACTTGGGCAGGGAATAACCTAATGAAATTTAACAAGGGAAAGTGTAGAGTCCTGCATCTGGGCAGGAACAACCCCAGGTTCCAGTATAGGTTGGGAAATTACATATTAGAGAGCAGTGTAGGGGAAAGGGACCTGGGGGTCCTGGTGGACAACAGGATGACCATGAGCCAGCACTGTGCCCTTGTGGCCAGGAAGGACAATGGCATCCTGGGGTGTATTAGAAGGGGGGTGGTTAGTAGATCAAGAGAGGTCCTCCTTCCCCTCTACTCCACCCTGGTGAGACCACATCTGGAATATTGTGTCCAGTTCTGGGCCCCTCAGTTCCAGAAGGACAGGGAACTGCTGGAGAGGGTCCAGCGTAGGGCAACGAAGATGATTAAGGGAGTGAAGCACCTCCCTTATGAAGAAAGGCTGAGGGAGCTGGGTCTCTTTAGTTTGGAGGAGACAGAGAGGTGACCTTATTAATGTTTATAAATATATAAAGGGTGAGTGCCATGAGGATGGAGCCAGGCTCTTCTCGGTGGCAAACAATGATAGGACAAGGGGTAATGGGATCAAGCTGGAACACAAGAGGTTCCACTTAAATTTGAGAAAAAACTTCTTCTCAGTGAGGGTGACAGAGCACTGGAACAGGCTCCCCAGGGAGGTTGTGGAGTCTCCTTCTCTGGAGACATTCAAAACCCACCTGGACATGTTCCTGTGTGACCGCACCTAGGCGTTCCTGCTCCAGCAGGGGGATTGGACTAGATGATCTTTTGAGGTCCCTTCCAATCCCAAACATACTGTGATACTGTGATACTGTGATATCTGCTCGCTCTAATTGCCTTTAAAGATGTGGTCTGTATAACTGTCAGAGACACTTTGTCATCATGAGGCTAGCACATAGCATAAAAAGGATGTCAGACAGGAAAACATTAAAATCCTGAGCATTTTTCTGGAGCAGCATTTTGAATTCTCAACAGATGTCACTAATGTACCTGATTTACGGTAACACACACTTTTACATTTTGTCATTCATATTGACTTTCCATTTGACACTCTCTAATGGGTAATCAAGGTCAACTAAAGCATAATCAATTAGTCTGCATTAATTGGTGGCCAGACTAACTTTTTCTTGTGGTTTCCGACATATCCATGTACTGTACATCTTTCAGCTTTCCCTCGGGCCACCCCTCAAGCATGTTGTTTTCAGAGTAATTATAATGAGTTAGAACTTTTTTTGTTCAATGACATTCTGGCAAATTATTCTCCAGGAGCACCAAGCAGAGGGTAAATTTTGTCTTAAAATATTCCATGGTTCTATCAAAAATAACATTTGCTCTTTTAGTAGCACATTGACAGTAATGCTATAAAAGATATCTTGACAATCAGAGTGGCAGGTCAGATGACAGGCAGAAAATTCCCATGTCAGAAAATATTACTAAAGGGGGAGAAGAAAAAAAAAAAAAAGAAAAAGAAAAAAAAAGAAAAGAAAAGGATATGTTTCTGCTATAGTCTCTGAGCGTTCCCCTTCACATCCTTCACATACACCTGGGGAGAGTAGAGTCTCTCTTTAACTGAATCAGGGCATGAATAACAAATTTGCTCTTTCCAGCCTTACAAAGGCATGCAGAAAGGAAAACCATTTACATCTACAAGATATAGGATGGTCTGCAGTCAGTGTAAACCTCGGCTGGATAAGCCTGTTCACATCTTTTGCTCTTTCATGCCATGCTTCCTCTCCTCCCTCCCCTACCTACCACGATTAACCTCTCCCAATGATCTTATCCCTAGTTCTCTCTAGCATTCCTATTAACTTAGAAAGCATTGCAAATTTCTCTTAGAGCCTTATGACAATCACAACTAAACAAGATTTGATTGCGAGAAAATGCAAATTCCTAATGTGAAGTGTTTACAGAGTCAAGAAAGCCTTCTAGTCCTCATTCTGAGCCTTCTGACAGTACTTGGTTCTGTCATGAGAAGGTAGTTTTTTCTTCCAGTATGCTGAATGCTGCCCTCCTTTTGCAGTTATCTACAGACTTGCTGACTAAGCATTTTGTGTCATTGTCCAGACCATTAATGAAAATGCTAAATAACCCCATTTAGCAGTCATTAGGATGTGCCCAAGAGATAACCACTAGAAACCAGCTGGAGTTTGTCCCATTGATTATAATTACTTACGCCCAATGGCCCACTTGATTTTCCAGCCACCAATTCATTCACTGAAATAGTCCATATCTCAGCAATTTGACTATAAGGATGCAATGGGAAAGCATGTCAAGAGCTATGCTGAAGGCAAACAATATGCACTTCTCCCCTTACCCACACAACAGATCACCTCATCATAAAAAGCAATTGGTGCAGTCAGCTACAATTTGCCTTTATTGGTAAATTTGTGCTGAATGTTCCCAGCCACCTTGTCTTTTGTGTGTCTGGACATGGCTTTTGTAGGATGCTTTATTGAAGATGAATGTGAGGTTTGCCTACCTCCGTAAACAAGGAACTTCTCCCTTGCCATCACCTTTCAAAAATTATGGAGAACAGCCTTGCAATAACATCAGCCAGCTTCTCAGCACCCTTGAAGGCATCACACTGGGCTACAGACTGGGCTCACACATCTGGAAGACATGGATGTTAGCTACATTACCAGAAGAATCCATGGCAGTGACATTAGTACCTCAGTCCTTTCAGTCCTGTCACTATGCCTACTGCCGCATTGAGCAGTAAGACCACAGACTCCTTAGTCTTTCTTTTGCTGTCAGTTTCCAGGAATGTCTTCATTTTAATGGTGTTCCCTTTTAGCTCAGTCCAGCAGTATTGACTTGTGTAGACAGCAATAACAGCTTGGGAATGACCAGCAGTCATTTTTTCCTAGAAATCTCAGTCTACAGCTGCAGAAATAGTATACTAACTTGAGACTTCTCAAAGAAAAGCATGCAACTAATGGCCTTTGAAAGCTTGTCACTCAAAGATGGTTTAAGACTCTAGTTTAAGGGCTTCATACAAGTGAAAGAATTATTTAGGTTGGTGCCATGGAGACATATACTGCTGAGAGACTGATGACAGATGTCGTCAAGCTAAATGAAAATTTTCCATGAAAAGGAATTTATTTGATCATTTTTATGACATGGGTCAGAGCATTTTGACTTTTGTCACCCAAGGCAGGCATATGAAGTTTCATGGATATTCATGCCAGATGTCCTTCCAACCATATACTCCAAATGGCTTTTGACACTGTTGAAGTAGGTTGGAGGCCCCAATGCAGTGACATCTGTCAGCATTTATCTCTGCAGGTTCATTTGTTTCCCTCCACTCCCACCAACAATATATCCCATACTTATGCTATCTGTATTGAAACGTGTTCACATACAAAAGCATCTAATATGAGCATGTTTAAATACAGAACACAGTCGAAGTAAGGCAACGTAGAAGTTAGTCTATTTGAAGTATTGTGTTTTATTTTCTGCTTGCTATGTATTCCACTGGCAGTGCGTTCCTAGGCAAGCAACACTCTGTGGGGGCAGAGGGTGACAGAGTCTTTGCAGATCTTGTCCACTTATCCATCGTAATTTTGAACAAATGCTTTCTTTGCTTCTTAGCTATTTCATAGTAATATCTTCCAACTGAAAGACTGAAGAAGTTAATTAGCATTTATTTAGCTGTCCCCTAATCCAGACAGAAACAGCTTAAAATGACAGGCTTTACTGAACATACAGTCCCATCTGAGACATCCATCACCTTAACATCTCAAAATTAAGAACATGTGTCCTATTCACAGAAAGATAATGGGTAAAATCATGGGATGTCTCCAAGCCTCACTAAGAACAAGACAGGCTATGGGGTTTATCTTTCTGGATTGAGGAAAATGATAATTTAATTATTTTGCTTGATTTGGTCACCATAGCAACAATGACTGTTCAGGGTTTTCTGCTACTTGAGTCTCTTATTGTGACATACAATATAGATGCATAATACCCATGTCCACAGCCTTTAGGCCAAATAAGAGAAGGTAGGCAACAGATTGGTCAGAACTTCTTTCCAGCTAATGAAAAAACCCACAAGCAAAAGTCAATTGGAGGGGATAGACAGAGGCACCACATTAAAAAGGCAGAAGAGATAAAGAAACACATTCTTTGGTTGATGAAAGCCAGACATCTCTGACAGAAAGCATTAT
Source organism: Streptopelia decaocto (assembly GCF_964273445.1). Lineage (NCBI taxonomy): Eukaryota > Metazoa > Chordata > Aves > Columbiformes > Columbidae > Streptopelia > Streptopelia decaocto. Next base: position 131,013,269 of record NC_138663.1, on the reverse strand, counting down.
GCATTGCTTGTACACAACAGGAAAAACAGAACTACAGTCCAGCTGTGTACATGGAGCAACTCTGCCAACAGCAGTTTTCCTCTTGCATAAACCTTTTGTGAGCCCTTTATTGGCCATGTCACATTGTAGGAACAGGTACTTGACAATGGTGCCCACATTCCCTCTGTACATAGCCTGCTACTCCACAAACAAAGGCTTCTTCCAATACCGTTCTATAACAGAAAGGTTACTGAATGAGCCAGCCAGCCAAAGTGTTGAGAAAGGCAAGTTTTGTCGTCACAGGGAAGAGAGAAAGCAATGATGACACATCTGGCCCCAGGCTGTGACTATGCAGTACTCTTCTACTCTCAAGTAAGATCTAAGAGAGAGCTTTTAAACCTTTCACAGACTAAACCATCATTATGCTCTTGCTCATAATTAGGAACCTGCCTAGCTGCAACATCTCTCCCTAGCATCAGGGAGGAAGGTGAAGGGGACAGGAACTGCAGGGCTTGGAAGCCCACTGTTTAGGGTCATTGGACGAAAGGGTGCTGTATGAAGATTCTCTGCCAATAATTTCTCTTTAGACAATTTTACAATTGTCTTGCTCTGAAAAACTGACAGCTTTTCCAGTTTACAGGTTATAGACCTAAAAACATTCACATAGGTCTGTGGCTTGTTCAATACCTGCATATATACTTATCACTTTTAGGCTTGCTATGTGCAAGTTGACAACACTGTTGTGTAATATAGAGCTTAGAGCACTTACATAAATCTTTCTCCAGATCACTTCCACAGAAAAAGTCTCCATCTACCTTTGCAAGATTCAGTAAAACCGTCATTTCACCAGAGCAGTTATTCAAGTTGAAGAATGAAATTTGCACTTAAAAAGAACCAGACAATGATTAGAAGAAAGAATTCCATAACAAATAGAATTATATTTGCTTAATATACCAAGAAGGTAAAAAAGTGCTGTGCCTGATTTGTACAAAAGTTACAGCTGTTATGAAACATTAAAACAAACATCAGTATGTGACAAAAAATTCCTTCAATAAATTTGCTGCTGACTACCTTAAGGACAAACTAGAACTGCTGCTTAATGGTTCGTTTTTAAGAAATCGGTCAAGGAAATGAAGCTGCTGTGCATGCTAGCTGTATCAAGGTTCTTGAAAACAGTAAAAGGAAGAAGCCTTATAGTGAGGTGTTCAAGACTACATGCTGAAAGTGTCAGGCATCTTACACCTGAGAAATAACATTACATTTCATAAAATCAGCTTATTTGTGGCATCTGGTCTCACTTTGTAAAAGACTTTTACAACCAAGTTGAATAGATCACAGGAAAATTTGCAGCATTTCCAGTGCTGGATAGGAGTACAAATATCAGATCTGAGCTCCTTATTTTAATGGAGGATGATTGAGGAATTCATAACTTCTAAGGAGCTATTTGCTCATATCTTGAATCAAATCAACCAGTTTATATACCATCTGCCAGCTATTTGACCAAAAAACATGAAAAACTTCCTATGAGCTACGCTTCCTATGATAACAAGCTAAAAGGAAACCCAGTGAAGAATAAAACAATTGTTGAGGTATATGCATCAGTATTTTTAAAAACAGAGGTCTTGCACCCGTCTTCAAAATGGATCACACCATGAACAGTTTGTTGAAACATATGTAAATTCTTCAGCTGAAGGTTATGAACCCCTTTTTGGCCTCATCTGAAGATTGTGAAGTTTTGTTTTAACACATCAGATATGTCAGACCAAAAAGTATTGATTGCTGGGCAGAGCAGAAAGAGAGCAAGCTGAAAGGAGAAGGATTGCTAAAGAAATCAAGTTGATTAATTCCTTCATTTAAAAGTGTAAGGCTTAATTCACCAACAAGCAAAATACTGAGCCTGTAGTTGTCTTCATGTTCTTTTACATTATTGGCTTTCATGAAAAGGTGAAACTCATTCCATTAGACCTAAAAGGTTGGATAGGTATCTAGGATTATAGGTGTGTGCATTTTTTTTAAATCACTAAATTAAGATTCAGTATTATATTCTTCCTTAGTTTAGAGAAGTCTGTAAACTTCCAAAAGCCTTACATCATCAACAACGCAATAGTTCAAAATGCAGCTATTTATTTCAACATAGTGTTCTTACACAATTTTTCTATTTCCTTTCTAATAAAAGAACCAAATTATATGTCAAGTTTTTATTTTCAGTGATGATTCCATGCTGAACCTCCACATATGGGGCTGGATTGCATACTTTGGTACAGCATAGAAGGGACACTGAAGACAGAAAATGTCACAGAGATTCCCAGATTAGAACCTATCTGAATAATCAAAGCACCACTTTGTTTTGAGGTATTCTGGATTTTGGCGAGAATATTGGAGAGGAGAGATTTCTCTGGTAAGCTATTTTTTAAAAAAAATAAATGTATTAGTACTTTAAGGTGTGGTGGCTGTGGCAAATTTTGTTTTTTTGGTCCTGCCTAATGTTACATCCATCTTCACCAATCTAACTGAAGAATAATTAGATGCACTCATACACACTAGTACTAGGTTACAGAGATTAAGATAAGACTGTTAAAGCTATTAAAAATAGGTATCTAGCAAACTGCTAAAGCTATTACCTACACTGACTAGCTAGCAGCAGCAAAGGTATGGCTTTTCATTTGGCAGTCATAACACAACAGTTAACTGTGTTGAAAATGGATTTAACCTTAAGAGTTTTGCAACCCCACTTCCAGTAAAAAGGACAATCTCTTTATTCTCAGAGCTATACAGAAAACATTATTGTACTTGAGTGTCTGCAAACAAAAACTGAGTTGCTCACCTTAAGACTAGTCAGAAATCAGAGGAAAAAAGATGAAGCTCACTATTTGCCAAATTGTGGAAGATAAAATGCTGTTCTTCTTTCAAATATACTGTGTTTGAAAATAGGACAGAAAAAAAGCTTTAAAACTTTGTCTCCCAAGAAAGCATGTCTCATTCCTTCATTTCCAAATGGATTACCTTCAAATGTGAAACATCACTGATAGAGCTTGTTCTCATTTACTGAAAACAAATGAAAGATGAAATAATGAGGGAGAAGGACAGAGACACCCTACATTACATACAACTGATATTCTTTGCTAGCACAAGTTTAACTGAAAAATACTTCGTTTGCATGTTTTCTTCCCCAAGAGAATGTTCCTGATATGGAATGAGTAGGAACTGAAGATGTGTCGGCTACCAACCACCTGCAACTTGGGAGTTCTTCAGAGAATACTGGCAATGAACAGATAATTACCCACTTCTTTGTGTTTGTGTTTATACTTGTTCCTCCTGCCCTTAAACATCTGTGTAGTTTTCTTGAAGCTATCAGATCTACCTAGAAAATCCAAAGCGCTAGAAAACTGACAGAAGAAATCTAAGTGTGTCATTGTGTAACAATTACCAAGAAAAGGTCCATTCAGTCTGTTTTTCTAACTTCTTGTTTCCCACTTATGGTACCAGATGAAAGCACAAGAATTTATTATATGTTACAGGATAACTTGCTGCACCATAACCTTCCTAGCCCTACATATCCTCTTCCATAAACTAAGAAGTTGATCACAAGAAATGGTGCATCCCAAATATGAAATAGTAATAAAATGTGAAAGCTCAGAGCAAAATTGGTAGAATCAATTGTTAAAAGATGAAATACCTTTCCGAAAATGGCAGATTTTATGTTCATGGCATAATTTTTTCCTATGGTTGCAATTTCTTTTCCTTCCCATGGAATGGAAAAAGAAAATCATACTGAAGTTGACTTAGCATTAGTTATCTCACTCAGGTTCATTTGTATTACTGCATCTAGTAAGGTGACTCTCCCTTTTAAGAGAAGTCTAGGATCCAGTCAAATCACGTTCTATCATATTTTTCTTCACAGCTCTTGAAAACCTGATGCAGAAAAATTTAGCAAATTGAAGTGAGGTTTATAAAAATCTCAAGGCAAAGACTTGGGAACAGAACAGTACAGCTACTGCATTTGTATGAATTTTCCTTCTGTCTTATAGCAATGAAAATGTCAGATAGAAAACGACTAAGCTGCAGAAGGACCAGCTGGCCTGGAAGATAATAAGTATGTCAGATTATGTGACACCGGGGAGAGGCACATAAGTGAGAGATCAGCCCCCTCATCTCTGAATCAGAAAAGCCTCTCCTCTCTTGTCTTCTAATAAAAGGAAGGCTATAATATCTCAAAAGGAAGAGAAAGAAGGGTTAGGTCCACCCTATTATAAAAGTCTGCATTTAAGAAAAGACTGAAAAACTCCAGCCTTACTTCAAGTGTTTCAAAATTGATGAGTGAGTGCAAGAATCAAAAGACAAAGTATTTGCCAGATCGACTCAGTCTTTGTTCTTATGCTAAGGAAATGTGATCTTTCTGACTTAGCAGATAAACAGTTGCAGAGCAAATTGCAAATTGATGTTTGGTTTACTTGCATGTGTTTACTAACAGCCAAAGAGATGAAACCATCTTAACCCCACAAGTTCTTTTTTCCAACTGTCATTAATTTACCTTTATATTAAAGGCCCATCTCAGTAACTACCCTTTAGAAACCCTACACAAATCAGAAGGGTGGCTAGGAACATAATAAGTCATTTTAAAGTTGAAAAGGCACTAAAAAAACCCCCAAAAAACAACCAACCAACCAACAAACAAACAAATATACCCTTCAATATACCTGAAAAATTCCAGAATTGCAGAACTGGAAGGCATTCAAGTCAGAATTCAGCCTTTTTCATAAGCTAATGTTTTAACAATGTCACTACAATCAAATCACCACATAATCACAGAATGAAGTGTTTCCAAGCAAGTTTCCCACATGCAGTTCCCAGAAGACCTGTCCCAAACATGCAGGAATAAAAGCTAGATGTAGAAAACATTTTAATTAGGCTGCTACTCTATTAACTTAACCCATCTGGGAAATACTAGCAGTAACTTATTCAGTGTAAATTTTCATTCTTTCCTTGTTTCATATAGTAAAGGTTTGTCCTCAGCCTCCAGCCCTTCCCAGCTGGTCCACAACCTGTTGTGAGCACCCAACCTGTCCTTCCTTTCAAATAGGTTAAAAGGCTGAAGAAGAGTTGTCTCCTCAAAGCTGCAGCTTTGTTCCTCATGTCCTTAGAGCATTTCTAATCACTTGTTTATATGTCACAGACATGACCTAACTTCCCATCATCATGCTGGATCACTGAGTTGTTGAGGGAGGAAAGGCAGAAAAGCTGGACTAAGGGAAGGAGAAGGATGAAAGAACATTGTCCTGGTTTCATCTGGGATAGAGTTAATTTTCTTCCTAGTAGCTGGTACAGTGCTATGTTTTGGATTTAGAATGAGAATAATGTTGATAACACACTGATGGTTTAGTTGTTACTTAATAGTCAAGGACTTTTCATCTTCTCATGACATGCCAGGTGCACAAGAAGCTGGGAGGGGGCACAGCCAGCAAAGCTGAGCCAAACCAACCAAAGGGATAATACAGTATCATATGATGTCATGCTCAGTATATATTTTGGGGGAAAAAGGGGGAAGCAGGGGATGTTTGAAGTGATGACATTTGTCTTCCTGAGTAATTGTTATGCAGGATATAGGCTGGCTTTCCTGAAGATGGCTGAACACCTGCCTGCCCAAGGGAAGTAGTGAATGAATCCTGTTTTACTTCGCTTGCACATGTGGCTTTTGCTTTACCTATTAGGCTGCCTTTATCTCAACCAACAAATTTTCTTACTTCTATTCTTCCAATATTCTCCCACATCTCATCGGGCAAGGAGTAAATGAACAGCTGTGTGGTGCTTAGTTGCCAGCAGGGGTTGAACCACAACAAACACTACAAGTGCAAGTGTTTTGTCAGGTGCTCTTTCACCAAAACATTGATGGCCAGAATGCACAGAAAAGACATAACTGATCTGACACTCAAGTCATTGAAAGCTTGCTGTCCGGAGTGGCAAGGATGCCCAAATACAATGGTCCAATGTCACTGCAAACTAGTTATTTACTAAACATGTGCTATTCATCAGTTCAAGCACTTACAAAACACTAGTCCATAGGTTAGCTTTGTTTCCCCTCCTTGCCAATATATATACAGATAGATTAATAGAAATGAAACAAGAAGGAGAGAAACACCAGTCAAGCTATGGGATATGTGTGAGTATATATGTACTTACTTACACACATTTATTATGCAAAGGCTTAAAAAACAATTGTGAAGCATCTTGCTATACAGGCAGGAGTCATCAGTATTCTCCCAACAGCGGCAACACACTGCAGAGTAGGAGCTTGAATTCTCTCAAGCAGTTGACAAGACAGTAGTACATATACAAAGTCTTAAGAGCCATAAGCCTTGTTATAAAGTTGAGAGCTTAAGAAAATATGCCAAGTGTATTGGAAAAATATCAATGTCTTAATGTTAAAAGTCTGTACTGGTACCTGCCTGTCTCCCAGAAAGCTGAATAGCATGGAGTGAGAAAACTTTAGTAGATCTCTTACAAAATCCAATATATGTGAAAATGCAGCAGGATTAAGGTGACTTTTTAATTAATAAGTGCTGTGGCTCAATATGGAAGAAGTACAGTGAAGCTATCTGTTGGTTTGTAATCAACTACCTGTGATCTCTAAGATCTAAGGAGAATTGGAGTGGAGGAGTTAAAAGTTTAATCCAACTGTGAGGCTTTGATCTGCTAAAAAGGCATTTTAGAGTTGAATCTGAAAAGAAACAGAGTTTCAGTCTGCTTTTCTTTGTTCATCCTTGTTCTGTTGCCTAACAAAACCTGCACGTGCCTTGTGATGGATTTTACTGAAAAGCCTTTCTTCTGCCAAACATTTTTAAGGTATTATCTTGGATGGAAACCTGCTATATAAAACATTGTTATACAACAAAGCTTAACATCTTCAGTACTCTAAGGTTTATTTCTTAATATGATTATGTACTTGCAGAACATGGAAGATTACAGATAAAAGAAGGAATTAACATGTTTTAGTTAGCTTGTTTATTTTTTCTCTCCCTTTGGCTACACTAGATTTTGAAGTCTTTTGATTCCTTCCTTCCTTCCTTCCTTCCTTCCTTCCTTCCTTCCTTCCTTCCTTCCTTCCTTCCTTCCTTCCTTCCTTCCTTCCTTCCTTCCTTCCTTCCTTCCTTCCTTCCTTCCTTCCTTCCTTCCTTCCTTCCTTCCTTCCTTCCTTCCTTCCTTCTCCTCTCTCTTTCTCCCCTTGCTTCTTTGTTTCTTTCTTTCTTCTCTCCAAAAAATGGAGCTTCTTTAAGAGAAACTGAAGGTAGATTCTCAAATGATCTAGGAATACCTAATATCCTTACATTCAAGCAACACTTAAGCTACTATAGAACTCTTGGTTCTTGTATTTGAAATATATTAAAAAAAAAAAAAAAAAGAAAAAGAAAAAGAAAAAGAAAAAGAAAAAATATTAGAAATATTATCCCATGCTGGTGACATTATACTGCTTCTGGAAAAGTAGTGGTATAATAATCAGAAGGTTATCTAGCTTGTTAAAATGTTCCAACCCTTAAAATAGTAAGACTGTGTTTAAACAGATGTACAGAAATAGTAAGAGTCCTATCTGCTACTCCACGGTTCTGAATCACTGCCCACTATCAAAATTAAATATCAGAAAAATTGAAGTAGAACAATTTATTGACATTTAAAACAACTTCATAGCCTATATGGCTTAGTGGTTATGAAGTGAGGATAATAGTTTTCCAAACAACAAAAGGAAGGCTCAGAAGAGTTTTATGCAACGGAGGTAAACCTTGCTCTTATGAGAACAAGGTTTACAAAGTACAGCAGTGTAACACAGAAGAAAAATAAGACAATTGCAGCTTCTACAGGTGGAGAAGGAGGGAAATTCTGAATCTACAAGTTCCAAAACAAGGCAATCCACTGAGAGGGAAATGGATCAGAAAACAGCAACAGAACAATGCAAGTACTGAACCTTGTTAAAGCTGTTGAATCTTTAAGTTCTGTGAAATAAGCTTTAGAAATAAGCCTTTGCTTTTGCACTGAAGAATGACACCCTACAATGGAGAATAAATTAGTCTGAGGGCATATTCCATCACACAAGTGCCTACCACAACAGGCATAACTAGCTGAGCATCAAATACAGATTTCCTTTCCTTGGTGGACAACCTGATTGCTAGTTTCAAAATTCCTGCAATGCTGCTCCTGTCTCTCTTCACTCCAGAACTGTAATCAACCCATGTCATTAGCTGCTTAGTAATACATCCCCTTGAATTTACTGGCCTTCCATAGCTTATCTAGAGCCTCTATTATTCATTCTGATTTTCATCTCTCTTCTCCCCTGCCAAGTTCTCAGACTAATACTACTCTTATAATTAAGGTATCTGCCCAGACATGTAACTTTAGTTAACATTGTTGGTACTATTTGTATTCCAGTGTTTTCTTGTTTAGAACAGTTGCTATGTCTCTCAGTAAAAATAACTAAAAAAAAAAAAATAAAAGGAAGTTAACAGGTAATAAAGAGTATGGAAAGGCCCATCATTAGTTTTATACCTAAAGAGAAGTGAAAGAAGGAGGGGTAGGAGCGGTAGGAAAAATCTAAAGTCACAGAATATTATTTCAATGGATGAATAAGGACAATAAGAAGCTGCTCTTAAAATAGTACAGAAGCACCTGGAAACCTCTAAGCAGCTTGAAGGAATGGTGTATCAGAGCATACAGACTGAGACTATCCTACAAGATAAACAGAAAAGTCAGAATATGAACTATGAAAACACAGAAATATTTGGTCTGTTATCATTTTACTACCTTGATTCAGTAATCTGGTTATATTTACCAGGGACAGCAGATAACTGCAGAAAATAAAAATATTACAAATCCTCAAATTATCTCTCATGTTCCTGCTGTCATTCTAACTCCTCTCTCTAATCAAATACATATATGAATAATTATTTCAGCACCTCAACTAGATCCCATATATTGTAGTGTGGAAGAGTATAAAAACATTATTGCTTGACTAAAACAAATATAAATTCCATCAAATGTAACTCCAAGGTTATGGGCTTAAGAGAAGAAATAAGATAATGAAAGAGGAAAAGAACAATGTCTTGACTGAAATTCCTCAGCAACAGTTCAGACCTTCCTACAGAAATCTGTTACTGTAGAAATAATTTGGCCTTGTACATTGTGGGGAAAGTCATGTAGTGCACCACAAGCTGTCAGAGGGACAGCAGGGAACAAGTTGCAATCATCTTCCTTTCCAGGAACTTCCCATGGAGACTGAATGGAACTAGAGGATTAAGCTACAGAACTTTGCCAATGCTTTGCATGCGTAAAACATATCAAGCTTTTTGCACACTAGTTCACTGATGGGAAGAAAGGTATAGAGAAATTAAGTAACTTTGTTTTGGGGTGGTCCTGTGTTGGGGAACCTAACTTGAGAAACCTTGGTGTTGAGCCTTTACAAGCTCATGAGTTTAGTTACATCCTAGAATCCCAGCAGGTCCAGTGTTACCAAAAAGGAACTGCTAAGTACCAGCACATGGTTGGTTGTTGGTGGTTTGGTTGTTTGTTTTTGTTTTGTTTGTTTGTGGGGTTTTTGTTCATTTGTTTTTAAATTTTGTGATCACATATTGTTGTAATTGAATGAAAAAAAAAGCACTATAAGAAATGCAAGTCCATCTTGGTAAGCTTACATGCACCTTAGTGTCTTGATTATACATTTAAAAATACACAAGCTCAGGTCAGAAAGTTAAATTTTCTATACTTCTACTGTACAATGTGGGCACACACATCATAATTTCAGCCGGAAAATGTAAGTTCTAAGAAAATCTTGTAGAAAAAGTCATCTTCAATACAGGAATCAACTGAAGTGTTATGGAGACAAATAAAAAGACATCTACTGAAAGAGAACTGCGTGTCATCCATTTGAGTAACCTTCTAAAACACTGGGGCTTGTTTGTAAGAAACAGTGAAGCAAATGAAGCCCAGTGCCATCAAAAACTTGCCTGTATTCAATGTGTCATTTCACATGAACTACTCTAACAGAAAAGTATAGTAATGTATAAGGTTTAAAGAGCTCAAATGATGCCATGTATACCATCTCATGATGTTACACACTGCATTAAATGGAAAGGCTTATATTTTAAAGATTAATAAAATTGAGGAGTTACTGTTGTGAAGCACTGTGCCTTAAAATATATGTAAAAAGTCTTATATCTATGGGAATATGTGAAGTTAAAATGTGATTTAGTTTATTCCCTCTACAGTTTAGCCACAACAGAACTACTTGCAGTGGGCACAAGTGTTTAACATGCAGCTTTATCAGAGAGTTGTCATGGGAAATAACTTAAAGTAATTTATTTAATAAGATTGCCATGATAGCCAATAATATTTCAACAGGAATGTTGCTCTTTGGACTAATTAAAACTAAAGCTTTTGAGACCTTTGCGCTCTTTCCCCTCCTTCCTCTGATGTGCCTTCAAAGTATAAGAGATGAAGAGTCTTTCTGAGGTTGTTTACTAAAGGTAATTTGATAGGGTTTTGAGCTCTACTAATGAGATCATGTGTCTTGCATATATACTAATATGACAGAATAACTCTGGGAATTCTTGGTTGTTGGACCACAAAGAACTCATCTTATAAAGATCCCAACATTCCATCTACACGTTGTGACTTAGTAAGCATGCATTTCTATTATTTTTTCCTAACCATATATTAGATCACTCCATACATGGCAGCAAGTTTTATCTTTTTAAATGTAAGGTGTGTTCTCTTCAGTAACTGTATGTGCCATAGATGTAGTACAGAATATTTGCCTTAAGATTTAAGTATAGACTTTATTTTTATTTCTACTATTATTATGAGCTTTAAAAAGAAGTTGGCGACGAAAAGGTTAAAGAGAAAAACAAATGGGAAGTATTTAAAATTATATCTATGCTTGAAAATTAGGAGTTTTATACTGCAGTAGTCAACAGCTTTCAGACCAAAAAACATTGTTCTAAAATGTTTATATGGTAGGTTTCCTTGACTTGACTGAACACACATTATGACCTTGCCTGATCCCATGCAGTCCAAATACCTCACCCCCATACAGGGAAGTTTTTTAAAGAAGTGTTATATGGCCAGTTCATTTGTTTCATTCTGTGATTCTATTACCACACAGATAAGTACATATTAGAATGCATACAAGGAACTGAAAATGATGAAGGCTTAAGCAAGATCCAGACAGCATAAACCTCTCATTTCAACAATTGTTTCTGACTCCAACTCAGGTAATTTTTCCTCTTATAGAGGTGGAAGCGGGGGTGGGGCAGTGGAGGAAGATGAGAATATAGTTAGAGTTTTACCTGTCATAGTTGGTGTAACACTCCATCTCAAATAATTAAAAGAACCTAAACTCTTGTTCAGAAACACCTCAAGATTTTAGAAGTCATCTGCTTTTTCTTCCCACTAAAGAAATAACAACAACAACAAAAAGTAATTCTGTGCCTAATATTAACTGTTTTATTGAACATCAACTGTTTCAAAAATCTTGCTGAACTAATTCCTGTGACAGACTACTCAGAACTCCAGCATTACAGGCACTATATGTATTTATAATAAAAATATCTCCAACTCAAAGACTTTATTGTCTATTGAAAAGTCTGCCAGTTATTACTTATATTTGCTGCTTTCTAAATCAAATTAAATGGGGAAAAAAAATGTGTCTTGTCTCCCAAATGAAAGATCTCCCTTTTGCTCTTTCCCTAAAATTTATCTTTTGAACACAAATTTTAAGGGTTACTATTCATCTTAAAATATTTTTTTTCTTCTTAATATTTTAGGCACCTGAAGTTCCTTAGAAATATTTTTCCCAGTCAAACACTATAACCAGAGTGTCAGATTTTTCCAGAAATTTCCTTCCTCCAACTTTTCTCAGCCTTTTTCTGTTCACCTTGCACAACTTTTTTTCAAGCACAGGAAATTCCTTAAAACAAATTCCGTATATTTACTATGTTCATATTTTGTAACAAGGTAATGAAGAAAAAGCAACAAATTTACTTGACTTTCCTTATGTCAGAAGGTGTATAGCAGACAGCTTACTAACACACATTCTGGAATGAAATAATATATGGAAATTTTCCAGAGGGAAAAATATACTTTGTTGTGATTAGTTATGATTCCTAAAGTTCAGAAGTAATTTGTATGTCATCTGGGACATCAAATAACTCTAATTTTACATACTTTATTTATAAGACCTACTCTAGGATACCAAATCATAAAGCAGAATGTAGCTTGTAGTTACCAGAATTTCAGAAATTCACATTTAAACTGCCCCAGCCCATCCTCCAGCAAATTCCTGCCTGAAAGAAAATAGCTATGTCTGTAACATCTGAGTAGTAAAGAGGAAAAAAAGGGTATTTCAATAAAGAATATTAGAAAGCCTCCACATTGTCCCTACCACAAATTGCACACTTCTCTTTGGACAGACAAATGTTCTCAATTTACCTACTGGCCAAGAATCATCCCTTCACCCCTCCTGTTCCCTCCTTTTCATTTTGCCTTTAAAAAAAAAAAAAAAAATCAGACCCACAACACCACCACCACCCAAACAAAATAAACAAAAACCCCACAAACAAAAAAACCCTACCAACAACAACAAAACACAAACAAAACAAACAACAAACAAACAAACAACAACACACCACTTCATTTTCAACCAAATGTCTTACAAGTTACCTCTATATTATTAGCACAAGCTAAGAATAGCAGAAAACATGCCATCTATTGCACAGCTGACAAAGCATGAGCAAGTGAGCAATAGGCATCTATAAATGACCAAACCCAGTTCCTGGATAACATTCAATCAAATCCATTATGGACACAATAAAAGTTCAGGATCTGGCACAAGCAGACATATGGTCCAGCTGTATGTCGCAGTTAACTCTCATAATCCTTTTCAAAAAATCTTTATTTCCTCAAGCATTACTATCTGTCAAGCCTCAAACAGAAAGTCTAGCTTTTACTATTTCTTTTTTTTGTAGTAGGAGTGAACAACTCATGCTCCCCCTTGAATGACACTGAAAGTCATTCACCAAAAAGGGAAGTAAATCAAGGAAACTTGACTCTTTCTAAAGTTTAAATTCTGTCTTAATAAAGTCCTACTTCTTTCTGCCACAAATCTAGAGTACAATCTAAAGAAGCTATGCCTGTTCTTAGTGTAAGAGGTGAAAAAATAAGGAGTTATTTTCTCCATTCACGGGGAAAGCTTGCCTGTCCATTCCTATCATACTGAGGGTGCATCATCTATGCCATTTCCCATTTTAGTGGGTTTCTGTAGGAATGCTTGTGCTAAACTGATAAATAGCTGATAGAGTTATCCAGACAGCTGCAGATGAATTTCTAAAATCTTCTGTGTCTGTTACATAAAAATAAGGGTCTTCGTACAGCATTTATTAGTAATGTTATGTCCTTTGAGTTACATGGGATATTAACTTACTTGAATGCTTCTAGTTCAATAAAAAGAAGAAAGCCACAGGAAACAAAAAAGTCAGAATGTGATCTTGATAAACCAGGAATCTATTAATTTAGGAATTTCAGGTTATTTTCCTAGTTTTCTCTATTATCTCTCCTCAAGCCACTGTCACCATGATGAGAATGTTGATAGCTTAATATGTGTATATGTATATTCATTAATATTCTAACAAATAAAGTATAAATATCACTGACAGATTCTACAAAACGTTTTGTCTGAATATTAAGAAAAGACAAAATTCCAAGGCATGCATTTCAAATTATTATGAGTATACTCATGGGAGACCTGATTTTAGAAGAGATAATGCAACCAGACTGTAGACAGGTGCTATATGCTCACTGATAGCATGTGCAAAGAAAATTGGAAGAATCAGATCAAGAATCACTCACAGAAACTCAGAAGCTGAAGTATATTCACAAAAACATTTGTCAAATCACTCTGCATAAACATATTCAATTAAAATCAAAGTTTCTGAAACTATTCCAAAAGATGAAGGGGGGTGTGTGTGAGGAAACAAAAGTCATTCCAGAAATTATTTGTCAGCTTTAGATGGAAATTATAAATTTGCTTTTAATGTACTAAACTTGATTCCAATTTTTGTATACTGAAGACTAGTTCTGTCACTATAGCATTAAAGTGACCAAATGTGAAAAAAAATACAGCAGAAAAAATAATATTTTTTCAAAAGTGAATAAACAGTTGAGCTTCCACACCACAGATGTAATGGACATGAAAACGTAGCGTAAGGTGTAGTTTGTGCAATTCCTTTATAAATATTTCCACACAGAAGCCTCCTAGAGAAAGAAAAGCAAAATTTTTCTCCTAAAGTCAAAACTACGTTGTGTTTACAGACTTCTGAGAAATAAGGTCCAAGGGAGAAAAACAAAAACAAAAATCCCCCCATATACCACACCAACACAATAGTAAACATTCACTTATTTATTATAAGTTGTAAAGACAGAGAGAAAGAGAAGAAAACCAAGAAGCTTCATCTATGTCTTTCCATATCTACAGCCCTAAGTCTCTCCAAAATCTTAAATTATCACTAGTTGTGTTTTCACCTACATGCATCTGGTTTTAGCTTTTGACTTAGGCAGTGTTCCATCAGTTTGCCAGCAAAGCAGCAGTCTTTCACTTGAAAGAGTAGGTGTTTCACTTGAAGATCCTTCTGAGACATATCTCAATATTGAAAAGGTAAAATTCCCTTCTGAGTGCTGCAGTGACCTCTTGAAATTTGGAGTATACATTGAATGTTTGCATCTCACTGAAAGACACTGGTTTTATATCACAGTACCAAATTATGAGCTGAGTTGTATTTAGAGACTCCAAGTATTTTTAAAGCTATGTTACCAGGCGATGGTTTTCAGAATTTTTTTTCTCTTTTTTTAAAGTTTTCTAGTTCATGGACTGAAGGCTTGAGTAAGGTTCTACCTAAAAGCAGATATAGGTTTCAGTACCTAAAAATACGGTTTTAATAGAATTAGAGCCAAACCAAACTGTAATAAAGAAATTCAAATCCTCATTTAGTTGTCTTTAACTCAAAGGGTACCTACACTTGTACTTTGAAACTTGATATGCCCTAGGTGCCTAGAAATGTGTTCCTGGTCACAGTTAGGAGACCCCCAGAGCTCTGTAGGCACACCTACACTCTCAAACAGTTTCGTTCTCCACTGCATTCCCCAATACTGGGTTCCTGATCATTCAGTTTGAATACATGTCAGTTATCATTTCTAGCTGTATTTAGGATGAGATCCTCATCCTATCCTGGGAATATTCCCTGAAGGCTATATGGACACTCCTCCACACGTTCTAATTCACTCAGCTTTATGTGGTCCACAACTATTATTCCAGAAGGTTTTTCCACCCTCAAACATTCCTGTATGTATCATGTTATGTTGCAAGTGATCAATACATATTTTCAGTATGCTGCAGGACTGCACTGATTGGTTGTACACAGCTCTCAGATGATATCAGGTACTGGGAACTAAAAATAAAAAAGGCAAAAACTCACTTGCATATAATGAAGATGTTTTAAGCCCCTCAGGTATCCCTTGAGGATGAGAGAAGACCCAGAATCAGGTGACAGTTTGCATACATACAGGCTGAAGTTCACTCTGAGCAGCATTGCTGTAAAACCAAACAAAACCCAGTACCACCACCAAAACCCCAAACACCTCACTCAAGAGGAAAAAAGAACCATCACTTTTGTCTTCTGAAAGACCGTGTTCCCTAGCCTTGCTCAGAGCCCACCAACCATTATCACTTTCCATGATATCTGAGAAGTCATGGCAATTAAGTAAAATCCCTGGTGACTGGAAAGAGGGAAACATCTCACCCATTTTTTAAAAGGGTAAAAAGGATTCCCCAGGAGCTAGTAACCTGTCAGCCTCATGTCTGTGCCTTGGAAGATCATGGATGTAGGAGTATTTACATTTATATAGTCCTAAAATTACATTCAGCCCTTTGAAGGCAACTGTGAGGCTGATGTGGCCCCCTGTGAAAATGAGTTTGACACTTCTGTCCTAGAAGCTATGCTAAGGCACATGGAGGACAGGGACGTGATTCAAGACAGCCAGCACGGCTTCACCAAGGACAAGTCTTGCCTGACCAACCTAGTGGCCTTCTACGATGGAGTAACTACATCAGTGGACAAAGGAAGGGCTACAGATTTTGTCTATCTGGACTTCTGTAAAGCCTTTGACATGGTGCTCCACAACTTCCTTCTCCCTAAATTGGAGAGGTATAGATTTGGTGGGTGGACCAGACAGTGGATGAAGAACTGGCTGGATGGTGACAGACAGAGAGCAGTGGTCAATGCCACAATGTCTGGATAGACACCAGTGATAAGTGGTGTCCCTCAGCGGTCCATACTGGCACCAGTACTGCTTCATACCTTCATCAATGACATAGACAATGGGATCAAGTGCACCCTCAGCAAGTTTGCAGATGACACCAAGCAGAGTGATGCAGTTGACAACCCTGAGGGATGCGATGCCATCTAGAGTGACTAAATCAGGCTTTAAAAGGTCAAAACAGTATTAGGATTTTTTCTTTTTTTTTCCCTACTGCAAAACCAGTGCTATGACGTAGGCTGAATTTTGCTAATAACTATTACCTAATGCATCATTCAGAATCATTCAAGGCTTTTCCTTGTGGGAAGATACATGTGTCCCTCTGCACACTCAAAAAATCAGGAAAAAGGAAATATTTTCAGGTTTTGTTTACCCTTTTTCTCCTTTATCAACCATAGCTTTAACTGATAGTCAATGTCAATTATGCACACAAAGTGTGGGGGGGGTGGGGTGGGTTTTGGTGTTGTTTTTTAGTTGGTTTTGTTTGTTTCCTTTTTACTTTTTTTAAGGTGCAAAGACCTGTATTAAAGTGAATAACATTCTTACTATTCAATAAACCCTGAACTGGTACAGTATCATTTTATTGGGAAAAAAAACAAAACAAAACAAAACCAAAAACTGCTCTAACCTCAGAAGTTCCTAAGTAGCCCTAAGTAATTAGTGGTTTCATCTTGTTTTTAATACTCGGTTCATATATTCACATCAACATTTTATTTCAGTATTAGAATTTGCCAAGTAGAGATGCTAGACTTTTACTGTGTACTTCAGCCTATGCTTATAAGCAACAGAACCTTGTGAAGTTGTCAAAAAAATAAAAATCTTACAGGCTTATTTTCTGTTTATTGAACCATAAACAATGCAAATCTTAAACAGACTGTGCATTTTAAGTATGTTAAATACAATGTCTTTGAATGCAACGTAAGGAGTTGTTTGCTCATTTTCTCCAAATAATTAATTTTCTTTAAATCAGACTAGGAAAAATATAAGACATGATAAAATTCTTAAAAAAGAAGTAAAAGCAAATCTCAGACACACTGTAAGAGATCTTTCATTTATATTATCATGTTATATTAAAAGAATACCCTGTAAGTATTTTTATAGGTCATCATGTGAGCAAAGTACAAAGCATTTGTAAATCTCCAACAGTAAAATGAAGAATGCTTGGCAATAAAATACTAAGCCCGGTTAGACAAAAAAAAAAAAAGGAAACCAACATCTTTCAGAGAAGAACTCAGGAAAGAAAAAACAAACAAACAAACAAAAAAACAAACACAACAACAAAAACCCCTTTTGCTAGAAATTCTTGAAATCACTTACTTAATATTAACTCCTAAAAATTACTTTTGGTGATATCTTTTGTGGCATTAATTTACATGAAACTGACGTTTAAAAAAAATATTAAAAAAATGAAATTGGAATTCCAGATGCAGCACATCTCCAATACATGCAGAAATTTTAATGTGTTATAAGTAGCCATAGCTTTAAGTTCCTCTGACCCTTTTTGATTTGAAGTTTCTTTTACTACCAGTTATTATAACACCAGAGTTGGAAAATGTTCTTGTGTAGGCCGTGGGCAGAATGCTGATGATGTAATCGATGATTAGGTAGAAGGAGGTTGTAATTGCAGACTTTTAAAAATAGCACCAGTTGATTCCCCCATGACCTCTTTGAGCCAGTGGAAGCTGCTGAAGGAGATATCTTCATAGTTATAGTAATTAGGAAGCTTAGGGATATGAATTTCTCTGGAGCATTATCTTATTTTATATTGTGCTATTTATACTGCAAGTTTTAATGTACCTACTAATTCCTTTTTTAAGCATCACGATGTATCAGCTATTAGATAGCTATGAGGAGAAAGGGGAAAAAAATAAAACAAGTGGACTGGAAAGCGTGGACCTCCAGTAGCCAGTGATCTGAAATCTCCTACTGTCACAATCCAGATAGAGTGTTTTAGTGAGTTACATCCACAATTCGCAGCCTGACATCAAACCAAGTCAATAAATAAACTATTAAAAAAAATATATATAGTTTTTTTTCAGTGTTCTCTATAAGCCACAAGTAGTCCACAATGAGGAAAGGAAAAAGGTAACTGGTAAAAATGTAATAACAGGGAAATAGATTAAAAAACCCCATCTTCGGGAATTAAAAAAAATACCATGGACATTTCAGGAGGCTTCAGCTTCAGTTATGGAGCTAGCTCCATAATATAATCACCCTCAATTTGTATTTCTTTGTGAAATAGGCAGTAGTAACTGAACGAAAGTGCGTTAACAAAAGAGTAAGCCTTTCTCAGGTAATGTCAGGATAATATAATCCTAATTATGAATTAAATTATGTTGGAGGTAACCTGTAGCAGTGACTTAAAGACAGATGGACTGAGACCTGATTTATCCCATACTCTATCAAAATAACTTTTTCTTTCTGCAAGAAATACCTTTCTAAGGGATAATTTCATGATATTTTTATGAAGACAATGTATGAGGTCATCTTAAAGTTCAGAGCAAAGTGATCCTTTAGGTCACCAAATCTAGCCTCTTGCTATAAGGGGCATCAGAATAAAACTTCTTCATTAAAGGAACTGTGGTCCATCAAATGTTATTCATTGTGGTGTGTTACGTTTTTTTGGGTGTTGAGTTTTTAGTTTGGTTGGTTGGGTTTTTTTAGGGCCTCTCTATTCCTATTTGGAAATCTCTTTCAGAAAGTCATTTGTGATTATTCGCAATTCTGTAGTTTCCCAGCTCAAAAGAGGTTTTAGCACCTGATTATTCCTACCCGTTCTATGCAAACATGTTCCTTATATTCTCTGCCTAGTGTTTAGTTGTGTCTTATGAAAAAAAAAAAGAACTCAAAAAACAATGATGTGCTAGATGCACTGATATAGCTGCATCCCTGACTTAAATACAACTGTGTGTCATCCCCACCTCCTTGCCTTTGATAGCTAGGGTTCTTTCTTTTAGAAAAGAGGTGTATCTGTCTACATTTGACCATTTCTTGTGATGTTCACACAATCTACCATCTCTTGGGTATCTGTCTATTTAACCTTAATTTAATTCTTCATGCTGAATATCTAGATAGACATAGCATTGCCAAATTCAAACAGAAGAATACTTTTCTGTTTTCAAAAGCATTTCTGTTTTGCAGCAACATAAGAAGGCTCAACAGTATTCATATTACTACAAAAACAAAAGTCCCCCGTTAATATGGCTTTGTGCCAATTAAGAATTTGGAAAATCTGTGAGGTGGAAACAGATTGCTCAGAGCACTTCCTTCCTACCAATAGTAAAATAATAAGTGCCCTTGGACAGATTTAGAATTATTGAGAACAAGTTAACAGTTCTAAGTCTGTGTCACTGAATGAAAACATTCACAAAAGTGGAGAAAATAATTTTCATATTGGAGAATTAAAAAAACCCAAATTAAAACACAGTAGCACACCCTTCCTCTATTCCTTATGGTAAAAAAGGAGGTTCTATAGAAAGTTGTGTGACAGCACACAGTCTTCCTGAATAACAGCTCATAATAGGAGTGCAGAAGACTGGTGTGGCTGAGGTCAACCAGCGTGAATAGTTTCCATCAGTTTCCCTCCTTTTGTCTTGTATTGTATCCTGGCTATTCCAATAGAGGAAGATATATCCAGAAGGACACATTTAAAGTCTAAGTCTTTGAGGTACAATGGTTGATGATTACTAACTACAGAGGTTCAAGAGATTTCCATACAGCTGCTGGGTCATGTAGGTAAGTAGGATGCCGAGAAGTATGTAGAAAATTCTTAACAACAAACTTAATTTTCTTATAAACTTAGTTTTTAAATGAGGCAAAAGAGCTTTAATGAGTCTGCGTGGGAATCTTTGCCATTAACTATGGAAGCTGATAAAGAGTACAGTATCTCAGAACCTAACAGATATTAGAGATCAGGTAGTTCAGATAGCGTCAGTGACAAATTCGACATCTTTCTCCCATCTGCATGACAGACAAAGAGATCCTGAGGAGCCAATACAGCCTTTCTGTTTCCACAGAAAAATGTTCACAATCATTTTCTCATTATATCATAGGATAAGGGCTGGGAAAACTTTGCCTTTCTGATGTACAGAAGAAAATTACCTTTCCTTTCCTCCTTACCCTGCATCTGTTTTTGAAAGAAAATTATTTAGAAGTTAGATATTTTGAAATTAGAGGGAGGACTCTGGGAGAGCAGTAAGGAGTTCATAGGGCAAATACCAGACTTGTTGGTGATTTATAACACAAACTCCTTAAAAGGATATTTTCCCCCACCCCTTACTTACTTACTGCCTAAGGTAGATATCACAGTAATCATTCAGAGGATAATGCTCCCAGAAGTTAAAATCTGCAAATAATCACTTCTACTTGAAATAGTTAAGACACAGAAAATGCAAACTACAGTAGCAGAAAACATGAGGCCACAGACTTTTTTTTTTGTTTTTCTGGATCTGCCCAGATCTTGACAGTGAGTAACAAATCATCAGGTGTTGCCACAAAGCCTTGTGAGTTCCCACTTGTGTGTGCAGTCAGAAAGCACATACATGGAAGACATGTTCTGCTAGAAAATCGAACAAGCAAGCAAAAAAACAGTGGTATAAAACACATGGGTAAACATGTCCTCACAAGAAAACAGCCACAGGAATAAGAGAATAACCTGAACTTAAGCTTCAGTGCTGGTAAACATAAAATATACTGCTCATGTTTTTAATTTACCATAAAACAGCTGTCTAGAATGATGTCAGAAATTACAGTGCAGATATGACTGGTATTATTTGTTGCATTGTTGTCCTTATCAATACCTTAAAGCCTTCCTTCAGAGTGCAGCAAAAAATAAAGTCTAGGGTATTGCTAATAACCTCAGGTTTTTTACTACAATCTTCCTTATACTCTCAAATCATCAGTGCAAAACTCTCTTTCCCCAACAAACAGACAAAAAATGGAAACAGAATAAATCAGTCCACTTTTTTTTTTACTAGAACAGTTTATTTTAAAAAGGGAAGCAGTCCTGCATATATCTATAACCAGTCAACACTCAGATAAATCTACTGTGATCTAATTATATTATTTCTAATTAACAAACATACCTACAAGAATTAAAATTAACCAATCATTTTTCTTCTCTATTTGTTTGCACACACTGTGCATAGCCACAAAAAAAGAGCAAGTGAAATGGATCTTTCATCACAGAAAAAAATCAGTAGTGAAATGAATATTTAACAAGTAATAGTCAAGGTAAACAACATCCTCTGCTGTCCCCCTGCCTACACAGCCCATGACCTCATCACATAAGATAAATAAACTGGATAGTCATAAATTGCCCTGGATAAATCCATACAATCTCACTGTACCTGTATATGGGCAAGTTGGTAGCAGCAGCAGCAGATTCTGCCAAAAGACTCAGAAAAATCGAGATAACAAGTTATATGCAGGGACAGTGTCCAAGACACCAAGTCAGGAACAGCAGCATATAGGCCAGACTAGAGACAAGCTACCTGTAATATACCCATGAGTCAGCCAGGAGACAGGACCAGGCCTGGAAAACAGACTATTTAGAATGTAGATCTGAGGTCCATGAAGCCAGTAAGCCAAGGCAGCACAGAACAAGATTGAAAAAGATGCCTGCTGATGGCACAGCTCAGAGCAAGGCTATGCTCCTGGGCCTGTGAGAAGAGTGTGGATGGGTGTCATATGTGGGGCTGGTCAGAACAATTAAGGCTTATGGGTGCAGTAAGGGCCCTGAGAATTAATCAACTGCCTCATTAAGTTGTGCTTTTTTTTTTTTGTCTTCTTTTTGCTGCCAGAAGCACTATTGTTGCCTTTCTTGTTTCTTGCTTACAGAAGCTCTGCTGTTGCCCTTCGTGTACCTGAGCCCTGGTTTCCTAACCTTGTCCATGCACACTCAGACAATGTGCCTGCAATTCTCCTGGGTAGCCTGTCTGCTCTTGAACCTTCTATGTACATCCTTTCTATAGGAGAGCTCAGTCAGGAGTTTCCTGTTCATCCATGCAGGCCTTCTGCTACACATGCACACTGGAATCAATCATGCTTGTGTTTTGTGGAGGTTGTCCTAGAAGATTAGTCACGTCTTCTCTGTCCCTTGGTCCTCCAGAACTCTACCAAGCAGAGCCCTCAAAAAGCTGAATCCTGCTCCACTGAAGTCCAGGACTATGACTCTACTATCTCTTTTGCTAACTTTTCTCAGGAAGTTTCACAGTCACTGCTGCCAAGGCTGTCTTTGATTTTTGTATTTTTGACTAGCTCTTCCTTGTTTGTGATTAACATGTCCAGTAGAGTATCTTCTCTGCTTGGCTCATTGACCACCCACATATATTGTCCTCAACACACTCTTGAAGCCTGCTGGATTGCTCTCACTCACTTTTTCCCCTTCATGCAGACTGTATTTCAGGCTCACCTACCTCTGACGCCTGCCCTGACTATTTTTGTCCCTCCTTGTCTGTTCCCAGGGCATTGTGCCTGTTCAATAACTGCAGCTGTGCAGGCAGAGAAGAAGACTTCCTCCTGCTGACATAAGCTGTACATTTCCACCATTCTTCATCATGGTAGTCCATCCACTCCTCCTCTGAGCACAGTCTTTAGCTGTCTTTCCTTGCATCCATTATGGAGCTTGGGCTCTTGTTTCTGTGATGTCTCTCTAAAGACCCCATCAATATTCTGTTCATATACTCTGGTACTATGCAGTCAGCTCATTTCCTCTCACAGCTTCTTCACCTGGTAATTCAGTGTTTTGTCTGCAACCCGCCTCCCAGATGTAAGGATACACTCAGCCCAACTCTTGAGAGAGGCACCAGGCACTGCCTGCAGCCAAAGGCTGCATAGTTTTCCCAGATCTCTCTCTGGGTCAAGGCCTCAGATATCCTCAGAAGACCAGGTGCTGGAGACTGTTCCCTTTGGCAAGCTGACATCATAGATGAGCAGGCTCAAGGACTTTTCAGCAGAGTTTCTAGACCTCTTTGCAGTAATAGCTGTAGCATCTGCAGCACTGGTATGATCCATGCTTCTTCCCACTGGTTTTATAGCTGCTCCCCATGCACCAGCTGAAGAGGTGTTTGACAGTCCCTGGGCAGCAGCCAGTTGGAAACAAGAAGTGTAGGTACCCCCAAATCCAGGAACTGCCAACAGCTGACTGTCAGAGCTAATAGAAGCAAAAGCCTCCAGAAGCCAACCCTCACCTGCAGCAGCAAGCTGCCAGAAGTTCCTCCAAGGAAGATGATCCCAACATATGGAAGAAATTCCCTGAAGAAACCTGGAAACTGCTGTGACAATTGTTATATCTCTGCTAGCTGATTCTCTTCGTTGCATTGAAGTGCAGGCACAATGAAAACTAGTTGTTAGCACATGGCCTTTGTGAATGTATTAAAAGACGGGGAGCTTTCTGAGACCCAGCCCATAGTCAAGACTTGTATATTTCAAAGGAAAATATTTTCTTCGGGACTCGGAAGGGACCCTCTTACAACCCAGAAAGCTGTCATGGAAAGGGAAGCTGTCATGGAAAGCTGTCATCTAGAAGGGAAATTAGGGAAAAAGAGTTCTCTAAGAAAAAGGTGCAGGCAAAGGTACAGGCAGTTTCAGGGACTGTTCCAACCACACCATTGAAGCCCTGAGAATTTCTTGCATCACTTACAAAAGACCGTTTACCAGTCCCACTACTAGAAAATTCTGAAAGTCCTTGGAAAATGTTATTGCAGTGTCCATGCAGTCATTCCTGGCAGATTTTCAATTACCTGTAGCAACTAGGTCTACCAGCTATTAAACATACATTTAGTGAACATATACAGAAATAAACTGCCTGCTATCCTACATGTAGAAAAAGCCACTGGCTATGTGTATACTGGTGAGTAGTGCTGCCCAAATGAAACAGATCTGTGGAGCAAAACAACTGTGCTAACAATGAGGCATCAATATTGTTTGTGCTACAAGAGGTTTTATTTCAGCCCTATTCAGGTTTTGTGAGCTGCATGCCTATTAGCAGTTAGAACACACTAGGCATACTCCTGGAGTGCATGTGCTGCCATGACTTGTTTAAAAAAATTCAAACTCAACTGCTTATATAGGTACGCCCACATGCTCAAGAAATTCAAAAGATTATCCTGTTCTCAACCCATCTAACTCTATAACCTTTTCATTGTTTGGACTCCTTGGATGATAGTTTTGGCCTCTTACCAACAATGTGCAGTTTCTAGAAAAATTATTTTTCCTTTCCAGGGTGGCTTCAGACTTTTTCCCTAATACTGTTATGGTTTGTTAGCTCAACTCTGTCCATCAGCTGAAGCGTACTGGCTACCAGTGTGACCTTGGAGCAAAAAACCCAGACATCCATGTAGGATACTGCTGAATGTGGCATACATAATGTGTTCTGGCTAATACTGAGCTTACCATCAATCATTCCTTTTGAAATTGTCCCAAAAAATTAATGATAGGCAACTTTTGCACACTAAGCACGTCATCCCAATGACAAACAAGATCTTTCAGGGTTCAGTGCTATCACAACTCTTACCTCAGACATGCACACGTAAACTGTTGAAACTAAGTTATGTGGTTTGCAGCATAGGTCCTTATACATTTCCAGTCACTGAAGATACCAGTGAGCACTGCAGAGAAATGGGCTTAAATGAAAACTGGGAGATATATAGTGAAATCTACAGGAGAAATGCAACATATAATACTGTTCATTTTTAAACACTGGTGAGTTTTCCTCTCTGAATCTCTGCTCCATCCTCTTAAGAAAGAAGAGGCATTTAATGAAATTTGTATTCTGCTACTAGGACCTCTCTGCCTAAGACTTCACAAGAAACTACCAAATTCTGTGCTGTTGATATACAACTCCAGGTATCTCTTAGCTAAAACTAATCAAACCAAGAAAATATATGAAATAATTGAAACTGGCAGGGTTTGTAATATACAACATATTCCTATAAACAACCTTACAAATTTACTGTAAGCTATGTTTTGCCTAACTGTATATCTGTTAGCTGAAAGCATTTTTAAACCACAAAACATTTCCATTTTGAAGTTCTCACTATGTTAACTCTTCAGAAGAAGAAGGGAACTAGAACATTACACCAGGCTTCTACCACTACACTAAGGATTTAAGGATTTTGGTTATGATGCGTAGACTGTTTTAATTCTGAGAATTCCTTCTCTTTCCTTTGGCATCTGGCTTTATTGAAATGGTAAGCCGGTATTCTGTGTTATTAAAATGCTCCTGGTTTAGACATAATGTGCATTTTCAATCTTTGGATGGTACTTAGATACTATAATGTCACATGCAATATAAATATAGTATTACACTCACAGATGACAGATGTCAGAGCTCGATCTGTATTTTCTATGAAAGGCATGCTATGGTGTTCTTTTCCAGTTAAAATATCACTTTAGCCAGTGAGTTCTTGTGAAATCCGTTTTTCAAAAGCAGTACCAGAAAGGTCTTGAAATAATGGAATAATCTTATTCAAACATGTTAGATATTCTTAGCCTTGTTTCTCAGCTGCCCCACGGAAAATGTGTCTTTAACTTTCCAACACTTGCCCAGCCACCACAAATACCAGCAAAAACAACACCACTCCATTTCAGAGAATCTTTTAAAGAAAATATTTTTTTGATTCGTGTATACTTTGTAGTTTAAATAGTATGATGGAGAGTGACAAATGTGAAGACCATGCAATAAAAACATTGTTGATGTTACTTGTGGACACAAAATACCAGAAGAGTCAAAAGGATAACTGAACACCCTTTATAAAAATTAACATCAGCTAAGGAGTTTCAATTGTTTCCCACCATTTGTCCAGGTTTTTATTTTCTGTCATTTTAAGTCTCATGTTTTGTTTTTGTTTTTCCCTTGACACCGCACCATGATATTGCCTCCTTGAAAATTCCAGACAAAGTGAGACAAATGTCTTCAAAGTGTAAATACTAAGAGAATTGTTTATCAAGAAGCTATGGCCATGTGTAGCTCTCAGGAGTTTCTCCCTCCTATGCTGTACAAGAACTGTTAATAATTTGAATAACAAGTAGAGAAAATCAGATACAAACCACTACAGCTATCCAGACATGTTTGAGAAAAAACACTGGGAGATAAAGCCAAAACAGCACTAGTGAATCAGCAGGTCTGCCACTTACTGCAAGCAAACAGAAAATTTTCAAAAGAGTGCAATCTTTCTGTGCTGCTCTAGGAAAAAGAAATAGGGTATTATAAATGTATTATAAATGTGAAGCAGGACATCTGCTTCTGTAGCATTTTCCTTTATCAGATATTAAGCCTCCTTTTTCTTTTTTTTTCTCTTTTTCATTTCATTGGCAGGAAGTTGGTTTTCCTTTCTTTCCTTTGACAAAAAATGCCAAAATTTATGACTAAAGTATTTTTGTTTTGTTTAACAGAACCTTCTTGTACACCTTAATCACATTCAGAAATCTTTTCTCTGCTATTTTTTTGGTATACATTATAAGTTCGAACATGTTGCTTATAATGTAATCAAATGTAATCAAATATGTGGTTATTATCTGTAAGGTAATGAATGAGGAATAAGGTATTACTATTTTCTTAATCATTGTGGAATCCAGATGATATCATTAACTAAAGGAACCTGGCTTGAGTGGTTCTGTAACAACATCTGAACCCTGGTATTTATTCCTAATGTATAATCTACTACTACCCTCACTGTGATTGATACAGGTAAGACGAAATTTTGAATTTCACAAATAGAAGTTTTAAAAACTTTTTTTCCTGAAACATAGACCTAAAATAAAATTTGATACTAGTGGAGTAGCAAATTGTTTTGTGCCAACATGCTTGCATTAATATGCATATCATTAACACGGAGAATTGTTATTTTGTCCTATAGATTCTCATGGGACTGTCTTATTCTTCATATTATTTAGTTTCAAAAAAATCCTGTGTTACGGGCTCTGGTACAAGCAAACTTGCCCACTAATCATCAGTCATCTTGTGCTAGTGCTAGTCAGATGTAAAAGAACAAATTTAATAAAAGAGAGGTTATATCTGACCCACACATGCAGCTCAGAAAAACTCCCATTTTTTTCAGAGCTCATATGACATCTTGGAAAAACTGTTTCCTGAACTAATTTTCTTGCCAGCCCTTATCATCCCTCCCATTCACAGTTGCAAAATATCCTTCAAGCAACTAACAAGGCTACTGCTAATGCTAGTCCTTACCATTGTCAACACTGTCATCATCAAGCGCTCAGTAGGTTTTAAGTTTCTTTTCATCTAAACAAAGAGAACAGGTAAGATTTTGGAATCATGATGTCAGTCATTCAACTGCAGTCTCTCCATCACTTGTGTGGTAACTACTGCGCTACTCAATTTTATTTAACTCAGAAATCAAAACTGTGGCTGGCAGTATAAAAGACCAAAAGTCTTCCCTAAAGAGCCAGTATTTAAATTTATCCTTGATGTCAAGAGATAATCCAGAGAAATAGTGTGGAAGAAACATCAGGAATCAAGAGGTGGACCATGAAAATAAAACTACTGCACCAGTTTTAATGTGTTCTTGACTTGAAAGTAGCTGGTTAAGAATTCTTGAATTATCTATGTATGAATCAATAAGACACAAGTAATAGAGCCATTCTGTATTGGTCAGTCACTTTAGATATGTTGGTCGATGCATTACTCTTCTTGGAAAATAATCTTTTACATGTGAAGTACACTGAACAATAGGTGAACAGTGGAGTGATGTGACTGTCCTTGTAGAACAAAACTGGAAATAAGTGGATGTAAGAAGAAGATGAGGAAGAAGGCTGAGAAACAGGAAGATAATGAGATACAATATGGTATTTGGAAGACAAAACGTAAAAATGTGCTGATAAAGACTAAGGAGAAGGTGACAAGGCTCAATAAGGCAATAACCTCAGCCTGAAAATATGAGTTTGTTATCTGGAGTCGTCTTCCAAAGTTTTTTTAACTTGGGCCCGTCGATGACAGCTTGGAATTCCTCTAAGAGGAAGATGACTCTTCCAACTCTCTGTCTTCAGGCAATCCTTCGCCTCCTTTGTGCTGCGAAAGACTTACAAGATGGATAACGATATTGTTCATTTTGCAATTATGCATTAATATCTTTGACTTACATCTACTTTGAAGAGCTATTTTGTGCTCCTTTGTGCTGTATCTGTAGGTTGTGTTGTGGGTTGTCACTATAGCACACATACATTCTGCACAGCACTCAGTCTCCCTCACCCTACTGCCATCTGGCTGACTACTTTATGGTGAAACATCAACAGAAAAGATGTAGTTGCATATTTTTGGCTCCCCAAACAGGCCACATTATGTTAGGCTGCAAAATAATTACATGACATTCTTTGCTTTCCAAATCCAGGATTATCTGGCCTGTGCCTATGGCACTAACGCTACATCTGCTGGTGATATGCATGACAGCAAGAACAGAGGCTGATCTGCAGTCTCAGAAGCTCTTAAAACTAGCAGCACTGAAAATACAATAATTATATTAATTGGGCAATGCCTCTAAGAACAAGCTTTAGCTTTGCCTTAGAATTTAATAACTTCTCTTATATTGGCTATGTCAAGTACTAAAATAGTCAGAAAGTACTCCTCAGTGTCTTAGCTTTACAGTAGGTACACTCAGAAGCAATCTGAGCTGATAAAAAAATTTCCAATGGAATATTTTATTTTCAGAAGTCATAATTTCACCAAAATAAAAATATTCTGCAAGAGTGTACTGATTCTGACAAACTGAATTCAGCAATAACATGCTTGTGTTTCGGTATTCTTAGGAAGCATTAAGACTTTTGTTTTAATATAATTTTAATTTAAGAGCATATTTTTTACAGAAAATATAGACTAAAAATAGTAATAAAAATACCGGTTTTATTTAAATGGAATATTTGGATTGAATTAGAATTACCTTTTCCAAGAATCATAATGAAACTAATTCAGAAATCACAGAATTTTCCATTCCATAGAATTTCAATTTCGGGCATATTTCTGCAAATACAAAGTGAAAAATTATCTCACATCACTATTCAGAAATAGATAAATAGTTCTCTAAAGGACTTTCATGATGCTTTTCTCCAAAAAGATGATTAAGTTTGTAAGCTGATGCTTCTTCTAAAAACTTTGTAGAACTCAGAGCAAATCCTAAAGTGATATAAATCAGAAAAGTCTACTGTGACCACAGCAGGCAGTGCTTATTGCAATCTATCAATCATGAATGCTCGGGCTTTTCAGGTACACTTGGTGATGGACACTTAAAGCATGTCTTATAAAGTTAGCGTTTAAAGAATTTACCTTTGCAGTTCAGTTTGCTGTTCTGCTCTGTAGTGTGAGTTTTTGGCAAGTCACTTAATCATCCTCTGTCTGGTCTTCTGTAAAACCAAAATAATATTTTCCAACTTTCATTCAATTTGGAATTAGACCTTCTGCATCATACAGTTGGCAGACTGTGTAGAGCAAATTGGAAACAGCAACACAAACATATACTGCATGGTTAAGGGGAACAATAGTTTTTCAGAGTGGAAAATATCTTCTAGTATGTTTTTGTGGAGAACCTATTAGAAATATTTTTTTTTTTTGTCAGTCCTACAGAATATATTAGGATATAAATGAAAATAAATAACAACTTTCCACTTTTAGTATTGGGCAACTCTACTGTAGCTCTTGTACACTGAGATTACATATAACAAGTTGCTCATTGGTAAGCTCTTAATAATTTAAATTTTTTAACTATCTACTTACTTAGTTATCCTCCATTATTTAAACTTTTGGACAGGGGGAAAATTCGTATCTTCATACCTCTGCAATAAGTTAGTTTTTAACCTATTTTTTTAAGTCTGCAACAATCAGACACTGTATTGCAAATTCAAGTCTCATGCACATGGGCTTATTTTTTTAAACTACTTTTCATGTGCTCATGAGAGCTAGT
This sequence comes from Streptopelia decaocto, assembly GCF_964273445.1. NCBI lineage: Eukaryota > Metazoa > Chordata > Aves > Columbiformes > Columbidae > Streptopelia > Streptopelia decaocto. The sequence continues at coordinate 130,983,030 of NC_138663.1, read as the reverse complement.
CCATGAACTCTTGAAGGTCGCAGAGCAAAACTATTGACATAGAGGAAAGAATTAGATTTTGACTAAAACTTGCAAGGGAAAAACACCTTTACAAACTCGATAGTTAACAAATTCCTCTATATTAAAGGATTTCTTTATACAGAGAAAGGTTGGCAAACCTTTCAACAGCACACCAGAAAAGTGTTAGAAAAAGACAGTTACTGATTTGTAATTATCCCATGGGCAAGATGTCTGCACAATATTGACTATCTCTGTTATTTACAAATTATTATTAGATTTGTCATTATAATAGATTGTTAGAATTTCACCCAGTTTGGTATCGTCAGAGGGACAAAGGACACTTACTTTATCCTGGAAATTATCAAATTAGTATTCTTAGCTAAATAATTATGTCAAATGTACTATGGAATGGGACATAGATAAGAATTAGATGCTCTCCCTTTTTACCCTGTTTCTGAATAAATGCAGCCTGTGGTTCACATGTCTGTAGGAATTAAAAAAAAAAAAAAAAAAAAGAAAAAGGAAAAAAAAGCTATAGGTTGGAATATAATGCTGTTAGTTGACAAGGGAGAGAAACGCATGTCAGTTGTTGGAATTCTCTACATGTGGTCTAAAATGCTCAGCAGCATAGCATCTACAATTCTGACATTCATTAACACAAATTACCTTGTGGTATATCAGAAGAGCCTGTAGCAGCATGCCACATAATAATTGCCTAGGATATAGTGCTGTGGATTCCGCATTACCTCCCAAGAGGCTGCCAACTGCACAGCAGAAAGCCAACAGTTTGTGTGCAACAGCTACGCGTGTGGCCTGTCAGTGAACAAGACTCCTTAAGCAGGCAGGAGTAAAATGACAGTTTCCATTAGACCATTACACAGACATTGGGTACCTTTCTTGCTCTCCAGAGCAATAGGAGCTTCTTCTCAGCAATTCTCAAATTACACGACCAAAGAGATGTAACTGGCCTATGAAGACAAGCCTGGGACTCCAACATGTTCCTTTTGTAACATTTCTTGAAGAAAAAAATGTTTTGTTATTAGGAAGTTTTAAATTGTTGAAAGGCATTCAAAGTAGAATTAAAAGACATTATTTGAAAAATGGTTTTATCTATGCAGCATCCTTCAATGTAAAATCCCACAGCCTGAATCTCTTTTCCCATTGGCATATCTATACAAATCAAATTCACGGTATCCTGAATTTTCTTAACAGCTACGTAGAGCATAACTCAGTAGAGTCTTCTTTCCCCAAAATTTGTGACTAGCTTTCCTTCTACACAAACACATTAAATTTGGTAGAGTGCCAGCTTCATATTAAAGCTCAATAATATACCTTGTATTACATGTATTAAATAGAAAACCATATGAGATAGTGATAATTCAGGAGAAAAAAAAACACAAATACACAAAGTATATAATACATGCATTATATTGTATATATGCATTGCAGTTAGTGATGAAAACAGACTGATGCACCCAATAAGAGAAGAAGTGGTTTTAATTATGTTCAGCATTATTATATTATTCAATAGTGTTACACCATAAAACCAAAATAAATATATCTTTTTTTTTTTTTTCCATGGGCATACACATTTCTTTTCATATATGTATATACATATATATGAAAAATGTTGTCATGCTAAAATATCACATAGATCAATATCAATACCAATTATATCACATACATTTTTCACTACACGATTTAACAATGAAAAATGCTTAGGGATAATTTCAGTCTGGACGTATCAGAAGGATAAGGTTCAGGATTTGATTTTCTGACATCATAAAGGTTGATCAATATCACTCCAGTTCTTGACAGAATAAGCCCTGAGAATTCAGTGGATTTCACTGAAGGCTGAGTGATCTTTCTAATTAGGCTACTCACTAAAGCTTTAGTGAGTAGTTTTTGCCACAGAATGACAACCATTTCTCTATATAGGTTTAAATAGTAATGTTTTCATTCAGTGCATTACTTTCCTTCCTTTGCTGTAATCCCTCCTAACCTGTGCTTCAAAGTTTGAGACATATCTGTCCTGGTTTCAGCTGGTATAGAGTTCTCATTTCCTTAGAACTTTTCTAAGCACTTGTTCATATGTCACAGACATGACCTAACTTCCCATCATCATGCTGAATCTCTGAGCTGTTGAGGGAGGAAAGGCAGAAAAGCTGGACTAAGGGAAGGAGAAGGATGAAAGAACATTGTCCTGGTTTCATCTGAGATAGAGTTAATTTTCTTCCTAGTAGCTGGTACAGTGCTGTGTTTTTGATTTGGAATGAGAATAATGTGGATAACACACTGATGGTTTAGTTGTTGCTTAGTAATCAAGGACTTTTCAGCTTCTCATGACGTGCCAGGTCCACAAGGTTGGGAGAAGGCACAACCAGGACAGCCAACCCAAAACAATCAAAGGAATAATTCAATATCATATGATGTCAAGCTCAGTATGAAAGCGGGGGGAAGCAGAAGAAAGGAGGGGATGTTCAGAGTGATGGCATTTGTCTTCCCAAGTCACCATTACGCGTGATGGAGCCCAGCTTTCCTGGGGATGGCTGAACACCTGCCTGCCCATGGGAAGCAGTGAATTAAACCCTTGTTTTGCTCTGCTTGTGTGAGCGGCTTTTGTTTTACTTATTAAACTGCCTTTATCTCAGCCCACAACTTTTCTCACTTTTATTCTCCTGATTCTCTCCCCCATCCTATGTGGGAGGAGTGTGCAAGAAGCTGTGTGGCGCTTAGGTGCCAGCTGGGGTTAAACCGCAACAGTCTCTTCACTCCCTACAGTAAAAGGAAGCTGGGTTTGGACTTCAATTTATTATTGCCTACCACAGATATTTCTGCAGCTTGCAGTGAACTAATAAACAGGATATGTTACACTGGGTTAGCCCTGTGTCATACAGCTATATTCTGCTTCCCGTACCCAGTAATTGATTAAATGCCATTGCTGGCTGTGTGCCTACATCCCTCAAGATGTAACTCCGGTACAATATGTTCCCGGAAAAAAATGTGCATGAAGGAAGTGCACATACTTATATATTCTGCTCATAAAGATGACAGATTTTAGTAATGAGTACTGCTTTTTGATTGTTTGTTTGTTTTGGGGTTTTTTTTGTATTTTGTTTTTGTTTGTTTGTTTGTTTGTTTTGGTTCACATGGCAAGACATTTGCAAAAAAACAATATCACCTGGAATTCATATACTTGAAATGTTTGTTTGGAAGTCAATACTGCAGATGCTATTGGAAAGACAGAGAAATATTACTTCACTTCCTTCTTGACCAAGTCATTACATGTAAAAAATAATTTGAGTTATTTTTTATTTGGTACAACATGTATCGAACATCTTACATAATTATGAGTTATAATAATAATATAGGTATCAGGGAGGTGTTAATACACTCAGAAACATTTTTGGGCAAAAGAAACACTCCTAATGAGCAAAGACAAGAATGTATTGCTAGTGTAACTGAAATCCTAACAAAAGAATTCATAAATAATCTTTACGGTCAAAAGAAATAAGAAAATATTACTATTAGACAAAAAGTTCTCAGTAATAATAGAGTTAAAAATATTATACAGACAATTCCTAGAATCTAGCCATTCCCCACTGTTAGGGCTTACCCTTCCACTATCCTCCTGGGTCCTAAAGTTATTGTCTAAACTTTGGGGGCAGAAGAAGTCTGACAGCAATTTGTCAGCATCCCAGGCCCTTCAGAGGGAAAGATAAGATGTTGGTGGTGGGGGTTGCTTTATCCTTTTGGTGGCAGGAGGATGATTCATATCTTACGACATTTTACAATTTCCATTTTTCTTCGTTGCTCTGCAATTTCATTTTACACCTAAACATATGATGTATATAGTATCTTACATATAGTGGGTACCTGTTATTTGATACCCTAAGATCTGTATCATACAGCTAGCTCTCCTGACTGTCTAATTATCACTAAATGATCACTGATGAGTTTTTTAAAGTCCTGGTATCTCAAGAGTCAGCACATGCTACTTCTCTTACCATGTCATGCCCACATTCCTCTGGACTGCCCCCACTTTCAAGCCTCTGTTATCACACCACTCCTGTACTTCTCTACACTACTTCATTACATAAAGATCAGAAATACTTTTTCTGTGCCAAAAAACCCCTCACTTTTTACTACCATATATACAAAAATAAAGAGAGTTTTAGGTAGATGAAGACAAGTCCAGACAGAGGCTGACAGCATTCAGAGCAGAGGCCTGAGTTAGTATCAAGGCTGTACCATACATTTCAGGACTGTAGTTTTTAAGCTACAGATGCAGAAGCTATGTAAGCAAAAATAATGAATGATGACAAGCTGGACAGCTGCTAAACCAGGCAATGACAGCCCTTAACTTATCCTGGTAGCTTCAAAGGAGGTACCAGTCACCCCTACTCTCCAGGAGAGGATACAACCACATACCAAAACACAACTGTTATCCCATGAAAGCAATACATTATTTACTTTAAACTATGAAGTAAAACCACAGATGTTAAATAGTGGAATTGCCTAAGTGATTTCCAATACATGTGATTCAAATTAGCATCTTCAGGAAAAGGTTTGATATTTGACTCACCAAAATCAATGTGATATGTAGTCACCAAGAACATGTTTACATAGAGTAATACTTTGGACATATTTTTCTAGAGTTCAAAGCAAAACCAATTTTGTAATGAAATATAGTGCTTGATAAAGGCTGGAGTTCTGCCTTGTGGAAGTTTTTATATATAAACATTCATAATACCTCATATGATGGAGAAGCTACCTAGGTGGAGAAAACAAAATAGTTCAAACAAGCTATACTTCTTGGTTTAGAGTAAAATGCCAATATGCTATCATGACTGCAATGGTATGACTCACTTTAATACTGACACATATAGATCCCACAAACCACAGAAACATTTGGACTGCTATTTTTAATGGTCTTTTAAAGACACTGACAATAAATGCAAAAAATAAAACATTTTTATTACATTGCTGTACTTGGCAAAGAAATTAGAAGTGTTTTGGATGATGGCTAGACAGTGTCTGGCTGAGATGGAGTTAACTTTCCTCATAGCAGCCCATATAGTGCTGTGCTTTGCATTTCCATCGAGAATGGTGTTGATAATATGCCAATGTTCTTGCTCTTGTTGAGCAGTGCTCTCACAGCATCTGGGCTTTCTCTCCAATGCCTTTCTCCACCCCACTATTCCCCCCACACACACATAAAGGTCCATAGGCTGAGCGTGAGCAAGAGGTTGGGAGGGGACATCACCAGGACAACTGACTTCAACTGACCACAGGTAGGTTCCACACCATATGATACCATGGTTAGTAATAAAAGCTAGGAGGAAGGCAGAGAAGGGGGAAAACTTCATTATTAAGGAATTTGTCTTCCAAAGCAACCACTACATGTACTGTGGCCCTCTCTCCCAGTGGCTGGACATTGCCCACTGATGAGAAGAAGAGAATAAATCTCTTTATTTTGCTTTGCTTCCAATTGAGGCCTTTGCTTTTTTCATTAAACTGTTTTCATCTCAACCCATGAGCTTGCCCATCTTATTTTCTTCCCCTGTCCTGTAGAGGAGGGGGACTGAGAAAGCTGCAGGGTTGGAAGCTTTGCAACCAGTCAAGGTCAATCCACTACATTCCATTTATTTTTAATAAGTGTGGTAATTGCCACTGTGTTCATGTGCCACAGGGTCAAAAAAGAAAAATGTTGCAGACTCTTTGAGATGGACTCTCCAAATGGTAGGCACTAATATAAAATGTTTATTTGTGATACAATAACATAGAAATGTAGCATTGATAGCAAGTAAGGTAGGAACTGTTTTTTTAAGGCTTCTTCAGCAGATGAACATGAAGTTATTTATAATTTAATAAAATACATGAAATCAAAACCAAAAACTTAGCTGGGTTAAAACCTGAAATCAATTACAGAGCTCTTATTTATTTCAGGTCACAAAAATAAGTCTCTACAAGCCAAGAACTAGAAATGAAGGCAAACAAAATTTACAAGAGAAATTACCCAAGTGAGAGAAACCTTTCCAAACTGCTATATTAAATCTCTCTTACCCTCAAATCAGCTGAGAACTGCTACAGATAATCCAAAGCCGGGAGAACATTATAATTTTCTAGGTTATGATTTCACTACAGTACACAGGAACACACCAACGCACTGAAAGAAGATCAAAGGAATGTATGTTTCTCTGAGTAGTGCAATATCAATTACAATTGAATACTAAAATATAAAGTTTGAAGAAAAATAAATATTTGTTCTAAAATGATCCAGGTGTTTTCTGCAAGCTCAGAATAACATCTCTGTTTTTTTTCATTTTCTCACACACTGTAGGGAATATAGTGGAAGAATGGTGAAGAGGTTGGTTAAATGTAAATATACTCAAGTGACTTGCAGCTGTCTGTAGAAAAAGCACATACATGACACTAATTGTTTTACTGACCTTGTATGCTTGACAAGTAGAACCTCTGTGTTAGATAACATAGGCCTAATCACTATGAGATTCCTGTTTTGTTGTGAGAAAAGAGTGGCAGGTTGTGCCTGCTCAAGCCTTGAAATACAGGCAAGCTCATCAGGCCCAGTGATCTTCCAGCAGGTCTGAACTTACCACTGCCTGCATCCCCGCTGGTGTCACCTCTGCCTGGAAGCTTAGGTGGGACTTCAGAGATCCCCCCAGTAGAGAGGTAACTAAAATAAAACTTGCTCTTTGCAAATGCATTTGTGGCCTATGGCTCTTCTTGTGACGTGCCTGCGTGTGTACACACACACATGAAAAATTTCAAAGTTCTTGAGTATTTGATAGGATATTGTAGCAAAAAACAGCAAAGTACAAAAATTATTAGATTGTAAACAGAAATATTATCTAGTTGTTATTTCTTTATTTTTATAAGTAACATTTCAATTGCTTTAACAGTAACTTAGCACCCTTTTAATTTTCTAGATGGTAAACCGGGTCAGAGGGAAGTCATTCAGACACAATTTGGTAAACTAAAAGAACACAGTATGTGACTTGGGTCAGAGATGGAAAACAAGAAAGGAATCCTGGATATCAAACCCAGTCTTCCATTTACATTTGTAGAGTATGTGGTATGTGCATGTGCTACACAGATCTAACTGCTGGTCCTTTTTCTGTCTTAAGTAAATATCTGTTTCTCTACCTTCTGGGGCATTTTTTTTTCTTTGAAAGCTTAAGTAGTTTTTCATGTCCTTTTCAGTTCTCTGGTTTTATTTTATGAATTGAAACATAAGTGTTCATGTATATTTTATTGAACTGCAGAGTTGTATATATAAATACATATGTATGCAAAAAAAAGGCAAAAAGACAAAAATCCCAACAATTTTCCACACGTTCCACTGAAGCCTGTGTCCCACTTGCCACTTACAAAATCTTCTTCAGTCTGAATAATTAAAAGTTTAATACTCATACTCATTGTATTTTGTGTTGACAGCAGCTAGGTTTTTACTCCCATATTACGGGGAATAACCTTAAGCTAGACAAAATTCTCAAGTCAAAGAATATTTCTGATGGATGGTCACTGGTCTGACTTCAATATAATAAGGCTCTCCTGATTTGAAGCTGGCAGGGATTGGAGCTCACAACCACAGTGACTACTAAACATACAGAGAAAAAAAGAATAACTACACCACTCACCAGAAAACAATTTTGTAACTAAAGCATAAAAAATATAGTGCTTCAAAAACATTCAGTTAAAATAAAGAAAAAAAAAAACAACCTGTTCATGTGTCTGACAGATATACACTTATGAGATCATTCTGGTGACTTAATCTTACGGAATTGCCCCTCATAAAAATTCCTGATCAAACACATAGACATATAGGAAGAATTAGATAAGTAAACTATATCTGTTGAGTCTAATTTTCCTCATCCTTGCATTTTTATAGTAATTTACACCTCTGCATAACAAGGTGAAAAATATTTGTAAAACTGTTCTCCAGTCAGCTACAAATCTAGTAGCAGTGACATTTTTTACATACTTTGTACTAATATACATGAACACATAAGATGTATTATTACACTAAATAGTACAGAACTGAGTTAAACATTTTAGTAGTGTTTCAGGATAAGTTTGAAAGTTCAAAAAGGTTGCAACGTTTTTCTTCTACTTCCTTCTCTGGTACCCAGTTAAAAAATGGTCTGAAATTTCCAATTCATTTTTCATATACTGTTGCTGAATGAAAATATGGGTTGGTTTAAACAAAAAATAAGGTAGAATTTCATGTGCATAGATTGGAAAGAGACTAAGGAATGGGTCAGAAGTATTGCAATATAAAGGATGTCTTCTAAAAACTGTCTTCCAGGGTTTTGTTGTTGTTTTTTGTTTGTTTGTTTTTGTTTGTTTGTTTGTTTGTTTTCATGCTAATGCATGTTTTTTTAAAGAAGGACTGATAAAGAAACATCCTTTCCCCCAACAGCTACTTTTGACATTAATACTAAATCTTGCAGGCAAAGAAGATTTACATAGAGTCTCTTTGAGTGTAGGAATACTGATTAGCTGATTGGGGGCAGGACAATACTATTTTCTTTCAAGATTAAAAAAAGAGAAATGTAAAAATAAATGCACGGTTAATACAAGCACAAGAAAGAACCAGTCAAGTAGAACAGTCACTGTTATAGAACACTGAGATAGCACTAATCATAATAAAGAAAGTAAAAAAGTAGGAAAGAAATATGAAATTTTCCTGTTTTCTAAAAAAAGAAGTACATTGCAAGTGCTTAAGAAGGAGATGTTATTTAAAAGCAAACTAGAGTTCTATATAAAATTTTCCACTCAGCTTTTTAACATATATTTTTTCCAACTTAAAGACATTATCCACTTTAAGGATTGTATTAGGCAAGAATAATGAATTATATAATAGCATAAAAAAGCTCATACCCAAAGAAGAAATAGATTGAGATCATCAAATTCACATCTGTGATGAACCACATAAATTCATAAAAGTCATGCTTGTTAGTGTGACACCTAATATTGGACACAATCAGTCAGCTTGCGTGTTTCCTATTTGAATGACCATGGACATTTTTACTCCAGCACGGTAAAAAGGGTGATTTAAGTAAATATCTTTCCAGGTCCTGATATGCATTCACTGTAAATACAGTGGTAGATAAATATGATACATGCAAAAAATATGAGTAAAAAGCTACTTACCTAATCTAAAGAAGTGTTCTATCAAATATTGAAGATCAGGTTCCTACACACGTACTTGAACAGGAGGCAGTGAAGGAACAAGACGTGAGTTGGATTTTACCTTAGAATCATTGCAGCAGCAAGGGAGCCTCTAGTAAGGAGCCAGAGCAAGCAGCTTTTCTTCAGTCTTCCTCAGCAAAAGGTGCATAGCCACACACCTGCATCTGAGCTTTCTTCAATTTGCAGTAGACTATATGGGACCCTGTTATTTAGGTGTTTCTGAATGTAGCATTTTCCACATTTTGTGCCTATATTGAGAATTAAAACATGATTTCTGATATGCAAGACCTCAATTTGGGGATTTAAAATTTCAGCTGACTCCTACTTCCAGGTTTCTGCTGGCAACGTACTGCTGTTCATTTTTAACTGGATCAAACATTTACCTGAATTTAACACGTGTTTCTAATATCTAGAGATGTGTTGATATTGCCTTTTTACCATGAGCACCCAGATACGGGAATAGATGGACTATTTGAAGGATTCTATTTCAATGTACTTAAATGGTGCTGTTGAGCTTCCCTTACGAGAAGAGCCGTATGTGTTCACAATAAAGAATTTGTCTAGCATATTCTTCAGGTGCATTTATAACATGGTAATGGAATATAGCAATAATGTTTCAATGTTACTAATGTTTGAATGAGGAAAAAATTATTTACCTTGAGAGTGCTGGAGCACTGAACAGGCTGTCCAGAGAGGTTGGGGCGTCTCCTTCTCTAGAAACATTCAAAACCCACCTGGACAATTCCTGTGCGATCTGCTCTGGATGAACATGCTTTAGCAGGTGGGCTGGACTAGATGGTCACTAGAGGCCCCTTCCAACCCCAACCATTCTGTGAATCTGTGAACTTCAAAAACACACAAGTTAGGAAATAACCCTAGGAAAATACTGAAAGGCTTTAAGGCATCTTGAAATAACTCCGTATATCCATGTTTTTTTTCAGAAGATCTTTAAAATCTCATGATCTTGATTGCAGAATACAGTGTCTTCATTTCTCCAATAATATATTCTGATTCCCAAGTCAATCACCTCTGAATTTACTTTAATTGATATATTTCCCTTCCTCCATGTTGTATTATCACTGTTTGATGTCATAATAGATTTTATAACTATCTATCTGTGCAAGAAAAACATGGAAATTCAGTATTTTTTATATTACTGAGGCCTGAAACCTCTGCAACTCTACAACAACAATCATTTTTTATTTTATGCAATTATTTTTTTCCTCTTCTTTGCCATTTTAGTAGACTTAGGTATTTACATTCCAAAATATATATTTGGTACATAGATATAAAATTGTTTGTTTTCTAACACAAAAAGAGTTCTAAACTATTCAGTGCTATTTAATATCCTGACTAGGATATCATGAAGCAGAATTTTAAAACTAACTGGCATACCCACATATATATGTAGTGATGGGATGAGAGGTAACAGTTTTAAACTGAAAGAGGGCAGATTTAGATTAGATGTTAGGAAGAAATCCTTTACTGTGAGGGTGGTGAGACACTGTAACAGGCTGTCCAGAGAAGCTGTGGATGTCCCTAGGCCAGGCTGGATCGTTCTTTGCACAACCTGATCTAGTGGAAGGTGTCCCTGCCCATGGCAGTGGTGTTGGACTAGATGATCTTTAAGGTGCCTTCCAACCCAAACTATTCTATGATCTGTATCTAATGCCACAGAATTTACAATGTATAATGGAGAAATTCTACACCCCATCACGTCAGCCTAACTCAGTCCCTGAAGCCTCATTTCCTGAGGAAAGGCTGGCATACCTAGGCCTCTCACCTCCATAGCATAAGGCCTAATGTGGCCACTTGCTGTGACCAAGATGAAATCTTGGTGTCACTATATACAACTTATGAGCATCACAGAGAACTTATTTTTTCCTGTGACAGTGCTTAGAATAAGGTATTACTTGATGTATTTCACTAAGGTGTTGGCCTATTAACATCATTTCTGTTTCTCAGACCTCCTAAACATGTGTTAGCCTTCATAACACTACAAAAATAGCTTAATTATGCTAATAAATAAAGATCACTTAAGCACATACTTCAATGTGTTGATTAATTAAGAAACATCAAGCACTAAGATCATATTTTTGTGAATAAAATAACTAGGATTTGGCCTGAGATCTGTATGTTGTTCTATGAATAAATATTTTGAAGAAACTGTACAGTATTTGGGTAAAATAAACCTTATTTAGTTAATTAGGAAAAAAAAATCTGTCATTACTATGATAATTACTTGCATTGTCATCATATCTCTAAACAAGCACAAACACTGTTCTGTGTCAGGTGTGCAGACAACTTAGAGTCATTAACTATTTATTGTAAAGATGAAACAAATATAGTTATTTTATGGCCAGCAATATCAACTTGACACAAGATTCTTCTCATCTAACATCTCTGCATCAGCATATTTTTGTACACATCTGCTTTAAAAAAAAAAAAAAGTAAAAAAATAAAAAAACCCTGATCTTGTATATGTTGTTACCATGTATATCACCTTAGACCAAAAAAACCACGCAAAACTGTAACAAACAAAAAAAACAACACTCAAGCAACTTCCTATTTCAAGTACAAAACTTGTTAAAGAGGCTCTACAACTCCTGCTTCTTTTTTTTTTTTTTTTTTTTTGTCTTCATATTGTACTTGTCATACTGGTTGGTGTCTGTTATATCTCTGGCAAACTGGCAAAAGGCAATTTTTAGATACTGGTTCATCATTTTTCTACAACATTATCATCATTTCTACCTTTCATATGGTTCTACTAATCCTCCCCATTTATTTACCCAAGCTGCTACTTCTGACAGATCTAATGAATGGTATATTCTGTAGCATGTTGACTGGTCAGTAAAAATAAATAGGTTATCTCTCTGCTACATCTCTTTTCTACTCTTACATTTTCTTTGTCAAAGACATCACTAATCCTGAATTTTCAGAATCACTATTTAGAATGGTTGTGGACTTAAATGTGACCCTTCATTATTGTTTGATGTGATAAACTTTTCATACCACAGACCACCTCAGTAAGGATAACTGTTCATCCATCTTTTTTAGGAAAAGTAATAATTTTATTTCTTAAATGAGTTCTTTATCAGAAGGCCTTTAGTTCTTGGTTACATATGCTATGAAATAGATCTTACTAGACTTAAAGTTCATCTACAGAAGTATTTTATGTGTTTTCAGAAATGTCTTTTACGTGTTTCACATTTGAATTCTGCCAGGTAAAAGCTCAATAGCTTTTTCTGATAGGAGCAATGGAGGCTAGGTGACACAGTGAATTAACTTTAAGACATTCAGAACCATATGCTCCTACAGTTTGCATGCCTAAAGGAGTAGTAAATCATTGCATTGTCAATCTCTCCACCTCAAAAAAAAGTAAAAAATGTATGAGCTGCTGAATCTTCCTCCAAATTCAATGTTTGTGCTAAAAAAACCTTACTCAGCATCATGCTGGGCCAGGAAAAAAAATGGCCAAATTAATCAAGTGTTTTTGTGTACCAAGCCACAAACTGAAATAAGTGACTTTCTGGGCATCAGTACTCTTTTCTTGCTGGCTTCTGCTTACTCAACCCAAAACCCCAGCCTGTTCCCAGGCAAAAACTTGGTTTTCTCAGACCAACCTGCTCCCAGCCACCCACCAGCTGTTGGCAACATGTCCCCAGCCAAGGGCCAGTGGTGTTCGTGGCCCTAGAAGTACAGTGAGCATACCCAGCACCAGCCAAACATGTCTAGGGAAAGTACTGTCACTCAGAGCTCTTTTCTGACTTTTATTTCCACAAATCCATTGGAGTCAGCTTAGTTGTAAGATGCCCAACATCAACCTATGTGGCTGGGCAGCTATGTTGTTTTAAGCTCTGCCCACAGCTGGTGGAGACACTCCAGTATCTAAGCGGGACTTGTGGAGGGCACCTGCTCTCCTCTGATTAGGGAAGTCGGAGTTAGGTGCTTAATGCAAATGCCCCATTTAACTGACTATAATGGATTGGAATAAATGGAGGCTTAGTCCTGACAACATGTTTCTTCCTCAGTCTCAACCCTGAAACCAACAAAGGTAAAAATACACATCCCACACTCATTAATTCTGAATTCAGGATTTCTGGCCATTCACGAAGTAAGGAATGAGGCTTATGGTAAAACTATATCATCTACATTAACAGAGAACTGCCAAGGCACATGCCATTTTAATAGATATTTATATTTTTTAGCTAGCTTTTGTTGTATTAAAAATTGAAGCATTATACCAACACCCGGATTTCACCCTATTCTTCTCAGCTGTTTACTGTTCAAAACCATGTTTTGTAGCCTTAATAAGATGGCTTAATTCATCTTCTATCCACCAGTCAGTATTCTCAGTAGTCTCCCTCTTCTTCAGTATTCCTGGAACCTGAGATGTGTATTCCCACTCAGGATCCCACAGTTTCAACTCCAAGACCTTTTGGATTATACAGATGAGATAAAACTAAAACCTTTCTGAATTCTTAAGATTATGACTACAACTGAGGCAGGATCTTGTGCTGGGTCGTATAGAAATATTGTAATTCACAGTAGCAAATTTTTCCTTACAAATATGAATACTTCATATACAAACACTTCTAAATGTCTGCAATTGAAGAAAGGTATATTGTGTTTGATTCCATTATAGAGAGACTTTTATCTTTATTAAAATTCTGCTTGCAGAATTGTGATAGTCTGTTTTAATTTTCCTTCTCTTTCCTATAGAAGATTAGAGAAGGATTCCATCAGGGGTTCTCCCAATCTCTCAACTTTGTTTGTGGTATTTTATAAGCAGCATTATTAGTCCTAGGAAGCTTTCCTTATCTGCACTTATATTCTGTGAATTTTTCATAATTAGGTATGTATAATTAAGATTTTTTTTAATTCCCCTTGTCCCAGTAAAAATGACAGATAAATGCCTTGAGACTTTGTAATGCCTTAATTGTTCCCCAAGTGTTAGATTACAGAGTTAGGTCCTGATTCATGCACATTTTATGCACCATTTCCTCAGCTCTTTTTTTTTTTTTTTTTTTAATTTAACATTTTGCTCAGAAACTTAATATTGCTGAGAAAAGTACCGATACTTCTTATTTACATAAATCCCTTGAGAATAGTTGCCATGTCTTCCCTCTGCACCTCATTATACACTACATGCACTCCAAAGAAGACAAAGAATAAGCTAATAACAAAGCATGCAATAGTCCAACTAGCCAAATATATTATTTCAAACTTTCAGATAAATCATGCCATCGGTTTCAGCAGTATATACCTGATGCACCTCAGAAGAGTCACTCTGAATTCCCATCAGTGTAAATAAAAACAGAGTTTGAATACTAAGAGACAGCCATCAAAACAATGATCAAGAAAATGTGAGCATAGACAGCAGTCCGTTTTTCAGTCTTCATATATATTTCATCACAAAATCTAGTTGCTATTATGCAGCGGTGAGCTTCTAAATGAATATTTAAATAATTGGCTGAAGAGGCATCCACAGAGTTAGTACAAGAAGTATTGCTCATCTTGGAAATGGGACCTTCTTGTCTAGACCTGAGAGACAGCAGTGGGAAGAAGAGCTTCTCTCACAGCAAGCGGTGGTTGAGCAGCTCCCAGCAGAAAGGATGGAGTTGGAAAGGACTGGTCTGCAACAATTACCTCTAACTGGAATGAAGCACTTTGATGCCAGCCCTGCCACTGTATATTACTCTAGTAAATTAACTGTAGTGCCACACAGTTGGGAAAAAAACAGTCACAACATACGTTTTGTAAAGCAGTTTTTCATTCTGCATAAAAACAGAAAAAATACTTCCTCCACCTTTTCTGATAACTTGTCTACCACTTTAGTGTCCCAAAACCTCTAGTTTGTTAGCCTAAAGGGCACTGAGCGTGGCAGGAAACAGAATTGCTAGCTGTACTCCTCTGCCTTGGAGATCCATTCTAGTTAGACAAAGTCTCCTTTCCTACTCTGACTAGCTGGATTCTTGTCAAAGTAGAAAATAATTCTACAGAATTCCTTGTTGTTGCCCTCCAAAACCCTTAATATTTTTTCTTTGTCAAAAATATCAGGAAAAGATGTTTGTGACTGTTCTACTACTCCCAAGACTGCAGTTGTTAAAGTATTCTGTGTTCTCAGAACAAATGTTCAGTGGAATCAGTTCATTATATTTGGTTGTTGGAACACTTAGGTCACCCAAACTTTTTTTAAACACATACTAGTTCCATGCAATAAAAATCAGCAATGAGGTGGAATTTAATGAGATTTTTCTGGGTGGACCAGGTGTTAAAAGACATCCAATAGAGAAAAAAAGAAAAAAAAAATCTTTCACTTGCTCAATATTATATGACCAAAATAAAGATGAAATATACACAAAAAACTTTGGGACTTTTTTCAACACTAGACAAGACAGAAAAGGATTTTTTTTATTTCTTCTTTATGTCAGTGTTTTTCAAATTCCTTTCCTTTCTCTCCCTTCATACAAAGTAAGGATAGCTCAGAAGAGATTGTAACCCAAAATGTTTGAGATACAGAAAAACTCAGTAAATCATTACGAGATTTTTCAAATGTCAATGGAAATATTTACATGCAATAAAAAACAAACAAACCTCACTACAACTCCAGAACCACATGGTTTCTTTCTTTGCCTCCCATTTCCCTCTCATTCCCCATGAAAGGTCACCTTTTTTTCTGCTCCTGTATTCTTGTAGAAAGTTTAAAAAAATGGCTTAATAAAGCCAAGTGATATATAGCACTACAATATGTTTCCGTTATATACATATGGACTTTTTGCAGGGTCATGCTGCTTTGATATTTCTTCACAGTTCTTCCAGAGGCTTTAAAGAGATTGAATCCTTATGATTCGCTCATCTAAGAACCTCTCCAAAAGCTTTCACTTGAACTCTCACTGAACTGAAGTTGCAGAGAAAGAACAAATGGTGTTTTGTTAAAGACCTTGAAAATTTCTGTCTACCTGGTAGTTTAGACATAATCTATAGGATTTTGTTTTGTAGGGCAATAACTGGAAAATGCATGTTCAAAATTAAATGCTTGTGCATGTTTGTTTGTGCATGATCACACATATTAGATGCTTAAAAATAACATGTTCATTTCCTACTGCCATTGCTCTTGAAGCTTTTAATTCTTGAGCAAAAGAGGGGAAAATAATATTTCCTGAGGATACATACAAGTGTTTATAATTATGAGTTTAACAGTTACCAAGAAATCTGTAATAATTAACCTACATCTTAAAAGTAAGCAATTATATGCCTCTTTCAGGCAACCTTCCATCCACACACATCCATAGACAGCTCTTGCTGAGTTTAAGCTACTCATATCAAAACAATAAAGCACAGAAGTCACTAATATGTCTTATGCAGAGAAACACACAATAAAAAATGTGACAGGTTTCCTGTGTTCTGTCATAAAGAAAAATCTGAGCAAACTTCAAGAGGAAAGAAGAAGGAGCTTGCCCTCAATTCTGGCAGGCACACAGGTTGAAGGATTACCAAATATTTTAAGATGTTCTCATTTGTGGTACTGTTATGTATGGAATGACTTCTGAACCACATAGCTTTACAGAATATGCTAAGGCTTACACAGAAGATACATTCAAGAACAGGTATATTTGCTTCAGTATATAGTGTACTTACAGTCATTCACATGGCCACCCAAGAACTATTGTGCTGTGGTAGACCGTGATGACCCTAAAATATTTGCTTAAGGCATTGTGATTCTCCTAAAGTACTGAAGTCACTTCGACAAGTCAAGACCTATGCTTTCTATTTTTTTCCACTTTCACCTTTGACTCTCTAGTACAATGTTTTCTCAATGAGGAAAAACACGAAAAAAAAAATCACACATTTTTTACCCTGATGCACCTCTTCTTACTGACAGACCTGCTAAAGCTTACGACTTATTTGACTGTGTAAAAAAGTCAATGTTGTGTGCCACTGATTTCATTTTAGGAAGGACAAACTATTGCCATATTTTCTAATGAGTGTGTGTACCAGTCCCTGGAATAAAAATAGTTTCTTCTTAGAAAGTAATAGTTTTCATGTTTGCCTTTCTTTTTTTTTTTTTTTTTTTTTTTCTGGAAGACCCATTATTTGTATTCTACACGAAATCTTTAACTGAAAGAGATTATTTTGAGGAGATTATTTCAAAAGTTTATAATTTATTCAGAACTACATAAAGCTGGAATGGATTTTTTGCTAAATGTTAATTGCTCATCTGTTGCTTCAGAAAATGGCTTTTTACAGTAATATTTTCAACAATGTTAAAGACACTCCAAACATCTCAAAATGCACTGCTTATAAGAATAATCAGGAACACAGATGATTCAGAAGTTAAAATAATCAGTATTGTAGTAGTCTCTAAATGACCTCAAAGTAGAAGTGCTGATAAAAATAAAGCATTATGGAATTCTAACAGTCACATTATATGGTTCATTTATTTTATATTGTTTATATACTTTGTTTTGGGAGGTGGACCTAAATTTCAGATTCACACTATCTTGATAAAGAATCAAACCTCTAGGTTTGATAAGAAAACACCAGTTTATTGAAATAAACTGTTCAGAAAAACAACAAAAAACCCCTGGCAAGTCTCTCAACTCAAAACCATTTACAAGAAGTTTTGTAAATGCCAAGTTTATTCTATACACATAATATTTTTTTGATTTTTGTAAGACCTTAAGACTTTAACTCCATAGCTGAAATGTTTTGCTTTACAAATATTTACTAATAGTTGACTGAAAGAAAAATGTTGAACTTCCACAAAAATAGTTTAAAACATTTCCATTGGTTCACACTCCATTGTCCCCTTTACAATGGAGTACTATATCGCAGTTCCCATCATGCTACTCATTGAGACCACACTTCACTTATTACAGTAAGTGTCTGGCTCATTATCTCATGCTAACAGTACATTGCATTCACTGTTCCTAAACTGGCACTGGTGATTCACTTTCAGTTAAGAATTGAGGGAATCTGAAATTGGCTGATATGTGTTCACAAACACTGAAATTACATCTGTCCTCAGTCCGAGTCCCTCAGTAAACTCTGGAGCCTGCTCAGCTTAAATGAGGTGAAAACTGCTAAATTATTCTTAAGAATGATGTTCAGCTGCTCAGTTTGCAAATGGGCTCCTTTCCCTCCAGGTCCTGCAAAGCCCAGCTGCACTAGCCTAGACACAACTAGCTACTCCTCTGCTCTCATGAGGGAAAAACTGTGTTCACCAAGGAGGAGGAATGGGAGTAGTGTTAATTACTTTATGGTGGAAAGGTGTCTCCTGGTTATTATCTCTGACATGATATATCTTCATTTTAAGTGGGATAAATCATTCGGTGTGGCGTTGTTGGAAAGATCACAAGGGCAACCAAAACATGAGATGGATATTTTAATAATATCTTTTTAAAACAACAATAACACACATACACGCACACAGAAAAAACACACAGACACACACACAAACAAAAAAAAAACATACCAAACAAACAAAAAAACAAAAAGCCAAACCAAACCAACAAAAAACCCACAAAAAAAGTCCCCAAAAACCAAACAATAATCTCGCCCCACCCCCCCCCCCCCCAACACCCTGTGCTGTATGACACTCGTTACAGCTTGAATATCCCCTGCTAAATTTCCAGTACTTTTTTTATCTGTAATAAAGAATGACAATTGACCTATGGCTCCAGAGATAACTGACTCTGGGTAATGTTCAGATTGGTTTTTCTTCACTTAACAACAATACCAGACTGCAGATTGCAAGTAATTCTCTAGATGGTAGTTCAACATTAAATGTATTTCAAAAGAATATTTATCTCTTTCTATAGATAATTTTTCTACTGCTTCTGGAAACCTCTTGCTAACTAACCCTATACTACATTAAATCTTTAATACACTTTCTTTTCTGAGAAATCATATCTTTTCTCTAGACTGTTCTATACTGTCTATAACCCCTTTTATAGTTCTATACTGTTTACAATCCTTTCCAGACAGCTCCATCCAGGAAATTTAGTGAAATATTAACATTGAGTTAAGTTGTACACACATAAACCATTCAGCTAGAAGACATATTTAATCAAATCTCCATTTTTATTTCCATCCAAAAAGAATAAAAGATTCCATAAAACTGCATTAAGTATAGTAACAAATGCATTGGGCAGCCCCTGTTGCAGCAACTCAAACTAAACTGAATAATCATTCTTTCCTCTCTGAATATATGAATTCTGCTCATGAGAGTTTATTATGCTCTAGAAGGGAGCCAAGACAAAAAATGCAGCATATTGTCAATACTTGTTATCCAAGGGAAGGTGGGAGAAGCAAGGAAAGAGAAAATCTCAGCAAGATGAGACTAAAATTTTGGAGGTCAGGACTTTTTTTTACCTGTGGACCTATGCAAAACAAAGTGATTATTTTCTAGTGATGTCAGTGAAAGTACACAAGAAACAAGTACCTGTATAGAGTAACATGTCATTTTCTCTCAGTACACAATGCACTAAGATGGTATCATCCATGGGTGATGGGCAAGTACATCTGTTTGTCTAATATTAATGGAGAAGTATTCGGTCAACTTTTTCATTGCTGTTCTTTTAAATTCATGATCTATTCTCTATTGATCTTTACTAATCAGGTTTTGTTTATTCTTTTCCTGACTTAAAAATAACATTTTCATGTCAAATGAATGCTTCTTGAATCTCTTGTTTGTTGGGCTACAGCATACAGAATCATCAAATAGTTTGGGTTGAAGAGACCTTCAAAAGTCATCTAGTGCAACCCCCCTGCCATGCGCAGAGACATCTTAAACTAGATCAGGTTGCTCAGAGCCCTGTCCAGCCTGGCCTTGGATGTTTCCAGGGATGGGTCATCTACCACCTCTCTGGGCAACCTGTGCTAGTGTTTTACTACCCGCATTGTAAAAAAAATTATTCCTCATGTCTAGCTTGAATCTCCACTCCTTTAGTTTAAAACCATTATGCCTTGTCCTATCATCACAAGCCCTGTTAAAACGTGTGTCCCCATCTTTTTTATAGGCCCCTTTTAAATACTGAAAGGGTGAAGTAAGGTAGCCCCAGAGCCTTCTTTTCTCCAGGCTGAACAACCACAACTCTCTTGGCCTGTCCTCATAGTAGAGGTGTTCCAGCCCTCTGATCATCTTAGTGGCCTCCTCTGGACCCTCTCCAAAAGGCCCATGTCTTTCCTGTACTGAGGGTTCCAGACCTGGACACAGAAATCCCGGTGGGGTCTCACCAGAGCAGAGTAGAGGGGCACAATTACCTCCCTCGACCTGTTGGTCACACTCTTTTGGATGCAGTCCAGGATACTGCTGGCCTTCTGAGGTGCAAGTGCACATTGTCAGCTCATGTCCAATCTTTCATCCATCAGTATCCTGAAGTCCTTCTCTGCAGGGCTGCTCTCAGCCACCTCATCCCCCAGCCTGTGTTGATATTGGGGGTTGCCCAGATCCAGGTGGGTGTTTATGTCATGGAACTCAGCAAAGCTGAGGCATAATTCCTTGAGGTATAACTCATATATAGATGTATTGATTTCCTCTGCAGATATCCCAGATTTTATCGTGTATCTAAAGTAAATGATCTCTGTGCTAGAAAGCGGTATGAACACAATAGGAAAAGAAAAACTGTTATTTCCTGGCAGCTATTATCATTCCTATAGCTCTCCCTTAGCACACTGATGAGTATTGTCTCTATCATATATTAAAAGGTCCCCATTATATTTTGGTTTCATTCTAGTACTTGACAAATCATATATTTTCTCCTTTAGATCCAAGTTTCCAAATTATAAACATTCAAAACATCAGTGGTGTTCAATAGACTCTGTAGGTCACCTCTGCTTCAACTCTGAACTACCAGGTGCATCAGCAAATATATTACAAGGATTTCTGCAGGCAAGTCATTGGCCCAGATTCCTCAAAAAATTATAATAAGCAGAAAAATTTCATTTTGATAGCTTCATGAATGTTGTAAAAAATTGGAAGTTACTAGGAATCAGTAGTTGTGAAAATTACTAAAGTTATCTTACTGTGCAAATGAAACATTAGTATTAACAAATAGAGCTATTTGTATATTCTGTTATTTATACTTATTTTGTTTAATTTAGCCTTTGAAAACTGCTTCTGAATGGGTGCCTTGGACATAAGATATCTGACTATAAAAGCAGCACGAAATAACTGAGGCTAAAACCTGGGCTGAACTATTTCCACTTTTCACATGAGACTCATCTTTTAAGACCATGCTTCAGCAGTACAAAAACATGGTAACTATTACGGGACGTTGTCTGTGCAACTGTTTTAACTGCTAAAAAGTGTAGAAAATGTAGCCATAAAGGAAATGAATCTAGATACTGGAAAAAAATGCTACGAAAAAAACACAAACAACAAATTTTTGCTGATGCTAGGGGTATATGCAGCTTAAGAGTGTATCACAGAGATCAATATTAGATCCACATTATTCATCAAGTCAGGATGAAGAATTATTGCTGAAAACATTGGTAGAGACTAGAAAATAAGAGAAAGATAGCTGGGAATAGAAAAAGTCATGCAAAGTGAGTTGGATCAATTTATGAACTAGATTATTCAAAAAAAGATCAGGAGTCTAGAAATAAGGTTTTGAGATGAGGAGACAATCCCTAAAAACGACTAGCATTAGAAACTGAGGTTCTTTCCAGCTTAAAAAAAAAAAAAGAAAAAGATAAGTGACTTGTGTAGTACATGCAATTATCCTTAGAAGGCAGTACAGAAAGCAAATGCAGTGAGGAAAGATATAGCAAGAATAAGTACTTGAAAACAGGCAATTCAACTATTCAACTGAGAAATTGGACTTTTTTTTCTTTTTTTTTTTTTTTTTTTAACTAGGCCTGTAATAAATATGTTATCAGAATATGCTGCTTAACAAAGCATAGAGTTCTTGTAGTCACAGTGGTCTTCTGTTCACAATAGCACATTCTGGATCACAGACTTTATCCAGACAAAATTATCTTATCAGTGGAAATGTTCTATCAATGTTTTACGTGATATATGGAGATCAGACTAGATGACTAGCTGTTCCTTCTAACCTGAAGGTCTGTCACCATCTATTTGGAGAGTTTGGAGAGGGGTTGGGAGTTGGTTGGTTTGGGGTTTTTTTTTAATTCGTTTTTAAAAAAAAATTTCTTTGATTGCTCCTGAGTATACAACTGGGATACAATGACCAAAGTAGCCTTCATCCCAGTTGTCCTCTACAACAAGCTTAGTCTTCACTCTTGCAGAGTTATTAACAAATTCCATACTGTGATATGTCTAATAAACATAGAAAAGTTTTCCTATAGTAGCTATCAGATCCTTTAACAACACACAAAAACATTTGGTGCATTAATTTTTTACTTTTACTACTTCATTCTTATGAACTAATACTAGAGATGTCCATTTTCTACTCAAAAATCACAAATTAACAGAATTACCTAATTCAAATAAGAAACCAGTTGCCTTTTCACTCAGAAGAAACTGTTCAGTTATGGCTGAATTTATGTTCATATTAGAAAAAAACGTACAGTTAAAATGTTGTACTTATACTACACCAGCAACATGTTCCTAGTATACATCTAAGTACTGACATCACTTGTGCAAGTAAAATCAACCCATCTCTTGCACAGAAAGTTATCACAGAATGGCTGGGGTTGGAAGGGACCTCTGGAGATCATCTAGTCCAACCCACCTGCTAAAATACGTTCACCCAGAGCAGATGACACAGGAACGTGTCCAGGTGGGTTTTGAATATTTCCAGAGAAGGAGACTCCACAGCTTCTCTGGGCAGCCTGTTCCAGTGCTCTGGCACCCTCAAGGTAAAGAAGTTTTTTGCTCATATTCAGATGGAACCTCTTGTGCTTCAGTCTGTGCCTGTTGCCCCTCATCCTATTGTTGGGCATTACTGAAGGGAATCTGGTCCCATCCTTTTGACATCCACCCTTGAGATATTTACAAATATTGATGAGATCCCCTCCTAGCCTTCTCTTCTCCAGGTTGAACAGACCTAGCTCTCTGTCTCTCCTCATAAGAAAGATAGTCCAGACCCTTAATCATCTTCATAGCTCTCTGCTGGCCTTCCTCCAATAATCCCTTGTCCTTCTTAAACTGGGGAGCCCAGAACTGGATGCAGTAGTCCAGATGCAGCCTCACCAGGGCAGAGGAGAGGGGGAGGATAATCTCCCTTGACCTGCTGGTCATACTTTTCCTATTGCACCCCAGGATACCATTGGCCTTCTTGGCCACAAAGGCACATTTTTGACTCATGTTCAATCTGTTGTCCACCAGACCTCCCAAGTCTTTTTCTGCAGTGCTGCTTTCCAGCAGGTCCCCCCCTAACCTGTACTCATGCCTGGGGTCATTCAAACATGAGAGCAGTTTTACATATAACAATGCATGTCATCCCACTCTTGCTGTCTTGTCAATGACTGTTCCCATGCACCCTCTGCTAGAAGACTGTAGCATCAGCCTGATCTGAAGCTCTTTCATATTACAGAAGACAATATTCATCATTTCATGGCAAAAGGCGTGAAGTAATTTGTTTGTTCAAAATCAAGTTTTTCAGACTTGACCAGACTGTGGTATAACACAAATATCATACTCAAAAGGTTGGTCACAGATCTTTGGCTATAAGAGAGCACAGAAGAAGCTCAGTTCAAAGATAAGGAAGACAAGTGCCTGGCTAATCTTTCAGGGTAATGCATTATCAGCAGGCAATATTGCTTCAGAGATGTCCTAAGAGATGTGAGTTTTCTTAGGCAGAAGGTGGCATTCAGGAAGACTTTGGAAATGTCCACAGGAGTTAGCATTCAGAAACAGGGCAAGAGGACAAGGCCTTTTTTTGTTTTGAAAGGAATTATGTGTCTGGGTTGTATCCCAGGACCTGTTACAGGAGCTCAACCCTTTCTCATCCTGCTTCATTGGTAAGGACTCTGCATACAGACTGTGAACTTTACCGAGCCAGCTACAGAAGCTAATTTCTCAGAAATACAGGACATACATTTGCTTTATAACAGCACAATGTCTTTCTGAATTAAATAGGAGACAGCCTGTAAGAAGTGTCTCTCTGTCTAATATGTATATAGACAAAGGAAAAAAATACTTTTGCTTGGTTTTGCTCCTTTATGAAATTCTCTTATTTTCCTGAAATTCTCTTATTTTACCATCTAGAAAATATTAAAGATCTGTATAAAGAAACTATAGATAAAATATCAATGGCAAATCGCACAGCTTGAATGATTGAGATATATATATATTCCTTCATTGGATGCTTGCAAATCTATCTGCGTGTTGTTGAAGAAAGAAGAAAAAAAAAAAATCAAAGAAGCATTTCTATTAGCTCTAGCAATTCTTTACAGTGTCAGTATAAAAATATTTTTTTCTGGTTTTGCTGCAGGCCATTTTTACAGTGAGGAATATATCTAGATTGTTGAATATGCTATTAACATAAAAAATATCCTGAAAGTTCTTGTCATATTGATCTTGTGTCTTACCCTAGGAATTGTCATGCTTTACTAGAAACTGTGATGTTTCACTGAAAAGATTTTTTTTTAAATGTCTATTGCATAAAAACAAACCAAACCAAACCAAACCAAACAAACCAACCAACCAAACAAACAAACTTAGGCAGATATATGTTTATATAAGTTGAGTATTCTGAGGGGGGAAGTAAAAAAATTGGTACCATTTTAGTAAAACAGACTATTCTAAATTCTTAAAAAGTCACTTATGCTAAGATTAATTATGTAAAGGATACTTTAGACAGATTAGAATTTCCTCTTTTTCATAAGGGGAATGAATTAAAAAATAAAGCCTCTAAGTTCCTTCTCCAATATTGCTGTTCCACTAGGACTGTAATTCCTGGATAAGTGCCACATCTGCCTTTTGCAGTTTAATTTACTGATGAATCTACCTTTTTCTAAGGAAAACATAGTATTTATTCATATAATATGACATGTCACAATATTACAATGATTATTCAGTTGCTTTATATATGGTCATAGTACCATCTGGTATACAGCTAGCCTTCTTTTTGTATGCATACCATCTGGAACATCTATCTATATTCTAATTATTGTACAGATGAGATTTTTGTTTTTACAGAAACAACATATTGGCTGTATCCTTCATTGATTGCTTAATTTAAAAAAATACAATGTAAAATAATGTAAAACAGAAACAAAAACTTGGCATCTCAAATTAATTTTAGCTGTCAGATTTTCTTATGCATTTCTTCTAAGGAATTAAAAAAAAAAAAAGAAATCTAAATGTATTTACAACTACTTTGCTATTCATTTTAGTAGAAACACGATCTGGTTATTTGGATGTGATGAGATAACATTTTAGTTTAAAATAGCTTGGAAGACATATATACACCAAAATTTCACATGTTGAACTGAATTCAGTTCTCCACCATTTTGTACGGGTTAGAGTATCTAAATCCTTCTTACAAAAGTTCATTGTGTGTCCACAAAATACTCAGTTGTCATTGACAAGTGTACATACCTATTTGTGGACCAGATGATGTAATTTTGGTCAAGGGACTAAGAAAAAGTCAGTATCATTATAGCCTCAGTCCTGCAAATGTGTACAAGTATTTTTTGTAAAAACAGAAGCTAAAAATCTTCCTAAGACTGTCTTTAGTTATTTGCATGCATTTGCCTTACCTAGACCATCAGCTCTTACATTGTATATTCATAGCAAAAATATCACTAGGCTTAGATCCTGTAATAAATACATTATGTCCCAGAGTTTATGTGGGAAGGAGATTTAATAGTAGCTTGCAGGCATGGACAGACAGTGACTCATTAGGTTTCCTCCTGTTTCACTGAAGGACCAGATAGACCTGAAGCTCAAGAGAAGTCAGTGACATTATCCAACCCAAAGAAGCCAGTAGGTATCTCTACCTAGAGTAAACCTGAACTAGTCCATACATAACATTGCTGGCCCCAATCAAAAAGTAAGCAGAATCTGCAATGTCACCCAGGAATACTCCATGGCAGGTCACAAACCCAATATCCAATGATGTGTTATTGCAACTTGACACTATTTAAATCAGGGACTAGTGTTTTGCACCAGGGGTAGGGTAAAATGGGAAGAGAGAGAGATGGAGCGGGCTTCTTTCTTGATCTCAAAAAGAAAGACCTGACAAATGGCATAATAAAATACTTGTTTTAACAAGAGAGAATAAAAACAGGAATATAGATAGTGAGTACATCTTATGTCCCTTTAGATGCTGGAAATCCCTCTTTTGTGCAGTATTGGGCAGACTCTGGGTGTAATCCCAAGAAATGCTGCACAGATGCTGTCTCTGGAGAGCTTCCTTCCTCCTTCCATGCCATAGTGCCTTTTATTTTGTGTAAAAAGCAAAACTATCAACCTTCTGGAAGCTGGAATATCATCTCTCTCATAACATCTACCAGTATGCAACACAGACTGGCATGGGTCACTCAAAAAGATTCAGTTACAATGGTTAGTCATGCTAATGAAACAGCTTCTCAAGCCTTCAGTACAAGGTCAAAAGAGCAAACAGTGGCTGTTCAAGATCACCAACTCATTGAATGCAATGTCTTCTGCAAGGCTTCCAATACAACTAAGTTGCACAGCGTTGCTCTGTGCTTCAGATTTTCCTTACAGGAATCACCCATGTGTTGGGGTAGAGCAGTGACTGTTATTTATTTGATTAATTTCCCAAATGGAAATATCTGGTACCTCAGGGTTGTGAGATGCACTGTGCCTCATCCCTTTTCTGTAGCTGGGATGTGATGCTGTCTATAGGACAAAACCAGGATTGTCACATGCAGCAAGAGGCCCTGCTTTGGTGTGGAACTCAGCTGTTTAATTTCAAACATTACTACTACAAGGTACCTGAAGCACGTTTGTTTTTTTTTTTTTTTTAATTACTTTTAAACAATTAAGCCAAAAATGAAAGTTAGAACACCAGAAGCATTTTCACTTGTGAAATACAAGTGTGCCATTACAAACATATTGGAATTCCCTTCGATGATGTAGATAAAAGAAATGCTATCAAAAATGATCTGGGAACCAAAAGGTCTTTTTTGTTTCAATAAGTTACGTCATCAGAACAATTTCAAATATTTCATGAAACACCCCTCTCAAAACAGGAAATAGTCCAACATTAGATGAAACATCTAGTACAAACCAGCAAGTCTTCAAATTCAGACAATACATTTCAGGTGCAAACTGGCAAATTTATCTCAGACTGAAACTTACTTTATTTAAAAAAAAAAAAAAAAAAAAAGGCTAAAAAAAGTCAGTCTGCAGATCTAAATGTTCATCAGTGTTTCTGTACTGGAAAAATGAAAACTAGGCTATGTTTAATTATAAATCTTTCATTCCAGTCTCATCCCTACCTTAAGTAACTTTAAGAGGCCTCATTTGTGATAATTAACTTTCCCTTTAGGTTGGAAGGTGGGGCTCATGATTAATAACTGACATGATGCACAGAAATGTTAAAATCACTTAAATAGGTCTATGGCATACAATCCATGAGTTCCATGTTCTAAACTTAGTTTACTACCTTGAAGCTTTGATGTATTTTGTAAGACATAGATTTCTTTGGTGCAATTAGGGCATTTACGCAAAAAGGGTGAGAGTACCTTTTGCATTCAATTTTTTTCAGATGCTTAAATTAGCATCACTGAAAGGTTAAGTTTGCAGATGACCTGTGTCTGGCCTGTAACAATTCGATTGTAAGAATAGCCAGCCTACATTTGGTCATGTGAAGCATATTTTCAAAGTATATGTAAATATATGATAAATGCTACTACTATTGTCTGTATGGTGTATTACTATATATCACCTATTACACAGCTGCAGCAGAAGCTTCTCTTCTACTAGCACACAGTAATTAACAAGAAAGAGAACAAGAGACACTTCTCAAAGAAAAGAACAATTTAAACCACATTTACAATAAATTTCATTAAAAATCAACATTTTTATCTAAAAGGTAACTTGCAGTTTGAGTTAATATGTGACCTTTAAAAATATCATCATAAGCACGTGTTTGAAATATATATCAGATTGAGCATGATCTCTAATTTTTTTTTTTTTTTTTTAAACTTTGCTCAAGATTATCATTTGCATCTGCAACCTGTTTTGTTCCTTTACTTTAAACTTTAAGTGATAGTCAGACCTTAGATAAAACCATAAGAATGTAATGCATTAGGTAAAATAATATAAAACTCAAGTGCTGAAATACACCACCAAATATGCTAGGGGGTATTGCTTCCCCTAGTGTAATCTTGCCTGCTTTTAAATTGTTCTCTTCTGTCAAGAAATCAATAAATACAGAATTCCTTTAATTAGTTGGAATTTCAAAGTAAGTGTCTTATCCTTTTAGATTTAAAATCATTATGAACATAGGAGAAAGCCTAAAGAAATTAATTCAGTAAAGAAATTATATACAAATTGCAAGATGTTATTTAATTCTCAGTTAATTAGGTACAATATTCTCTAAATGTTTTCCTAGACTGAATTGTGCAAAGTGATTATGAAAGTCTACAGCTTGCATACTTCTCGAGTGAGAGTCCACCCCTTGATTCTATGCAGACGGAGGCAAGCTAAGCAGACAAAACTAAATCTATCACTGAAATTAAAATAACTACAAAAGCATTTAAGGACCAATGTACAACTTTTAAAGAAGGCTTATACCGATGACCCTTATTTTGTTGAATTTTTTAAGTAAAGTGAACTTCTTCCATATGACCTTGGCTTATAACTCTTTTATGACTTAGGATTTAATTGAGCTAGTAAATCCTTAAATTCTAAATTATTTCCTCCCTACACCTTTTTAATGTTCAGTCTCTGCTTCCTCAGTAATATATCCTTGTCATTCAGAGTACTGAAAATAGAATTTAAATGGTTATTTATAGCCAGAATTCACCTATTTATGGAGTGATTAAGTAATATTGGAATAAGATGGAAGTATCCAAGTAACCAGGGCTTCCTCAAGAATTTGTAGTAGTAATAGTAAAAGCAATCTCCAAGTCATTAGTCATTTTTTCCTATGACCTGGAATGTAGATGATGTATCACAGGTCTGCAGAAAACAAAACTTAGTCTTTAACTTTTAAAGGAGGAAAAAAGAATATGAGAAAATTAGACCTGCCAGCCTTATTTCAGTTTCCAGAAAGAAACTGGAACAAATTAAACAATCCATTTACAAAGCCCTGAAAGAATGACAAAGTGGCAAGAAACAAACTGTTTTAAGCCAATGGAATTTCTCTCTTTCACAGGCCAAGTGGATAAGGGTGAAAAGTGATGCACTGTTCTAGATGACACTCATAAAATTATTATATGATGTGCGCACAGCTACCAAAACAAAACAAAAAAACCAAACCAAACAAACCAAAAAACACTCCAGAAAACCAATTAAAAGATCATGCATAGACCATCCTTTAGTAAGTCTTCTCAGTTTGACATCAAACAAGGTTCTGCTGAGAACTGCTCTGGGTTCAGTCCTTGTCAATATTTTATTATAAAACTTAGCTCCTAGTAGAGAGCAAAGATTATCAGATGTACAGATTATGCCATTTGTGTGGCACAAAATTTTGAAAACAAGTGAGCAAATCTCATTCTGTGACCTATGAAGCATTCATACTGTGTAAGATGCACAAGCTTGCTATTCTACTCTCATTTCACATTACATTTCAGTTTGTGTGGTTTTGGATATCATACTTTATAAATGTAGACAAATGAGAGGGCGCATAGAGAAAGGCAACAGAAACAAGAGATTTAAAAGACAATGCATTAGAAAAGGTTAAAAATTCGATGTTTTTATTCTTGAATGCCATATTATTACTCTCATTGAGGACTGCAGAGGAAGGAAGAGTCAATTAATGACAGCACTGTTCTAGTGAGTAAAATGTTTTTGTAGAGAGTGTGAATATTTTCTCCTCCAGATCCAGGGAGGTTTGGTCAAGGGGTAATGAGCTTTGCCTCCAAGACAATACAGATTGCTAGAAAGACAGTCTTTCACACTTATGAGCATAATAACTAGTTATCTAGAATGGTTGAGGAATATCTGCCAATAAATAACTCTTCAAAGTGGCCGTTATGTTATGTTTGAAGCTGTGACAAAATCTGGGATAGGTAAACACCAAATAAGTGACATTAGTAATAAGAACGAAAGCTACTTTTTTTTTTTTTTTTTTGTAGTTGCTGTTGTTCCTCCTCTTAGGAAAATGAATTTGAACTACAAAGGCATATTTAAAGCAGATTTAACTGCTGGAAGCAAATAAACAGAAACATTTTCACTTAAGTCTCATCAGGATCACATACAACTAAAAAAAACAAGTGTAATATAATTATAGAAACAGGGAAATATTGGTTTCTTCCAAAGAAGTGATTTCACATTACATTTCAGTTTGTGTGGTTTTGGATATCATACTTTATAAATGTAGACAAATGAGAGGGCGCATAGAGAAAGGCAACAGAAACAAGAGATTTAAAAGACAATGCATTAGAAAAGGTTAAAAATTAGATGCTTGGGAAATTCCTATTTGCCACCACAAGAAGGATATAAATACCCTAGTTAGAATGAATCAAGAAGGGTAAGAACTGTAACAATGGGCAGAAAATTATCATCCTAACTACTTGCTATCTTGAGTTAGCAATTTTATAGAAATGGTTTCAGCAAATGAAGCAAAGGTAGCACTCAAGAGTCCAAGACCTGTCTATCACATTCATTATCCATGAAGCATACAAAATAGAAGTGAATCAAAAATGCACCTTTGCAACATTTTTTCTTAATCACTCTAGAACGCAAACACTTATACTAATGCCCTAAAAATTTTATTCTTGAAGATGTAGTCTCCTGACTAAAAAAGAAACAAACAAAAACACCCATACACAAAAAATATAAAAAAATAAACAAAACTAAAAGTTTGAGCACTAAATGTTTAAAAAAAAAAAAGAAAAAAAAAGTTATGCAATTCCAAATTAGATAATTGATACACAGAACAAATTTTATCCTTAAGTACCTTTTGCTTCTGCCTAAGTGTCTTCTTTCACTTCCAGTGAAATAAAGCCATATTTTTTTGTGTTAGTTCTGAATTGATTAAAAAAAACGACATAGATCCAGTTGTAAGAGAAGAAACATTCAATCAGGAAACATGACACCTGCAAAAAGCCATAGACATAAAATAATGAACTTAACTCTCTGTTAATGGAAATGCTCAAATGAAGACCAAATTTCTGCTTAAGGGTCATAGTAAGCATTCTATCACAACAGTGATCAATCTCAAAGCAAAAATTTGGAAACACATCACAGATAGGGATCAAATCAACTGTTCCCATGTCTGGTGCTAGGTGAGATACCAACACCTATCCCATCTTGCCTCCAGCTACTGCTATGAAAGGGCATAGGTGATCTGTACGTCTGATGCTATATCTGAGATAACTACATGGGTCAAGTGGTAAGTAGAACATCTCAGTCAAGGAGCAGCAAGAGCAGGGCTGCTCCATGGGGAGACCACGTGCCAGGAGCCAAAGGTGATCCCAGCACTAGTGGTTTGTCCCCAACACGACACACCTGTACCTGAGGGTAGCTGAGCAAAGCTGGCAGAGCCATATGCTGACAATAGCAAGTCCCACCAACAGCCCAGTAAGCACTAGACAAAGGAAAGAGTCAGAGCCAGAGCTCAGTCGGGAGAGAATGCAGACAAGAACAGCATAGGTAGAGCAAGACTAAAGCCATGGCCTGAGCTGCACCAGGCCCATGAGTAAGGGCGTGGGTCCCAGGTGAGGTTGATCAAGGGTACTCGTGGCCCTGAGAATCTCAAATGACACTAGCCTGGGTGAACTAGGCCCCTAATATTTTGCAATTAGTTGGATAATTTGTTCATAGTAACAATCAAATGATTTTATAGTCATACTTGTTATGTATAATAGAAGGTATTAATAATTTGATTCTTACAGATAGCATTTTATATCATTTTTTTCCCTTCTTTCCTTGCAACTCTGAAACTACCATTGACTATTTTTACTCTCTCTAAATTTTCCACTTCCATAGATATAATTGCTTCATTTCTGATTTGCTATTGTCTCCAATGTCTTAAATAATTATTTCATGTCTCCCATTAAAATTGAATTGCCAGAATATTTACTGACCTTTAATCCATATAATTTTTATATTTTTATTTCCTTTTTAATTTAAGGAACTGTTTATAAGCACACAGATACATCACTATAAATGGAAATGGTTATTTTATATTTTAACAAATGGATACACACAACAGTTGGCAAGTATTGTGTTCTGTTCATGCTACAATTCTCAGTAATGATAACAGTTATTCACCAACAGCTGTTTATAGTGCAATTGTGATTGTGGACCAATTGACCAGGGATTATTGTTTTCTCCCTACTTAAGGTGAAGTGTTTACATTTTCTATGAATACTGCTGATGAAGAGCCCTATAGGAAAAGGTTGGCACTATGCTGTAATCAGATTGTTTGTGAAGTTTTTTTCAAACATTTGTGGTTTAGGTTTTTAATTCTGACCTACATATTGTACTACTCTGTAAACTTTATGATTGAAAAATAGGCACCACATGGCATTGCTTATATATTTAAAAGAGAAGAAACTAAAACAAAAGCAAATCAACATATATTTATTGAAGAAAAAAAAAGTAATAATTAAAAACAGTCTAAACAGCCCCTTTCTTGTAAAACATGTTGGAAAATATCTTCTGGCACTACAGAATGGTATTTTCTTAACTGTGGCATGGAATGGTGAAATCTGCCCTTCCCTTCCATGTAATAACCCACTGAACTCAGTGTAAATATTTTTAATGTACATCATAGTCATTGAGAGAATGTATCCATCCATCCATGAGAAAATAAGAAAACCTACCGCCCCCCCTCCCAAAAAAAAACGCGTTACTGGAAAACAATTTATTACTAAAAAAATTTCCAACCATTAGTAAGAAAAATACACAGAAAAGAGGAATTCAAACAAATCAAATTTGTTCACAAGCAAATTAAATATATAAATTCATATTATTGGAATATAACAGTGTACAAAAATCCACTGCCATTAGGAAGAGACTTTTTGTATTTTCTGATAGTCCTGAAACCTAACAGTACAGTTTTAAAGAAGAAATATATCTATGCAGAGTGAAAGTAGTATGTAAATTACAGCACCTCATTTAAGAAGCATGTCTAACTGATCCGGTATCAGTTTTCCCCAGTTAAATAATAATAATAATAATAATAATAATAATAATAATAATAATAATAATAATAATAATAATAATAATAATAATATTTCTAAATAACCTTAGTATAAACAGATTAATAAAATTTTCATATCATGAAATTCTCTATGTACCTCCCTTATTCCTGCTGAGAAACACCTTACTTATAAAGGTTGAAAGTGTGAGGGGACAAGAAAGCTTAAAAGACTTTTGTGTTACCTGTAGCTCTAAAAAAGAATCCAGGAGGCAGAGACAATAAATGAGTTTGTAAGCAATATGAAATAAAATTCTATACGAGTCAGCAAGAGAGTTATATGGATTTCTACATCTGCGGATGTGATCCCCAAGTATCACATAAACTTACAGTTGGTTGTTGTTTGTTTGTTTTTCCACTCCCCATGAGAAATATAGTACATAGCTTATGATACAATGGGCAACACATGACATGGAGACGCTGAACAAGTTAACGTTCAGGTTTGGTGCAAACCAGACTAATGGTTCTAGCTCAACATCCCTGAATTGCAAAATACAAGGGAGGATGAAACAGAAATGTCAGAGTTACTCCAAGTTTGCTCAGCTAGTTCCTGCTGGGTTTATTGATTTCCTTTTAGACACATGATTTTAAACCTGGCAGACAAATCCACAATGGAAGAAACCAAAGGGAAGCCATAGGAGCCTCAATGAAAAAGAAAAAGGAAGTAGCATGGAAAGCAGAAGGTGAGAAGGTAGGCCAAAGAGGGGGAGAAGAATGCATTCCCACCTTCCTCAAAAAAACACATCACTAGCCAAAAACAGAAGAAATTTATCATGACATGGAATAACTATCCTGGAACCACTTTTCCTTTAATGGTCAAATCTTCCATCTTCTAAGAGAAGCAGTTGCAGATATCAGTGGTCTGTGCAACCAGTAGACACCAAATGGTTATGGTCAGATGTGTGACTTTCCTCACTAATTGTGTCCTTCTATGGCAGAAATAATACCCTTCTGTTTGTTAACAAAGTGGCTGGCTATAGCATATTTTTATTATACCCATTTCATCATTACTTTTGTCAGAATGTCAGTTTCAGAAGTTAAGCTTTAAAAAAAAAAAAAAAAATAAAAAAAGAGGCTTTTGTAGTGATGATTCTACTGAGGAAAAAAAACCCTAAAGCTGTGAAACTTCAGCTCCAGATACTCAGAATAAAATCCTTCTGAACAGATACTATTATGGAAGCCATCAGAGATTTTCAGAGAGCCAGATACTACTCAGATAAGTAAAGTCATGTTGTAAGAAATAACCAATCTGCAGAAAGTAAGCTAACACTGTTTTACAAGTACCAGGTTGAAGAACTATTTGGAACCACCACCACAATAAGCAGCTAACATTAATGATTTCCAAGCAAATAATTTGCCATCTTTCACTAATTATGTTGTGCTGTCTACAATGCTTGGGAAAGTCCTTCAAATATATGCTTCCCAAGTTTCCCCATTATTTTCCATGAAATCCTTCTTCATTCTGTGA
Organism: Streptopelia decaocto; assembly: GCF_964273445.1. Lineage (NCBI taxonomy): Eukaryota > Metazoa > Chordata > Aves > Columbiformes > Columbidae > Streptopelia > Streptopelia decaocto. The sequence goes on along the minus strand of NC_138663.1, from coordinate 130,948,089 downwards.
AGATTTACAGGGGTTGGCCATAGTACATTGCTTCTATTGTCAGTCATGCTGACTACACTGTGTCACCATTTCCAGGTCTCATTTTGTGCAGCCTCTGGAGTTTAGGACTGTTTGTGTCTCCACGTTTGTACATCCTTATGTGACTATGGATGCTTGTTGGTTATGGTGCACACAGAAATTATCTGTGTGGCAGTCAACAACCACTTTACCGAGAAACAAACAAGCAACCCTCCCCCCCAAAAAAAAACAACCTGTGAACAAAGTTCAAGAATTGCTTAGAAATCCTTAGGGATACCTAAAACACATGTTATTAACCTATTGCAAAGTAGTAAATTTCAACATGATCTCTCAAACAGCTGTCCATGAACCGGTGGATGATTACGGAGCCCTGAGGTTATGTGGTCTATAAGTCTTTTACAGCTAACAAGATGAACTCAAATTCTAATCCCGTCTTTTTAAAGAAATCATTGGTTGCAGTCCCAGGGAGGTTATGGGATTATTATTTAAAGGTGTGTTCCATGCTTGGCAAAAGATTGAGAATATCTTTCCTTGTGAATAAGGCACTGAACTAGACATGTGGTTTATATTTAGGACTCCAAAGGAAATTCTGGCATCCCTGAAGGTGACAGAATTTTTTCATTTTATAAAGTGACATTTATTATAAAATATCATTGTAATTTTAACAATATTTTATTACTTATTACTGACTTTCTTGAAAAAGTCATTTCACCATTCTAAACACCCCATTCTTGAACTATAAAATAAGAATAATAATGAATTGCTTCCCTTTGTGAGGTATTTTTAAAATGATGATAAAAATCACCATAAGATTCCATTCTCAGGAATACAGATTTTACTTCTACATGTCAAATATATAGTACCCAATTGCCAACAGAGTCTTCTTCAGTAGAAGATTGGCTCTATACTAACAGTAAATTAAGAAATAAATTGTATGATTATATTGAACTTTTATAGTTATGCATTCATTTGCAGTAGTTAATGTTCAGCCACTTATCCTCGTGGTGAAACAGATATTTAAAAGTTCTATGAAGATGAGAACAGAATCTGGGTAACACAAATGACTGATCTTAAAGTTATTTTCATTTCTATCAAGGAGTGATATTTTTATGGTACATTCTCCCATTGACATTTTGGCAGGTGTCAGAATGACAGCACTGAGCATCAAGGAATTCCCATAGACTAGATTCTCAGCAGATGTAAATCAGCAGAGCTAAAATGCATTAGAGCCACAAGAAATTATACCACCTAAGAATCTACTCTCAGATGCTTGCTATTCATACTGAAATATCCTTTCAGTCAGCAATGTGCAGTGTTATAGTTTTAATACCATGCTATATTGAGTGTTAAAAGTCATATGCCAAGCCTTTGAATCAATGCAAAACTCAGAAGACTGGAATTAATGAAATTATTTTGGTGGATCTGCACCTGTCTACAATATTTTGCATCCATTATATATCCAGATTTTTCACAGAATCTTGTATTTGCTCTGTGGCCTATTTTTCTTTTAAGTAAGAGTACATCTGTTGAGAGTTGGAGAGTGATTTTTTTATGACAATGCACTCTCTTTTTGTCATGCTTTGTTCTTGTCATTTTGAAAATATGGCAGTTTTATTTTGAATAAGCTGTCACCATATTCATAAATTGGTCACAGTTTCTGAAGAACAGGTTTTGCATGCTGAGCAGTGACTGCTGGTTCACAAGATGTCCAAGAATCCAGGACAAGCAGACACATCACAAGGTTCTCGTACTGATAAAAACTAGAGGGACAGTACAGAGACCGTGTTCACCAAGAGTTCAGCTAACACAGAACTGTGATCTCTGTTCTTATTGGAGTTCCACTACCAAGGAGTCTGTGTTTGTCCAAGAATAGATTTGGACTTTTTCACTGTTGTATTGAAGCAAGAAATGATTGCTTTTCTTTTCTAGTTCATACAAACAAATTATAATTGTACATGTTATTTCCAGATGGGAAATAACATCATTCCAGTACAAGCAACATCACATGTGTGAGCATTTTTTAAACAGTAGAAAATACTGAGAAATTAAAAGCAAAAGACATATGAAAATAGTGGTTTGAAGATGGAGGGGAAAACTTGATTCAGAGCAATTATGTGCACTTCATACTATATTTTACGAAAAGCTAGAAATGACTTGTTTTTTCTGAGTGTGAAGCGACCACTTTCTAAGTGTTTTGATGTTTTACCACAGAAGACTTGAGAAAACAGCCTACCTAGAAATTCTTGAGAGGAGTTATGATGTTCCTATACTCAAACACATGGGAAAGATTTCATCTTCATAGCTTTTGTTAAAGGTCTTCTGGTGTTCTATCAAGTGAAGATTGCATGTTCATGTTCAATAGATATAGTAATATGTAATTAATATATAAAATAGAGCAAAAGGCAATAAATACATTCATTTGGTCTGGAACTTCAGGACTTGGAGTACAAAGTACACCCAAGGAAATAAGCACTTTTATTTCTGTGGGCATCATTTCTATATCACTAAAGGCTGGTGGGGGTAATGAATGAATACAATTCCTGGTATTCAAGAAACTGCACCAGGTTCCAAACAAAAAATGCCATTTTGTAGTATATTTTGGGGACAGCACATACAGTCTAGAAATATTTAGATATTTCAGCTAACAAATTGCAGGAAAAAAAAAATCACTTCTGAAGACAAAGTGACAAAGTTTCTTCTTTATAGCTTCCTTTTTCATGCTTCATGAGCCATCTGTGTCTGTGTACACAGTCCAAGTACCTCTGAGCCTAAATGTTAATTCACTGAGATACAAAAAGGGAGAAAAAAAATGCAGAAAGCTACTTCTAGAAATATAACCTTGTACATATAATTCAGAAGTAGTAAATCAAAAGGATGAGCCTCTCACCTTGCTTCCTTTATTAGCTTCCCTGTAGAGGCTCCAACTGGCAGCTTCACAGAATCACAGACTGGTTGAGGATGATAGGGACCTCTGAAGGTCATCTCGTCCAACCCTCTACTCAGGCATGACTACCTAAAGCTGACTGCTAAGGGTGACGTCCAGATGGTTTCTGAATACCTTCAAGGATGGAGACCCCACACCCTCTCTGAGCAACCTGTGCCACTGCCTAGTCACCCTCAGAGAAAAAGTGTTTCTTGATGTTCAGACAGAACCTCTTGTGTTTCAGTTTTTGTACTTTGCCTCTTGTCTTGTCAGTTAGCACCACAGAAAGAACCTGTCTCCATCTTCCTTAGAACTTCCCTTCAGGTCCTTTTCTTGCAAAGCTGCTTTCCAGACAGTAAGCACTCAGCATATATTGGTGCCATGGTTTGTTCTTCTCCATTTGCAGGACTTTGTACTTCCTCTTGTATAACTTCATGAGGTTCCCATCAGCCCATTTCTCCAGCCTGCTGAGGTCCTTCTGGATGGCAACATAAACCTCTGGTATATCAGACACTCCTCCCAGTTTTGTGTAAACAGAAAACTTGCTGAAGGTACAGTCTGCCCCATCATCCGGATCATCAATGAAGATGTTAAGCAGGATTGACCCAATACTGACTCCTAGGGTACACCACTACTTATTGGCCTCCAACGAGACTTTGTGTCACTGATCACCACGATCTGGGCCCAACCATTCAGACAGTTTTCAGCTCACCTCACTGACTGCTCATACAACCCATACTTCATCAGCTTCTGTATGAGGATTGTATGGGAGACAGTGTAGAAAACCTTACTGCTGTCTACTCCTGATAACCCTCTTGTCATTCATGTGCCTAGAAATTATTTTCAGGATTAGCTGCTCCATCATCTTTCCAGAAATTGAGATGAGGCTGGCTGGCCTGTTGTTCCCTGGATACTCCTTCTTACCCTTCTTGAACATATGAGCAACATTTGCTTTCCTCCACTTCTCCCAATCACCCTGATCAGTCAAAGATTATTGAGAGTGGCCTCTCAATGACATCAGCCAGCTTCCCTCACACTCATGGGGGCATCTCATTATGGCCCACAGATTTATGTATGTCCAGTTTGCTTAAGGATTCCCTGACCAGAACATCTTCCATGAAGAGTACAAATTTCTTGTTCTAGATTTATCCTTTATTCTCTGAAGCCTAGGATTCCCGAATGCCAGTCTTGCTAGTAAAGACTAAAGCAAGAAAGGCTGTGAGTATTCCAGCATTTTCCAGGTCCTGTGTGACTAGATTTTGTGCCTTATTCACCAGTGGGCTGACATTCTCCCTAATATTCTTTTTGATGCATGTGAACTTATAGAAGCCCTTCTTGTGGGTTTTGACATCCCTTATCAGACTTACTTTGAGTTGGGCTTTGGCTTTCAAAAGTGCCTTTAAAGCAAAAGTGCAAATACAGAGGGGTCTGTGCCAGCACAGGGCTCATCCACCTGCTCCAGCTTGGGGTTCTCCATAGGCTGCAGTGTGTATATATGCTCCAGTGTGGTCCTCTCTGGGGGATGCAACGGGACAACCTACTTTATCATGGTTCTCTCCATGGTCAGGGGAACCCCTGATCCAATGTTAGGAACACCTCTTCCCCTTCCTCCTTCTCTCAACTCACTGTTTGCAGGGCTGTTTCTCACACTTTTCCCCTAACCACTGGCCAGCATTTCCTCTTTAAGCCTGCCAAAAAATTCCCATGAATATTTTCAAGCCACAGATGCAGCCAGCTATCGAGGTGGCTGTGTCTATGAAGGCTGGAGTCCTTGGAAGAAAAGGCCCCTCTACCACCTTCTTGTGTCCCTGAGCCCTTCCTCTGGGCACACCTTGCACCTGGAGCTGAACACTGTGGAGTAGATGTCAGAGAGGAACTCCTGTCTCCACATGCTGCTAGAGTGCATGTGCATGAGGGAGCAGCTGGTGGGGATCATGCAGTGTTTCCTCCATCACTGCCAAGATGAGCTGAGAAGAAAATAGGAGCCCAACTTCTGCAAGCTCCAGCTGACAAACACCTCCAAAAGAACCTTCTTCATAGATCTCCTATCTTTTGGGTTGTGGCTGGATTACTCAGATGCCTTCTTGACCATTGAGTAGGTAGAAGTTGACATTGCCAGCAGCATAACATGGCCAAATAGCTGCACTGTGGAAGGATGCAGTTATTCAGGCACATGATCAGGTGTGCCTGGCACAACAGCTTCCACCTCAAGTATCTGCAGCTCTGCACCCTTATACTGGTGGTCACAGACTATAGTACCCATGCCTTGAAGATGTCCATGATGCAGCTCCTGACAACCATGATCAGTCAAGCCGGCACAGGAGGCATTTTGCGTTGCTGCTGGATGATAACCTGAGGTGGCTATGCTTCTGCCTGAAGGAGAAACACCTCCAGCACCTTCTCTTCAGCAAGAAGAGGGTGCCTAAGGAGATGGTGTTGTCTCCAGCCTCCTGCATGACTAGCTTGCTCAACTTCTCCTAGTTCCTGTTGCAGGAGTCAGCTGCTCATGGCCAAGTACTACATGAGCTCGAGGAGCTGTGAGACTGGCCCACAAGACTGTTGATCTCCAGATATTGAAAGAGGTCTTGAGACACAGAGTTGGGTTTGTGGGCCTCACAGCTTGAAAGCAGATGATGACCTCATACCCCAGGGAAAAAGCACAAGGGACAAGAACCGTGAGTGCAGATCAGGGCTTTGGCTGCTGCCCCAGCGAAAGGCTTGGGCATGAGCCAATGCAGAGCAGTGGCTCTGAGAGCAGGAGGTGCATTCCATCGTAGATCACCAAGAGAAAATAGAAATCTTCATGAGTATTTGGTAACATTCAGCACACTGAGTAACTTTTCACTGTTAGATTCATTTAATCTAATGCCCTAGTATTTCCCTGCCTGGTTAGCATTGATTTTGTGTAATTAAACTTTTGGTTTCTAGAAAGAGATGCTATAGCTATGAAATTCATAATTTAAAATGTTGTCACCTAATTGTAGATTTTAGCTACATCCGTGCAATCTTAGTGAATCCCACAGCTTAGGGCATATATCATATGAACAGATTTCAGATGGAGAATGCCACAGAAAGTGAGAGAATAGAAAACTGCTTTGCTGTGGTAGATATAGCTGCAAAACAAAGCCCACCATTGCACAAAGCAACAGCTAAATGCTATAAACCATGCATTACAGCTCTTCTGTTGATATTCTGAAAATAATTATGATTGTGAGATGTCAGAAAGATTCACTGCACCAATTATGTTCATCACTAACTGACAACCTACCTAGGCAAAACCTTTTAAAATCTGAGCCACCTACAACACTAATGAGCATTAAAGAACAAAATATATAGCTCCCATGAGTCGAAGGCACAGCATCATAGCTCACACTGCTGTAAACAGTAAATCTTTACATATGCCTATTGGCAACGATGTTCCACAAACGTCAGCATAGACTCTTGTTTTCTAACTTGATCATTAATGCTCCTCTTTATTACTTCTATAAAGTGCAACTTAAAATCAAGTGTACCAACACAAAGAAATATGTTTTATACAGAGAACTAGGTTTCCTCTTGGGGTGGGAAGAAGCAGGGCATTGTGAAAAGGGTTTCATATAAGTTTCAAGAAGTGAGGGCCCCCCTGAAGATTTCTAGGTCTCTCTCTAAAGTCTGTACTAATATTTGTTTCCCATAAAAGGTTTTCTGCTTTGTTTGTTTGTTTGTTTTTGTAAGCAGTGCTGGCCATGGAACAGTGCCACAGTCTCTGTCATATTCTATGCTTCAATGTAGCCCTTTGTCGCAATGTCATATGTGCTACAGGATCTCATTGAGGTGTTGTGCCCTCAAAATCCATTCCTGCTGCCAACAATGAGACACAATAAAACAGGAGTATGTGCTACTAAAGAAAGAAATCGTTTTGTTTGCCAGGAGTGTTGAGACCAGTAACTTCACTCAGAGGAGCACTCTCAGATTATTTCAGCACAGTTGTCACATGCAGAGATAAACCCAGTGAAATATAGCTTTGAGGATCATTATTTGTATAGCATTTCAAAACAATTTGTCTTGACTTAATGCTTTCATAAATACATGATACTTGGAACTCCTGGGTGCATCTACAGGCCACTACAAAACTGAAGCCTAGATAAATATGGCAATCAACTGTGTAGTACCATATGCGGGATACAGATTCATTAAAATAAGACAAAACATCAAACAGCACATCACTAAGTAGAGATTCCTAATAACATACCAGAGAAAGAACAATGTTTGAAAGTTAAGAAACACGTCAGACCCTTCACTAAAAGACTGAATTCCATTATACAGTCAGGTGCAAAAGTACCTGGGGAAAGACATATAAGGTGTGCACTCAGATGTGTATTTTATTGCATTGTCCCTGCAGTGCTCTTCAGGACAGTTCTATGGGAGTCTGGACTGTCCAAAGGGAGATATAGCTTTTATGCAGGCAGGAAAAACTTCAAATGCAACCTTACAATGGAAAACTTTGAAGCAGTTGGAAAATCTTCCAGCATATAACAGAACAGACTCATATACACCTTGGACCAGCCTGAACTTACAAATATATATCCCATAATGATGTATAGACATAGTTCATTCCACATACACTATCACTGTCAAATTCCTATGCCCTTGATTATCTGCACATAGCACTGAAGTAAAAGTCAAACAATAAATGTGACCAATGAGTAGAATATACACCTTGGAAGTGCTCCTACCTTCAGGATTAGACATTTGGAAATGTGCTTGGCAGGACCTTCCTTACAAAAATCACACTTTTGATTGGTGGGTAAAGGAGAGATATAAGAGAAAGAAAAATCAGTAGCTACCAAAAAGTAGAAGAGGAGAATTCAGGCTTCTGACACAAGAATTCCATACAGACAAAAAGACAATGAAACATTCAGCATGTCTCCACATCTGCAGGGTTCCTAGCAAACATCATCTGCACAAGCAGGCATGGAATAGATAAAACTAGTCTCGTCAGCAGTGAGATAATGACCTTCAGGACACAAGAAATGGCCCTTTTTGGCTGACAACACTTGATAGTTGAGAGGTGAATTCTATTACTCCTTCTAATAGCAAACCAGCAGCCAGGTTTTCTCTGCCTGGCAATAAATGACAACGAGTGATACGGACTCTGATATATCCTGCTCTTTTGGTTGGAGGGGAAGATGCCCATTATGATTTACAATCAAAAGGAGCAGAGCGATGTCACCGACCTCCGCAATAACGGCTAGGAAGGATTTGCCAGTGCTCAACTTTTGTGATACAGATCTGTAGGAATTTGAGAAGTTTGGCAAGATAATCTTCCAGCGATGAGATTATGAATATTTGAGCGGTTACTGCAGTCAGCAGTTACTGCGAGACATATGACAAATATGTCTCTTGGTTAGGTACTGTAACTTGGTTATATACCTGTATCTGAAATGTATTCCAGAAGCAATGGAATTGAATTACATGTGTGGCAGAATGCAAACCCCCCTCTCTCCCCCTCCCTCCTTCAGTATGGAAGGAGTAGGCACATCTCCCTCTCTCTCTGCTACTTGAGGCTAACAGCTTCTTTTGTTTGGCCCCAGAGCACCCTGGCCAGGGCCATTAGGAGAAGGGAGTGCCGAGGCGCCACTGAGCCGCTGGGCACCTGTGGCCAGTGTGGGGGATGCTTGGAGGCTTCAGGGGCACCCACAGCTAGTGTGGGGGTGCAGAGAAGCTTCTAGAATGCCTACAGTCAGATCTGATCAGCCAATATAAAAACGGGATTCTCGTCGAGACTCCGCCCATTGTCGTGGGTCTCTTGGAGCACGAGCAAGATGCTGCCGCCGAGAGCCCCCTCCCCGGGATGGAGACTCCGCTTGCCGTGCCGCCACGGGTGTGAGTAAAATTCCTCACAGGATTGCGAGTATATTTATACTTTTCGTGCACATATGCACGTGTAACTTTCCGTGCTCAATATGAGCACATGTAAAATTAATCCTTGCAGAATCGCGGGTGTATTTTCCTTCCATGCACATTTGCATGTGTAACTTTCCGTGCACATTTGCACGCTTACTTTCTGTGCTTAATACAAGCACGTGTACTTTCCTTGCACATCTGCACGTGTAACTTTCCGTGCTCAATACAAGCACGTGTATAAATTATTTCCTCACACAATCGCGAGTGTATTTTCCTCCCGTGCTTCCACATAAGCCCGTGTAATATTCCGTGCACATTTGCACGTGTAAGTAAATTTACCCTCGCAGAATTGCGAGTGTACGCTTCTCGTACTCACTACGAGTACGTGTATCTCTTTAAAAATAATCCCACACCGTGTTTAGGCAAGTGTGTACTTCTCTGGGACTCAGGCACGACTCCAGCATTGTTTTGGGTGAAGCCATGTGCATGCACTCTGTGGACCGCCTGTTGTATTAGTTGCTGCCCCTTAATAATTTTCCTCAACTGATATCCGAACCTGTATTTAAGTCACTTTTGGAGTGCTAAAACCCTGTTTCTCACTGGTTTAATAAAAGTTGTTTTGGACCCTGTTGTCCCTTAAACTAACCTCGGGGTGCCTCCGTGACAACATGAAGCCTAGAAAAAGTATTTCCTTTTATAGGCTTAACATTTTCTGATATTTAATTTAATTAAATGCCTTCCTGCACTTCACCTGTTAAAAAAGCTCACATTTCCTGCTGTTGACTCCATTCATTCAAGTGGATGAGAAGAAAAGAAAGTCCAAATTCTGCTTCTAGGCAGGTTGAAGTCCAGTGCAGCTCTGTATTCATCTTGCTCAAAAAATATATGTCATATATCTTTACCCAATAAATACTGGATAACATTTTTCATGAGTTTTTAAACCACTGTAATTATGCAGTCCATCTCCTGCATAACCTACCTTTTCAAAGACATGCTACTAAAGTGATGCTTGTAGTAAGTTTTACCTACCATTCGCCCTGTTGAAATCTGTTAATTAAGACTTTCAGACACACACAATAATCCTACCTTTTCTGGTCCTGGAGGACTATGCATATGCATGAGTGATCTCTGCAGCTGGAAAGTTAACACTGCTGAGGGTAATGTTCTGTATATGGAACAGTAGCTATATGCCCATGCATCATACCTTGCCCCTTTTACATAATCAAAATCTACATTCTGGGATGTGTAGTGTTTCAGAAAAGGTAGCTTGGGAAAGGAAGGTTGACTGGACAACACATTTTCTTTAAGCCTAGGGAAAAAAAAAAAAAAAAAGTAGAAATAATAGTTATAATCCTTTCCAAAAATAAAACACAGCTATCAGAACTCCCTGGTTATTTGACACTTCATTTTCTCTGCAGTAATAGATGCATCTAAGGAGGCTTCTATTTTGATAATCCCCTCTGAAAACCCCTCCACTCTCTTCAACACAAGATTTTAATTATCTTTTAAGATCATTGCAGTTATTCAATCCTCCTTACTATATAAAACACAAAAACGTATTTGCTGGCAAGAAACAGCAGACCTTTTAGAAAACTATACAAAACTTGTAATATTATAGGGTGTAGACTTCTTATGCAGTCCATCAGGAAAAACAGACACCTCAGAAAGGGAGATATGAAGCACTTAGACAAGACCAAAGTTTGTCTTGACATCTTATCTTGTAAAGAGTTCACCAAACAAGTTGAAGATCACAGTCTGATGCTCCTATAGCTCTAGAGATACTGATGCCTATCACTCATTTCCCAGCAGCAGTCTCTAAGCAGCTGGCTAATCCAAAGTGCAGGACACTCCCAGTCTGCTCTGGCTTTGCTTCCACATGGACAAGATAGAAGCTCAGTTAGAAAATATGAAAGTCATTATTACTGCCCTTCCATTTCCTCTGTGATAACTATAGATTGAGATCCAGTCTTCCCACTTTCAAACACAACTCTTCAAGGTGCTCCTGGGTTGCTAAACTGGAGTCTGACTCCATATGTAATGTTAGTGTAGCTGTAGTAAATATTGAACTTAAATTTTATATTGTAATTTCTTTTTTTAATGAATAGAAATCTTCCATTTATGGTAGACTTGTCTAGCCTAAGCAGATGCTGTCTAGTTCTTGTTATTTGCAACATTAACAAATGAGCGGTATTTCATTGTGTCATCTCCTGTTTTAAACAGCATAACCTTCATTTCTCTAATCACAGGACCTGAAGTTTGTGTGATCTGCTTAGAACTCTTGCCTGACTAGATCAGTATTCTTACTTACACTGGAAGACATTAAGTGATATTTCTGAGGCAAGGAGGATAAGCTTTTCATAATATTTGAAGTTCAGTAAGAATTTTTTGTCAAATGAGGGAGACAAGGCAAACATATCACAGCTGACCTAGATCTTTATAGCAGCTCAACCAAAGGAAAGCATTTTAATGTAATAGCAAAATATTCAGGTTTCCAATTGTGCTTTTTTGATTAAAAAAAAAAAAATCAAAGCTATCTAAAGAGAGTTGATATTAGAAAAATGAAACAAAAATCTCAAACCCCTAGATTTTGAAAATACTAATTTTTTTATACGCTTTTGGACAGAATATTTGCAACCAGCTGTAACAACCTTTTGGTAAATTCCGCCTGCAGATCTTACTCTTTTGATAAAGGTAATATATATTTTTCTTATTACACAGAAGCAATAAAAATCACGTTAACACATACTTAGGTCATGATAAATGAAAACTGCATTTGGCCACAAATTGTCCAAGAGAAAAAACAAACAGCGTGGTTAAATTCTGTCTTCTATTCCCTGGAGATTCTAGGAGATCTTTCCTTAAAAGAAAAAGGGGAAAGAAAAACAACAAAAATGGATTGAAGTTCCAAATTTAAAATCTTCAGCTGTGATGTAAAAAATAAATAAATAATAACAAAAAGGACCAATACCTGCCTCAGCTGTGCCCAAAAAATCTTTAAGTGATTCTCACAGGTACTGCACAAGTGAAACAGGTAGCAAATTGAAGCTAATATATAAACCTAAGACTACTTATATTGAACCTAAGATAAAAAATAAGTTGCTTTTTTATTTTTAATGAAATAGATCTTACTATACCTTCTATCTTCATTGTGTTTCTCCTACATTTAGGTATATGAAAAACAGCTGCAGGCACCTCAGAAATGTATTTAAAAGATGACCTTCTTTTTTCATTGTGGTATCTAAATTAACTCAATATGCTAGAGTTGTTATATTGAGGTGCTAGTTGTGGAAATAACCCAGTTTAACATCCGAAGCCATGCATTTCTGCAGCTTTTGACAAGGTTTTTGTGTTAGAATATGCCACTTGCATAAACAGAATAGGTCCCAACCTCAAGTGCTTTTAAAACCTTGCTTAATTACTTAAGCTGTTTTTATTTCTAATTGGTACTTTCATTGAATGGTTATGGTACCTAATTGATTGAACATTAGTTCCATTTTACATTATGTCTGATGAGTTATTGATTGCCCTTTGCTTTCAGGACACTTAGGACTTTCCTGGTGAAGCACATAAAAGAATAAATACTCCAACCCTGCTGCATCAGTAACTTGTCCTAGCAGGGCTGTTGCAGGCTTCTATGTAAAAGATTCCTACTATTGCAGATCATTGATCTAACAGTGTGTGATGCATTTCAATGCTGTAAACAGCTCCTGTGGTTTGCTTTTTCTTCCTCTCATGGCTCCAGTCTTTGAAAGAAGAAAGCTCAAAACTCAAAGAACTGAAGACTTCTATTTTTGGGACATTTAGAGAAAGAAACTTGCTGCCATTTTAGCCATGGTTACTGATATCAGGGAAGTGTACAAATCAAGCCTGAGTTTTTCAAGAGCATTAGAATTTTCCATAAGATTACATGGTAGCCTCCAAATCTTCTTACTGAGCTATTGTGCTTGAGTTCAATGGACAGTTTAAAGGCTTTACAATCCACCTTTTCAATTCAATAATTTATCTTCCTTGCTGTCATTTTAGTTTTGTCAAATGAAGGTCAGCACACATTGCAGAGACCACTAAAAAAAAATAAAATTAAGATGTTTGTCTTGGTTAAGCAAGTGAAAGAAGACTCTGCAATAGTTCTGTTCTGAGAGTACTTAATCAAGCAGAACAGATGTTTATTATATAATTAGGGAACGCTTTGCCATCAGTATGAACAAATCATGAAATCAAATTGCTCCATAATACTTTCCATTATTTCACAGACACTTGCTGTGAAGAATTGAGAGTAAGCAAAAAAGCCAGACACTGTGTTATTCTCCAGCCCTAGGCACTGTTTAATTACCCAGCAGGGGAAACAGTGCCGCTTGTTAGCATAAAGCCAGTGGAGCTGGAGCCTGCTTCGTCTGCCAGTCTGGTACAGAGGACTTGCAGAGGAGGGAGAGTTGTGCGTGAAGTGTGGCACAAGTCCACTATATTGTGCTTATCCTTCACTAACACAAAGTAGGAAGATAAGATGCCATAATCTGTAGAGAGCCCAGGCGTAGCTCCAGCAGCTTTTAGAGCAGGTTTGGGCAGATGATTCTTCTGTTCTAGTATTAACGATGACCTAAATTTCTACACTGAGATTCATATAGAGGTATGATGCCTTACACTATATACAACAAGGAGCCTAAATTTACAGAAAGAGTTTTGACAGCCAGGCCTTTCCCATGAGCACCTCTAGGCAGGGAGGCCATATCTATGAGAGAAAGCTGAACATAATCAAGGCAGGGACCGCAACCTCAGCAAGCTGTTGTCCATACTGTTAAGTTATTGATACCTTTAGGCCCAGGCCAACAAGCACTCTCCCAGAAAGAGTTCAGGCGTGGTTCAGGTGCTACAATGGAACAGTGACTGTTCTCTCTGGGAAGCTCAGAAGTGGCCTCTCTGTTTTGAAAAAGAAAGAATTTAACTTTTTGGACAGAACAGCTATTGCACTACATGGCCTGAGGGTTGGAGGTAATTTCTGGCCCATTTAACTTGTTAGAAAAGACCAAGGCCAAGTAGTCCCTAATCTGTCTGTATGGCTTTTGAGGCCCAAGAAGGTATCCCAGTGCTCCACTCTGTGATTTTACCAGCTCAAGTGGTGTTTCCTCGGGAGCTCAGCACCCAGTGGCATTGTGGATGAAGCTCAAGACACATCACTTGGGAAGGAGATGGGAGGAAGTTCCATCATGGCTGGTCTAGAAGCTGCTTAGGAAATGAGACAGGGAACATAACAGTCAAAGTGGTGAGTGTCTAGTGCCTGAAGCAGAGGAAATACTCACTAGAAATCAGCTCTAAGCCAGTCACCTACCAACCTGGCAGTGCTATCATCTGGAAAAAAAAGCAACAACAGCAACAACAACAAAACAAATGACCAAACAAACAAAAAACCAAACAAAACCAGACAACTACCTAAGAGTAAGGCAGCCCCCAAAGACAGAAACTATATCTGTGGCCAGAACCATTGGGTGATGTTACCTAACCTGAGCTCTTATTACCAAGACGAGGGTTCAAAGACTTTCTTGACTGGATATTTCCTTGGGGGAAGTCTACCTTGCAATGTGAGTGGTGGACATCCAGCACTCATGGCTAATGCATGGATACCATAGCTCACTACCCTTACAGTATTTCCCATAGTTTGTATCTGTACATATGCGAACCAATTTGAATTTCAAATATGTCCACTGACATTCCCAAATTAGTTCCAATAACAGTTGTTACAGAAGTGCTCCAGATCTATACAGATAGAGCTACCTGATAGATAAAATGCCAATAGATGGTGCTTATGAACACATAGCTTTACTCCTGAGATTCACAAGTCTTATTTACTTTTTTGTATGTGCTGCAAATGGCTTCTTGTGATGTGCTGTTAAAGAGGTGGATCAAACTTAAAGATTTATCTTATATTTACTTAATGTGCAGAAATCCCTTCAACAGCACTACCACAAAAAAGGTTTTACAAAATAATTGTTTGCCATATGCAAATATTATTAATTTTTTTAGGCCTAGACTCAAGGTCTGATTTCTAAAGTTGCTCAGTACCATCAATTCCTATGAAATCTGCCATTGTTATTCTTTTTTTGTCTGTTCAGCCATTTCTAGGTGGCAGCCTACAAAAAAGAACAGAATAAAGTAATTTCTGTCCCTCTTTTTCTGATGATAGTGATTTACTCTGTTGCTGGAGTCTCTGAACTTTGCTGCGATACAGGTATATTTCACTCTTTTTATAAATATTTCTGCTTTCAAAGTTCCGAAATAGTTATTCCAACCCAGAAAACCTTGAGTGAGGAACAGAGGTTGTGAGACGAAAAATTTAAGGCAGACAAAACACAGCTGATCTCTAGCTTGTAGCTACCAATGGTTATTTGGAGCTGGAATAGCTTTGTAAATAAAAAAAGTCCACACTATTTTTGTATGTGATTCATGCTGTATTTTTGCTGAACCTCATAGATATGACATGGTAATGTGACTAGTCTGTTCCTCTTTTTTTGTTTAGTTTCATATTCACAAGAGTTCACTAGCATATGACGACAATCACAACCAAAGCACTGCAATAGTGGAGAAAATAGTGGAAAAACACATTTAAAATCTATGTAAATAATGTTCTAAATTTAAATAAACTTACTTCAGCAAATAATCTCTAAGTATTATTCAGCATTTACAGTACATAATATCCAACTAAGTGTTCTCTGCATGATAGCTTATGTCAAATATAAGGCCAAATCATATGATGACTCTAAACTGTTACAATCAATGACTGATCAACGTATGACTAAAATGAGTATGACATTCATTTTCAGTCCCTTGTATGGCTACTTCCTGCAACACAATACTGTTTTCCTTTCAATGCGAATCACAGTCCAACAGCTATACCATCACAAAACAAACCTGAACTGGAGAAGGAACAAACAATGAAAGATAAGTAATATCACATAACTCTAGCTTTGGTATAGTCAGACTTCTGGTCTCTGAAATACTTATTCTACTAGGCACTTGAATGAATTTATCTGATAACCTTTTACATTCCAATCAGATTAAACTTTTTTCCCCTCAAACTTTGTGCAACCTACAGTAACACACATACCATTTGATGTTATTTATATCTTTTACTTTACATTTTGTTTATACTCTGTGTGGTCCAATTTATTTCTCTGAGATCTAAATGGAGAGACACCCCCGCATACCACAGTATGCTTTGTCCATAAAGAAAGTGAAAATAAATCTTTTACTGCAGGTGGCAGAACAAGTGTCATGAACTAAGGCTGAAAATGGAATGATCAGGGCTGTTAATTTTTAAGGGAATCCAAGGAGCATTGGCCCTGTGGAAAAGGAACTGATACTGAATCACCATGAAGGGAATTTGTTGAATTGCACCACAGCTTTTCCTATAGCCATGCTTTCTGAGACAGGTCAAAAATAAATGCTAATAAAAAAGGTTTCCCTCACTTGTAAGTTCTGGGTCTGCAACCAAACCGCCTGCAGGGCTTTAGATGTGGCATTTCTTGATCAACTTTCTTGAGTGAACTCTGAGGAGAAAAGTGATAGAAATAACAAACAAAACCCTTTGTGGCAGCAACCATAAAAAATTTTCTACCTATTTTGTCTTCCATTCAGCAAGCCTCTCAACAAGGAAAGTTTGCTTTGTTTCTGTGTTCAACCCTTGTATTGCAGATTTTCTGTCTTTTAGTCATCACACTGTATAAAATTCCTTTGAATACAGTTCAGTCTTGACTACACCTAGTGTACTCAGTTAAATGCCAGATGGCGAGGCTGGGTATCTGGCCTTATAAATAAATAATTTCCATTGGATCTCTGAGATTATGGCTAGAGTCCCTTTCTGTAATTGCTGCCTTTTGAAACTGGAATGAGAAATGGAAGTTAATAAGGTCAAATTCATTACAAAATATTTAGCACAAAGCTATTTTACTATGTATCATTCAACAGCTACTTAGACTAAGACAAATCTCAAACAAAAATGTCTTGAAACACCTTTTCTTATCACTAATGTTATCACCATCATTAAAACCTCCTGTTTGAAAGGGTGCATGACAAATGTAGACCAACAAAAGAGAAATTTAAGAAAAAATATGGTAGCATGTTTTTCATGGATATCAACAGCTCCTCTAAGTCTACAAATACTTTCGATATATGTAGATACTTTAACTGATACTGAAAATAACTTTGCATGGCCCAGGGAAGGAAAGGATTACGTTAAGAAAATATTGTTCAACAGTGACCATTTTTACTTCATTGGTTACTGCACAATGAGCTGTTGAATGAAACATTTTCCTCCCCAGAAGAGAGAAGAGACAGACTTCAATGCCTATCACTAAAATACTGAGCAAACTGTATCACTACGTCCCAAATATTTATTATGAAATTTGACAAAGTTGCAAGTTTTGGAAGATTTATGTGCAATCCAGTTATATTAATATTCAGTATTTGCAATGTTTGAGACCAGCTTGTAGGCTAATTAGGACTCTTTGATCATGGTAGCTTTCTCCATTAAGGATCTCCACTCTACATGCTCGTGAAATGAAAGCTTCTGTAGCCACAAGCACACAATAAGGAGCAATTCATCAATTTCAGTTGAGTTTCACCAGAATTATATACACTGATACAGCTGTTCATATACAAACCAGCTGTGTAAATAGTAGACATAGTTTTGGTGTGGCAAGCTGAACTGAAACATTTGAGTTTTAAGAGAAATATCTTATTGCTCCTTGCCTAAAATGCTGTCACCTTAGTCATTGCGTATGACTAGCTGTTAACAAATGTATGACTGGAGCTTCTTTGCCTGGGAAGTATGGTCCATCCCCATGACTTTACCACACAACCTTTACTATCCTTGCATCCCTTTTGACAGCAAAGCTTCAGAAAAAAAAAAAAAAAAAGCATAATTCAATAGCCAGAGCTGAAGGCAGTCTAGTAGGCATCAAGGCTCTACAGAAGACAGACTATCAGCATGTTGAGTTCAGCCCTCCAATTTGGGGGAGGTTTTGATGAAGCCGCAAGTCTACAGCTACAGACCAAGGAAGAATGGAAATCTATCTATGTGACACTGAATGCCCTGCATCGCCAATAGCTACATTAAAGCAGCTCTAACACTATGGGAGAAAACATCCTGATGTTGAATTACACGGTCTTTGCCATTTCCTAAAACAGAATAAGCAGATGGTTTGTCAGACATTTAAAATCAGCACTTTTCATGGAATTACTGTATTTGAGGACTAGAACCTACCATTTTCTGTTGCAACACGGTGAATAAGAACTCCAGAATAATGCCACCTCCACTGTGATGGATGACATGAACCAAAAAAACAGAGAAACAGAGCCTTGGAAGTTTTACGAGATAAATCAGACAAAAAGTTATGTGGAACTAGGGTAGTGGCATATAACTGGTCAACTCAGGAACATAATTCAGGTCACTTGAACCCCAGGTGCTATGTCCAAAAAAACACAGAAAGATTCCTGCCTTAAACATTTAGTTGTCTTATTGGTAAGGTGTAATGATAAGTGGTAATTTAGAAAAACAAAGCAATCTCCTGGAATGAGGAAAGGAAAACTGAAATTAGGAAAACAAAAATACCCCACCACCAACAACAAAACCAAAACAAACAACAACCCCAACACAAAGAACAAAACCCAAAATCAAACAAATAAACAAAAACCCCAAACAAACAAAAAACCCCCACCACTTAAGCCCCCCAACCACACCCTATTTACTTTTGAAGAAAAGCATAGTGAGGATTTTTGGATTTATCTGACTTGATATTACAAAGAATACAAGAACTCAGCAGTAATTGTACAGTTTTTTATATTCTGTGTGTGCATTGTGCATGGATTTTTTTTTACTTTATTTCGTATATAATTTATGACCTGCTGCAGAGAATATACTGAGCTAATGCATATGTTTGACACAAATAAAAGAAGTAGTTCTAGTTAAAAGAAAATCTATTTCCTTTTCAGTTGAAAAGGTGATATCCAGTGGATGGCTGGTCACTTTTTCTAACAAGCTAATATTTGCTTTCCTGCTATAAATCTCATCCACAGGGGGGGATAAATGAAGTATGCTATTATATATATTTTTTCTTTATTTTGTGATTTAAAACCTACCTTATTTGGATTCTAAAGATATTTTAGAAGTAGGTTTCATTTTTTTCACTGTACCACTAGCAACTCTGACAATAAATAAATAAATACATTATCACAAATTGAAAAATAATTAGAATTAAAGAATTATGAATAGGTCACCTTTTCCAGTGTACGTTAGATTTGACTGTCATTACGGTTATTTCATAAAGCTACCCCTGCAGCTGGTAGCTGTAGCACTGATTTACAGCAAAGAACTTAATTCAGGCATGTACTGGTTTAATCCATTTATACTTCTATGGAGAATTATCACAGCTCCTTTGAGTTACTAACAAATTTTATCTAACCAGTTCTGGGTTGCTGAGATCCTGCTACTTTGTGGCCACAGTCAATGTTTATAGATCAGCAGACTGTATCTTGCCCATGGAGAAGCTGAACATAGGGAGCTCCAGACTGGGCCCCAAGACATTGCCTTTTGCATACAAATTGGGGAATTTTCATACTTGTGAGTGTGAAACAACCAGATTGGTGTTTGTTGGTAACTTGACAGGATGCAACACAAAGATCGCCTTAAGATTTGGTTCCAGCTGGGGCATATTTAAGGACCCTAGCAGACAACAGCCCAGGAGCCAGAGTATGAGAAGAACTTTGGGATTTGATTGAGGAACGGTGTAGTGAGAAAGCATAAGCATAGATAACATATAACAAGCATTCATCTGTGCAAAAATAAACATACTAAAAAGTTTGTGACACCATAATGTTGTGAGTTTTCCATCTGTGGTATTGTTCAAATTGTTTTTCCAAGGCTTCACAGGAAGAAAGTGGTTAAGTTAAGAACAGAGAAGAAGTTCCTTGACTATCCTAGCTACAAAGCCATCCTTCTTTTCTTAAATGGTAATTGAATTACTCACAGAGTAGCACTTTTATGGCCAAGTAGCTTGGAAGTCAAAATAAGTAAAGATGTGAGACTCCTGCTCATGTAGTACATTACTGCATAGTCTGTCTCATCTTGTAAGATACCATCACAACATTATTTTTACAGTGTTTCACATAATTCCTTTTTCACATGCATTATCCTTCAGGGAAACCTTATTTTCCTAGTCCACTGATAAAAGCCAGAAGTCTTTAACAAAGCTCCATTTTCAGAAATGTCAATGATAATGAAAAAATAAAATGAGTGGTGACCACAGTGATTCACTAAAGGTTATGCACACATTATTCTGTTTATTCTAGCTCCAGTTCTTTGCTTAGGAAAGAAAATATATGTAACGTCAACCACGTATTTACTCATCTCTGCAATTTCACCATTATTTTGACAGTAACATGGCATTACTATCACCTCTGAGCTATAAGATAACACCGTGCTTAAGGACTTTAGAGGAAACAATAAAGTCGGTATGTAAGCTCTGTTAAGAAAAGAAAGAAATTATAACTTACTTATTCTGATATTTCTTGTCTTAGGACAAAAATGTTATTAAACCCAAGAAAAACAACAAAAATTGCTAGGTCACATTCTATTGTACCTCCAGTAAAATCCTGCCTTTTATGATATGAAATTCCAGTCAGCCTAGGATTACACAATATATAGCATCAAAGCTAGCAGTAATCTAGGAAAGATCAGCTTTTACATTGAATGCTAAAACCATTCTCACTACCTGACACCAAAACATCAAACTAAAGCATTGCAGTGACCTTCTTGGATGTCTCTGGTCAATTGATTCTTCCTGCATTTTGTTCCCTTTTACAGGTAGGAATGGGCTAGCTAAATTCATATGCAGAGACAGAAAGTGTATTATATCTTTTTATCCATTTTGTTCATTTGTTTATACTTTATTATGCCATATGCTTCTAGAGGCATTTGTAAGGGCTATTTACCTGGTTTTGACTTTTGCCCTGTGGGCCAGGTGGAATCTCTAGCAGAAACAGCAGGATAAACCTTCCTTCAAACAGAAGTACACCCACAGCTGGGAGAAGCTCCTTGAATACAGAGTGTGGCTGGGGAGGTGAGGCACAGTGCGAATGCATACACCTCCCTGGGTGCTGTGTGAATGCACACTGGCGGAGTGTGGATCCTGCACCTGCTCAGAAGAAACACCCAGCTAGACCTCAGGTTAGAGAGTGATGCATGGACTTTGCTGACACTCTTTTAATTACCTTGTTTCCAGGTTAAGAAGAAACCATAACAAGAATATCTGCTGACAGGTCACAGTGAGTAAAGACAAAATATATTTGTAAAACTACTTATTTCTGTTCCATCACACCTTGGGTTCTCTCTTTGAAAAGTTGGCTTTTATAGATTTATTTTTTTTAATGTCTGGTTTTATGCTTATGTAATTATCTTGTTTGTAGTCAAATCAAAACTTGTTTAGAATTCAAAAGCCTTTTATTATTTTTAAGCTCTTGAACTCAATATTCTCACTGTGTCACCCAATATCTACCTTCAGATGGATTTTTTAAAAGATATTTAATACAAAACAGGGACTCAAGATAATAAAAAAAAAGATTTATAGTGAGTGCAATGGGGTACTTAAGAATCACCTCAGTGATGAACTATTGCAAAATGCCACTGGGTGTGAACAAACTTCAGAGCAGATACAAGTCACAGTCCTGGTCTCTCACTTTGTTTAGTCTAAGCTGAAACACATGACAATTTTCACCTACTCTTCCACTGGAAAACTGGGCTTGGGTGAGGATCAGGATATGCCAGAATGAGACCTGGATATATGTCAGGACACGACTAAGACATGCAGTAGAACCAGGTGCACTCACAAACCTGGGTGTCTCAGTTTAAGTCTGTCAAATGTTAATGCTGTTAAAGACATTGATCATATCAGAGCGGAAAGATTGTCATGTCTGTGGAGAGGCAGTGTGTATAAAATGTTTTCCTAGTGCTCTTATAAAAGCATCCAAAACATTTGTAGATCTACAAGAATGTAAAAATTTTATACCATCTGGGTGAAGACTTGTATTTGATTTAAGGAAACAAACCCAGTGCTCTCTGGTTTCTCAGGAATTTGCCAGCATCCATTATAGTGTATCTTGACTGGACAATCCATATCAAATAGGCTACGTAAGCATGAATTAATCAGAAAAAAACAACCTAGTGCTTGAAAAATCAAACGCTTTCCACATCTATGGTTTTGATGTGTAAATACAGACATCTGAAAATATAAAGAGCTGTACACAAAGAAATGACCATAAAAAGAGCCAATTGGATGCAGTCTTAAGAAACACATTGTCCTTAATGAACAACATAGAGATTGGGCCCAAGAGGAACAAGGATGTAAGAAACTGGTTATGATCCTGATTCACTGGTACTTGGCTCCCTGGTACACTAGCTGGAGTTACATTATAACTTATTTATTTATTTTCCCCATCAATAGAGTGCTTATATGGAGATTTTGTCAAATAATTTTTTCCTTCCTTATGAAAGTTTTGTCATATTGTGAAATTTGCAAATATCTCAACATTGCAAATTTTAAAAGTTGAAGTCTAAGCAATATTTTGGTTAAGGCATACTGACTTTTTTTCTCTATGAATCTTTAAAATGTTCATAATGAGAACAAAATTGGGGTTTTACATAGGAAAAAAGCCCACACTGACATAAGATTTTAGTTTCTTATTAATAAAACATTGAAACAGACAAATTAATTGAAAATACAGTTTTCAGTCCCACTGCTTTGCTCGTAACTGATATTAATTGAAACAATTTTCCCAAACCTTCATTTTCTGCAGATTATAATTTTACATTTTTTTTCCTGGTTCTTACTATCACACATCTGTGTCGGTAGCTGTAAGAAACTATGTGACGTCATAAAGACATGGGGAGACTGCTCTTATTCAGGAAAAACAATTACCTGTACATATATTATGAAGGATTTAGTTACTCTCCACCACCACTGGTACGATATTAATGTAGATGGTACTACACTGGTATATCTGGGGTGCAAAAAAGTTCCGGCAACTGATGCTACTGAGAAGTTGACACAGTGCTTGCCTATTCCCTCAGATATTGCACTTCAGATTTAAAAGACACAAACAAACAAACCTACTTCCCATTTTGTTTGCTGCTATTTCTTCCTCCAACTGGTTGAAAGTGAAGTTATGAGTATCTGAAACTGAATGAAGCACATTTCTCATGGCTAAGTAACTTTGCCTTGCAAGCCCAAAATTGTTTCCTGCAGCTCTGTTGATTCTTTTCTAGACAGGCATCCAATTTATAGTTATTAGAACTTCACAAAATCCAATATCTTTGTGAATCATAACTTTTTTTCAGAGCAGATTAATCTCTAAAACCCTTATTTCAATAGCAGTATGAGTGGAAGGAATTTGAAGGAAAAAGCTTCAGCAGAAAAGCATTCCCATGCTTGTGTGTCGAACAAGTGCTACATAAACAGGAAATACCAAGTGTTAAAGTCTCTGGATATGTTAGAAATACAACCAGAATAGAACATAAATTAGAGACGCTGCAAAGGTAAATAATATACACTACTTAAATACTCCTATAAGAGTGCGGTAATCACTGTTCTGTGTCAAAGAACAGAGCAAACAATGTGGGCTATAAGGGTACAAAATACGAAAGTAAAACATTCTAAAATTACCTGTGTTCTCTTCTGAATAATATAAAACCTCTCTGTTGCCTTTTCTATTTTGCTTTTTTTCTTTCTGTGGTGGTCTTTGTTTCCTTCCTCCCTCCTACCCCCATTTCAGAGTTTTTAAGTAAGACTAGTAAATTGAACTAGCATGTTCATTCCATAAAATTCAAGTCCAAGAGATATAATGCTTTCTGAGGTTTGCCTCTTCAATTGTAACATAGAATCACTAATCTACCAAGTCTCATGCTACTTTTAATCATATAACCATCAATGTTACAACCCTAAAACTGCAAATCACCAAGCTCTTTTCATTCTCTTTTCGTGCTTTATTAGATGAGACACAAATAAATGCAAAAAAGGAGTTCTGGTAAGTATCAAGAATTAAAATCAAAGCCTTTATGGTGAATAATTATCAGACAAACTTCAATTTTTGTTTTTAACTTTTTGAGAGAAACTTCTAAAATTCTCTTGTAGATTGTATTTCCCTTTCAAATACTATTCAAAAAGCAACCCAACCTCAATCTCATAGAAGATCTGCACTAAACAATCCTTTAAATGTCAAACAACAGTTTTAATTTTGTATGAGTAAAACAGATTTTAATTTTCTTAATGTCAGAGTTCTTCTGTGGAAGAGAATGATATACAGCTATTCAATATCTGCCTTAGATGTTCAGAAAATACTCTCAAGTAAGCAATATAGGTTGCGAATCAATAGGATAATCAAGGGATTAATCTAACAGAAATCATACAGGTCAGTTCTTGGTGTTTGACAAAGGTGTCCCTGACTAATATGATGGACAGAAGATGAAGTGAAGAGCTAGGAAAGATTAGCAAGGCCAGATTGAAATGGCATCCTTTCAAACTCTGTGTGCTCTGTGTGGGAGCAGGTTAAAAATGCCTGAAACTATTTTTTTCTTACAAAAGTTTAAATTAATGCATAGAACTCCTTGAACTGAGCTTAGGAATATATGCCATAGAATCACACTTAGGAAAAAAAAAAAAAAATATATATATATATATATATAAAAATTATTGCATTTGTTTTCCATAATGAAGGACACTCTCCTGCTATTGCAAATAAAATAGAATTTTGTTGAAGTAACCAAAAGGCTTATGAAATAGACAACACTGTGGCATCATAGTTCCTTCTGTGTGATCAGAATCACTCCACATGAGCCATCAGCATGTCAGCATGTTTACTGGACATGATAAATACTGTAAAGTAACACCCTTTCTGTTTGACCTGAAATTATGATGTTTTGTGAATAAAAAAAAAACATCAGGTTGGGTTTGAACATCAAGGTGAAATACTACATCCATTAAAGTTGACTTTAACTTTGACATTGTGTGCCAGTCAGACTGTACTATGTGAATTTATGGGATATAAAGAAACACTTTCTGTGATTGATATTCATAACACTTCCTGTTATACTGCCTTCCAATGCTGATATTCTTTATACTGCCTTGCAAGACATAGCATCTAGAATCGATTTATTTTTTTTCTTTTCACTTTTTTTGGGTCTCATCTAATCTTGCATTGACACAGCCCACAGTTACAAGAATTAACAGATTTAATTTTCCTTCTTGTAAAGCTAAAATCTTGGACAGCAGCTAGTTTTTAGTGCTCATATTTATTCATTTTTAAGTTTAACAGTTTGTAAGAGAATTATGCAGGAATTTAGTTATGTGTATTACTGGAAAGCTCTGTGCAGTCAGATACTTCCTTCTGCTCTCCACTTTACTTAATACTAGGTTTTGTCTTCAAATCTCGTGTGGTACAACATAAAGAGTCCATGAACAATGAAAATTATTTCTGCTACTTGCTCAGATCACCATTGGCTAACTAATGAATATTTAGGTCAGCTTTATTCCTCTGTTAAGTGATCTTAAGAATAATGAGATAAAGTATCAGCTACTGAAATGGACATTAGTGGAGAGCAGCAACAATTAAACAAGCAAAAACCAGAAACTAAGACCTAAAATGATATGTCAGATACTCAAGCTCTAACTTTGACTTCCATTGCTGAAGAACTAGATTCCAGTTTCTGTCAAAATCTGTGGGTTTGTGCCTTCACCTCAGTTAAGAAGAGACATTTGTGACAACAGCATACTCAAACAGGTACCAAACCTGCCTTTCTAATCATTTGAAGATTGGAGAGTTCCCAATAATCTCTTCACAGAACAATGTTAGTTAAGTTTTTTCCCTTCCATCTAGGCAACATTGCTATCTGGGATAGTTGTTTCATCACTCAGGGGCTGTTACTCTCTGCCATCAGCAGGCTGGTGTCCATCCAGGTGCTTGCAGGAGAAAAAACCACCCAGGAAAGAGTGCCCTGGTAGCAGAAGTTGTTCTAGTAGCACCCAGTAGGTCCTGATTCTCATCTTTCCTGGGACAACAGTACAGCGCATATTCTACCAGCCTGTTGGTTACAGGAAGCATTTGGTCTACAAGTGCTGTACAGCACAGGAGGTCTGGTCATGGGGCTAGGGCTGTGACCAACAGCACTACTCTGCTAGCTGAATAAATTATAGGGCAAGCCTCAGTGCAGAGTGGGATATAACTTCCTCAATCATATGGATATCTACTTTGATTTCTGTATTTATATTTATATTTATATTTATATTTATATTTATATTTATATTTATATTTATATTTATATTTATATTTATATTTATATTTATATTGGACTCGATGATCTTAAAGGTCTTTTCCAACCAAAATTATTCTAAACATAGAATACCATGTTTACATAAAATACAGAGCTATAATGGACACTCTACATTTGTAGGGAGTTTTGCTTAAACAGTTGGCATATACTGTAAAATGATAAAAAAATATATATATACATTCTTATTACCATCTAGGACACAATGACTACATTTTAGCTTCTAAAAGTCTTCCCACTATAGAAGTATTCCTGTCCACAGCAATTTAAAGAGATGATCTGAAAAGTTCTCTGAAGTGTAAGCACAATTTCTCTTATACGTAAAATCAGAAAAATATGTTAAATGAATGTTTCAAATGTAATGAAAACATGATTATGGAGTCATCTTAAAATCCACTTAATCTGTTATTTTATCACCACGTGCAAGTCAAGAAACTGAACTTTTACCAACTACACCAGGCAATGTGAAGGACACCAGTAAGATGAAAGCAATATTAGCAATCCTAAGGCCAAAGTACGCTGCTGCACTGTGCTAGTTATGAGATTGCTGCAGCACAGAGTGTGAGGTTTTGTCACCAGTAAAGGTCAAGGTATACTCAATCAGCTTAACACAAATGAGATAAAGGAAAATCACGAATATTTTATTTTGACCTCGTGTGGTAGGCTAAATTCCATTTTACTGAGAATTCAGGTACTCCTTGTGGCTTGTTTTTGACAACAAAGCCTTCCAGTACCTTTTTGTATTATGTCCTCATTATTAGGTTTTCCTATACTTACGCGTGAGTTGAAAATTAATTAACATCTCAAGGTTAAATCTCCATTGTTTTCTTTGGGTCTGAATAAGCCCTCCTGGAAAGCTTAAATTTCCTCTGCTTTGTGATATGATCAGTTGATGGACTGACAACAAATCAACAACAAACTTGAGGCTCTAAGGCAGTTAGTAACTAGTGAAGTATAATAAAGAGCAGCTTGTTAAACCATCTTTCGGCTGTAAGTGGGAAAGTTTATCTTCAGAGATTGCTGAAAGTGACTTTTACTTTGCTCTCACACTGGGATACACTGGCAGTTATACCAGTGAAGTTCCATGAAACCACCTCTTTACAGCCTTTCATCTATTAGCTGCTGCCCCCAAGCCAAGATGTGGTTATTGGCCTTGTGAAATTCTCTTGAGAGGTTCAGTCTGTTGTTACACAGATTAATTTCAGCAAACCATAGTAAAGTTTAAATTTGCACTGGAATGGAGCAAGAGCACTCACCCATTCCCTGGCAAGAGTCTCAAGTGACGCACTGATATAATCAACCACTTATGATCTCAAGCAATATTTCAAAAAGAGTAATTTTGTTTTGTTTTGTTTTGTTTTGTAGATGCACTGACTGAAGTGTGTTTTATGTTGGAAGAAAGGTTTTGAAAAAGGATTACACTGGGTTTTGTGAGCAGGCATGCATCTGACAAGAGCAAGTGCTGGGTTTTGCACCTAGGACATAGCAACCCTGGTTGTACATACAGACTGGGGAATGAAAAGCTGGAAAGCAGCTCTGATGAGAGGGATCTGGGGATTCTGGTTGATGGAAAGTTAAACATGAGCCAACAGTGTCCCTGGCAGCCAAGAGGGCCAACTGTATCCTGGGGTGCATCCAGCACAACATTACCAGCCAAGTGAGGGACATGATTGTTCCACTATGCTCTGCACTGGTGCAGCCTCACCTGGAGCACTGTGTGCAGTTCTGGGTGCCACAGGATAAAAAGGATATAAAACTACTAGAAAGCATTCAAAAGAGGGCTACAAAGTTGGTGAAGGGTTTGGAGGGGAAGCTGTATGAGGAGTGGCTAAAGTTATTGAATTGTTCATCCTGGAGAAGAGGAGATTGATGTGAGATCTCATTGTGGTCTACAGTGTCCTCACAAGGGGAGGAGAAGGGGCAGGCACTAATCTCTTTCCTCTGACAACCAATGACAGAACTCGAGGGAATGGCAGGAAGATGTGCCAGGGGAGTCTTAGGTTGGACATTAAGAAAATTCTTCACCCAGAGGGTGGTGGAGCACTGGAACAGGCTCCCCAGGGAGGTTGTCAATGGCCCCAAGCCCGACAGTGTTCAAGAAGTGATTGGACAATACCCTCGGACACCTGGTATGAATTTTGGGGTTGTCCTATGCAGGGACAGTAGTTGGACTTGACGATCCTTGTGGGTCCCTTGCAACTCAGGACATTCTATGATTCTATGATCTGGCCTCACCCACCACTACTGAGGCAATGGGCTCCTCATTCTTTTGTGCCATGTTCTTCAGATGCTCAGAACACACTGTTTCTGTGGTTCACATTTTTTTCAGTAGTAGGTCTCTGCTTAGTACAACCTTTCTAAGTGTAGTCTTTAGCTTGAATATGCATGATAAAGTTCAGAGAATTAGTTGAGCAAGAAGAAAATGTGTACAAATATGCAGCCAGATAATTGAGACAGCGTTCTCCATTCTGGCACAAAGAAGCGTTGAAGGCACAGACAACAACAGCAGCTACCTTCCCTAACTGCAGTTCTTCAAAGAAAGCTGAGTAAAATGTCTTCTGTGATAGCTTATTTTTCGCTCCTGCAAAACAATTTCCATCCAGAGTGCAGAAGAGGGAATTCTTTAGAGAATGGAGTGTAACCAGAGCTACAGCCCTCAGCTGAGAGTTTTACAGCTGACCTGCTTGTAAACAAGACTGAGCCCCACAAAATGGGCTGTCCCACCATTTCCTCTGATTGGGTCCATTCCAGCTCTATGCCGCCTCCCTTGCATGTCATCCACAAGGCTGTCAATGACTGTGAATCATAAGGAGAGAAAGATAAACGAAACAATATTTCCTTCCCCCTTCGCCCCTCAATCTCCTCCACCCTGTCAGTCATTGAAAATTATTTACTACCTTTCTGAGAGGCCACCCTACTTTATTCAAATTAAGTTACCTTGTCTGTAGACATTTTAATGGCAGTCACTGGAGCCCTGTTAGGTCTAGTATTTCAATACCTGCCTATCTTTAGCTAATAATGCTTGCTGGCAAGTTTTAATTTCATTAGAGATATCATTGTAGTACATGCTAAATGAACACCACCAAAAAGTAGCACAAGAGTGCAAGAAGTCATTAAATTATTACTCCCAAAGTCTCATGATGATTATTGTTAATAGGGCAATCAAATCCTGCTGTATTGTTCCCTAACCACATGCCTGCTTAGTGGGTGGCATACATTTTCATTAAATAAAGACTTATGGTTAGAAGAAGAATGTAATCAACATTAATGACCTGAAGAGTAATTGAAAATACAGTCTCAGTCACCACCCCACCCAGCTATTAAAAAGGACAATCATTACAAAAATTCTAAACTAATTCCTTTTTGTCTCTCTGCATGTTTGCAGACTATCATTCATATTCTCCCCACATTGTTATCTCTCTTTTTCTGTTCAAATTAATTTAATGTAAATAGAAAAAAAACACATTCTATGCAAAAATATAATTTTGGCATTGACTGCTTCTGTTAACAAGTACTGCAATGAAGAGCATTATACATACAACATACATTTGATACACATTACCATTTGTGCTAACTAAATCACTGTGGGTAAAACTGACTTAGCCACAGTGTACAATAATTACATTCCCCCTCACCAGTGTTTACCAGTTCCATAAATTAGGCCAAAAATTGGTTGTAGTTTATGTTTAAACAAAAAAATCTGAGCCAAACAACCACAATCATTTTTCTTAAGTTCATAAGACAAAATATTCCTTTCTGGGGTTACATTTTTTTTCTCTCTTTTTTTCTTTTTTCTTTTTTTTTTTTTTCCCTCTCCTTACCCTACAAGAACCTAGTAAAATAAGTTGGTTTTGTGTAATCATAAGACAAAAATCTGCAAAACAAAACAGAATGAAAGATAAACACAATATGGAGGTCATTTTAATTTCAGCATAAGACAAATTACTGTAACTTCATATACTTATTGAGTTTAGACTGCCAGCAGTTTGAAAGATCAAAAATTCTAAAATACTTCAGGACTGAGGATTGACACAGCAAGGATTTAAAGTACCTGAGCATTTCTCCACATAATGACATCTGAGAAATAAATTCAAGCCACTAATCAACTACTACTTCTACATATTTTTTTTTCAATGTGTGAAAACATTGTTTTTCAGGAAAGAGTTTCAACACAGTTGCCTTCCTCCCCTGACTCTTATCTGTAAGCAGGCAGATGTTCCTGAATTAATATATGTGATTCATTGACCATTTATTCTTTAGTACCAAATGAAATACATTTGTAGTGTTAAGCAAAATTACTAAGTGGAACATATAATACAGTGTAATGATTGTTACGAACCTGGAGGTGAAAAATAATTATTTCCATAACTATGCATTTTTCACATTGAGTTTGTTTGTTTAAATGTAGATGGCATTATCATTTATTCTTCAAACCCTTTTTCTTTCACTTAAATCTTGTAGCACTTCAAAGAAGCATTAAAAATTAGAATGAAATAGCACATAGAATCATAACTTGGGCAGACCTCATTGGATTTAAGAATTAAACATACTGATCTAGCCAATAATCTTAATGCTGACCCAGAATACCTCACCAAAAAAAAAAAAAAAAAAGGCATCTAGTGTCATTCCAATTAAATCAATGTCATTTGTTTCCCCCACTGTTTAAGGATTAAGAATTAACATGAAACAGTAGTTGAGGATAAATATAATAGCTATGGAAGAAAGGAGACTAGGAAAGTGCTATATTATTCTGAACTTACCAATCATTTGCTCCACTTTGGGAAGAATGTGCTCCTTCCTTCCTTCCTTCCTTCCTTCCTTCCTTCCTTCCTTCCTTCCTTCCTTCCTTCCTTCCTTCCTTCCTTCCTTCCTTCCTTCCTTCCTTCCTTCCTTCCTTCCTTCCTTCCTTCCTCCCTGTCTCCCTTCCTCCCTGTCTCCCTTCCTCCCTGTCTCCCTTCCTCCCTTCCTCCCTTCCTTCCTCCCTCCCTTCCTTCCTCCCTCCCTTCCTTCCTCCCTCCCTCCTTTAACCTATTTTCCTTATGAGCTTATTATCCCTGCATAATCATGTATGTAATCATTTATTATAGATCTGTGCAAAGTAGGTGGAGAATATCCCATAACAGGATATTAAGGCAGTAATACTTTACACCTGGTTTGGGGGGTTGAAATGATTGTGCAGGAGGAAGAGAAATTGCAGAATCAAAAATCCTGTTTTCCATTTCCAAAGTTTATATCAGAAGATAAAAGAAATAAAATAATACACTTTTAGTTTTGGTTATATAAGAGCTTCATGGAACTGTTAACAAAACCAGTCAAAATGCAATAAATATATGCCAATTTGAAATGGTATTTGTGCTTTGAAATATGAATGTTGATCTTACTTATACAGCACACTTATTCTGTATCAAATACACTGGTATATTATTCCATCGATTTTTTCAGAAGATGAAATGACTGCCAAAATCACCGAAAGATACTGATGGCACAATACAGCCTACATTCAAGACTATTTTAAAATCTTTGTGTTTATGCTTTTCATCTGACTTTTTTAATGTCAAACTTATCTTGGACTATTTTACAGAAGTTACATGTTATAAAAAGATCCCTTTTGCTGTCTGACTGCGCTCAAGGATCCCGTTGCTGTTCCCATGTCATTCAGAAATCTGGTGTTGCATCCAACCCTTCATCAGCCTTTCTCCATAACTGTGTGGTTTTGCTCTTCTTTGTGGCTTATGGGACTAAATATTTGCTCATTTTTACAATCCATGCAATTCCGAACAGTAGTTCATGATTTACGTTCCTATACAGGGATATGCTTTTTTAAAATAAAATGGAGCCCGTGTAGATCCACTGCTGCAAACCCTAAAAAGAAATGTAGTAGGATAAGTGAACAATATGTTATCATCTCTTCTTTGTGATGTACTTGAATGTTATCAATATAATCTGCTTTGCAGCATCTGGCATCACAAGGAACAGGTTGGTGGGTATGCATATCTAGAGAAGATCAATACAAGTCACACTAAAGGAGGCAGAGATATGGATTTATAGCATCTTACCTACTTTACAGGAATCATCTATATGCACACTTGTGTACACGAAACAACATCATTGTTTAACCCTCTAGGAAACTGAGCATCACACAGTTGCTTACTCACTCCCCACTCAGCAAGACTGGGGAGAGCATCAGCAGGGTAAAAGCACAAAAACTTGTGGACTGAGATAAAGGCAATTTAATAATTAAAAAAAAACCCCACCAGCTGATGGTTGTAATGATGCCCAACCAGTCACCAAGGAAAGACAGCCCTGGCCAACCTCCACCTCACTCTGGTTTTATTGTTGAGCACAACATCATATGGTATGGGACATCCCTTTGATCAGTTGGGGTCAGCTGTCCTGGCTGTGCCTCCTTTGAATCTTTTGTGCACCCCTAGTCCGTTTGCTGGTGGGCCAGAGTAAGGAGCAGAGAAAGCTTTGGTACTGTGTGAGCGCTGCTCAGCAGCAACCAAAACATTCCTGTGATAACAAAACCAAGATACAGCTTCATACAAGCTACTATGAAGAAATTAAACTCTAGCCTAGTTGATACCAATACAAACAGCAAAAGTTGTGACTATGAAGTTGAAAAAGAGAGGAGGTCAGTCAAACAACTAGCACTACCTAGCTAATACTGTGTAAATTCAGAGACTGATCTGTATTGCATTAACTCATATGCATAGATGGAGCCTTGAAATGTCTCTCTGTCCATTACATCCACCAGCTGGGCACCACCAGCACCAGGGCTGGATTCAAAGCCGGTGTTGGCTGCTCATTTCACATGAGGAGAAATACTACACTGCCTGCACAGGGCCAAAATGTGTTTTTCATCCCACTACCACAGACCTGTCAAAAACCACATTGGCTGAGACCTGCTGTCCTCAGCCCCACATGCAGTGAGATGCAACAAAAAGTCCTCTTGGCTCCTGGAAAGGGACATATCAAGCCTTGAGTGAAATTAGCACATTTGCTCTAGAAATCATTGAAGCCCAATAAACTCTGAATCCAACAAAGACACTTTAATAGCAAGCTTTGAAGTGTGAGTGCACTTTATAGGCCTGTTTTATTTGATTATACACTTGCTTTTATGGTTCAGATCAAGCATATACAGCAGGTTTAATATTTGCCATGCTGTCTCTGGGGATTTTATCACATATGCACGTAACAAGAGTTTTTCAGTCTTCAATAATTACTAGTAGAACTAGCAATTGCTAGAGGTGGTCCAAATATACCATTCAAAACGTGGGATTTTTTTTAAAAAGAATAAATTATTTCTGAACTGCTTTTCAAGAGTGCTCAGTGAAAATACTACAAGAATGTAGATACATAGGATCTGCTCATTTTTCTCTAAAACAAACTTTAATTTTCGTGCCTTTCATTGTCCTCACCCTAATTTCTGAGTGGTCAGCTCTGCCACAAGGTGGATCCTTGCACCTCACTCTTATTAAAAATGTTCAATTTGAAAAGCTCTTATTTGAAACATAGAGTGTAAAAACATTACTTTCATTATTAAATGTAGCATACTTGGAAAATGAAAAGTAGCACATCATTTCCCCTTGTGCTTGTCAGGTAATGATGAAGTTGAAGGGATACTTGCAGGAATCTAATGAAAGTTTAAATTAACACTAGCCTACTGTTGTTACAAATATGACTTTGTGTACCAAAGGCTTTTATATATATTCATAATATATAATATGAATACACATATATAGATGTATCTATTTTTAATATATATTATATATATTTATGAGATAGACAAGGACACTCAGATTGTATGCTGAATTGTTTTCCCTCTATTGACATTACATATTGAATAAAAATAATAGGATGGAAAATGTTAGAAATAATTTTCTACCCAAATTTCTACTTGGTTTCCAGACATAGTAATCATAATTATATACTTATATGAAAAGAAGAAATACATCCACAACACAATACATTTTGTATTTTAGTATATGGTCTATGCATGCTCTTCACAAATATTTATTACTTTCCCTTCTCATTTACTTTAATAATACATCTTATTATTTCTCTTTTAATTCTCTTGAATGTGTTAATTTCTGAGACCAGTCAAGAGAGCTGACAGCATGTAAATTAGATCCAGAAGAATATGAGAAAAGACTTCTCATTTTTCTGTGAGATTTAAAAGAGATAAGGAGAAGAACAAAAAGATTCTTCTGGCTATCTGGAGTACTAAGATATCTTTTATTATGGTTGAAACAGATTTGCCTCTTAATACAAGATGTGTTTTACTGTTCATACAGCTGTTCCAACAGATTGTCTTCCTGACCAAAACAAGAAAGAAGATAAGACCTAGACATCTTAAGTGAAATTCCACTTTAATTATTTCTTAATTAAGAGAACATTGTTCAATTAAACAGAATTACACTGTGAGAAAATGGGATCAACTGGCTAAAGAGATCAGAACACAGCACTGAAAGGGGTTTTAGAAGGATATGCCAATAGATATAGTGAGTTGAAAGAGGCTTAAAGAGAACAAGACAGAAGTCAAGTTATATCAGGTAGAAAAGTAGTCATTTTGGTTTACTGCTATTCTGATATTAATTATAAATGGCAGATCAGCTGACAGCCAAGTAATATGTACTTTCCCTGTGATTTAGAGCACACTACCCTTTATTCAGGGCATCTCCTTTATCAGAATTTTGCTGTGGAAGATGACAACACACACACAAAAAAAAGAATTAACAGAAGATGCATAAAACCTTCACCTGTAATTCCAAATGAGCCATATCAGTTTTTATGAAATTATAGAAATTTTGCCTGCATTTATTTTCTCCCTAAAACTAGGTGCAAATTTATCAAAAGAGCACAAGATTTTTTTGTTATTGTTTTTTTGTGTAATGAAGCCAGAAATACCTGAATTTAGCAAGGAACTCTGCAATTTTGGACTGATTTTCATACTGACAGAAATCACATCGGGTTCGTTAGAACTTTAATGCAGAAAGCAAACCCATTTAGACCAACTTTTTAAATTATTATTTGTCCTCTCAGAGATGCAAGTTCTTGCTCAGTTCAGAAAATTATAAAGTCTTTTCACCCAGTGTGTGGGGAAACTATGAAAGGGATATTGATTTAAATGAGACTTAGTATTGGCTCAGTCCAGCTTACACAGATCTATTGAGTGAAACAGTTGCTTCTGAGCACTTGATATCTAGACTGTATCTATTTTTATTTTTATTTTATTTATTTATTTTTTTTTTACCTCACATGAGTTCTATTCTTGTCCTTCTGACTGAGAGACTGTAAGAGGTAAGAGAGGATTATGAATATTCCTGGAGTACATCTTCCAGTTTATTTTCACCCAACAGAAATCCAGCCCCCCTGCACTAAGACCATAGCATGAGAAGTAACTTTGAGAGGTTCAGTGCTAAAGCTCATTTCTGATTTGAACTAAAATGTCAGTGAAGACACATTCTGTCTATTCCAGTTGGTATTTGAAAAGTATGTTAACAATGCCTGTCGATCCTACTCATAAAATGTACATTAGCAAATATAGTCAAGGGGTGTTTGCCTGTAACTGATGACAAAAAAACCTCTGAAAGATTCAGGGCAACAAACAGCTAGTCCCAGAAGAGAGCACACTTATACTACTAAGTCTGTTGAAATAATCAAAGTTAAGACATGGAGTTAAATAAGAGGCTTGAGCCTTTGAGGGGAGCAGGAGATGTTAGGTGTTAATTGTGAAAAGGGAAACCATTTGGCAGTTGCCCTTGAAAATGTACTTCAATATATTTTAATATACAGGGGCTGGTTCATTGCTAGTCACCCCCTATAGACAGAACCATGGGATTCAATTCATGAGACTTTTCACAAATAGATCCCCACGGTGTTCCTGCAGCTTCAGTCACCATACTGTGAAATCCAATGTAGGGACTGCAACAATTCTGATGAAAAATGCAAAGAGGTTGGTCTGGAAAGCTAATTATTTTGCCAGTGTATTTTTGTAACTAGTTTATGGACACATGTTGTTTAATGTGCAGTAAAGACTCAGGGAGGGAGTCAGTGTACTATAGTGATGGAACAGAATAATCGTGAAATTATTTCTACAGCTTTATCAACAAAGCCTTGGCAGAAAAATAAGTATGCAGAGCCCCCTGCATTACAAAGGAATGTTTCAAAACCTGACTCTAATCCTGTGTTCTGTGTGGTGTCCAGCACAATGACATTCTGCTCATGGTAAAAAAACATGAGAGACGAAACCCATTTTTTGTGGCTTTAACTCTTTCTCCCCCAAACCTTCCTTCAAAATGCACTGTAAGAGTCAAGTAAACTTTGCAAAACTTATTTTTAAACCTGTCATGCTTAGGAAAAAAAAAACTAAAAAAAATCAAACATCTATTTTCTCCAGTAGCTACAAGATCACCTCAAAGCAGTGGAGAGGTCTAATGGGTAGATTTCCACAGTGATCCATTGGCCCTTGGGAACACTCTGAGGGGTGTGCAACTCTGCTCCACAAACCAGGTAAATATTAAAGAATGGACAATAAAGCACTCAAAGGGTCAGCAAGCTGCTTGTGTTATCTTGACAATGTAAGTTAAACACATTCTTCTGCCAGATACTCCAAGGGAAGATTTCTCCTTCTTTATCATGATGCTCAGACTGATACCTCTTAAACGCGTATTTCTGCCTAAAGTGCAGGAAATAAATATTCCATATCCTGTCCTATATTCTCCCTTCTTTCTTCATATGATCTATAAGATCTATGCACTGATACCCTGCACAGACACAGTGTGGGAGGAAGACCCTCTTATCATAAAATCCTTTCAATCAATCTTGCTAGAAATTCCTGAATAATCATAGAGAAGACAAAAGTTCTCCTTTCATCTTTTGTAAGGCTTATGACATGATTATTATCAAGCAAAAAAAATAATGAGGCAAGTATGTTCAGTCTGATGTGTAGCCATGCAACAACTACTGCATCATATGTAGAACTATTAAGAAACCATGTAAAAAATAAAGTTTTGTGCTTGTAAGCACATTGCAAACCAACAAGTAAAAAACCTAATTCTCTACAAATGAATGCCGAAAGTTCTCTTCAAACTGAGTGGTAAATAGGTGACAGAACATACTATACATTAAATTATATCACATTACCATGTGTTATGGAGTCTAAAAATTCAAGTTAATTAATATGGCATTCAAAAAAAAGCTTCATATTTTTCCCCCGTTTCCTTCTTCTTAAAAGATAATATTCACATATGAAAGACATACATTAACTTTAAAGATAGTCAAACCATTTATGGCACTAATAAGAACTTTAAAAAGCCAGTATGGACTAAATTGCTTTTCTGTGAGAAGAATCTGTACAGTGAACTGGAAAATCCATGAGCTTTTAACGCAAGTGTTTAGATTTGGTTTGAGAAACTTTTAGTTATTTATGGCACCCTGGGACTCTATGTAAGAGAGCAGAATGCAACCACTTCAGTTTTCCCCCTACTATGATATTATCAAAGTACTCATGTATGAAATTTTGACTTCTTATGCTTCCACCAATTATGGTAAACATTATGCCTAAACAAAGTTTCATTTTGTGAGGAACAGGTCATCACTACTCACATGAATATATACTTTGTAGAACCTGGTAAATAAGATAAAACCATTGAAATACCGTTTCTCTGGCTTATTTCTCTACAAGAAGTGTTGTTTCTTGATATGCCTTGGAATGTTTAGAAAACCAGATCATTGTATTCTAAAGGTTTGTAATATATCAATGGGCCATAATGGTTTACAATGTGAACATGTAATTATTTAGGCATGGATGATTTATTCAGTAGATCTTAAAATATGTTCTGTTGGGTAGGGAACAGAGTATGATTGTGAGTGCAGTTAAATGATGGCAGTCTGTCATAAACTCTTGCATTACTGTGGACAAATAATTTAAGATTATATTCTCAAAAGTGTTTAGGCACCCATAGATGCAGTTAAGTACATAGGTGAATTGTCTACATTTATTGACACAGTATCAATGCAAGTCCCAAGGATTTCAACGGATGATGCAGAAAATACTACTGATAGCAATTTCTGTCAATAAAAGCTTAAATATCTTTGAAAATACAGCTCTTGAGCTATGAACATGTAGAAACAATATTCATTAGTGATTTTGCAACAGTATCACACAGCATCAAGATCAGTCAGTATGTCAGAGCCCTGCAATGTGAGGGAGCTTAGTTTTTTAGTAGTTTTGCTTCCAAGAAAAAAAAAAAAGAAAAACCTGTTGTTTCATCCAACATACTTCTTTTAAAAAATATTGACTGATTATAAAGGTCACAGAAGACTCCACATTGTGCAAGCAGTATAATATTATAACTCAAAACCAATCCAGCAAAAAAAGTTTTACAGATATTGTAAAATAATACCCTCCAGCTCTTGTTTTATTTCACAATTATGCAAAGTTTCAAGAGTCGTCTGTCCTGTGGGGCCACACAGAGGCCACACCATTTCTGCAGCTGGTAGGTTGCCTGCATTCTCTTGAAACCAATAATTAATTCAGAAAAGTGAAAAAAAAAAAAAGTGTTTTATTTTAGTAAATTTACACACACCGTTAATAATGCTAATCTGAGCTTTGATCTGTAATTGAGCAAATGGAAACTGTTCGGGTCACCCCTGTCTTCCTTCCTTTGCATATTTTTCACAGCAGCACCAGCATTTGGGTCAGGATTCTGTTTTGATTTTCCTGTGGCGAAATCGAAAAAAATGAGACAGGCACTGATCATTTTGTATCATAAACATTCCACTGGGAAAGAGATTGAAATTTCAACAAACAGTGTATTTCCCAAAGCCCATCCCCATGACCTCTGCAGCAGCTCCACATTTTCTCTTTTTTCCTCAGGATTTCCAAAAAAGGAAAGAGCAGCCTGCTGCTTCCCTCTTCACTCCCACGTCTATGACAGTAGTCGCTGCCCTCTTTCGCAGATCTTATTGCCTTTGCGGGGGGAGGGGGGAGGGGAGGGGGGGCGGTGCTAAAAAAATAATTAATCTTCCTTGAATTAAGTAATTGCCTTGCTGCTTTCCTTCAAAGTAAGTTAGGAGCTTCCCCTGGCCCTGTCACTGCTCAGTTCCACACAGGGTAAAGCCATCAAAAGGGG
This sequence comes from Streptopelia decaocto, assembly GCF_964273445.1. Lineage (NCBI taxonomy): Eukaryota > Metazoa > Chordata > Aves > Columbiformes > Columbidae > Streptopelia > Streptopelia decaocto. The sequence goes on along the minus strand of NC_138663.1, from coordinate 130,908,758 downwards.
TTGGTGCATACTCAACATCTTTCTGTCTTCTGAAGATTTCCTTACACTAATGGAAATTTGGATGCTTAATTAAGAAAACCTTGAGGTTTTCATTTTTCTCACAGGGAAATAAATTGAGAGCTAGCATCTGATTACTGAACTGTAACTACTATTTTTGACCGACAGAGAAACAGCTAAATTATCATTTTAGGAGTCTATCTTTTCTGCAACATTATAAATTTGAAAATTTTATGGATTTTCTTTAAGCCTAGTATGATAAAAATGTGAATATCTCCATGTATTAAATACTGCCTTCTAGAGAGCATTATTGCTTAATATTTCTTTTACTTCATAAATTAAAGCAAAAAAGTTAAAGTTAACTTATTTTTCCTGAAACAAAACTACCAGTGGGCTTGATTAATATACAGATGCTCTATGCTGCTGGGACTACGCTCTCCTTTTAACAGAGTAATATGTTCTGCTTATGCTCTTGAAGCCACATAGATTTATACATTTTGCATTTTAAGATAATATATGAAACTTAATATTGTTATGCAAAATGCGTGCTTAAAGTAAACCATAGCACTTTTATTCCAGACTGTGAAAGTAAAATGCACTCAATTTGCATAACATTTAGCAAAGTTAAATTTAAGAGTAGCTCTGCATAGCATAGGTATATGTGGAAAAAACACATTCATCTATAAGTCTCCTTTTAAGTATAAGTAGGTCACAAACCAGGAGCTAAAATTCTCCAAGTTATTCTGCACAGGTCTATACGGTTGGCTGTGCTTGCTTACATATGCTGCTGGAACAGAAATCTTAAAGTGATTTGGCAGAAAATGCATGCAAAAGTGTGTGCTGCCTAAAGAACATTAGAAAAAAAAGTTAGGGTCTCATATGGCTAGTGCTTTGCTTTACATGCCTGCAAAGAGATACCATATCTGCTGGGCTAACTACATAGCCCCCAGCACACTCTGGGCACTACATAAACAGACATTCATTATATGGTAGATTTGCACTTAGACTTGCCAAGGGCTATGGAGAGTGTACTCAGAAAAAACTAAGGACCAAGCCCTGAAACACAAAGTGAATATCTGTAAATTCACTATTAACTTCTTCTTTTGTGTTCATCTTCACTTACCTGGCTTTGCATAATTCTGGCACTCATTAAGTAGATGCACTTCATTCTTCAATACTGCAAATTGCCTTGCTACTTCGCCAGCAGTGCCATCCAAGTTGACGCCTGTTCATCTGTTTCTACTATTTCTTTTCCACTGCTTCTGTAATTGTCACCCATATAGCTAATAACTTGTTTTTATCCTGGAGCTGCCCAAAATTTATCTCTAAAAAATAAAATTAATTTTAATCTTCATTTTTAGAAACCAGCGTAAAACAAAACTGTCTACTTATATATATCATGGTGGGACCCCATAACGAATCTAAGCAAATAATAAGCTTAAACCAGCTTTAAATCAGAATCAAAACCATAACTAAATAATAAACTGAAACAAGAAAACAGAAAACAATGCAAGCTGGGGGGAGGGAGGAATCCAAAATCAGTCAGCATTTTTGCAATATTTAATAAACTGCAATTTTGATATAGCAGTTGGGGATATTATTACCATACAACCCCACAAGAATGATTGTGCACACACCCACTCAAAAGAAGAGGCCTTTCTCATTCAAGGGTACCCAGAATAAATAATCACTTGCCTAGCGGGGGAACAAGGGCCTCACTCAAGGATATATCCAGAAGAAATAATCACTCACCAAGGAGAAGGTGAGGGGTCTTAATCCTGGGAAACATCCTTCAATGTCATCCCTGATCTAAGAGAGGGGCTCTGTTTACAGACCTGCTGTTGTGAGAAAACCATGCAAAGGGGGTCTTTGGTGAGTGTCCCATTCTATAGCCTGGTCAGATCTTGCTGTGGTCATTACAAACACGGTCCAGAGGCTTCTCTGAGCCTTGGCACCTCATTGGCTGACTACCCTGTCTATTGAGTGAGGGTCCTGCCCCTCCTGCTCCCATAACTGGGAGGAAGTGTGTGACTGGAGTCACCATGGCCTGGGGTAGGACGGATGTGAAGGTCAGCATCACTCAAGATGTGTAGGTGAAGACAAGCACAGTGTGGCACAGAAGGTGCTAAAGAGCCATCAGCTGCCCCATTGAAAGCTCTAGACCTCATTGGGTTGTGTATGACTGCCATAATATGTATACAAGTCCTTGATACTTACAGGAAGAAAAAAAGTTAAATTCAGGCCTCAAGTTACACCAGGGGAGGTTCAGATTTAATATTAGGAATTTTTTTTTCACAGAAAGGGTTGTGAAGCCCTGGATCAGGCTGCCCAGGGAAGTGGTGGAGTCACCATCCCTGAAGGTGTTTAGAAGATGTGTAGATGAGGTTCTTAGGGACATGCTTTAGCATTCGATTTAGGTTATGGTTGGACTCAATGATCTCGAGGGTCTCTTCCAACCCAAATGATTCTATGATTCTATTTAAGAAAGCCCAACAAATTAGAATTATTCCTGGAAGGAAGCCCATCAATAAAATGAGGAAATATAACGTTACAAAATCCTCAGTGAGATCCCATGAGAGCTGTGAGTTTTCCTCACAGCTAAAAACATGCAATACTTTTAGAAGCACAGCTGAACAAGGACTGCTCAGCACGAGGGCTGCATGAACAGAGCAGTTAACCTAGCAGAACATTAAAATGTGCTTGACATTGTTATAGACCTGGTGAAGCCCTGTAAGAACACAGGATCTGCTTGAGAAGATTATTCTTGGGTTTAAAAAATGAAAAGTGGATAACAAACATCTTTTTGAGCCCTTGAATTCAGGCTACATCATTCCTACAAGCTTATGTCTCCTAGCTGTTTGACTATTTGCCTAACTATCCTAAGGCTTTCTATAACCTTAATACTCTTCTCCCATGCAGCATTTTAGCAGCAATTTGCAGACCACCATTTTGATTGGAAAAAAAAACAACTAACAAAATCAAAAGTGAATATTTAAAAGTCACTTTCTTCCCTAATTGCTATCTTATCTTTTATAAAGTGTGTAAAAATTGAATTATCCTGAAGACTTTTAATCTCTTGTCTAATCTCTTCAAGTTAGTCAACAACTTTGTAAATTGGTATAGTCAGTTTAAGAGATTACACTGCTAAAAGAAGCTTGAGGCCAGAAAGAAAACAGATGAAAACTGAGAAGAAGGAAGCACACTGGAGAGAACTGAAATTTCTCTGTACTCAGCAATTATTTCAAGCAGTTTTTTTAATTGATTTTATTTTGTTGTTGTTGTTGTTTTCTGGGGGGTGGAAAGCAAGTAATTATGAGAAAATAACGAATAACTAATAATGAGAACTTCCACAGGCTTATATTCAGCACAGTCATTAACCTCTACATGGCATTTAAACACTCCAAACAACCTAGTTTTCTCACTGGTCAGGCTTTATCAAGCTTAAACTAACATGTGGACCTATGCAGACACCACATTACAGGAGAACCTATAATTTATTTCACTGAAGAACAGGTTTCTTACTTGTGTTTGGAACACATATGTATTTATCCACTTATTCTGTCATGAATTCTTTATGAAATCATATAACCAATCTGTTCTGACGACAAGTTTTGCAGTTTCCATATTCAAGGAAGAAGCCATATTACACCTGCACTAGCAGAATCCCATGGGACAAAGGGTTACAACCGTCAGTATGCACAACTTTTGGATGTTATGCATCATCGTTTGTTTTCATCTCACTTATAGTAGCAAAACTACCCAGTACACACTCTCATGCATAAATACATATGTTCCTGTAGTGCTATTTTTTTCTACCTGATGAGTCAGGTTTTGTTGGTACCCATCAGTACTGAAGAAAAATATGAATTAAAGGGTTTCTATCAACATAACAAAGCCAATGTGTACACCCGTATATCAGAGTTCAAATGAACATTTATGTGCATTTACAAATTCAACTTTTATACAGATTTCTTCATGTATAACAGATAAATAGTTATCCTGCAATAAAAAACACAAAGCTAGGAGCAAAGAATTTAAGAAATTCTGATTCCTCTGCTACTTCCTACACCTACAGTTTGAGGCTCTTGTTTTCTGGAATGATTAATAAAAAAGCATCAGTGCATTGTTAAACAGAGTTTGAAAACTTCTATTAGAGAAAAACAAATAAACAAACATTAAAAAAACAAACAAAACCTAGCTATCTTTCACCTCAATGTTCCTATTTCCGTAGATGTGTTTTGATAAAATAACTTTTAAGTTGACATAAGACCTTCATAATTATTTGACCAATCTGAGATATACTGATGGCTGGCCAAATTCGCTGTCCCATCCTCAAATTAAGAATAAATGACAACCATCATGTTCTGCCTTTCACTGTCACTCATACAGCTGCTTATTTCCAGCTGCAGTTAGCTGGTTAAATTCCATTTGATCACAGGATACATGCTGCTAAGAGAATTCACTGTTATTGATTGAGCAAATGGGGAACCCCCATTTATACTGCTTCTGGCATCCTTTTCCTCTACCATTTAACTCCTGGTAGCAGCTAGTGTAGAATAAAAAGTCACACTTCAGCTACTTTGGGCTCATGCCTTTCCAGCAGAAGCTTCAGCTCCTAATTCATAATTTAGCGAACAACTCCTCCAGACCTTAGCACACTTGCCAAGAACAATGGAGAGTAAAGCATGCTGCTCTGAGCTTTAGCTGCTGTTGTCTCCTCCTTTGCTAACTGTGCCGTGTAGTCTAAGATTGCATGGGGGGAACAGAATTATACCAATGTGAAAAATCTGAGAAGAAAAATCACTTGTACAGAAAACTCAAAGTGCATATGGCACGGAAAACTTCATCCAACCAAGTAGCCATCATGGTTTGATCCAGGGAGCTTCAGGAATGTGTGCCACTGAGCGTGTTGCATGGAAACACTGCCTGTTTTGTCCCAAACAAGGCAACATCTCCAAGTACGTATAGCATGACTGCTACAGTCATCTGACATACATGAACTGGTAACAAAAAGGTCAGATAAGACATGATACTTTCAGAGTTACAAGTTCTAGAGAGAGTTCAGGCAGCAGCTGCTCCAGTGACCCAGGAATGGGAAGAGAACTTGCTACCACAATCAGAGTGGAGAACAACTGCCCTTGTATCTCAGAAGCAGAAGGACACTCCTGTCTGCTTCCTCTGGGAAATAAACAAACAAACAAGCAAACAAAACAAAACAACACAAAACAAACCCTTACTGTAATGAAAATGTCGAATATTACTGTGGGTTTATTTATCAGGAAAAGCTAAAAAAAATGAACAATTTCATTTTAGATACAGTTTTTTTTCACATCTAGCTACTTTTTACCAATAAAATACCCAAAAGAAAAATACCCACAAAGAACTTATGTAGTTCCTGATGTATATTCATGGTTGTAAAAATACTCAATGATATATGAGCCCATAAGTACTCATTAGTGTTTATTAAGTCAAAGCCTGCTTTTGCAAGGGCCTAAAATATAAACTTTCATTCTCTAACTTATTATTTTCAATTTACAGTGCCATTAGTTATGCAATTTGGCATGCCTTCACTTATTACTTGATAGTTAAGCACCTGCCTGCATTTGTTTTTTGTGGTGTTTTTGTTGTTGTTGTTGTTTTTGTTGGTTTTGGTTTTTTAAAACCACCACTAGCAAGTGACATAGAGAGTAAACCTCAAGAGAACAGTCATGGTCTACTAGCACAATGTAAGTAGGAGTAAAACCAGATTTTTTTTTTCAGTAGAGCGAAATTTAGTCCATTAAGTATAAAACGTCATTCTTCAATCATTTTTTTTCTTTTTAAAAAAGCGTTGCAAGCTTAGTTTTGTACCGGATTTTACCCAAAAATTTTATTAAAGGGTAGTAGTTCTTGCCACATGTACAGATGTAGGTTCTGAATTATCAGCATAACTCTACTTTGTGCATGGTTGCCACTATGGTAAAGGTTCTCAAGAGATGTTATAATACAAGTGTAGGTCGGTGAGACAGAGAAAACCAGCCCTATATTATCACAAATTTTTAGAGAAAAAATCCTCACATATGAGAAAATTTGTTATGTAAGGACAATCTGTATTATTAGCCTTGAAAGTACTTTGAAGCTTAGTTAATCTTAGCTGAAAACAAAAATTTCACACTAAGTAAATTTACCAACGCAATGCCTATCATAGAAGCATGAATGACAGACAGAGGATGGGTTATTTTCACAGTTTTGCTTATTTTTATCTAAATGAGTGAAGAAAAAATAAAAATTAAAAAAAAAAAAGTGGCTCACATTTGGTACAAAAGGGAAAAAAGAAAATCATATAATGATAAATTGTTACTTTTAAATCTTGGCACAGTGCAAAGGACACTTTATTTTTTTTCAAAGATAAACCTTCTAGGCCTTTTTGCTATTGCAGTGCATCATTTTATGAAGACTTTGCTACACAGAAACCCAGAGGAAAAAAACAAAACAAAACAATAAACAAAACAGAACTCGCTTTTCTCCCTCCTCTCTAATTTGATATTTAAATACAGCAGTACGTGCTTAACAAAATAACTTGAAATGGGCAGAATTAGACTCCTGGACACTTTACTGAAGCTTTGAATTCAATATAGTGATATGTTAGTTCTGCTTTGGTACAGTCTATTGGGGCAAGAGTCAGTCAGGAAATGTCATTGGAAACTTTAGAAGTTTCAAATAGTGAGCTTCTAAAATATGCTGTTTCTACTGCTCATCTCAGTAAATGTTACTGCTTAGGGATTTTCAATCACATCCTGTTATCTTCCATTTTAAAAGTGATTAAAAATAAGTGCAATCCCAAGAATGGACCACAACATCTCAAAGGTGACCTCCATTTGTACTTAATGCAATCCATCTTTCGTGCTTCCTATGCCCAACATGCATTTGGTTTGAACTGAAATGTTATGGTACCATATGCTAATATGGTAACTTTGTGTTGAAAACAGCATAATGGAAAAATGAACTTGCTAAATTCATGCTTGATTACTGCACAGTTTAGACTGTGATTGGGAGGCATTGCAATTTTAATTCTACTACACTACAGATGAGCATTAATAATATACTTATGTAATTGGATGTGTTCCCTTAATCAGAGCTGGGAAAGTGGGTAGTTCAGTAAATCAGGTTTGGTTTCAGATCTTTTAGAATTGAACATTTCTACATATTATTATTACAGACCTATCCTGACTTAGAAGGTACTAAAATATATGAAAAATACCAACTTCTTAAAATTTCACTCTCTAGGAACAGATTCTGACATGTCAAATTCAGGTTCAGTAGATTTTGAGGACTTTACTGTTACCTCATAGGTAAAATCGTCAGAGTCAAAATAGCTGCTCTATCCATCTCCCTGGGTAAAGGCTTAGAGAGTCACCAAGTCAATTCCTGTATCACTTCTTCATGGCTCCTGGAGCAACTGGCACTCTTGGACCAGACACATTAAAAGGGGAACTCAGTGACGTGGTAAATCCCAGATTATTGGAGGCTGAAGTGTCCAAAGTCATGAGGTTACCCTAATTAAGCAATTTGCTTGGATGGATCAGAGAGAACTAATAGGGCAACAAAACTGTTTCTCTCCACTGTTTATATCAAGTACAGTTCTCCAGGTGTGATAGGAGCCAATGTTTTTGTGAAGCAGTGAGAATTAAGCTTTTATGAAGAGGCTCCTGAGTCACGCGGTAATACTTGTTCTATAGCTGTTTTTTATACTGCTGCATCCTTTTCTCAAATACAACAAAACTGGGCTGTATCATGATATCATGAAGGTCTCCCAGCAGTACTGTGTTTTCCTGGGGTGACACTGCAGCTTTTCTTCTTTTTTTTTTTTTTTTTTTTTTTTTTTAATCAACCATTAATTGAACAGGTAGTATCTCCTGGAACCTAGATAACTTAGGCAAACCTTAATTTGTGAAAGTAGCTATAAGTCAAACTGGGTAATTTTCAAAATGTGTTTTAAATACACTTTTAATTTAAATGTGTATGAAATTTCTGCCATATGCCAGCTAGATTGCAACTGACCATTAGGATCATAATGATTGTGAAGTATCCACAGCATACAAATGTGTGCTTTTGATAATGTTGTCTCACATTTCACAATAAATATGTTTCAAAAACCCAGTTATATTTAATGAGCATAGACTTGCTCTCTATTTAGCCTGCATTTTAATGTATTCTGCATTTAAATATGTAAAAGAGATATTTCTACTCCCTTTAAAGTTACAAATGAAAAAAATGGCAATGTGCCAAAAAACATAAGTAATATAATGTTACCTTTGTCCTTCATAGTGCCTATCCTGCTTTCCAGTCACTTGATTTTGACACGCAGTGCAAATGTTATTGTGCACTGAAGCACTTTTCAGTGGCTACACTTAAAAATATATTTTAAAGGTGAACACACTTTATCTGGTGACTAGACTCCCTATCAATTCCCTCAGTGGCTTTATAACTAAGCTTTGAAATGAAGTAAGTATCTACCATGTGTAGAAATGAACTGAAAAACACCATGGTTCACCAGCTACCTGAATTACTGTAGCTTACTATATCTCCAGCTTCAGTACTTCCATCTAGCATATTTTGTTTTATTTCAGTGTTCATTTTAACAAGATTAGGGTTGGTTACTGTAACACCTATCTCAGGTGTTATTTATTGCAGATCCTAATTTTCTCCTCTGGAATTGGGGATTATTGTAGGCATTGCTGAGCTTGAAAGTGATGCTGCCTTACCCTGAGCTGCAAATATTCTTTGTGCCAACTGGTAGGAAATAAAGCAACCCATCTGCTTAGCAACACAGGTGGTGGAGAACATGCTGTCCTTGTGCTCGGTTCCCTGCAGGCACTACCCACTGACAGCAGAGTTCAAGTCACGGGCTCTGGATTTGTTCCTGCAAGCTCTGATGGGAGCTGAAGGGGATTACTCTGCTAAAAGCTGGTATATGCATATACACCCTGAGGCCACAGTTTTAAAGGAAAAACTTTCAAGCATCCATTGTGGACCAAAGCTTCTTGATGCTTTCTGTTTTTCCTTCAATTCTTTTCCCAGCCTGAGATTGTCAGATAGAGCAGCCCAGTAGGCATTAATTTCTAGTTTCTCTTGAATTTCTGCTCAGAGTTTTAAAAATGGTGATGATTAGTAGAAGCTGCCCAATGGAGAGCTCTGAAACCTTCTGCTGACCTAATAAAAATATTGGGTTTCTTCTCTTCTTCATAATACCAGTTTTATGGACAGCTGATTTATCTCTGTTCATTTGCACCTATGGTTCTGTTTATTCCAACGGAAAAAAAGCCAATGACTTACCATTTACACCGAAGTCAGAAATGAATAAAGTCCACTGGATATAGGGAATTAAAACTTCTCCTTCCACACAATCTCTTCTTGATTAGAACTGAGTATAACCTGATTATGAAGAATTTTTGCATTACAGCCCCATAATCCATTTGTAATGACTGCTTTTTGGAAGCACCATTCTATTTCTCTGCACTGAATTACAAAATAATTAATTGAAACAAAACCCAACAAGAAAAATTACTAGTTGGACTTTCTTATAACCATAGCTATGATGTAATGCAAGTGTTATGTAAGTTGAATTGAGTGGGTAAAGCTAACATCATATAGATGCACAATATTAAAAAAAAAGCAAAACAAAAGCAAAAAAAGCAAAAAAAAAATTTTTTTTTTTCTGTGAGACATTTTAATGTTAAGAAAAAAAAATTGTATAGTATTACAATATTTATGGAAAAACATTATAGTCATTTGTCTTTTAAAAAATTCTTAGAATATGAATGCTTTTGCTGTATTGGACTCCTAATAATGTTAAATTCCTGAAATTTCTCCATTATTGACATAAATCTGTGGCCAGATAGGGATTTAGTCCTACTAAGTTAAAGCATTACTATACTTGAAATTTTGATATTTTAGCTAAGGAAAGACAGTCTCAGCTGCTTACATACGATTATGTGGTTTGCATAAGTAAAATGTGAAAATTATGTTCAATTAGAAAAAAATCTACCAGCTTATTTCTCTGTTAAGTTAGGATCTAGAGCAAAGTTTAATTAACTCGTGGATTGTCTAGGATGAAACTCATGGGCAGTTTCTAAGAGGCTTGTTATAAGGCTGCTAGGAATCATACAAGATAAAATCTTATCCTCTTCATTTTAATTTTAACTCTGAAGAAGTTCTTCAAAATATGTCCAAATGGCCTTTTGAACAAATGGGCTGCCTTTAGGGGGAGCATTTGCTCCTTTTTACATGAAATGTAGGGGACACCACTGGGTCATGGGGTTCTCTTTTCCCACTGCTCTGTCTGCATATGGTGGGAGCAGAACTGTTGCCCCCAGGGACTCATACTGGTGAGGCCACTGTGGCTCCAAGCCATAGGGGCAAAGTTTCCTCTTCTGTTGCTCCAGCCTTTGCAAGACAGGTAGTCTGTTCTCTCTGTTTCCAAAGGGAGAAGCATTTTGCCTTTTCAACTCAGTTTTCTAGGGCTGGAAATATACTTGCCTAGCAAACTAATAACAACCACAAAAAACAGGAAATAAAAAAAAAATAAAATGAAATGAAAGACAATGGTGTTTTAATTATTGCTTATTATAATTGTAATTATATTTGTAAAGAAAATATGAAGTTGAACATAATGCACACACAATGTTCTAACCTATATAATTTGGAAACTGCAGTGCTATTTTCTCTTAAATGGCTAGTTGGGAAAATCATCTTGTAAAAATCCTGTAAAATCTAATGCTATAACCAGGGAAAGCCCCCGATTTAAAATCAGTGGATGTGCAAGGCAAGAAAAAGGAAGACAGTTGTAAAGCATATCAGATTCAAAAGGGTTTAGTAAAAAAAAACCAACCGGACTTCACAAAAGCTGAACCATGGTTACTTATGGAAAATGCATTGGCACTAGCGTATTCTCAAACCAACTCAAGTAATAAATGCTTCTGTACGATAAGGAGAGATTACTATAGAAGGAAACATACATGCACAAATCCCAGTCTATCTCTCTGAGTTGACCACGGTATTCCTATAAGTTTCTGCTCCATGGATGTCCTGTGTAGTCCTGAGCCTTCACCTGTCTTCAGCAAAACAAATTCATTACAGTTTAGTATTGCTCAGAGCTGTTCAACCACCTATTGAGTCAATTTCTGTTGATCCAGCTATACAGGAACAGATTGTCTTTAATCTGCAGTTTTCACAGGAGCTGACTGGCTATAAACTGAACAGTTATGATGACCACTTATGTTTGTACAATGTCTCTTTCTCTCAATTCTTAAGAAAAGCTGGACCACCAAAATAGCCAGAGCTGGCAAATCAATATTTAAAAATATACATGAAGAATGTACGAGAAATTTGACAAGGAATATCTTGAATAATTTATCTGATGAATACAATTTGACTGTCCTCAGAGCTGTTCAGATAATGAAAAAAGCTATTTCAAACCCGTTACTGGAAATCTTCACAGATGTTATTGGTATGTACAAGACAACCTGTTGCAGAGAGTTGTGTTTTCAAAGTTAAGGCAGACATCTAAATATGCAGTTAGGCTCTTAAACCAAAACAGTCTTGATTCCAGATGTCCTTAGCAACATTAATGCCCACTGAAATGCCCAGTTGCGACTAAGTATGTAATGTCTCCAAACTGTATGTAGCTTAACTGGAGTTTACACTTTGTCCATCACATTTAACCTAGACACTCAAGCCATACATTGTAATTCATGTGTCCTCCAAACAATTTCTTTTTCTTCATATATCTTTTATTTAGCTGTGAGTTTTTAACTCTTTAAAAGCAACAAACTTCGTAAGATTCTCCTAAACTTCTATGTCCAAACTGCCTTGCTATCCAGGCTGTTCAGACACAGGCAAGACTCTGTTCCCAGCTCCTGCTGAGCTTTCACGGATAGCAAGAAAGAAAACTGAGTCAGTGCTATCCCCAGCACTCCCTACCAGTTGTCATGTCCCACCTTACAGCATACACGTGTTGCGATTCCTCTCACTGCCACACAGTAATTTCACACCTCCCAGTGTTCTGCAGACACCTCAGCCCAGGTTCCTTCCACAATGCCTTGACATCACAAGCAGCAATGAACTTACAGGAGAAGCACCCATCAGTCTCTTAGAACTGACAATGCGGATGCAGAGTGTAAATCCCATTTGAGCTTGCTTGTGGTTCAGGATACAACAACGTAGGCAAAGCTAGATCAGATATTGCTCATTTAATGATTGTTACTTAGTAAGCTTGCACATCCACATATACAAACCTCCTGTAGCAATGTTTCCTCCCACTGAACAGCTCTTTCTTAGGCATCATAATTAAGCAAGGGATGCAATAAAATGAAAGTGTAATAGGACCCACATCTGAGAATTGAAACTGAAAGGCACAGCTGAAGGAAAATGCCTTCAGCCTTCCCACAGCTCAACCAGATGTAAGAGGTCCCTTTGAGGGGCAGGAATGTGTGATGGGACCGCTGAAGTGTGATAGTGACATGAGATGTGTTGTATTTGCCACCTGGAGACCCCAGCAGGCACAGCAACGTCTAATTAGCTCCCAGCTGGGAGCACCTTACCAAATATTTCTACTGTTGGCTGGGAATTAACCTCCTTCAGACCAGGTCATTTTCTGGATCAACAGATCCTCCTGGGTTTATTACTTAGGTCTGGCTGGAAAAGTTTTCTGTCTTCTGCAGATTTCAGTATAATCCCTATATATATGTTTCTTACTCAGAAAACAGAAGTATCTCACAAGTATACTTGCATCCTCTATAAAAGTGATTCTGCCACAGGACAAAGTCATTACACACTTTGATGCTGAGTGAGGAACAGAATTGCAGGTTCTTCCTCTCAAACATTTATTAACTTTCAGAATATAAAAAAGGAAACCAAATTCAAAGTCTGCCTGACTCATATAATATTTTAGTCTGATATTAATTATAACCACAGTGAGAAGAGCAAGCAATGACTAACTCAGAGTGGTAAAAGCTGGGCTAAAAATACATATTTAGTGACCAAAGGTTAAAAATCTTCTCACTTATTGACTAAATGGATGTGGCCACATAGCTGGTTGAACAATGAAAATAAAATTATATAAACATTAACTTGATTCCAAGCAAATCTTGCAGCTCAGCTCATCTGTTCCTTACCATGTGTGATTCTGTTATATGGTTAACACATGCAATACTGGGTACTTATACCAGATGCTGCTAACAGGTAATGCTGCTAGTTATCTACTCTTGGCTAAAAATGGCACAAAAACTTGTCAAAGTCAATGATGCTGTCAGAATCACAAAGCAGTAAATTCTGCTATGTGAATCACGGAGTCACAGAATGGCTGGGGTTGGAAGCAGGTTCACCTAGAGCAGATTGCACAGGAGTGGGTTCAGGTGGGTCCTGAATGTCTCCACAGCCTCTCTGGGCAGCCTGTTCCAGTGCTCTGGCACCCTCAAAGTAAAGAAGTTTTTCTTCATATTCAGATGGAACTTCCTGTGCTTCAGTCTGTACCTGCTGCCCCTCATCCTATTTTTGAGCACCACTGAAAGGAGTCTGGTCCCATCCTCATGGCACTCTCCCTTGAGATATTTATAAACATTGATGAGATCCCCTCTCAGCCTTTTCTTCTCCAGCCTGAACAGACCCAGCCCTCTCTGTCTCTCATAAGAAAGGTGCTCCAGACCCACAATCAACTTCGTAGCCTGCTGCTGGACTACCTCCAGGAATTCCCTGTCCATCTTAAACTGGGAACCCCAGAAGTGGACACAGTACTCCAGTTGCAACCTCTCTAGGGCACAGTTACTATTATTTTTATATTTTTTTAACCTCAAATGCAACTGTATACTGTTGGAAAGTAAAATGTGGGAAAGAAGATGTGGAGTTCCAGCCATCTGGATGATAAAGGAAGATCAATACTAACATGACCATTTGGACGGTTGAAGACATAATACTAACATAATAATATATAAATGTCCTTGGACAGATTACTTGAAGTACGTTTCTCATAACTTTAAAAAGTTATAGCCCAGACTCGTGAGCATGGTATCTGGGGAAGGATAACCGCCCCTAAGTGCACAGGATGTGTGAATGTCCTTGGACCTGGTCTGTGAATGAGTGGAAAAACAAGTGAGACAAACATCACATGAGTTTAGTGTGTTCTTAATAACAATCAGTGGAAAAGCACCTTTTTGTAAACATCTTAGTCCAGGCCTGTACCTGTAAATCCTGTAAACTGTCAATGGTGAATAAAGAAGGCAGCCTAGGCCTAGGTAAGCTCTCTGCTTGGCCAAGCTCTGCGCTCCTTCGTGAACAAGATCTCTGCCTCTGCACGAATTTCTGTCTGCGTCCTGGTATGCATCGTTTCTAATTGCCACAGTATACTGCAAGCCTTTGCTAATATTTGCTGCAATATGGACACCTGGGTGTCTCAGCAACCCTCCACTAGGATTATAAAGAAAGTAGGAGGCTGCAAAATCCTAATTCTTAACCTCAATGCACTGTCCTGGTACATGCAGGACTCTTGATCTGGAGATGGGAGCTTCTATGTCTCTGCTCCCTCACAAACATGGTTCCAAAAGTGTTTTTTTCCTTGCCAAGAGAGAACTTTCAAAGGAGCCAAAACCTCTTCAGGCTGGAATATCTATGTCTGCCATCAGTGATGAGCGTCCCTGCTTTGTCATGAACTTTACCCCATTGCCTTGCAAAATATCTTGCATTCACACAGTCCTACTGAGTTCAGTAGAAGGATAACCAGGAAAAGGATTGAAGCTTAAATACATATTCCCTTTCATACTTATTTTGACTTACCTCAAAATGTTTAGTATGCAGAGTAAATTATTCTGTAGTCCAAACCTTTGTTCAAATCTAGTATTCCATTAACTAAAGCTGACAACAAAACGGAGCCATATTTACACAGCAAAGGTAAGTATTTTTGTTGATGAGTATACTTTTCTGGGACATGTAGGTCACGTAGCAAACATTCTCCTCAAAGCTACAGCAATGACGTCAATGGAAATAAAAAAACTCCAAAGCTTTTAAACTAAAATGGCAGGTTCTGTTAGAAATGTAAGATATCTCTCTGCTTAATAGCAGGGAATAAGAGGACCCACTAGAAGGAATATAGACTACTGGGAAAGGAAGTTTATTTCTCAAGCACTTATTGCAAATAATGATCATCAACAACACCTGTGCAGAATGCTCAACATGTCCCTTAAAGCCCTCAAGAACAAGAAACTGTGGAACTAAAGCTCAGAGACCAGCCTGGCAAACAAGGTTTAACTTACATCATTGCATGACATTAATTAACTGAATCTCATGCCACTAAGATATATCTAAAATAGATGACCTAAAGTGAAGGACAAAGCTTGCAGCTTTAATTGAAACTGTAATCTTCCTGCCTCTGTACACGTTAGAAATTAGACTTTCAATAAGGCATGTAGGTAGACAGGCTTGGTATCAGCTGGGTATTCTTCCTGAATACCCTAAGGGACCTGAAGACTTCTTCCCTCATCTCCTTAAAAACCGATAACTATATGTGTGCTAGAAATTAGGTCCATACCTCTCAAGTTTTTCCCCCCTCCTCCAAGCAGTGAGAGACTAAAGCAACTTTGCAGCATTTCTGTCATTTCCTACAGGAGATCAGGCTCTAGAAAGTAGAAATAACTGCATTCCCTAGACCCAACTCATTCCCTTCCTCTAGCATTGTGAACTGGTCTAGAGGTCCTAAACAAGAAATTTTGTCAAGCAGAGCAGTCATATGCTCTAAGGGTCTCTCCGGAAGCAGTTTGTGGCCCCATTAATGCTGGTTTGAAGGA
Source organism: Streptopelia decaocto (assembly GCF_964273445.1). NCBI lineage: Eukaryota > Metazoa > Chordata > Aves > Columbiformes > Columbidae > Streptopelia > Streptopelia decaocto. The sequence continues at coordinate 130,892,946 of NC_138663.1, read as the reverse complement.
GTATTAATGTACTTCAGAACATGCTTCCTTCCGTTTTTTTTCTGTATGATGACTGCTTTGTTTTTAAGATTTAACTTAGTATACAAGGTCATTTTTCTTTGCAGTGAGTTTGAACATTTTATTTTATTTTATTTTATTTTATTTTATTTTATTTTATTTTATTTTATTTTATTTTATTTTATTTATTTATTTATTTTTAGCAGAAACTACTGTTTTCCTGAACTTTGAAGGAGATGCAGAGATATTTCAACTCTGCCACAGTGCTAAGGGAGTTTGCTGGACAGCAACCAGTTCCCTGAGAATTTAGCCAAACAGCTCCTGAGAAGACAGAATGACTGTTCTTGAGGCTTCAGTATTTCATGGCTCTGGGGAAAAATATCAGGTCACCTGTTTCTGAGCTGGTGACAGAGGGCTCACAGAGTCCACATTTCTATTTTCTGTCACAGAGTTAAAAAGAAATATTTTTATACCAAATGAAGAATGTCAAAAGCAAAATATTTAACTGGTCTGTAAAATTAAATTATCTTTCTTTTCCTGGTTTCAGTGCCAGTCTCTCTCACCTTCTCATTCATTACTATTTACATAACAGAAAGGAAACTTTTTTTTTTTTTTTTTTTTAAGAAAAACAAAATTCTTAAGGCACTTTGTAGCTTTTCAACACTCATTTTTATAGTTCTGTCCTCAGAGAATAATTGTCAGGAAAAGAATATGGGAATAGAATAATCGGATGCTTTACAGATACTTCTGTATGCAAATAAACAGAACAACACCAGCCATTTCTCTAAATGGATTCTGCATCAGCATTCACCTGCAGGTAGACACTCCCTTGGGATTTAGGTAATGCAATGTACAACATGGATGACTGGGTTTGTCGACAGTAGTCATTTCTCTCTGAAGCTTATCATCATGCAGTGCAGTATCTTGAAAGGCAGAAACCAAGGTGAGCAGGGAAGCTCCCTACAGATATATGGTGGGGAGTTGTTGCACAGTAAATCACTAAGAGGGAGGTAAACAGAAGATATATGATTATTGGAAATTACATCCTAGCAAGTGACATCTTATCAATTTCTTGGTCAGGGTGTTACAGTAGTTGGTAGCCACATATGTTGTAGCTTGATTCCTTTGTAAGTTATTATGACAAGAAATGGAAATAGAAACATCCAAGCAGGAGTTTCCAAACCACCCCCTCCCCACCTAACATTTGGAAAAGCACTGAGCCCTAACCACAGCATCAGAGAAAGAGATGAAGGGTTCTGTAAATGCCACATGCCGCCAGCATTTCAACCAACAAGGGTGATCAGGAGAGACTTAGGTGATGTAGATTCTGACCCTTCCTTTCCCTTGACACCCGGTGTGACTGCATCATAAACCTCTATTCCTCTGCTTCTCTTTCAGTAATGGGTATATTAACTGTTCTACTTCTTTTTGAAAAGCAGTTAGAAATCTGTGAGCAGGAACTGCCTAGTGCAAAGTAATATTATTATTTCTATGAGGGTGCTGCTTAGAACTTCAATAAGTCATCACGCTATGTTATAAAGGAAAATAGAGTAAAAATAGTACGTCCCAAAGCTCTTACTAAAAAAAAAAAAAAAAAAGCCTATGCAAAGGAAGCAAGAGTACCACAAAGTAGCTGGGATAGCGTAGCTTTCCAAGCTCGCTAACCCTGTTCAAAACTGTTGATGCACCCTAAGTAACATCAGACACCTCTCTTTTACTGCATGAAACCACCTTAGTGTCAGAAATGCTTGCCAGAAATCAGCCCCTGAATTAAGAATAGCTGACTGGTAGATAAGTGGACAAGTAGAAAACAGAGATCCCTCTGGAAGTGGAAATCACATAAGTGAATTCAGAAGAATTTTTAGTCAATATGCAGACTCTTTTCACCATTAGTTTGATCTATAGTGAATAGTACCTCTTGATAGTGGTGGATCATCCCCTCTCCTTCCAAAAAAATGAATGGGGGAGGAGGGAAGAAAAATAGCACAGATCACCTGCAAAATACAAAAGGAAAAAAAAAAAAAGTATTTTTATATCAACCTTACTTATTTAGCAGACTCTGTTCTGTTCTGACAAATGATTGCCTGACTTTGTTATTCAGAGTTTCATCATCTCTACCAGATTCTCATAATGTGGGTAACTATGAAATGTCAGTCTTTTAATCTCTCAAAAATTCCAGTTTATTTCAATACTTCTCTTCAGCAACAAAAACGTATTTTTCTTTTAACTTCCCATGTTATTTTGAATCCACTTCAAGATATGAGTCTATGCATTTAAGGCATGTAGTGTGCTGAAGGAACGTACCCAAACTAAATACAATAAATTATCTAAAATTCTAGTAGAAATATGTTGAACAATGGTGATCCTTAAAGACAGTACTCATTACTACCAACATCAGATACCTGACTGAAGTTAGCTTTATACTGTTCAATCGATATACTTTTAAGCTGTCTTCAGACCTAAATATAATAGCTACTTGAAGTACCTTCAGCTGATTTCCAGTAGCAATTCAGCCTTACTCTAGAAGCTCTACAAAAATTTCAGGCAAGCGTTAGACTCTGCCACCCCTCATCTTCTAACCTACCCTCTTCTGAAGTGGGTTTATAACCAAACTGGCCATGCTGTGGCTTTGCTAAAAGTAATTCAGTCATCAATACCATGCAGAAATTTTTCTGTCTTTCTTAGAAATACTGTTCTGGGATTTTTATGGCTTGAGAATATATCCTTTATTAGTGCCAAATATTATTTTAGCACTATTTTAGGCAACTATCTTCACATCAGACAAAACAGACACCTAAAATGCAAATTCTAGTTCCCAATCAAATGGCAGGAGGAAAAAGAGGAATGACAACAATCAAGTGTAGCTTTTTGGAGAGAGAAACACTTCCATCCAAAAGGCATAAAACTGTCAGGAAAAGCTTGAAGGGCACAATGTATCAGAAAATGTCTGATAGATTTTTGGTTATGAATATGGTTTACAGGTTACTTACTAAGACTGTAGTTCTACTATAAGAGAGCTGGCTATGGCTTTGATGAGGACCTGCATCTGCCTAGTCTCTCTTCCTGTAGCAAGCTCTTTAAAAATAGAGCTAGAATGCCCCAGTATTCTTAGAACAGATTACGATGATACGTTATTTTTTCAGCTTAGGAAACAGAAACTGAGTATATTAAATGTACTAGAAATAAAAATTTCCCCCTTGTTTCAGTTTCTAGACTTAAATTAGTTGATGATTTTCTGAGCAGTGCTACTCTGCACAGACTGCTTTGACATCTCTCTGCAGTCCTAAGGTGCCTTGAGGAGCTGCACCCGGCCACACTCTGCAGTCTACCAAAGCACCCCTATTTGAGCACCTACAACAGACCCCTAAAGAAAGTAATGATTTCTCTGTCTTTCTGGAGGCTTTACCTCACTGAGGCTTAAAAGCACACAATAACAAAGGCAGGGAAAACAGATGCCATCTGTCACAACTGGTTCACTACAGAAGAGATTTTATGCAGCTGAGTAGATAGGTAGGAGGAAAAAATTAACCATGAGAAAAAAATGACCAGAGAAAGAAGATAGGAATGACTTATGAGGCTAAAGACTGCCTGGGAGAATGTGCAACTCTCAGAACAATAAACCAATTTACTGGACATCATTGGAAAAACTTCCTGAGGTACTTGTTTGGCCCTCTTCTAATTCACGGTACCAAGTGACCTGAGAGACAACTTGCACTAACTCCTGTGTTTAATCATTGTGTGAAATGTCCCAAATCCTCTGCAAGCTGGCATGCATGTAACAGCAAATCCAAGGAAACATGAAAATCCACAGTACCAAAATAATCAATGCAACGTCTTTTTGTACTGTTCTGACACTGCTATGTGGTACACACCTGATAAATACAGTAGGTCCCCCAAAAGTTACCAAAAGGATATGTGAATTATAAATGCTGTTTCTCATGCTTCACAGTGCTAGAAACTTTCACATTTTAAGTAAGGTGTCACTCAGTGGTTCTAGCAGCAGCAGTGAATTTGTTGCAGTTACCATGAACATAACAAGCACACATTCTGGAAAGCCCCAGGCAAGCAGCCTCAGAAGTTAAGGGACATATCACATTTACAGGATAATACATAAACCACACTTTTTGGATCTACTTAAAAGGCAAAACTCAAAGGCAACTTGATTTCAAATTAGGAGATTTATAGATATTGCTAGTTTTGATCTGCTAGACAGACATCAAGGTGGGGGCTTTGGTAAGGTTACTGACCTAGCTGGTCATTTTGTGGGTTCAATGCCATAATTTGGTCTTTTCCAAGTTATTGGATCACTAAGCTGAGCCTGTGCTCATCTGAGATCATACTCTGTGAAGGTAGTAGATCAGACTCCTCTGGCTTACTAAGATCACAATTACTTATTGGACCAGCAACTACTGAACTTAGTTCAGATCAAAAATCTGTCAGGCCTATGTGGGCTATGCTGACAAAATGGTGTCATGCTCTGTAGCTGCTCTATCCTGCTTGCCTGCTGCCATGTTAAAGCCTTCATGACATCATTGACACAGCCCCCCTGTCACACTGAGCCACCACGTTGTCACAGGCCTTAGAAGGTCCTGGCTCAACTCCTCCTGATCTCAACAAGCTCAGAGTGATCTTATTACCATAAAGCATTAAGGAAAATGAAGTGTTAGAGGAATACCAAGCCAAGGGGACATCTCTACTTTGATAAATGCCTTTCTGTTCAGAGGGATATAGGTAGGGTAAACAACAGTCCACTCAACATGTGGTAGGGCAATGTCTTTGACTACTGCATCTGAGGAAAATGAAGCAAGACAGAGGCAGGAACTTGCAGCCCTACTGGTAAAAAAAAAATCAGCAATAGATCTGACTCAGACACAGATTTTGAACATGGATATTGATGATGTGAATAATGACAATGGAATTGGACTAATAATAGCTTACATGTGAACCAAACAAAATTCAGTGTGGTTTTTTTGGGTTAGGTCAAGCAGGGCAAGACGAAAAGCAGAAGAGAAAAGTTTATATATTTGTCTGCCAATGTAAGAATTGATTAGAAGAAAATATGTGATTTAGTCTTTCTTTAGAAGAAGCAAATAACGCAGCATTAAGAATCAGTGGTTAAAGTGATTTCACCAAATGGGGAATGTGTCCCATTCACAGACAGCATAATGTGCATTATTATGGCTTTTTCATTTCTCCTGAATAGCAGCAGGTAGCTATTGTTCTTGTCATTCCATAATCTTCAGAGGTTTTCAAAATTTCCATTGCAGAAAATACCAGTCCAAAGAAGATTGCATTGTTATTGGTTTCTCAGATATTATTCCTGGTCTCTCTTCATTTGGCCATGTTTTGAGGTGAAACAACTACCATCATATCTGCTTGACTCTTGATACAGTTTTATTTTCAGAAGTTGTGGAGCTATTCTGGTGGATTTCCTTCTTTTCATTAGTTATTTCCCTCCTAGTTAATGGGGTGAAGAGATGTTGGTCTCACCTTAAAGAAAACTTATACCGCTTACGTGATCCTGCTGTGATTTTAGTTATATTCTAATGTGGGATTTTCCCCCTTCCTCTGATTCACATGTGGGGATCTGAAAAAACTAACAGTACCAGAGAAACCCTAAGCCTCTGCCTTCTCTGTGTTTGATAAGACCCTTTACTATCCTGAAGGAACAAGCATTAGTACTGCAGCTTTTCAGTCTTCATTCCTTTTTCAAGTTCCTTAAAGTTTGTAACAGCAGAAGAGCTTGTGATATATGGAGAGAAAACAGATTTTACAACAGCCTTCAGAATAAACATATGGATTTTTCTTTTTTTTTTTCTAAAATAAAAATTTTGGGTACACTTTCCAGTTAAAAATTCCCAAGGATCACTAACATCCCAGTTACAAACTTTCTTCACTACTAGTCTACAAACAAAAAATGCGTACTGATATTTATCTATATTCTGTCCACAAGTCAGGGAAAATTCCTGCTTTAATCACTAGAAAAAGAAAACAGAACAGAAGGAAAAACATTGCACATTGTTTCCTACACGGTCCAGAAGATTTGACCTGGTTTTCATCCAGATACACTCCCAACAAAAATATACTTAACAAATGCCTACATAACTTTCAAGATATTTTTAAGTGTAAGTGAAAGAACAGTGTATAGAAAGCAGAAGCTTACAAAAACCTAAAATGAATTAAGATACTACTAAATTATCATTCTCATACATACTCCTTCAACATTTCTAGGAAATGCTTTGTTTTCCTCGCCCTGGATAGGTTAGGCTTCTCATGGTTCTAACCTGAACAAGAAAAAAAATATCTAGAAGACAGATAGATTACAAAAATGAAGCTGAATTACAGAAACATCAAAACCAAAGTCAAAACCTTGATAAGATCTCTTGTAGCTAGTACAGTTGATGGCAAAACTAAAGTGCTCAAATTTACCAACTCAGCACTCCTTGCTTACCAGAATGATTTTGAGTCAAAAACATTCATAAGGACAAATTCATCTTTACTTTCCAGGGCCTGTATCAATGTAAATGCTTCAATGAGGCCAATGGATCGATATCTCCTATTTTCAGACCTGAAACTGTGAACAGGTTAGCACCCTTTGCTGAATAGGGCGATGTCAAAGAAAAAAAAATCTTTATAAAATAATTTGCTCAGCGGTCAGCACATCAAGTTAGCTTGGCTAATTCCAAAGCAAAGGCTCTGTGACAAAACTATATACCTAAAGCATATCTAATTTGCTGAATTTATGCAAGGTATAGGCTTGCGCAAGGTTATTAAATTAACATTTTTAGCTTTCTGATTTGATGCCAGCACTCACTCATCTGAAGAAAAGACTTAATTTGTGTTAATTTTCCAGCCTTGAGTAAGAAAGAAAACCTTCCTGAGCAGTAAAATAGCTGCATGTTTCCAGTCTTAAAAATACTGGATCATTCTAGTCCAAGGTGAATGAGGTAGGATTTACATCCAAGTGGTCTGACAACACTACACTGAGTAAAACATGAGAAATTAAGAAAGGCTGTCAGTGTCTTTTTTTTAAAAAAAAATAAAAATAAATATATATATATATAGATAGATATAATTAAGGAAAGAAGGATATTTAGGTAATTAGCTCTGTAATCTGAATGCTTCACACTGCTTTGCAGATGGAGAGTATTAATAAGAGATAATCCAGTAACAGTTCCACCCAGCAGTCATGTCCTTACTGCAGACACCTATAACACCTACTCGCCCAGCCTATTATCCCAGCACATGCTGTGTTTGTGGAACAGAGATGCAAGCACACCCCACGGAAACTATGAAGGCTCTGCACGTAACAGAGATTAAGCAAAAAAACCAAACCAGAACAAACCCCAACACTTAATGTTGTCCTTGAGAGTCCTAGCCAGGATATTTAAATGTCTGATCCTCAGATCTTCAGATATTGGCAAAATAGAAAACTGACCCTACATACACAGGGCAGATGTGTACAAGTCCTTCATAAGGCATTCCAGTATAGGCAGACAGCAATGCCAGTTGGGTGGTAAATTACATCCATCTCCGGAGAGTGTTGACTCTCACTACGTGGTCACATCCTGAGGTCTGAGATACAATGTACTCCTGCAAAGCCTGAAGTCTTTTCTCCATGCATTCAGCAATGCGTTCTTGACTATTCAGGTGTCCCTCACAGGGATTGTTGTTGTCTCAGGTAGGCTTGTGTCAAATCCTCGTGTTTGTCTTTGGCATCTCCTGGGTTTCCTCACAACAGAGGATTCTGCACACCATTCTAGTCTGTTACAGGGATGTGCATTTTCCCCTTGGGCAGCTATTGCTAGCAGCCACTTCATGCTTCAGCAGTTGCTGTAAAACTGATATTTTCCCTATAAGCTGCCATGCCTGGCAGTGAGTCTAAGCTCAGGGGATCTTTCTCTGCTGATGACAGAGGGACAGATCCAGAAACCAAAATTCTTGAATCAGTTCCTTGCAGTTGCCTTTCCAAACTTTTGTACTGCTGACTTTAATTGATCAGTGCTACCATGACAGGTTGGAGATAAAAACAATTTCCTATTAATCTATATAGGAACACAGTGTTTCTGGCCTTTTTTACTGACAACTGTCTGACCTTGATTGCCTCCAGGAAACTTACCAGACAGTTTTGTAGCTAGGTAAACAAAATAAAAATTTTGAATTATTTTTGTTTGCTTTCATGAGTGAAAGCAGTTAGTAACTATAATTCATGACTTTATGTTTATCCTTAGTCATGGAAAACATTATATGTATCTGAAGGCATCTGCAAAGTCCTGCTTGGATTACATGTTCAGCAGAACAGTAATTTCTTGATAATTCACACTGAAATCTCATGGTGGCCCCACCAAAGTGGGGCTGTCCCACATCATCTGAACAAGAAGAGCAAGTCAGGTGGCAGCAGCCAGGTTCAGCAGCCAAGAGTCCAGCTCTGCAGCCTGGATGAGGCAGATGAAACCCATGTCAGTCTAGTCAGTCAGGGACTGAACCGAAAGGGTCAGAGGTCCAGCGAGCAGCTGCAATGTAGGTCAGGTGGAGATCAAGGCCCAGATCCTCAGCTTAAATGCAGCTCCTGAGTGACAGGCTTGAGTGTCTCACAACTGCTCTGCCAAGCTGTCTCTGAGCAGAGACAACAAACCGCTGGGGAAGGGGGTGCACTCATGGCCCTGACAGGAGGAGAGCAGCCACCCACACTGGTTACTCACCACCATCTTAGTAGTTTTCTTCTGAGTGCTTTATCCAAGGCACAGTGTTGGCAGGAGGACATAGGGTATGAAGCTGGTCAGAGAAGCTGTTGCCTGCACAGGTGTGTCAGAAGGAACTAAATTCTTATTTTTTTCAGCTGTAATACCAGTGCCCTCCCCATTTCCTCCTGGTCCTCACTGGTAGTTTTTGGGGTTGAGAGCAATGTTCAAATGGATAATTCTTCCCTTTCCAGACAAGAAGAAAGGATTTTCTTTTTCTCACTAGAAACCTGATGGAAAGTTTCCAGATATTCTGAAACGTTCTGCTTCTCCAATGTTTTTCATCATTTTGCAAGATATTCCCCATGTGTGAATGGGACATGAGGGGAAAAAGAACCCTGGGGGATGAAGAGAGCTTGGCTGGAGTACAGTAAGCAAGGGCACTATGACCACCAGGCAGGATCTCTCACAGCTATATCAGAAGACTGTGACCTGCAAACAAAACCATGAAAACTCATGATTGCAGGATGCCACTGAAGTCAGTGTAAAGTTATTCAACTTCTGTGATTAGTTCCTGGGAAATGAATGATGAAGTTTCAGTTGTCATTGTCTTTTATTTACAGCCTCTATTTCAGAAGGATTTGTTGCATTTACAAAGGTGGTGGCCAGATGATAAAGTCTTATAGGCTTTTTCCATCTCTCAGACTTCTTTTACATTTAAGCACATACAAGACAGAAACTTGATTCAGGTCCCCAAAGTATTTAGTGTGTCACATTTATTTTTCTTCCAAATGGACATAAGGGGTTGCTCAGAGAACTATAAGGATTGAAATTGATTTAGTATTCTCCTTTCTTTGGTCCCTTGGGGATGCAATGGTAAACAAAGAGACACGGTGAATTCTGATGTTTGCAGCAGGGTAAATAATTAAAAACTGTTCATTGTATAAGGGGAGTTCTCAAGGTTGTTGTTGATAACAATATAAGCTTTTAATTAGTAGCATTACTTTGTTTTGTGGGACAGCTGAATATTATTTATTTGTGGTTTTTGAAATATTTAATATTCTTTCAGATATGTTAGAGTGTTTCTGTTCTGGTTCTGTCTACGTTTTTTATATAGGAAGTTGCAGAAGATACAAGAAAGAGGCTTGGAAGGAAAAGAGAAGCTGTTCTGATTAAGGAGGAAGCATACAAAACCAAAAATATAAAAACCTAAGACTTCCACAATGGAGTAAGAGACAAGGAAAAAGAAAAAAAAAAAAAAAGGAATGAATCTTGAGATATGTAAGCTATATCAAAGCTAAAAAAAGCTACACTGTAAACATAGAAAGATCCCTGTACGAGAGGGTAGATGTAGCAAACAGCTGGTTCTCTATGTTCTCTCATTGCCTGGGTTCCATTTCTACATCCTCCAGATTAGGGTGAGTAACCTTATTTTTGTAGCAGAACAAGTGTCACACAGAACACACACAAAAATACAGTAACAGCAGCTAGTAAGAATTCACAGAATGATAGAATGTCCTGAGTTGGAAGGGACCTACAAGGGTCAATTGCAACTCCTGTCCCTGCATAGGACAACACCAAAATTCACAAAATGTGTCTGAGGGTGTTGTCCAATCTCTTCTTGAATACTATCAGGTTTGGAGCCATGACTGTCACCCCGGAGAACCTGCTCCAGTGCTCCACCATGCTCTGGGTGAAGAACCTTTTCCTAATGTCCAACCTAAACCTTCCTTGGCACATCTTCCTGCCATTCCCTCAGGTTCCCTCAGTGCCCACCCCTCCTCCTCTTCTTGTGAGGAAGCTGTAGACCATGCTGAGGTCTCCTCTCAGTCTTCTCTTCTCCAGGCTGAGCAAACCAAGTGACGTTAGCTGTTCCTCATACAGCTTCCCCTCCAAACCCTTCACCAAGTTCATGGACCTCCTCTGGACATTCCCAGTAGCTTTTTATCCTTTTTATACTGTGGTGTGCAGAACTTCACACCGTGCTACAGGTGAGGCCGCACCAGTGCAGAGTAGAGCAGGACAATCACCTCCCTTGTCTGGCTGGCAAAGCTGTGCTTGATGGTCCTCTTGGTTGCCAGGGCATGCTGTTGCCCATGAAGACTAAATGACCTAAGTACTTCACCTGTGAAGTCACCAGAACTGTGTGGCTAGGAAGTAGGATGCAGATCTATAATAGAGAGGTAGTGATAGCCTACCACAGGAAGGCGGTAGAGCTTTGAAGCTCTTTAAAAGGTTTCCTATTCTATTTTGTAGGTAAACAGTGACAAGGTGCAGTCTACAATATGTAATCTTTTTGGCTTAGAAATTCTACATGCATTTGGTGAAGCAAATAAGTAATGACATGACACATAATTGTGCATTATGTTTGTTTGAATTTATCAGCTAAAATATCTGAAATTTAAAACTTTTAAAACTTCCTTTCTCTAGAAACCATAATATACAACTTTGTCAGAATGTCTTATATTTTGCATTTATATTAAAAATTAAAGTTTAGTAATTGAGAGCCTCAGTTTAATTCCTATAAAACTAGGTTCAAGCCTCTAATAAAATAATTATTTTTTGTCACCTTTTGTGTTTGTGGTGGATTTCACTGTAACTTTTTGAAGAGATCACATAAGTAGTGAAATGCAACAATACTGATCTAACAAGTCATAGTGAGTGGAAATAGGCTTTCTGCTTTAGGGGTCTTTGAAGTGGTTGCCACTGTTGCAGTGAATTTGGTTCACAGCATGTTAACCACAGAAAAAGAGCATACTTGTATACAATACCCTACAAGGTCAAAGAATCATAACTTCAACTCAGTCTTTGGTGACAGGTTCAAAGATCTGACATCCACCTCTCTTGTGAAGAAGAGTCGACCTAGAACACTATGGAAAACTGGACTGTTGCAAACAACATAATGGAAGAAAACTACTGGGAATGAGTAGAGACATCTGAGACACTTAAATATAAAAGCATTGTGACTTAATTGGGGAGGAAGTTGTTCTGTGGCTGTATTGCCACTGCCACCATATTTTTCTTCATATTAATTCTGCTTCCATGCCTGAAATGTCACTCTGGGATCTGCTGCCAGATGTTGTTTGGATGAAGGTGACAGAAAGTGTTATAATTCTAGATGAGTCTGGCATATGTGCATCACCTATAATAAAGTTCTACCTGCAAGAGCAATGATAATTTACACAAACTGATGAGTTTTTGCTGAAGAGGAGAAGCTATAGCCAGCACTGGATGAGTAGCATGAAATTCTCTATCCCACTGAGAGTTCACTGTGAGCATGTCTCTAATAGCAAATTTATGTGTAATGGTATAAATGTGTGCTAAAAATACTAAGAAGTTTTAGCCTTGAGAAAATTTAATTCAGTGTTTTCAGTGCTCATTCCTGTGCACAGAAAGTATTTGGTAGCTATGGTCATAAAACAAAGAATACTATATGAAACCTTCAATAGCATACAATTCAAGAGAAGAGTATTTTTTATTACTCTGCATTCCTTCTTCTGGCTTTTTTTTTTTTTTTTTTTTTCCTCCCTGTGTTCTTCATTTTATATTTGCCAGTGAAAAAGAGAATACAAAATAATGTGTCATCAGATGATTCCCAAACAAAAAAAAATGTTGGCAATAATTAAAGAAGAAAATCATCATTATGTTTCTTGGTTTCTCTATTGGCTGTATACTACTATCTATCTACCTAAAATACATATGGAATATATATGTTGACATTGTGACACTTGTAAACACACAGACACATTTGTAGAGTGCACATTGTTGCACACTACATCAGAGGTGTAAATAAGAGTCTCAGAAGGCATTTCAATTACAAATACTCCTATTTAAAGTCCTCAGACTAATTTCACTTGAAGTGAGATTAAGATCCAGTATAAGTATTATGAATGGGACTATTATTCAAGTTAGATGACAGTTCCCATTATAAAGCCTTGATTTCAGTTACTTATAATTTTGCTGAACTTTAATCTTACAGGCTGACATGTTCTTCACTGGCAGGATAGGGCTAGAGGCTATATGGTTCAGAAGGATGGTCTAACTGTCAGAAATACAGCCTATCTCCTAAAATAAAACTTCATTTTATCTCTTCACAGCATATTCTTGCTTCCTGACACTAATTTCAACAGATGCTCCAGTGGCTCTAGGCTCAGTCTCCCCTTGCTGCCTGCCAACAGCAAGATGAGGATCTGGGCAGGACATGAAAGACCAAGAGTGGTGAGGAGACTGGAGGGAAGGTAGTCCTGCTCCTGTTGTGGACTCTACGATCGCCTTCTCCTTTTACTCCCCCATCTGATTTTATATCTGAGCTCCACCTTTCCAGTTGCAATGGGAGGCCAAAGCAGAAACAATCCTGAACTTCTTTGCTGCCCCTCAGTTAGTCAAAGAGAATACATGTATCTATCTATTTCAGCCAAGAGTGAGAAGGTTGAAAGTGAAAAATATGTGATGCAACTGACTTACGTTGAACCAATTTGTATTTCTCATTTATTGGGACCTGAGGATATAATCTGCAGAACTACTGACTATTCACAGTGTCAGCTGCCATCAAGAGAGTCTGTATAGTTAACTACAGTACTAACTAACCTAAAAATAGCCTGAAAAGACAAATTAGTTGTGTCAGTCGGAAACCAAAACTAAGAGATACTTTTGACTACCACAATGTTACAACACTAAATGCCACAGTCTATGCAAGGCTTCCAGATACTATTGTGTCGAATAACATGGCAAAATTAGTGTAGGTGTTGGCAGCAATGTCTGCAGTTTACAGTAAGTAGACATGACTATACACAGGGAAAAAAAAAAAAAGGACCAACTGGTCAATAAAAGCACCATCCATTCTGTACACTGCACGGGACAGGGATTTGCTAGACAAAACCACCATAGGGTCATATAAAGACTTCTGACTAACAAACAAGTATGGGCATGCTTGAGTATTGTCTTTCTTAGCTTTTCCATGCTTGACATCTTAGCCTCAGCGTAATACAAATAACTTGTGTATTTGTGTACTTTTTGTAGCAAAAAAATCAATCAGCTGAAGCAATGCAGACTAAAACAGCAATAATTCAACATTGTGCACAGGGGCAGGCAAGAGCAAGGTATTTCTATCTATGCTTGAGTTAATGAGAAATTATGGATCTGTCTTTTTCCACGCTGCATTGAACAAGAAAGATATTTTTTTCACAGATCCCTAAATCAGCATTAAGATTACCTTTTCAAAATATGATGCTTGAAGTTAAACATATTCATCCACATGGAGGACAACAATAAAATAATGAAGAACTATAGATCATCAGTCTTGTGTATCTGTATTAATGCCATATTAGTTTTGGACATGTAAAAGGTATTGTAGGTTAAAAGATAACAAGTGTCAGTTGTCTGTAGGAACTGTGCTGGCAGCATGCATTCATAAGCAAGATTACTTGAGAAAATTTACTCTTCAGTGAAACAGAGATGAAGCTGTTTCATATGAGTGAGAAGAACATACATCTGCTTACTCAGCATAGATTAGAAGACATGTTTTAACTTGTAACCCTAATGGAACTCATTCAGTTATAAAACCTCATAATATTTGAGGCCTGATCTCAGCCTGTTACACTACTGATCTGAACACAGATATGCACATTTTAGAAACTCAGGCTGGCAGGAAATAGAATCCACAAAATTGGGGAATGACAAAATGAATTACAATACCCTGTAATTTTGAGTAATGCACATATTATGTTTTCTCTTACCCCACTACAGTAGCTACCATAGAAAAAAAATGCATATATGAAAACATATTACTGTCTCTTCAGTAGCCATACAGGACTATTACAATGTTGTTCCCTTCTCTGTTTGCCTTTCTGACACTTCTGTATGCAGAAGTTTCTTTCCTAGTTTATTCAATAATTCGGTTTTCTATTAATTCCTTCCTCTAAATATGATTTTACACTATTGCTAACCCTGATGCTGTAGAACCTCCCAGATCTTCCAATATTGCTTGCTCAGTCCTGTGGTCACCAGTCCATGCCATCCTCCATAGTCCTGGTCTACAGAATAGGACCAGAAGAATCTACACTACTAAAGTCAGCTCCCTTCCCTTCCTCCATCCTTCTCACCACAGTTCTTCAGAAATTGAAGGCCAGGTATTGTTACTAGTCTCTCCATGAAACACCCAACTTCTCCAATGAAGATCCTTTCTCCATGCTTAGCATCAACAGAGACCAACACCTCTGGTCCAGGAACCTTACTTTTTCTACCTGCTTTGGGTACAGGTTTCTGAGTTGGCTGTGCTCCTGCTGTGCTCCGAATGGTTCCCTTTTGGTAGGTAATGGCAGCTCCCTAAATCTGCCTGCAAGCTGCACCGTAAGAGAATTGAGAACTTACCAGCAGCAAATTAGCAGTAATAACTGTAAATACTTATCCCTGAGGCAGCCCTAACAAGTGTTGGTCAGTTGTCTGGGCATAGATGCCTAATACTATCTCAATAACCCATTTTGTCCCAAATGGCTGTCCATGGAGCTTGCATACGGAACACTGGAAAGAGTTACCCTTCTGAAATGGAAGGATATCCCAGCACATCTAAAATGTTAACAGATGTCTGTGTTTAGCTGACTAAATGGTATGGTCTTACCCAATAGTTTTCAGCAAGTACTAATATTTGGATGTCCCATTTGAGATACAATTGGGTGATGGAAAATTGCCTTCAGAGCTTGGTGCTTGCAAATGAAATACCTGATGCTAAAATATTTACATGGAAGATACTGAACTTTTTTATTTTTCTGGCCACTCTCAGGCAGCCCTAGGCATCATTGGAAGCTAATGGTATAGTTCACATGATCAGTTCTGAAATAAACACAATCACCTACACGTTATCTAGACCACATTTAAAGACACACCTACACACAAACACATGCATATACCTATATGCATACATATAAGTGTATATATACACAAAAGAGAGATATAAAAAAAGTAAAAAACAAACCAAAACCAAACGACCAACTGAAAAAGAATCATATACATATATACACACATACATATATAATCAGCCATAAGGAAGAGATTCAGCAATTCAGAGAACAGAGTGAGCTTCTCAGTTATTTCAGGCTAACTGATAAGTGAAAAAGATAAATGTGTTAACTACTTTTGCTAAGTAGGGTCTCAGGGGATGTTGAGAGGAAACATATGCCAAAAATTGTAAAGGGGTACTGCTGCTTACTTTTAATTGCAAAACATATCAATAGTTGTTTTTCATTGTTTATTTGGGTTTTTTTAAAAGAAAATAATACAAAATGCAAATAATTCAGCACTGCAACAACTATAACTATTGTAAATTGAAAAGGCTGTACCTTTGAGTACTGTCATATTTATCTTAGATAGCTCAGAAACTAGTTTAGGTAACTCTACCATTATTTCACCATTCATCAGCTACTTTGTAGTTACATGTCAGTTTAAGAGTGGACTACCGATCCTCTTATTCCCTCTGCTTCTGTCCCTCATATTTTCTACATTAAATTTCTTCATGAAAGAGCAAAATATATAAACATTTTTTTTTTTTTTTTAATCATAATTTGTAAGTGAATCCTTGCTGTTCTCAATTTTAGCTCTAGAGGATTGGGCAAGGCTAACATAAATAAAGAAATAAAGCAATAAAAATATTATTTTAACTATTAAATTCACTACAAACCTTATAAAGCATAGACATATAGAAGCACAGAAAACAATAAAGTGTTCCCTCAGCCTACTTTTCTCCAGGCTTAACACCACAAGTTCCCTCAGCTGTTCCTCATCGGACTTGTGCTCCAGACCCCTCACCAGCTTCATTGCTCTTCTCTGAACTCTCTCCAGCACCTCAATGTCTTTCTTTCAGTGACGGTTCCAAAACTGAACACAGGATTCAACTTGCAGCCTCACAAGTGCTGAGTACAGGGGGATGATCACTTCCCTAGTTTTGCTGGCCACACTATTTCTGATACAAGTAAGGGTGCTATTGGCCACCTGGGCACACTGCTGGCTCATACTTAGTCAGCTGTCAGTCAACACCCTCAGGTCCCTTTCTGCCAGGCAGCTTTCCAGCCACTCTTCTCCAAGCCTGTAGTGTTCCATGGAGTTGTTGTGACTCAAGTGCAGGACCTGGCACATGGCCTTGTTGAACCTCACACAATTGCCTTCATCTCATTGATCCAGTCAGTATATCCCCTCCAAGCCATGACCAGCCAGTTTCTCCAGGAAATTGCTGTGGGAAAAAGCGCTGAAACTTTACTAAATTCTTAACAGAAAACATTCACAGCCTTTCCCTCATCCACTAAGGTGTCACCTGGTCATAGAAGGTTATCAGGTTGGTCAAACAGGACGTGCCTTTCATAAATCCATGCTGACTGGGCCTGAGCACCTGGTTATCCTGTATGTACTATGTGATGACACTCAAGATAACTTTCTCCATAACTTTTCCCAGCACCAGGGTCAGGTTGACAGGCCTGTAGCTCCCTTGAGTTCCTTCGAACACTTCTTGTAGATGGGCGTCACATTTGCCAACTTCCAGTCAACTGGGACCTCCCTGGTTAGACAGGACTGTTGATAAATGATAGAAAGTGGCTTGGTGAGCACCTGCACCATCTTCTTCAGTACCCTTGGGTAGATTCCATCCAGCTCCACAGACCTGTGTATGTCTAAGTGCTGTAGCAGGTCACTAACCATTTCACCATCCCTGTCTTCTGGCTCAGGGCCTGGGTACCTGGAGAATAACTAGTCTTACTATTAATGACTGAGCCAAAGAAGGCATTAAATACCTAAGCCTTTCCCTTGTCCTGTGTCACTGTTTTTCCCTCACACCCCATAAAGGATGGAGATTCTCCTTAGCCCTCCTTGAGTTGTGAATGTATTCACAGAACCATTTTTTATTATCTTTTATGGCGGTAGACAGATTAAGTTCCAGTTGGGCTTTAGGCCTTCTAATTTTCTCCCTGCATAACTCCACAATATCCTTGTACTCCTTTTGAGTGGCCTGCCCCTTCTCCCAGAGGTCATAAACTATCCTTTTTTTCCTGAGTTTCAGCCAAAGCCCTCATCAAGCTCTAGACAGTCAAAACACTCCCTAACATACCGGGCTACCCCATCTCCTCTCTCCTCCTTGCCTATGTGAAAACATTTATAGCCACATAATGAAAAGAATTCCATAGTCCACAAAACACAATGCTCCGTAGTCTGATTAATGATATTGATTTTCCATATTTTGTTATGAATGCACTTTGTAGGTCAACTTAAGGAGGAAAAATAATTCTTCTCTATCCTCCTTGTTTTTTAGTGCCCATAGACTATGGACACCGAAGTCACATTCAAATATTTCTAATTATCTTCTTGTTATAACTGTTAAAAGGTGTTTTCCAGAAAAAAAAAAAAAACAAACAAACCACCAAACAAAACAACAAACAACTAGAAGTTTCAGCTTTTCTCAAATGCATTGATGGCATGGATATTTATCTTGCTTAAAAATATCAGCTTGCATCTATTTTTCCATGTATTAAATATTTTCCAACATGCCTTTTTTTTGCATGACTTTATATGTTCATTTCCAGTGAAGAGAGATAGTAGCAGCCAATATGGTTATCCTGTATCCTACGTTTGTCTCTTCTTCTTTATTAAATTCTGAATAATGGTTAGAAAATTAGAATCATGTTTAAAAGAAAATTAAGAATATTAAAGGTACCACAGAACAGACCTGACAAACTCTGAAGTAAGACTGCAAGGCAAGGCAAGTTTACAAGGCAAGTGTTTTGCACAGTGTTTCTTACCTTGTTCTGGACACTTAAAGCATCAAACAACCCACAGCTTTTCAGAAATTCTAGTGTTCTTCCATAGGTCATCCCACAAAATATTTTGCCTGATCTAACATGTTGATTTAGTTTTATTTGGGTTTGGGATTATGAGTTCATTGGTCAAGCTTCAGTTATTTTATTCAGTTTTTCTTCATAATCAGATGATCCAAAAAGATTCTAACAATCTAATCATATTCCAATGGCATTTGAAGAAAAGTGACAAAGTGAAATGGCAAATATCGTAAGATAACACCGTAAGCAATAGTGCCATGTCAATCAGTGCAAGATACATATCACATCTGTCTTCTATAGTGTGATTAAATATCACGAGCTCATCAGTTATATGAGTAACTGTAAGAATCTCTTACCATCCATGTGGCTTCTGTCTAGAGCTCTATGGTTCATGAATAGTGTATCTAAAGACTGCTATGATTACCTGCCATTTTGCTAAAATGAAGCTCTTGCATATGTGCATCTGGTCATGGTCCTTTCTGACTTTGAGTCACTGGATTTGGACCATGGTCTGGAACAAAATGCTCCTGGTTTCCACTAATCTCCATGTAACTATCTAGCTCCCCTCTGAGACTACACCTCTGGTTTCTGCTGAAATATTTACAAGGTAACACGACAGAAATGGCACGTGGCCTACACTTTCCTTAGAGAATTTTTTTGTGTCATGTTCAAGACGACATTATTATAAACATTTAGGTTTCTGGAGGGCAGATTAGGTATGTGTCTGCTCTTGAATATATTGTGCCACAAAAGTGAATACACAATGAATTAATATTTTTTTAAAATATTGTTATTATAATTTTATATTATTTATTTTGCTATTATTTTATTTAGCTGTCTTGTTAAACTTTTTCTTACTCCTTATGAGCAAAAAACCCGAAGTCTATAATAAGATTCATTTTTTTAATGTAAACGTCAATCACTGGCCTTCAGTGTTGTTTCTGTACTTATACCAGGCTTGTCCGCAAACCTCACATGAACTGAAAAGTCATCCACTTGCTTCCATTTTCTAAAAGCCTTTCAAGGTCTTGCTCATTACTGTGCAAGAACTTACTACGTTTTGATTTCCAAGTACACAACTGTCCTGTTACATCACCTAGAGAAATTTGTTCATACCTATATACCCATTGTCCTGCCTATCCTTGCTGTTTTGTCAACTCCATTCCAAGGGACCATATGTTGTGCACCATACAATACCAAACCTAATTGGAGTATCAGAACACAATTTGCATAAAAATGAGTGCTGGAAAATGCAGAAAACGGCTTATCAAACTCAGTATTGCTCTTCATTCCAAGTGAATTTACTGAAGTAAATTGAGTGCCTGCGCACTTTTAGCTCTAGTTTAGGAACCAAATTTGATCTAGTACTCCATCAATCATTTCTATATTTGTGTCTACTTTAAGAAGAAATCCAATTATTTAAAAGAGCCATATCCAAGAATGTAGAAAAGACAACTATTAGCAAAGGCCCTTTAATGACAGATGTATTAAGCATTCTTCTTTAATTTGTAGATGGTGTGGTCTTTTAATTGATTGAGAACTTCCTGCAAATCTGTTTTAAATTTGACAACCACATTGCAGGATGCAAGATTAAGCAACTCAAGCATCTTTTTCAGTGGTTTCTTCTGATGTAGTTCCCAAGTGGTGGGCATATATATTCCTTGACTAGACCTGGGATCTGGTACTCGTGCTGTGGCACCGTCCTAAGGTTAGAGCATCAGTCTTCTGCTGATTTTTAAATACGCAGTTTGAAATCCACAACAGAGAGAGAGAGAAAGAGAGAAGAAAGAAAGAGAGAAGAAAGAGAGAAAGAGAGAAAGAGAGAAAGAGAGAAAGAGAGAAAGAGAGAAAGAGAGAGAGAGAGAAGCAAGCTGCAGGGAAAAATGCTTCCCAAGAAAAATTCCAAACAAAATTATAATCCATCAAGGCACATATTTTTCAGTTCAGTGCAAAAAAAAAAAAAAAAAAAAAAAAAAAAAAAAAAAAAAAAGAGGGAGAAGAAAGGAGAAGCATAAAAACACATAACAAAAACTAATAACGGTACAAATAAGGAAAGTAAATACAAGAAAAGTGGGACTCATTTTGATCTTTCTGAAAAACTACAATTTTATTCAGCTCAAAGTATTTTGGAATTATGTTACCTTAGTTTCACACTATTTGAAAAATGTAGGTCAATTTTTAAGGAAAAAATGTTATTTTGTTCATTTTTTAAATGTCAAAATGAAATGGTGTGACATTTCTTAAATGAAACGTTTCATTTCAGAGAGGTCAAAATATGTCTTTGACATTTTTTAAATTTCTCCCTTACTTTTTTTTTTGCCAGAACTATTAACCAAATTCAACTTTGATTAGTTTCAGGCCCCTTTAAGATCAATTAATTCTCTGAGTTACTAAAGATAAAATAAAATTTGCCTAGTGTAGTTGCAACAACAACAAAAAATACAATCTTTAAAACTATGATATAACTACTTCTGATATGATTCTCTCTACCCCCTTCCTGCTTACACTCAGCTTCCAGAATCCAGGTATCTATCTATACATTCTCACAGCTGTGAGAGTTGGCTTTTCCTTACTGCATGCCTTCAATTAAAAAGAGTATCACAGCCAAAGGCACAATGTTTCAATTAAACCAGAAGCTGGACAGACAATTAATTGTCCTAATGGACAGTTCTCAACATTTTTATAGTGCATCTATATTGCCCAGGTGTTACAATTACAGTCACTATAAAAATGCTTATAGATGAATAAATGCACCATGTGAATCTAACATAGAGTCATCTGCCCATTGCCCTTAGCAATAACATGTCAGCACTTATTTTCTGTATCTCATGGGCCGTCCAAACTAAACTCGATACTGTTAGCTTAGCATCTTATGAATAAATAAATCATATTAAGCACTGTAACCAGGACTGAGGTCAAAACAATGAATAAGAATAAATAAGAGAAGTTATAATGTCTGCTTGCTGACTTGTTAGAAGATATGTGAAACAGACTGATAGATCACCTCACCACTATTCTGCCAGTCATCACAAGAGCAGTGCAGGGCAGGCAGAGGACAACAGCAATACTATTGTGCTGAGTGCAAATGAACCACACCAGATTTACAGCAGTATCATACAGAAATATCTAACCATGTAGTTAGTGGTTCTTCTGTGAGTGTTCCTGGAATGGCAGAGAGAGTAAAACTGTACTATTCCTTTCATTTGTGTTAAAGACAAATCTAAGGAAACCAGGGAAAAGGGAAGGAAAGTTGTGACTTTTTTTTTTTCCCCAATCATATTGCATAAAGAGATCCTAATAAATGACACAATTTATATCTTTCTGTACATGACCTGGCTGAATGAATATTTATCCCCAAGGCAGCTCCTGAAACCTCTTCACCTACAAGCAGGTGTTCACCACTCCAAACAGCCTGAGTAGAAAATCATCAACATTTAGGAGGTATTCAGAGTTGGTTTTGTTTGTTTGTTTGTTTTGTTGTTGTTTGGTTTCTTGTGTGGGGGTTTTTTTGTTTGTTTGTTTGTTTGTTTGTTTTTGTTTTGCTTGTTTGTTTGTTTAAGTTAATATTTAGTAACTTTTGGCATAAAGCTCTCTCCAGAACATTTTAGGAAGACCACAAACAAATATATTTAGTAATGCCTCACTTAGTATAATAGATCTTGCTGAATATGCCTGTACAGTCCATCCCTGTCTGTGTCTATTCACTCTCGATGAAAACATTGAGCTCCTTTCCACATACTCAAGTAAAACTATGGTGGTTGTGTCCTCCTCATGCCCTCAAAACTGGCAGTTTGTCAATATGTGCTGGAGTTAGCTATCCTGCACTGCATCTCCTGGAATCCTTCTTAGACCGATGACTGTCAAGGTCTTCAACTTGGGTATGTAATACTTTGTGCATAATGTTATCTGCTGACAAAATCAAATAGCATGTTATTAAAGTTTGAAAGGCTTTATCTATTTTTCATAAGCATTTTAATAGACACTGCATTCCCTTCTGCCTCCTGTAAGCTTAACAGGCAATCTGATCTCAAAATGGACATTGTATACTTGGACTTGTGTATTACAGCATATCTCTCAGAGCTGGTAGTAAGTAAAAAACAAGTGCCCAGCTCTAACTTACCAACTAGGCTTGTGGGGTTACTAAAGGACTGCAGCCTGAAGGGATTTTTAGATTTTTTTGTTGGTGATGCTAGATTTTGAAGCATAAGTGTACTTGCCTCTACTTGCTATTCTTGCAGTCATTTTGCCATTTCTCCATGTTTTGTAAAAGTAATTTGAATGAATAAGTTCCAACATTAGTGCTGATGAAACTTTGTGTTAATGTTCAAACAACATCATCAAATACATGCCATAATACATCATATTGTAATACCAACCAAAACTAGTGCTTCTTAAAACTGCATTAGGCTTTTACCACCTGAGACATTCCTTACACTCTTGGCAGTTCAGTTAGTTTTTTTGAAAAAATATATACATATATGTATACATACATTTTTAGAATATAAAAGTGAAATTTTCATTCAAATAAGTTTTTGACAAGGTTTTATCAGTAATAGAATATGAAGCTGGATCTTAGTAAAGAAAGTACCTCTTACTAGAAGATCTTTTATATTCTTTTAGAATATATTGGACTCTCTTTATACTTCTAAATCAAAGAGCTCCAGAGATACATCTATAATCCAAGGACAAGCAATCCACAGCAAGTCTACCCTTATATTCAAAAAGAACATAGATTGTATCTTTTAGGGCATATTGGGCACATTTCTGTTCTACAGCATTTGGCCTTGTTTCTACATGGGTGATGTGCCAATAATGTAACCATAATTTTGGTTTGGTTTCCATTCTTGCAGGAAAGAGCGTAAGGCATACTCAATCCACTAAGATAGTGTTTTTATGACGTGAGGTTATGTGAACATGTTTCTGAGGGCCGGTACCTCTGGTTTAGCACTGGAGAACTATGTGGAAGGAAGGGGGACAAACCTGATGCAGTTTTACTCAGGCTGTATTAGGGAGCAGTCCCTTTCGTGAGCTATTTACAGAACTACTCCTGAGGTTTTTTTAGATAAGGTAGGTTGGAGCACTCCAACACAGAGCCAGGGAACTGGCTGATAGGTTAGTGGTCATGACAATCAAGGAGGTGAACTTCGTCCCAACATTCTTTTATTTAGCAAGATGGCTGTAACCTTAGAGACATTAGCCCTGTTGCACATGTAACATATACATTTCACATATGTTAGAATGCAGTAATCTCACATTTGCCAAGAGGAAAGGATACTGGAAAAAAAAAAAAAAAAAAAGGAAAAAAAAAAGTCAGCAATCAAAATAATGATGTAGCAAGGCAGATAGTTTCCACTCAGAGCCAGAGTAATCATTGCTTTCCTTAAGACATGCAAATGCTTTCACCTTACACTGAGGACTTAGGAATAACATAACTGTTTCAATGGCTCATTGCAGTAATTTTCTGCAATAACTTGTGTGCCCTCTACTACCATTTCTTCCTCTTCAAACAGTTTAGAGTTTTTTCCACATCTTTACTTGGAGATCTAATTTATATTAGGAAAATTACAGGGAAAACTGCATATGCCTTTTTCTTCAAATGCTACTTTTCATGCTGCAATATTTACAAGAAAACCTGAACAAAAGAAATGTTTTAAGCAAAGAACAAATCATCACAGTAGTAATGTTTCCATTTCAGGTAACTAATTCAACCTTGAACTATATGTATTAACTGAGTCCTTAAGCATATACAAAGCCCAGTTCCCTATTTCAGCCATATCTCTTTCATAAAATAATAGAGATGAATCTCAAGTAATTTTCCTTTCATGAAATAATAGAAGTATTTTGTCTCTTGAAAGAAAATAGTATGCCAGCTCTCTCCCTAGAAAGGTGTGACAAGCATGGCTGGCACTTTTACCAAATACAGGTGGCAAGGACCTTGCAGGGAGGGAGCCATTGCAGCTTCGGGGTTGTAAGGAGATTCCCACAGGAGTTCACATGTGCGAAGGTGAGCAGTCAGGATGGGTTGTCCCCATTCTTCAGAACAGCTTCAGAGTTTGCAGTGCACATATTGCAAACCTCCAGCTTCATCAATGCTGTCGCAGAACAGAAGCCTCCAATCATATGATATTTTCTTCTGTCTGTCAGATGGATGTTCTTTCATTAACTGGGCTAGACTGCCTCGATTTGGTAGAGCTTTCTTGCTTATTGCCGGGCCCTTTGCTACTGATAAAGAACAGGCAAGAAAACACTATATGGGTGCCCCCCAGTGTGTTTGAGGCTATACTGTGATTTCATCAGAACTCATCCAACTTTATGGGTGTATAAAAATGTCTTCACACATCTGAGTTATGTGAACAGGATAAACTTTCTTTTTATTTATGACAAAATCGAAATTGACTTCAGTGCAAACCATGTAATATCAAAACAAGAACAGCTTCATCTTACTGAATGGGTGGTTAGGACGGATTATGCTACTAAACAGAAGATAACAATCAAAAACACATCTGAAAGAAATTACAAAGATTACTGGAGCCCTGTTTTAGCTGGAATTGAAGCATGTGCATAAATTATCTTTTGAATAAGAGCGTCAAATAATGCCTTTTTTTTTTTTTTTTTTGCATTTGGAATACAAATACTGTCTATCTTTGTGTCTCTGAGATTGAAAAATGTATTCAAGCTTCATATTAAGATTAGTTTCTTCTTTTCATTAAGTTTCTAAAAATGAAGGTTTAACCCAATACCTATGGGAACTTATAGGACCACTTTTATATGTGGAACAAGGAAAGTATGCTCATGCTGACATGTTCACTAGCTATATGAGTTAATCAGACTGAGATTTGGTGCCAGTTGTATTCTGAGATAAAACAACTCAGCAGACAATACAGTCTTCAATTCCACAACCAACTTGAGCACATCCAGATAGGTAAGAAAACTGACACTATGACTTTCAGGTCAAAAATTATTGAATTGGTAATATGCCATGAAAGGAAAAAACAAAACAAAATAAACTAAGCAAGATAATTATAACTTAATAGGTCTTAATTTCAGCTTTGTAACAATTAACATTAGCATGACAGTTATATAATTACTTAACTCATTTGGAGGCAAAAGAATATGTAAAGATTTAAAGATATTATGGGTCAGAAAAACAAGTAAAATATTAATATCAATAATTAAGTTTACTAAATCAAAAAAGATTAGCTATTAGAAACTTAAACAGCATGAAAGTGATAAGGTACAGAGGAGCTTTATTAGAAGAAAAGTCTTCACTTTCTTACCCCTACTTACCTGCTGGAAAACAAAAATTCAAAAGGGGACATGAAGGAGGTCAGCATTTGCTACCTCTGGAGAGGACTGTGCCAGTTAGTAGTGATGAGCTCAAATTAGTCAGGAGGCACCGGTGAAATGGAGTCTGGTTCCTTATAAAATAGCAACAAGGTCAAATTTTATAAGGAGACAAGAAAGAAGCAGTCAGAAATCACAGTTTTTATCTTAGGGTAAAATTCATGTGGAATAATGCAAGTAAGGAAAGGACATTTATCTGATAACATACTCCTTGAATGTATGATTGCTCTAAGAAGATGATTTTAAATTTTAATCTAATTACTTTAATCCATGGTTAATACAAATAAAAAAAAAATACATGAGTGGGTGTGTTTACCAGATATGCACACATACATACACACAAAACATGTAGTTGAAATGCATACAATATGGAATAAGAGCTAATGTGTGAAGATCAGAACTGGCCTTTGTTACATGCTGAGTGCTTTAGTGCAGATATGTGTAGGACAAATTCCACTAGAGCGACTTCTGTCATTAGTTGATCCCTGGGTCTCCTGGAGATTGTACTTCATTGACCGGCAGTGTCTTCCCTTGTTCCACTGGGATGTACAGGCTGGTGTTTATTTCCTTTTTTTTTCCTCTCTCTCCAGACAGAAGTCAACTATGTGAGTTAATAACTGTTTTTAAAGGCCTCAGAGGACATGTGTGTGTGAAAAGCTGGTCATGGAGGAGTAGAAAGAAAAGATGGAATCAGACCTGCAAAGAATAGCTTTCTGAAGTTGTACCAATGAGTCTGCACACTTAGAGTTAAATTTTAGTCCCATTGTTGTCATACAAAATTTTGTCACTGATTTAACTCCTGTTTTACTAAAATAATTATTATGGAGTGGCAGGAATAAAAGTAAAAAGAAAAAAGTAAAATATAACAAAAAGTATTTTTAAAAACAAGAAAAACAGGTGGGAAGAAAAAGGAAGAAAGGGAGTAAAAGTCAACCAGGTGACACCACAGAAATTGAGGAAGGTCATTATCATGGGCTTAACATCACAAACTATTTACTAGTTCAGAAGAACACATGTAAATTCCTATTAAATAATTCAGTCTGAGCATCACCTTGTCTTCAGGCTGGTGGGTTCCTTTTCTATTGGAAAACAAGCCAGTTACAGATTTAAATATCTGGTCTTTTCTTGCTCATATACTGTATTTGATTTTCACTACTTATTTATAACAGAGGATTAAGTTTAACATCTGGTAGGACAGGAATAATCTTTAGATTTTTCACTGTACTACTTCAATTCCCTTACTGCAGTTCTCCGTGAGAGGTTATTTGTTTTGTTTGTTTTTGGTTTAGGATTTACTAAGAGCTAGTTTGCAACTTGAATAATTCAAGAGGCTTACCAGTGACAAGATCACAATTTCATCTCTCACTGGATATGTTTGAACCAGAGCATGAAGGAATAACATCTCCCTGAATCTTTATTCCCAGATCATGAAAGGAGGGAAGGTAAGGAACAGCAAGAGATGTCTCCCTCTCGAATGCTACAGCTTGCAGAGTAATCTGCTTGTGTATGTTAGAATATGACATGTCTGAAACACTTTGCCAGGGAGAAATACCAATACAACCGTCCTCCAGAGAGGATGTATCCAGTGTCATCATTGAAATACATACCTACTGAAAGGCTACAGTTAAAGCTCAGACATGGTACCATGTCTAGATCAGGACTGAAGACAGGAAGGCCTGTTTTCATTTAGCCCTTCAGGGAGGAATGCTTTCCAGCTTGTGCTGCTGCTGTACATCTTGCATAGTACTGAGGAGCAACCAAGCACCCTTTTGCCCTGTCACACCATATTGCTGTAGAATATGCAGCTTGTGTGTGAATGGTGGCTGTATTTGGCACTAGAATTTTGCAGTGATAGGTTTCCTGCTATAGAGAAGTCTCTTCAATGCAGTTTTTATCTGTTTATTTTTGTATCAGATAGTAAAATTAATTAGCCTTATTAGAGAGCAAGCAATCTAATACTCAAGAACATACAGCAGAGTAGCACAATTCCAAAAATATGCCTGCCACCTGGTATTGCCTGTTGCATGTGTTTCCTTACAAAATATAGTTGCAGCTGTAAATTTAATTTGTTTCTATAGGCAAAATGGATGCAACACTTTTCACTGTTTATCTAAAGTATTTGCAGTTCTTGAGTCATTAATTAACACATTGATTGGAATATCTGTAAACTGGGCTAAGACTCAATTTATTTGAAACTTTTTGATTTGAGATAGCTTTCTGTATTTCCTACCCATGCAAATATCTACTGTGTTTCCATGGGAAGTTATTTTATGATCTGCTTTCTAGAAAAAATCCTCATGTGTATTTTTATATTCGCTAAATCCATAGTCTAATGCTAGGCTTAGAATGGATAAAAACTCAGCATTAAACAGGTGGTTATGACAAAGAACACCACAAATGTGGTTGTTTGAACAGACAGACAGTATAGCAATGCATCAGTTAAGAGCCAGGCACATTTCTGGACCAATAAGCTCATCTTGAATGAGTCACTGGGTCATTGATGAAAACATATTCTATACAACTGCTTCTTTTAAAATATTTACTATCACAACCACAAAGAAACGGTTCTGACATGCAGTCCAGTTAACTCTTAGGTCATTTTTGCAATGTGCATTCTAAGTGTTTCAACTCATTACTAATTCAAATTCAATTAACTGTATCACAAATTCTCTACAAATAAATATCTCAGGAAGCTCACATTTCCTAGTTTAGATATGACAGAAAACAATAGGGCTATCCTGTCCACATTAGAACATGCATACCTGTTATCCACTAATGGAGAGCATGTTTAGCTACAGTCTTCAATCTTTTTTTCCACTAGGAACCATCAGAAATGAAGGAGTAAGTTGAATTAA
This sequence comes from Streptopelia decaocto, assembly GCF_964273445.1. Classification (NCBI taxonomy): domain Eukaryota; kingdom Metazoa; phylum Chordata; class Aves; order Columbiformes; family Columbidae; genus Streptopelia; species Streptopelia decaocto. The sequence goes on along the minus strand of NC_138663.1, from coordinate 130,864,257 downwards.
GGCCTCCAAACACATTTTGGCAAATGTAGTTCTATTATAGGGCACTGCACTCCAACCCATTCATACTACTTTTTATACATTATTCTGTCATTATTATCCCAACAATGAGGAAAACATGAAGCCTAGACAGTTCAACAATTGCAACATTGTATATCCACACTGGGAAGCTACAGCTCGAAAGCAGGAGCCAAAGGACTTATTCTGGAGCAAACTTGTAGTTCTTAGTCAGAAAGGTTAGGAATGTTTGTAGTAGTACCAAATCATAAGCTCATCTTAATTCAGTCCTTTACCTCTCTGATGCTGCCCTTGAGCTGACTTTATTTAGAAGCCAAAGTGCCAGATGCAACCAAGAGGCAGAAACATGCTTGGGACTATTGACTCAAAAGAAGCTGGTATAGGTTAGGCCAGCACTCAAATGATATTGCGAAAATTTGTTGTATGCTCATAGAAAGCCATCTTTTACATTTTTTGGGGTTTTTTTAGATGAAATTTTCCTGCAAAAATATCTCTTTCCTTCAACCAATTTAGTCACAAACATATCTTAAACAGGTAACAAAAACTTTGGTGCTAGTAGATAAAATTGAGCATGCTCTGAAAAAAAACCCACTATGGTCGCAAAATAATAACAGTAATTCTGAGCTTCAAATTAGTCCATATTTGACTGAGACAAGAACTCTCTTAGCTGAATAATAAAATTGAAATATATTGTTGCACACCTCCTAGCACTACATCATTCTTCTACCTCTTTTCTCCTACTGTCTTATCATTTTCTTGAAAGTTACTTATATATTGGGGATGTGTTGTACTCAGTCACCTTGGCAACAAGAGTTATTCCCTTATGGAACATAATGCATTTTCATATAATAATAATAATAATAATAATAATAATAATAATAATAATAATAATAATAATAATAATAATAATAATAATAATGTGTAGCTATTATTATCTGAAAGCAGCAAGAGAAGTGGCATCTTTGTCCCTTAAGTTTTCAGGTTGTTATCAGGACTAGACAATAACTCTCAAAGATTGTTTTTGTTGGTTGGTTGCTTTTTTAACATTACAGTCCCTTTAATGCTATATTTAGAAAGTTCCTAAACCAGTTTAAAGATAAACTTAGATTACAGTTCAAAGCAGGAAATAAATTCCTAGTGTGAGATTTAAATGGCATTTAGGTGTTTAAATCTAGACCTGTAATCTCATGTCCCACTCACCTCTCCTCAGTTAGAAGTTAAGGGCTACCAGTGCTTCATTTCTGAAGTTAGAAGTTCATCCCCATATGCAATTTTTTAATGCTGAAACTAATCAGGATACATTGTGTGTATCTCTTATAAATTGGCCAGTGTCCCTAGCCCAGCACAGCCACAGGAGCTGCTGCCCTTTTGGGGTCCCATTGCTTGGCTGATGCTTTCATGTTGCATTCACATTCACCCACAGGCTCCCCCACTTTGTTGGCACTGCCCATCCTTCCTTTCCAGAGGAAAGATGTCAGGTCTCTCTCTAATTAACAAGTGCATGAAACTGGACCATGAATGAACCTGGAACACAGACGTTCGCTTGGGAAATGGCTGTAGTAGCTTAAAGAGTTACCATCTTTCAGCTGTTTGTTACTATGTCACCCTTCAGTTTCTAGTTGCTATTTGCGGTTGAGACCTGTGAACGGTTCTTGTGGACACCGACAGTTTAGTGCTAAGTGAAAGAATTAAGTTTAAATTACTCCTGATGTCATTGTTTCCCAAAACCCTGTCTGTAAAGGCTTTCTCTCTGAGCAGGTTCCTTTTTGGCTCCATGTATATCACCCTGGCTACGCTGGATCCTGTTCCAAGGTTCCTGCCAGGATGCACACAGTATGCACACAACAGGATTTGGGAACTGTGGAAATGATCTGTCCAATATTAGACATCACAATGCTCAGTATGACCATGTATCAAGCCACTCAGCCCTCACATTCCTGACAGACTGCAGTGCACATACACATGCACATTCAAAAGAAAGCGTACATTACCCACTCCTTGCAATGGACCAACTTTGAGATGGAAAAAAAAAAATCTTAAGAGAATGCCCAGAAATATGTCACCATTGCCAAGATCAAAAAAATTGATTCCTCTCTACTTAAAAGATGGGGATTTTAATCTCAAAATAAAAACAAACAAACAAACAAACAAACATTATTTAGCAGACCACAGGGATAAGGGCCCTCACTCATTATGGGAAAAAAAAAAATTACACTGTCAGTACTTTGCCTCATTCAAGGGGAGATTTTGCTATTAGCACAGGAATGAGGTTCCTATCTTCTGTGACAAGAATTACAGCTATGTGTCTCACCAATGCTGCTGGGTCACCTGCTCCCATTTTTCAGATAGAACTGATCTTGAGGGAGGTCAAAGAGTCCCACCTCCTGCTTGAAATCCAGAAAGTGCTACTCCTAATAAGACTGTAACAGGCATGTAAGTGTAGAAAAGATGGAAAGAATGATACAAAAGCACACATATCAAAAAAAAAAAAAAAAAGGAAAGAGAAAAGGGGAAAGATAGTAAAAAAATTTCATCTTCCCCCTATGTTGATCCTTTCTTTCCTGCCTTCTATCAAATAATTTTATTGCATTACAAATAAATAATTGATTCAACAGAGACATATTGCTAAAAAAATCTCCAGTTTTTGAAACAACCAGTCAAAGTAATGTTAAATGCACTTAAAATAGAGTTAACAGTCTTTGTAACAAGATCATAGAGATTATAAAGCTGCTTCATTTTATTCATATTACAAAACTGCCACATATAATTTGGTAATTTTAGTTGTCTTTGATCAGAGGATGAAGATTTATCTGTCATAAAGGCTAATTACTGTTATCGTCTTCCATAGACAGTGGTCTTTATAGACCCTGTTTCTACTTTCTGATGGAATGCAGAGGCCCAGCCTTTGAAGATTTCAGACCTGTCTCATCAAAGAGCCAGTGGGGCACTACCCTTAATGTGTTCACTTCTAAAGAGACAGTAGGAGCACTGCCATCTGCTTTACACCAAAAAAATCCACCAAGAAAGCTCTGTTAAAATATCTTATCCTTCACTAAGGATATGGACAGACACTTGTGAGCATTTCAGGTTGAAAAGAGTTAGAAAGGACCAAGAAAAGGAATTATGGATATTGCCATTGCCCCATCTTATCAGAATGCTTCTCTCACTGACCTTTGTGACACATGACATCCTTGCAAGTAATAAACATGCTTTGTGACTCTGCTGTTGGCAACATCCTCAGTTTGGGAATCTAAAGCCGCTAACATGCTGCTTAAAAAAAGAAGGAAATAAAATATTTGGAAAGAATGAAGTATTTAACTGCAAAAGAAAACACTTTCATAAATTATAGTAAAAATTCAGGACATCATTGATTGGTTTTAAATCTTACAGATGAAAATAAATGAGTGAACAAACAAGCTGAACTAAGCTGTTATAAACAAAACATTCAAATACTCTGAAAAGTAGTTTCTGAAACCTAAATTACCTCTAATTCCTAAAGAAATTAAGTAACTCATTTCATCTTGTTTGGGTTATTTAATTATCTGATAGAAATAAAAAAGCAGGGAGCAAGGCTGAATCAAAGAAAAGAAAGATTGGCTTTTTGTCTCACAGTGAGACACGCAGCTTAGTTGTTAACAATAAAATGCTATAAGCCATATGTTTCATGTGGTTTTCTTTAAAGCTTGAAATTAGAATGTGCTAATTAGAGTGTGGGCCACATATAAAAATTGCATTTTATATGTGCATTGCATTGCAATTGTGCCTGTATGAGGACTACATTGTTGATGTGTAGAAGACTGGTGCTATAATTATCCTACAATCCAAGAAGTAATTCACCTTAGTAATTTTTGAATATGTCAAGAGCCTGGTTCACAAATCACTTAATTGCTTTTTATGCACTCTTTGTGCTGTAATTTACTGTATACAAGAAAAGTGACTTGTGTACCAATATCATATAATCTGCCTCACATTCACCAACCCTGGAAATCCTAGTATGGTAACTAACAACACTTGGTTTCAGCATCATTTCCCAGGACTCTAAAGACCTAGGGAGATGTGAAGTTGGCAGTGTTTTCAGCTGGGAGAAAATAGCATGTATTCAAAAAAGACATCATGAAAAGCTTCCCAGAAACCCAATAGGTAAAATAATCTTGTCAGTTTGAAGATCATTCCCACAAACTACATTTTACTTCATTCCTTATTAGACCAGTATGCATGTTTACACTTCAGGAAGATTTTAAAAAAAAAAAAAAAAAAAAAAAATCAGGTAAGCAGAGATTTGAATTGGACAAGAAGGGAAAATTAAACAAAATACAAAACTCTTTCTACTGTGCTTTTTTGTGTGCTCCCTGAAACAAGATTATATTCATAATAGAATACGTATTAGACTCTTACTTCCAGTCAGACAGATGTCATTGTGTGAAACATGCTGGTCAACAGATCCATCTGGGAACTTTCCACCAGAATGTTGATGAAAAACTGAAGTTTTTTTTTAGAAGGAGGAAAAAAAAAAAATAAAATCACAGAACAAAAACCCATCTTTTTTTAAGAGCTCCAAAGACTGCCTAGGCTGCCTTAATTCTATCTGTCCCTCCTGTTTGTTTTATACATGATACTAACATATTCTCAAACAAAAATATAAATATCATTAGCCACATTGATATCATTTTAACATTTTTAGGGGAACACCAACAAAGGATTAGAATGACATATGATTATAGTGTTTAGGATTGTAAGCTAAACCCAGACTTATATACAGTCCTGCTTCTGGCTGTATGTTTCTGCCAACATTCCTTCTATTCATTCCATGTTAAATGACCTGTCATATACCTACACTTCATTTTTATAGCCTTATTTTTCTTAGTGAGAATATTTTTATTCTTTCTAGCCCCTTTTTCCTTTTAGTGAGGCAGGATTTAAATAGCTTTTGTCCATCTGTGGGTTTTAAATAAAATATTTATAGACATTGTAGTAGTGGTGTCTACATGTGTCAAGTAGTAATAGATAAAACAGGGTATTAAGGGCTATCTAGGAAGGCGGAAACTCCTGTGTAAATAAAATAACTGAATATGTGGTCCCCTTTTGTTTAACAAGACAAGCAGACACCAGCGAGATAGCTGAGAAGAGAGCCTGTCTAAAAGGAGGATAATTCTTAGGTCATTTAATGCTGCAGCAAATAGTGTTTTCTTTTGCAGAACACCATAAAGAAAACCAACTCTGTCAGCTACAGTTCAGGTACGACTGTTAATATTTGGCACGATGAATAGTCACCACTATGCTATGTATCTTCACTACAAGCCTGTGAGCTCTTTTTGACAGAACCTCCAAAATATTTCCTTTTCTCACTTTATATCGCATGTACAATATTCCTATAGTGGCATTACCTTCATATACGCTTTTCATCCATTCAGAAAAGTGATCATTCATTCTTCATTAGTATTATCTACAAACTTGCTTGACTATCACATTAAAACAAATGCACATTTTGTATTTTGCTACTTCAAAATATATATCCGTTATCATTAGCCTTCTTGAGTTGAACAGTCAAAGCTTGTCTCCTTGGGAGGTAAAATAGCTTAGAAATTTCTCTAATGTAGTGTTGCTCACTTACCAAAAAAAAAAAAAAAAGGCCTGTATCCATTAATGTGTATGACTCAAACTGCAAGAAATTATTATCTGCTCACAGTTTTGAATGTTTTCTCACTCATTTTCTCAGGGATTTATTTCAGGTCTTCTCTCCTACAATATACTCTGCTTTAGCTGCTTGCTTGTCTTTCCGGTTTTGCTTAATTAAAAGCAGGAAACAAACAAACAAAGAAAAGAACAACATTAAGAAAGCACTCCCTCTTTTATGCCCCCACTCAGACGCTGCTCTCAATCAAATGAAATTAAAATCATGCAGACATGGCTGAAACATGAACCTCTGAAACATGTTGGGCTGTGTCCCTCAGCCAATACTTAGGCCACCATGTCATCTATTCTTGGAAGCTGCTATAACACAGTCTGAACAAATCAATTGCCAACTCTTCACGTTTTCCTCACTCTGAATCAGAAGGCAGACATTAAATGGAACAACCTCAGTGAGATGACACGCTTACAAAGCTCCCGCTTTATCTCTGACTAAGGCATTATGACTAACTTTTCTGTGCCTCATCATTTTAGCAGAGCATAGGAAGCAGGGCAATGCAATATTAAGCAGTATTCTGCGATGTTGTCACCATATATAGACCAAAACTCTGTTATTTTGACACAGTTTTCCAGATTGAAGTGCGAAGTGCTAACCTTTTGTATAGGTAGCTTGATATTTTCATTCCTGGCCTATGTTTTTGTGATAATTCAAAGAAACATGATTTTGTCACTGTGTATTTATTGTTATCTTTATGTTTGTTTCAACATAATTCCACTGTTTGTTTGATTCTGGTTTGCACATAACCTTGTTCTTTGAAATGCTAAGTGTTAAGACAAAGTTTACTGAGGCTGCTGAATAATGAGATATCATTATCTTCAGGTCTTTCTTTGAATGAGCCACAAATGCACAGACATTTACAAACATAACTTTGTCATAGGGTTCCTGACAGTATCCTTGATGCATGTAAATGAACTATATTAGGTTCTTTGCCTTTGTAGAATCCACCTCTTGCTTCTCTGACTGTGAGTTGCCTCATGTAGCCTCACTAGATGGTCTGAGCAATGAATATGGCTTGAACCTGCTTTACAGCATTTGAAGCGCTAGAAGGAAAAGGTAAACACAGCCTATTCTATCTGTCTATCGCAGAGTTGATGGATGATGTTGGCCTTCTTATCTGAACATTCACATTTCCACAGGAACTTCCAAGGCTGAGTATAACTGAGGATTTTGTCAGAATGATAAAGATTATATAAGCATCTCTATTTTGCTTCCTAGATATTTTCTGCCATTCTCAAACAGCAAAGATCATGTCAAACGGTGCTATGCCACAATCAAAATTCCACTGTTTCCAGGAATGTGCTGTCTATTAAGTTGTACAGTAGACAGCTGAGAAGAGCTTCTGCCAATATTTTGCAGACAACTGTCATCTGAAGGAAATCTTTATAATTACAACATGGTTTTGGGGTTTTTTTGAGCCATTTTCCTTGTAAAAGTGGAAAAACTGGCACTCCAAGGTAGTAAGACTGTATTTTCCCATCAATAATTCACATCTGTCTGTGAAGGTATTTAAGGTATTCTATTGGAATACCTCATTCTCTTTTGCAAATAAAAGTTATAAAAAGGTTCCATCTAATTGGTTGCAATTCTACAGGGGCCAGGGCATTTTACACTGCAAGGTCTATGAGTGAAGTCAGCTAATGCTCACAGTACCACTGATGGATACTTCTTTCCTAAGTAAATAGTTTATTTCTGCTGTATGTGTCACTATTAGCCTTGTGCAGATAGAAGTCCTGGATACTTTACACAAAATTTGTGTTTCATGCCTAAACCTAGTTTTAATTCAACAGCTTATGCCCAGAAGAATTATATGCGTGTTCTAAGTGGGTTAGAATTTGGTTAGGTTTGGTATCATCTCCACACAGAAAATCTGTTTCTGATCTAGAGATCATGAGTCAGTCAATATTTTTCTGAACTAACATTTTTAGTTGTGAAATTATTTAAATGAGCAAAATGTTGAAATCTGTGGAAATTCATGTAAACAACAAGTTTTACATTTTTATGCTTTAAGCCAACTGTATGCCAACAATGCTTACTTTGGTCCAATACACACAAAATGTTATTGAACAACTCAAGTAACAAATAGCAAGATCTTTCAATATGGTGCATATTCTACCCTGAACAGGGCAAGAGAAAGCTTGAAGCTGGTTGTTGTAGCTGTCCCTTGCTGTATAAAGTAGCTTAAGTTCTAATAAACTGATAAGCTTATTCCTGAAACTGCAGTAGCATGACAAGCCTCAACACTGTTTTGAGCTATGCTAACAGAATAGTTATACATAGGAGAGTGGTAGGCATGAGACAGTGATACAGAAGGCAACAATAATGAACATTTTTTAAAAAAAGCTTTCTTACTGGAACACTTTGGAAATAAATTCTCCTATTCATATGCTTTCTTATATACAACTATCTGATCTCTCTCTGTTTGAAGCCTGGATAACACTGCTTCATCCATGGCTACACATAACTGGTCATCTGGATCCAGGGAGCTTAACAAGAGACCTCCAGTCAGCTGAGCCACAGCTACTGTGTGTGCTGCCAGCACAATCCAATTGTAAAAGAAAAAACACTTAGTTTAGAGAGGTTTCCATTCATGATTTTTCCAGATCAAGTAAAACAATGTTTGGAATACAAATGAATTTGTTTCCATTGTTATTTTTTTCAGCTAGAATATTTGGGGCAGGGGGGAAGGCTGTTTCAATTTGGTAAATGCTGATTCCCTTTCCCAAGACTCCCGCTTAAGGAATTCTTTCCTTACCTAGCCCTACTTATAAGACCTAACTCTTGGCCTCCATGCAGTTAAATTCACAGAAGAATTATCACCATTAACAGCCTACCAGCTTGCTGTGGTCCAACAGTCTAACAAATTCCTCCAGCACTTCCATTTCTTTCAGTAACAGCCCTAAAGCACTTTCATGTAGGTTCCAAAGCTGCTTTAAAACTCAAGAATGTGAAAGCCTTCAAACTGCCAGAGCTGTCCTGCTCGCAGGAGGTCCTTCACAGCCATTCTCAGGACAAACTCAGCTGAGACCTGGACTGAGGAGCAGGTGGGTAAATCCAGCTGCCCAGTACCTGAAGCTCTCACTCGTACACATGACGTCCTTTATTCAAGTCCCTGCCCCGTCTGATCTGAAGCAAGGACTTCAGTCTTCTCAGAAAAGTGCCCTAATAATTAACCTACTGTGGAATGACTAAAACTCACTTTTTGAAGCAATTTCAGTTTGCTTAAATTTATTAACAGCAGTATGTTACCTCATATCTAGCAGTACTACCAATTTTAGTTAAATAGCTACTATCCTAGCCACTCTTATACATATCTCAAAAAATAATAAACTATATTTTTTTCCTAACCTGCTTTTGTAACTTCATTCATGTCTAGATCAACTGCAATTAAACCATCTCTGACCAATAATTGTCCAATCTTAAAAACTTCTAATAATGGAGATTCAAGTACCTCCTTAGGTAATCTAAGGCAATACATTTCCAGCTTTCTTATGTTTAATATGAAATTCCATTTCTGTCCATTATTACTCCATACTCACTACCAACAAAAACAGTTTATTCTCTTTTAGTTTTGTAACATTTAGCAAAGATGTCAGATAAGAGCAGAGACTATTGTAATGCCTTCTTCCACCTTGTCCAAATAACCCCAGTTCTGTCACTCTTTGCTAATAGGTCATGCTTTCTAAGTGCCCAATCATTGCCGTTGTTGACCACGCATAGGAAAGAATAATTGGCACAGAAAACACAAGTGTAGCCAAGAAGTTATAAACAGACTGACACTAACAGCAGGCATGCACTGAAGAGATACAAGTCAATCGTTAAGCTAATTAAAAGTAACGATATAGCAACAGAGAAAAATGTGTACTGGATTGATATTAACTGGTTGTGTTGAAGACATAATGGAAAACAAGTTTATATTACTTTAAAAGGTCTATGTGTCAATTTGTCTTTACATGCATCCAAAGCGAAGTATGTTAGAGAAATTATCTGTAGAGATTTTATTTTCTTCTTGTGAATGTGTGGTTACCTATAAATAGCCTACAGCAAGGTCTGAAGCAAAGCAAAATTAAGAGGGATCAACAAAGAACTCTTCTTTAAAGGGATACATATACACTGCAGTGTGAGAATAAGACCTCTCAAACAATTATTCTCTTCATGCTCTTATGAAAAAGACCACACAGAAAACTAAATCATGCTAGTTTCTGTGAAAATGAAACTACTACCACAGAAAATAATCTAGGATCATGCTGTATCACTTCATCATTAACCAAATCACTTCTCAAAAAGAATCACTAAAATTTTGTGTGTATAAAACACAATGGCTTTACATTTTTAGAATAAAAAACCTACACCAGAATTAAATACTGGGAACTTGTTTTTCAGATGCTTCACAGAATTGCCAGTAAACTGTAGTTGTATTGCAAGCTTACTATGAAACAGTAAGTTTTAAAATACAATAAAGAATCAGAACTTAGCATATTAACCAGGAAAAGCACATAACTCCAGTGGAGGCATAGAATAAAAGAAGTTCACCATTGAGACTATTTTACTTTATTTCAGCTTTGTTCCTGTACTTCAAAAAGCTATAATTCTGCTATATAGCCAGCACACCTAATATAAAGAGGCCAGCAATGAACACCCTAAATAATAAAAGTAACTAATTAGCTTTAACAAAGTCTAATAAATCAAATAGCAGGATAATACAGTAAGCAAGTTAGTCTTCTGTATGATGACATACTTTGACTTTAAACACACAAGGAGAATAGCCGACCAGTCCCTAAGTTAACTTACTGTTTTTTTAATAAAAATTGTTGTGTAGTTACATTTATCTTTTCAGTGACTCCTATCAAATGTATCTTACTATTCTGCCAGGAATTTTCTTTTTGAAATACCAGGTGTTGACAATGGTCTTAATCTGTTTCCATGAAATGCCATATTTCTCTTCAACTGCAGCAGTATGAGCTATCCCTACTGACAATCATCAGCATCCACGTTGTTGAGAGAAACACTACTGTGTGTTGGAAGTAAAAATAAAAAGAAGTACATATGATAAGAAGAAAGCTAGTGGACAGCAATATACACAAGAAGGTCAAACAATTGAATGCTTTTGTGGTATGACACTAGTATTGAGTGACATTTTAGTGTCTCATTGAGCTGGAAATGAAGAAAAGGAAGCGATTAGATTTTATCACATCCAAGGTGATTTTTACCAAAACTTGAAATAGTGCGATCTCATATGAGTTAAAAGAAGGTTATTTTATGTGAGAGGAATGTGTAGGTTTCTACTTTAATATACTTACAGGCTAAGAATGGTAATCTTGTTTTAGACAGCAGGTAGGTATTACAAAATTCAGTTTAATTTCCATTAAAAAGAATGGATTCTTCAATTCCCTGTAAAAACCTGTCTCCTGAACACCACTGGCACCAAGACAATCCTAAGCAATGATTTCCTTGAAAGCTATGGACACTTTGATCCCAGGGAATGGAGGACAGCATGCCTGAAAGCTGGGACTCCGGAGGCCTTCTGCTTCCTGTCAGTCCATTGGGATGCCAGCTGGCAGCAATGCATAGTGCTTTTGCAAGATGCCTGGCTTCCTTGTGGAAATTTATCCACAGTAATGTGTTCCTGTTTAACTCAGGGGCTGACAATTCCTGACTATTTGAGCAGTGGGGTTTGAAGACTACTTGCCAAGTGAAGGAGAAATACTAATAGCTTTTAAGATGTGACTTGTCAGTTTATTGAAAAAGAGCTGTAATGTGCCTGCTTGTGATAGGAGAGGATTAGCTCCTTCCACGTATGTCTTCTGTCTCTATTAGCTGTGTAGGCTGGGCTTCATACTTCATCCTTCACAGTCACTGAAGCCTATTTGAACTGGCAAAGAACCTGAGAAGTCACATATCCATGGTACATTCAGAGAGACACAGCCTTAGAGAGACACACAAAGAATGGCACATGAGAAACTTAAAATGCAATTTGCATGAGGTGGTTCAGATCTGAAACACAAAAACAACAACACTCAGTTCGACAATTTCATCCTGACCAAGGGTAAAACAATTTATGAAATTTCTAGCTCCATTTCAGGCAGCTTTTCTGTGGGGAATGCACTGCACTCATGCTTTGTGCAAGTCACATTCCCTCACATTTTACAGATCATCACTCACCCAATTTAGTAATCTGAAATTAAGTAAGTAGCCATATCTAAACTAGTCTCCTTATAATTGATACTTACTGTTCAGGGTAGAAAATAGGTTACTAACCAGAAAAATATCTATACTTCTAGTCCCCAGCAAAAGGCACAAAACCGGGCATGGTTGGGGTTGAAGTACTGGCTGCCTTCAATCAGCTGGAGTTTTAACAACAGATTAAATAGAGTCAGAATTTTGCTCTACATTTACTGAATCGTATTTCTTTTTCGACCAGTATACATTGCAGTATTGCTTGTGTTAAAGCAGATTTCCTAAACCAATCAAATAAATAAATAAAAAACAAACAGTAAACTTACCTGAGTGACAGTTATTTGGACTATAATGCAGCAAATCATGTATGTAAGAGAATTCCACTAAATACAAAGTACTGATTCAAGTCCTATATCACACATGTAGACAGATGAACGTAGCTTATTTTAGCATGCAGTGATGCAGGCATAAAATAAATATGCATAAAATGCAATTGAATCTCACACTGAATCTTAAGTATATTTAATTTGAATATATAATTAATCATGGAGTATTGATTTATTTATGGTTTTGTCATCTCTGATTCATAAATATCAATAGCAATTCAATCCAACAATAGTTTTTGTACTCCTGATCATCATCAAATTTGAAGATATTTTCTATACCAACAATATTTCCAGCCTGTTATAAACATGCTGAAGTATACGGAAGCATGAAACTAAATAGCAAGTATAGTTCTGTAATAAAATAGTACATATGTGAAAGCGATTGATTTAGCTTCTATGTGGAACATTTTGCAACTTTAAAAATTCTTATAAATATTAATGTGGGGTTTTTTTTCCTTTTTTTTGCATTGAATTGCAAAGTAGTTTATAATGAGAAAATGACTCAGTTATCCCCACTTCTGCTACTTTATCTGCTGTGGGATGGAGGAGTAGATAATGAACGTAGATATATGTTCATTATATTCACTGATACATAATGTGGAGGATTTGACATGTGGTTTTCATAGAGCACAGGCCTGGAACTGACCACCTGCCTAAGGCCTAATTTCACCCATAGCACAGATGGTAGTATGTGAAAGCAGCAATTCCTTTGAATAAATAATCAGTGTATTCTTTGAGGATTTTTTTAGTGAATCTATTTATTTGTGGACAGGAAGATCTTACATTTTTATTCCCTCGCTGTAGTTGACTTCAGACAGGTACTTTGGAAGGATGCCTTAATCTGTCTGTAACTAAAAACTATGAGGTTTGGTGTTTTCTGTTTTTTCTTTGCCTTGTTCTGCTTGAGTTTGTTGTGTTTTGGTTTTTTTTCTTGTTGGTTTTTTGTTGTTGTGGTTTTTTTTTTGGGGGGGGGGGAGGGCGGGGGGGTGGGGTTTTTTGTTTGTTTTTTGTTTTTTTTTTTTTTTGTTCTCACTTCCACATATACCAAGAAAAGCAAACTCAAAAATCAAACAAAACAATTGTTTTAGTCACACCAAATTATTTAAAAGAGAAAGAAAATCAGAAAAGGATAAAATAATTAATGTGAACATTTTAAATACACTGAATCAGTTGTTTTGCTTATGACATTTTGTTCTAATTTATACTTAAGTATCACATTCTTAGAGTTCAAAGATCTTTGAAAATCAGTTTTATCAAGAACAAAACATTTTGTTCTTCCCAAAATAATTGACTTTTCACAGTAAATGGGAAGATGAAATTACTTCCAGATTGATCCAGAGCAATTTTCCTGACTTTATGTTGTTCAACAACTTTGAAAACAAGCACCAAAAAAAAACCCAACAAACCCAAACCAAACAGTTTTTCTTCACAGTTTCACTTCTTAATGCTTTTTTATTCCAAGCTGCTGATGAAATTTTCTTTTGATGCAGCACATTCTGTGGCATCACCTCTTTGGTGATGTAGTAGCCTGATTTACACAGTACAGAACTGGCTACAGATTTTAGAGAAGCAGCTCTGCATAATATTTATGCCTACTTTTCTCTAGGGTATCTTGAAATGCGCATTTGCAGTCAACCTGGTTTGTTGAAAAGCTTTACCAACATCAATACTCAAAAATGACCAAGACCTTAGGTACATATACAGAAGAAAAGAACATTTATGTTTACTTTTTTAGAATGGCATATCTTTTTTTTCCCAAAGCTAATACTTTCAGAAACAAAGAAAAAAAAAAATCTTCCTTCTGAATGTTTCCTTCACTTTTGCCACCCACTTGTCAACTCTTTCATCTTTCTCACAGAGAGACTCATAGGAACTGCAGCAAAGAGGAAATATTATTCTTGGATGTGGACTCCTCAAAGAGTAGATGGAAAAGATTAAGAAAGAAAGGGAGTGATCTGTCACCCACATATTCCCAGAATCACAGAGAAGTTTGGGTTGGAAGGGACCTTTAAAGATCATCTAGTCCACCCCTTGCCATGGGGGTAGATTTGTTATTTCTTAATATTCCCATTAAAAAAAAAAAAAAAAAATCAAACAAACCATATATGTGACAGAGATAACACGAAGCACAGGTAAAGACACTCTGCAGTTTTCTGAGCCAAGAGAGGATCAAAACAGCCTTTTGCTCAGAGGGATCAAAAAGGTCAGCAAACAAAGCAAGAAGAATAAAAAGTAGGTAACATGCCCAGTCACCAAGAGGTCACCAGAACTGACAGAGATAATGAATTATGTAAGGACCAGACACAACTATTAAAGAACTAAGAAAACATCTCATGAAGAACACATGACCTGTAAAGGGACCCTGCTACAACTGCAGTGCATGTAGGCCTAAATTCTTCATGTCAGATACTTTTGCATAACATAAACCAGAACTTTAAAAGGGAGAGGTGGTGTGATCCAGGACTCAAAAGGAAGAGCAGAGCCGTGATGATCAATATCTTCTTGATGGAGCTCCAACAATGTTAAGATTACCTCATGAAAAACTGGTAACATTTCTGAGTCTTTGAACAGAGTCCATCAGTCATTGGTACTTTGAGAAACCTTGTGCAAACATAGGAATACTTATCTGCAAGTTTCAGTCTTCCCTCGTCAATGCATGCATTTCCTCCATGTGTTGTACTGCAGGGTGGGAATGATTTGAGAGCTTCTTTGAACACTAGTGTTCGAAACATTCAGCAAGACATTCCACTCCAGCAAAGCACTAACATAGGTGAAAACATTGACAGAGATTGACGCAGGTCTAGCACCTCTGACTAATGGTTAAGTCTTTACAAACTGAAATTATTCTGTCTCTGTGATAATGATTAGACCTTTTAATCACTGTTTCTGAATGCATTGGAAAACGTTGCTGCATAAAAGAGTTTGAATAAGAACACTGTGGACAAACTCTTGCACAATACTGAGTAAGTATCCCTGCTACCATGCTATGATGAATTAGAGTGACATTCACTAATTCACTGGCCCATCATATTTGGCCAAAGCAGCCAGGCGTCTAAGTTGTTGGCATTACCACGGGCTCTGATTATGTCTCTGTATCAGCAACTCTAGTGTCTTGAATAGGTGTCCCTGGCAAAAAGAAGGTTCTTGTATTTTAGTTTTCAACATCTTCCAGTTGCAATTCAAAAGTTGGTTGGATTTTGCCAACAGCTACAGTAGTGTTGGAATGACTATGTCAAAAATCAGTCTTTGGACGCATCTTAAAACTTCTTACATTCTTTAAGCTTTATACATGGTCAGGTGGCCAGTTACTGACTGCATGCAAATACAGCAGGCAATTTTAAGAAATTTTTTTTCCCTGTCTTCAATGAGGTGTGACTACTGACTCCTTGTTGAAGCTGCTCAGACGCTAAGAAAGCTTAAATACCATTGCAGTATCAGATCATGTGCAAATATCTTCGCTTTTCCATGTTGATGTTATGACTAAGAAACTTCCAGCAGCAACATCTGTCACGCTTCCTCATGACCTCAAGACAAGGAATTGTCAAAGATTAACAAAAAATTGAAAAAAAAATAAATGTTTGAATAACTGATTATAATATGAAGGGTTTGTACTGTTTCAGCCCTAGTTCCTGTGTGAGCTCATGAGTATGATCCAGTCAGCAGCTTACAATAAGAAGAAACTACTCACTTGAGCGTGCACAGTGAAGTCCCTCTGCGCAGACTTGGTGGTAAATCTATATGCCCTATATGATCCTCTAGCCTTGCAAATAAATATATATTTGCTTTTGTTTTGGAATTTGTGCTTCATTCAGTCTTCAAGTTAACAGTTCTCTATAATTTTTAATTTTAAAGTTAATGTAAAAATGATTATTTGACTCTTAAAATGTTTTTTATTTTCTTTTCTCATTCCAGAAAAAAACAAACAAACAAACCAACCTACCATTTTCAAAACTTCAGTTCCTGCTGAGATCTCAGCCTAGTAGAAGATTTTCTTACACTTCTTATTATGAAGACAAGCCCTACTTTTGTTTGAATTAAGTGCTACTTCCCATGGTAGATGGCCAGCAGCATCCCTGAGTGATGGAATCAGAGAGATACCAATTCTGCAAAATTTCATATCAACACACAGAGAAAAAGTTCAATATTGAGCTGGGCTAAAGAGATATAAAACTACTTAAATATATACTGTTCCCATAGGAAAAGGAATTGTGATGCAGGAGTTGGATAGACGGGGGAAAATATTGCTACTGGAGATGTGCTATACAGCATATTTCAAGAGCAACTCAAATGTTGAAGGCCCAGGTCTTGAATGCCTTCAAGAAAAATATTTGTGCAAAGAATTCTCTACTCCTCAGTCATGTTCTTTCTTCAATGGCCCCATTATGTCAATTCAGTGCAGCTGATAAGGAATATTTCAACAAATATTTTCTATGTCAGAAATATCCTTTGAAATACTTTTCCACAATACTTTCGAAAGGATCTTTTAATGGAGTCAGGACACTTTCCAGGGCCTGTAAGAAGGAGTCCTAGGTTCAGGATACTAATGTCATAATATTTAAGATATTGAATTAGGAGTTAGAATATATAACCCCATGGCCTGTCTTATTTGGAACAGATGCTTGAACCTATTTGGAACAGATGCTTGAACCTAAATCTCCCACACTGAGACAAGTGAATATTTCTGAATCAATATTTATTCTAGATTATATCTTTCACTTTTCTACTTCTTTCTTCCCACACACTTCTAACGGTCTTTTTCTTCTAAAGCATAATGAAAAATATTGAAAATTGGGTATTTCCTAGCCATTACACCTGCCCATCTATTATAATACTTCTCACCCCTGTATTGGTGAAGGCTTTTCCTTATAATTTCTGTCCGTGGTAGTCTAAGCAAACTGAATGGGAACTTGGATAAATGGTTCCCCATTTTTTCCAACAAACATAAAAAAAGCTTTCCTGACTCCACAATGGTCAGGAAAAATAACCTGGTATAAGTTGACTCTGGCAACAGTCACCTTTACAGTTTTGTAACCAATTTCCTCTGATTAACATCTGAGACATTGTTTACAAGAATGTATATACTACGTATATATTTTGTTGGTTTCAGTATCTTTGGAGAGGTACTAGACATTTCACTTGCAACCAACAGAACTTTCTCTCTGTTGTCATGCAATGTCAGCTGTTAAGGTGGAAAATGAAGTTTCCAAAGGAGTGACAATAAGAAACAATGGCTAGTGTTCTCAGACATGGAGACCTCAATTCACACTACCCATATATAAGCATTTCCAGAAATGTTTAATAACAAAACAATAAAACCAGGGCATCTCTACTCTGAATTTAGCTCTTCAAAAGTCCAGCATCTCTCTTCTAAGCAAATATAATATTCTTTGTTAAATCACTAAATGATAATATATGGATTTTATAAGTATTTCAGCATGTTACGTGGTGACTACTTTACATAGAACAAACAAAAAGTGCTCATAGCACAGTTGAAACACAGGAATTCCCTCTTCAAGCTGGATGACCCAAGCACTTCCCTACAAACTTAATCTTGAGTTTCTCATGTCTCTCTGTCTCACTAAATATTATGGAAAGTGAACAGCTTTCAACATACCTGCATATTACTGAAGCTGAAAAAGCTCTCCCTTGCCTGAGAGGCAGAACATCCCTCTGGACTAAGGGAGTTAGACACTTGGAGCTCATGCAGGTGGAGAAGGGAACTGAACCTTTGACATCCTTGATGGCTGCTCTCACCACTGCAGCATCAATACAGTTGAGAAAGAGATGAGAACATCCTCTGAAAGCTCCTCCTCCTCCTGAAAAGTGAGGTTTAATTAATTAATCAAGGAACAACTGTTTCCATTTAGAAGGGCCTACCTGACAGAGAATTCAGGGCAGAGAATTCCCTAAAGAGGAGGAGCTGCTCCGTGGTAATGGTAAAGTGTCACCAAAATCCCTGAGAAAGCAGGGGATTTAATTTAAGTAATTTAAATATGACTATGTCCTCTGTGAATTGCTTTGGTTATCTCATAAAACTCTCGGTTCTGAGAGTCTAACATCTCCTGAATAGAGGGGACCACAACCCTCAGATTCAGCTCCAATGCCACTTTTGTTTCAAAATGCCATTTTGTAGTTTCAGACTAAAGCCTAAATTACTTCAAAATACAAATTGCTTCTAATGCAGACTGTGCTCCTAAATCAAAGAAGCAAAACAACCCCAAAAGTTATATAGAAACTTCTCTCACATCTCAGACTGCCAATGTGGACCAGAGACATTTACAAATCCATTTCTAATTCAGAGATCTTAATAGGTGATACATTTCTCAGAAGTACTGACTACCAGTCATTTAATACGGAAAAAGCTTTACTGCTTAGATAGATCACTTAAGAAATATTTTTAAAGGGGAACTTGAGCCTTATGCATGTATTTACCATGAATGCACAGAAACATGTTTTGCATTCACAGATTTTACGTAAATTCAGGGTGAGATTAACCTCCAAAAAAGCAATTTCTTGTGAAGCAGAGAGAAAAAGTGGCTAATAACAGCTCAAATGAGAGGCACTTTCTTCTGGAAAATACATAATACCCATTCTTACATGCACAAATGAATTACGTGAGTGTTTGAAAAGCTTATGGAAAATAGATGCAGTAGTGATTATTATTTTCATGTAATACAAACACTTTGTTATTTAATCTTGCTGCTGTTCTTTTAAAATGATATAGCTTAAAGTGTTTACTGTATATTTTCCTCTTTCTTTGATTCACTCAATTGTATTATCTGGTCTGTATCAAAGGAATTCATCTAAATCAAATATAGAAGTCAGCATTTAGTCTGACAAGTGTCAGTTTTATTTTCTTATCTCTAATCTGAGTTTCAATGCATTTTAAAATATATAAGCTAATCCTTTATTCTACACCCACAACAGTTTGAATTTCTCTAAACTACTCTTTATTATCATCAATATTCTTAAAAATTACCATCCCCGGATTGATATTTTTTTTAAATCCATTTTATTCACCATGTAATGGATAATACTTAAATATTTTGAAATTTACAGGAATAAACATATTTAACTTGCCAATGTTTCAAAATTGCTACTTTCCTTACACATAAAACATATTTACACTAAATAAAGATATTTACACTATATTGGTTACACACTATATACACAATGTATGGGTTACACAGAATCACAGAATATTGGGGACTGGAAAGGACCTCAAAAGATCATCTAGTCCAATCCCCCTGCCGGAGCAGGAACGCCTAGATGAGGTTACACAGGAATGTGTCCAGGCAGGTTTTGAATGTCTCCAGAGTAGGAGACCCCACAACCTCCCTGGGAAGCCCGTTCCAGTGCTCTGTTACCCTCACTGAGAAGTTGTTTCTTCTCAAATTTAAGTGGAACCTCTTGTGTTCCAGTTTAAATCCATTACCCCTTGTCCTATCATTGGTTGTCACCGAGAAGAGCCTGGCTCCATCCTCATGACACTCACCCTTTATATATCTGTGAACATTAATGAGGTCACCCCTCAGTTTCCTCTTCTCCAAACTAAAGAGACCCAGCTCCCTCAGCCTTTCCTCATAAGGAAGATGCTCCACTTCCTTAATCATCTTTGTTGCTCTACGCTGGACCCTCTCCAGCAGTCCCGTCCTTCTTGAACTGAGGGGCCCAGAACTGGACACAAGTTTCCAGATGTGGTCTCACCAGGGCAGAGTAGGGGGAAGAGAACCTCTCTTGACCTACTAACCATCCCCCTTGTAATATACCCCAGGATGCCATTGACCTTCTGGCCACAAGGGCACAGTGATGGCTCATGGTCATCTGGCTGTCCACCAGGACTCCCAGGTCCCTTTCCCTTACACTGCTCTCTAATAGGTCATTCCCCAACTTATACTGGAACCTGAGGTTGTTCCTGCCAAAATGCAAGACTCTACACTTTCCTTTGTTATATTTCATTACATTTTTCCCCACCCAACTCTCCAGCCTGTCCAGGTCTCACTGGATGGCGGCACAGCCTTCTGGCGTGTCAGCCACTCCTCACAGCTTAGTGTCATCAGCAAACTTGCTGATAGTGCACTCTCTTCCCTCATCCAAGTCATTGATGAATATATTGAATAGTACTGGTCCCAGTACTGACCCCTGAGGCACTCCACTAGATACAGGCCTCCAAGTGGGACTCTGCCCCATTGACAACAACTCTCTGGCTTCTTTCCTTCAGCCAGTTCACAGTCCACCTCACTACCCAATCGTCCAGACCACAATGCTATACTCATGTTTGCACTAATAAAACCTATTCACACTAAAATAAAACAGATGCAATAAATCTGAAAAATGAGGCACTTTTATAAAGAGATCTGTTATACTGTATGCCAAAACAGAAAACATATGGGCTGCTTTCAAAGTAATCTTCTGCGAATTGTCATTGGATTGGCAGATGCCTTCTAAAACAAAACTTTTTACTTTTGCCCGAGTCATGTCTCTGAACTGAAATCAATAGAGGTTTGGGTTGAGAAATGGCTGCAGGAATGTTACATTTAGCCTTTTCATAGATACTTTATTTTATGGTTGAGACTATCATAAAATTAAAGAAAAGAATCACAGTTACATCACAGTCTACCCTTGAGGTTGGTTCCAAGTTTTCTCCCTTATTTGACTGGCCATGCCCTTTCTCACAATCTGTGCATTCCACAGGAAGATTCCACTGTCATTTAAGATAAAAGGAAGTAAATTCAGTGGGAAGGTTTTCTTGGGGGGAGGAGGATGAATGAAATAATTGCTTGTGATTTTACCCCAGAGACAGAAGAGTTTCTTGTTCTACTTATAATAATATGGTGAATTTATTTGCTAATTCTTGTTTTTCAAAGGTGTATTTTGGTCTTGGAAGTACTATTTACTAGAACAGAATTCTTCAAGCTTCTCTTTTTCTTGTTTCTTTCTGTATGAATGATCGAAGATACACTGTGTATTTGGTCTTCTGCTTGATGAGGACTTCTTAAGTCCTCACTGTGAGGCCACAGATGATATGACATACGGTCACACTATATACATAATTTTTTGACAAATATTTTGTCCGCAAATCAGATACCACTTACATATGTTGTTTTGTTTTAATATTTAAAAATAAAATAAGTTAGCTATTCTAGGTAAAGAGATCTGTCCCTATGAAGTTTTCACTTATGTTAAATTGTTTAATTCAGGGAAAAGAACAAAGGATTTTCCATGGGATTATTTTCCCCATGTCCCTCTTCCAAAAATGACCCTTAAATGAAAGCAAATCTAATATTGGATTAGGTTGATGTTTACTTAAGAGGAATTTCTAATGTTGAAAAAAAATTGAGTAAGTAAGGAACTCAAATCCAGTCACCTTTCAATGGGATTTTAGTTTCTAGTTGAGGAAGATGCTTTGCAGATCGTTATGATCTACAGAGAAAAAAATGAAAAAAAAAAAATTCAAAATGAGCAAATAATTCTCCAGATTGTTCCTGGTTTTATAAAAGATGGTTCTATCGGCAAAAGCTTAATGACTTTATCTCTTCTTTTATCTTTCTGCTACCAAAGAGAGCAGATTTCTCTCCTTCCTCAGAGCACAAATTTCTGTTCTGTGGGAGGATCACTGAATGAAAGGTCTATTATCTAAGCTTTTCACACCAGCTTGCAGAGTGGGACAAACACTGCAAAGGAATACAAGTACTTTCCACAAAAAAGGCTGTCTGTGGGCATAACCTATAGATATATGGGAAAGGTATTTTTTTTCCTCTTAGTATAATATCTTCCACTGCTAGGACTGAGACAATGAAGCTCTGCATCTCCTTTCATAGTTTATTATGATAGAATGAAATAACTGAGCTCAGAATAAATCATTAGGGTTTTTGTTGTTTGTTTGTTTTTTCCCAAGCAAAGTGAAATTAAAGTGAAATATCTTTGCCTTTAGATATATAAGGACACAGGAAATGACATGAAATTTAGATAGCAGGGTGCCCAGGCCTACTTGCTGATTTCTTCTAATCTGGATACAAAAATCCCTCATAAAAATCTCTTATCAGAGTTAGGCTGTGATGTTAGAAACAGAAGTAATTGTCTCAATGTTGACAAGCTGCCTTTCTTGTTTACCTTTCCTGTGCTTTCAGAGAGAAAGGATGATAAGCAGATTCTATCATGTTCTTTTCAGACTACCCCGGAAAGAGTCCGGGATTAAGACCCTTAGAGAGAAAATCTATTAGAAATTCAATGTCCGGCCTACTTTAGATAATGCATCAGTTTGGACTGTTCTAGTTTCTTCCTGAATCTTTTATAACCTGGAGATAACATAATACCAACTCAATCAAAAGTTTAAAAATACATGTCATAATGAAAAGTGTGAATCTTGGCATTAGTGCTCATCAGAAATGTTTATTTATCTCAGATTCCAATTTGTTTCAGAGTTTCAAACCTGAAAGGCCTTCATGAGAAATCGAGAACTATTTTCCTCTATGTTTAAGTAGATTAACTTTTTAGGAAGAAAAGTATGGCAATGCCACTTCCTCTTCAAACTTTAATTTGGTTTTATTTTCTGCTTGGAGACAGAATATACTCAAAAAATAAGGTATTATTTAGGTTTGGCCTGGTAGACAAAGTATTACCTGTGTAAAAGGTATTTTATAATCATTTCCACACTAACAGCTGCAACTATATGTCATGTTATTCTTTCAATTTAGATATGGCTACCAGCCAACATAGTTTCATTATCACTCAAAAACTCCCCATGACCCCAGAGTGGTTGAATAGTCTTGTGTCTAATCTCAATCAACAGCCAGAAATTATCCACATTCACTAATCCCGATTATGGCATTATGTCAAACATGGCTGTCAATTGAAAGGTGATCTAAAATTCCAAGTTTGGAAAAGGCTTCATCCATGAATTTATAAATTTTAGTTGCCAAGTTGGGAAGGGAAAACATTTCACTTCTCACCTCTGCCCATCTGATAAAGTCTGGTTAAAAAATTCTTATTATCACCTAGTAGTCACAGCATGTGACCTGCCAAAAATATTTACATCTTCTGAGAGCTGAAGGGAAGTAGAAGAATTTTGTAGGAAGTGATCTGGACTGAGGCCCCAGGACAGCCTGGAAATATATTGATTATCAAACAGACTATGTTTGGAGGAGACTTTCTACTGTGACCTGAGCTGTAAATATGTAAATATACTTGGTCTCTGACAGCATAAAGGAGGTAAGTACATCTGCAAGGTAGGTCTCACACAGGCTTGAATTAAGGTTGCTTTCAAGACAGTTGGTTCACACCAATACCTTTCATATTATTTCTTTTTTTTTTTTTTGTTTTGGTTTTTTTTTTTGTTTTGAATACACAGTGGTTTCTGCTGTTTCTGAAGCACTAAGCATGCCAGCACAATCCATCAGTGTTCCCAGATATGAAAATTGCTGTTGTGGCCCAGGGCCCTTCAAGAAGTTTCCTGGCCATGCGAGAGACCAGCATGAAGCTAAATTGTGTGATGGCAAGCGGCCCTTTTGGCTTCTTGTTGGACATGACTCTGCCACAATCAGTGCAACACCTGCAGGACTTTCACCCCAGCCCTCATCTGATGAGCCTCCATCCCCCAGCTCTTCAGGAGCCCCAGGACAGGCAGGCATATCACCGTCTGCTACCAGAGTGGCTGTGGGCAGCAGCACACGGCGCAGCCTTGCAGAGAGGCAGCTTTGGCTGGCATGTCAGGACTGGGTGCTAGAGGGCACCAGTTCCCTGTGTGTCTGAGCTTGACTGCATGTAGCTGCAGCCCCACCTCCAGGGATTAAAGGCAGCTGTGGGGACATCATCAGGAAAAACACACTTCAAGCACTACAACAAATAAAACTTCTACCTTTTCCCATCACTGCTGCTGTGGATCCCCATTCCATTCCTCACCCTGTTTGTGGAGAGTGGCCCAGAAACTGTTCTGGTGTACGCAGAAATTCCCTGTGCAGACATTTCTGAAATATGTTTCCAATGTTCTGGGCTGGTGTTGGCTTCCCTTCCTCCTTTCCCTTCCATCTGGCACCCTCCCCCATCCGGAAACAAGCTGTGCTCCACAACATGCTTCCCAGACGGCAGTCCCAGTGCCTTCATAGTCACAACTGGGGCTCATGGCACGGACGCAGGAGCTGAAATGGGAGTGTCCTCTCAGCAGTGCCAGCCCTGACCTTCATGGGATTTGTCTTGTCTCTGGCTCTCATTAGGTGGTACCAGATCACCTCTTCCTGGAGGCAGACAAGTAACAATGATGGTTCTGCCACTGAGAGGCCACCTCTCATGGTAAGGTGGCTCAGGTCCTTGGGGAAAAGCTGTGAGAAGTTATGGAGACCATACACAACCTATAGAGGAGGTGGAGGTTCCCTATCATTGGAGGCAATGCAACAAGTGTCAGTCTCAGGGAGGACTGATCCCAAAAGAGGCTGAAAAATTATCTCAGATGATAATGATTCAGCAAATAATAAAAAAAAATTTCTGCCTTCTTTCATCTACCCAAGGTACAGCCTACATACAAATTCCTATTCAAATATCATTAAAGCTCAGATATTGAATTATTCAGTGAAACCAGCTTTCTGAAACACACACTTCATGGCTGATAACACATTGCCTACCCCTGACTCACAGAAAGAATTTAACTCTGTGAGTCCATGTACCAAACCACGCATGAAACTTAGTTTCATATGCCACAACATAAAAACAATGTTAAAATGTTTTTCCTCCACTTTCCACACAAAGTAAAGTGAGAAAACAAATGAAAGTTCAGTACTATATAGCAAAGTTTTAAATGATATTGGGAAGAAAAACATTCAGAAGCAGTTATGAAAAAGCACTGAAAATCATGTAGAGACTGTCTGGTGGGGAAAAAACAACCATGGAATAAAAATGGTGCCTTTAGGGAGGGAAATTGTGTTTTTATAAGGAAAAATAACCAAGCTATCTGAATTTCCGAACAAAACAGTCATGCAAACAAACAAACAAAAAAAAGCACTTCTGTAATAAAAATCTATGATACGGCATAAGAAAAAAAATGAAACAACCATTTCTCAAAGATCCTGCAGAAATGTATATTTAAAAATATTCAAATTAAATCAACTGTAGTGATTCCCATATTAATATGGCATGCAACACTAAAGGCTTGCATACTTATGCATGCTATCACTGTGTATTTAAATTAATTCAATGGATTAAATATTTATGAGGGGCAGCCAAACTTTGTTTTACTTCTTTTACATTGAGTTCAGAGTACACCTATGTGAACCAGAGCTCAGCAGAGCTGCAGAGTTGTAAATCAAAGATAGGCATCCACAGCAGCCTTCATCTAGATTATGTAGAGAGTCTCTGGACCAACATAACAACACCAAATCTTTATTTTATTCTGCTTGGATTTCTATTTTCACCCAAAAACTTTGAGGCAGTATCTGCTAGATCCCAGACACTGTAGCTGAAAGCAGAAAATACTCCTTTTTATTATGCACTCCTATCCTACTTTTTATTTCTACAGCTGTTTCCTATTAAGTTGAAATACTATATGTGTAATTCATTCTTGAAGCTGTACCAGTATAATGAAAGTATTTCCTGTCAGGTAGATGTAACAGTATTGAGTCATACCTTATCTCAGACCATATTCAAATGCAGGACCTAGATTTGATAATTTACGGAATAGATCTCCTTTCTCATAATTCATAATAAAATATATATATGTTTTCTCATAAGATACACCAGTTAATTGTATTAGAATGTGTATCTAGTGACCAGCAGTTAGGAAGTGGTATCCTGTTTCATACAGACTTCTATTTTCTTTAAATGGATATTTATTATCCTACCTAGTCAGTGCATCTTATAAGTGGTATTCTAATTAGATGTTATATTATAAGGAAATACCTTGTCTGCTGAATAAGAGAAAGAATTGACAATAATCACTTGTCCTGCCATTAAGAAGTGTTAACACTACTCTAACAGCATCCCTTTTTCTTTTGTTTTCTAACTGGAAACAATGAAAATGACTCAAGAAGAAAGTAATTTGATATGTGACTCATGCCATAATATTGGAACAGTGCAAACTCTAAAAAGGTGCATTTCAGTACAAAAAAGTTTGAATGGTTCTGAGGGCACACCCCAGAAGTCCCATGGCACTCAGAAGATCAGTCTCAGAACTTTAAATCAAAACCTACAAGCAACCCAAAAGACTGAGCCCCATTCTGTTACGCATAGTCCATGCAGCATGATGGTTAGGTCAGATCACAAAAGTTTCTTTCACAGGGTGTTTAAAAACAAAATCCAGCAGACACCTCTCAGCCAGGAATACCTACAGTATTTACTAGTATGCTGGACTCACTCAGCAGCTGGTTGCTGAGAGAATTAATTTTAGCTCTTTCAATGCCTTTGGCCACTTTGAGGATATTTTATATATTATTTTTATTTTTTTTATTTTTTTTTTTTTTTAATTTACTATTTCTCTATGTAGCTGGCTGGTGCAAGAAGTTGTTACCAAGATACAGTACAACTATAAAGGAATTTCAAAAAACTATGTTGGCAGGACCAATAAGTAACTCTAGAATAGCAGATGCGTATGTTAACACCCAGGAGTTTTGGTCTGGGTGCTAGGTGTAATGCAGTGAAATCAAATTAACAGTAAACACTGACTGATATGCTTAGTTATGCAGTAGGTCAGCATATGCAATTTCTTGTATGTTAACTCATACTCTGAGTTAAAAAGACATTAAGATGCTGCATCAGTAATGCAAAAACAGTCAAGAATGAAGATTTTTCTACATACTAGATTTTTCTTGTCTACTTTTTCTGTTTGGATATTGAATATTTTTATAGAGTACTTTCTGTATGTCTCATAAAGGCTTTAATACCCAAAGTTCAAATTCCAACAACTTTCCTCATGCTGTCCTGGTTTTGCTAAAAAAAAGTTTCTTTTTTAGTGAATTTGCCTGTCAGCTAAAGCCTTCTCGTTAAATGCACTCTGCTGAAAGGCTAGGTACATGTTTTGGTAGACATAGCAATGGAATGCAAGGTCATGATAAGTATGGATGCACATCTCTCAAGAGGGGCAACGAGAAACACGTGACCAAAAACTGACCAACTGAGTATAACATCACATTCACATGACACTTCATATAAAAGTGGGAGATCACGAGGATCTCATCCCTTTTCCTTATGGTTGACATTAGGAGAGGACCTTGCAAGTCGTCCCTGTGAACTGAGGCCTAGTGACCTACTGAATCGAGTTCCGGTTGGCTGCAGAGTCCAGTCCAGGACTTACAGGTGCCAGCCCTACATCTGCTGCAGCAGTTGCCGGGACTTTCAAGATTGTTTTTGTATATTTTGTATTCTTTTTCTCTATTTTATCAGTAACATTAGTAAAACATTTTTAATTTTTCCAACTCTCTTCTCTCTGTCCTTCTTTCCCTCCCAATTGTCTGTCCTTAGTGGGAAGGGAGGAGAAGGCAGGGCTGAAGGGGAAAGTGGGGGCAGAGGGGGTTAATAATACATCTGCCATGGTTTTATTGTCACCTCTCAATCAAACCTTGACACGTGCCAGTTGTCACCCCTCAGTCAAACCTCAACACATGCCAATAACCTACCTGTCTCCCCATGGGCTACTTATCTAAATAAGTAATGTAGAGTCCGGTCTTCAGTACAACATACACAGAGCTCCTTTTAATTACCATATAAGTGCAGGAGCACTTAAAGTGAGGTACCTGGGGGTACTTAAATGGGGAAATACAACAGAAGTTTAGTCTTACAGAACTTCTTTATGGTTCCTCACTCAAGTAAGAAATTGATCAGAGTTTGGTCCTGGTACCAGGCTTCCATTTGATCAATTTGCTTTATCACGAACTAATGAGCTATGGACATAAACTTGCCATTGCTTTAAATAAAAGTAACCCACTCTATTTAATTAGAAGGAAAAAAGCTAAGAAATGAAGTGGATCATATTTTCAAATAAGCTGCTTAAGTCAGCATGTTTGTCTGCTACGTTTGAAGGAAGTATATATTCACTTGAAGTGCTAGAGCAAGGAGAAACACAAAAATAAGGGAAGTGGGTAGAAAGGGAATATGAGGAGGCAACAATGGAGTACAGAAAATCACAACCAGCTGCAAAATGGTTGCTTTAATACGGGAAACAAGGTTTTCATATGTATTTCTTCCTGTTCCTTTCATCAGCACTCACCTGGGATGAAAGCAAACAGTAGGCAATATAAAAGCAAAATAAGCTTATTTCCCATACATCAAGCTAGAAACATGCATGAGTCTCCAAACTGAGAGAAATCCAAAACATTCTGAGGCTCATCATCTCTATTAAAAATAACAAATTATCAAAGAGTAGCTTAATTTTAATTCACATTTAAATATTTTCTTACAAATTTAAAAATTCAAGTAAACCCATATTAATTATGAGAAAATGTAGAAGTATCTTTTGTTTCAACGCAAATAAATTTATAATGTCAAATTTTACATGCACTGATTTCTTTGAGTTTGAACAACTTAGATTTTCACCTGCAATTTTGCTTTTGAATAGCAGGATAAGGAATAAAAAAACTTAGAAATTATGAAAAATACCCCTGGTAAATGTAGGGCCTTCCGTCTTTTTCTGATCGATTTTAAGGAATATGCTCTTTTCAGTGCAGGATGTTTAACTGAATTAGAAGACAAACAAGCTCAGTTTTCTCATCAAAATATGTTATCATTTACACTTTAGAAAAACTATCTAGTAGCAAGCGTATTTAAGCAACCAGGTTGTGGATTATTACTTCACTGGGAGGGTCAATTATCTTAAAAAGGACTGGAGGTGACATAGCATTTTGTGATTTTAATCTGCAATAGGTTATTGTGAAATTGCCTGAGGGTGAACTTAATCAATTTGGAACATCGAAGCAACATTTACTTTGTACTAAAACTCAAAACCAACCTCAGGAAATTCACCAGTGCAGTCAAACAGAACAGTAACACACAGAACAATAAAGGTAGCATTCTTCAGAGGTGATTAAAAGAATGGCACTTGGTGTAAGATATCTACAGAAGTTTTTGCATGTGCTGCTATGAACTACACTGCGTTCAGTTCCATGAAGAGAATAAAATGAATTTACCACCAGCTGACCCACAAGTACGTGTCCAAAGTTTTATGGAAAGAAGGAAAAATAATACTTCCCAAATTTAGAACTCAATATAAAACCTGTGCCTGTGCATTCAGAGCAGATATGACAATGTACTATAAAAGTATTCAGACATATTATTTATTAAACTCCTATGCTGTGTGTCTGCAAGTCCTTATTCTTACACATAAATTATGTATTACTCAACACCACTTAAAGAAGCTGCTGAGAGGTCACTTCTCTGAATTTCTTGTATCAACAAATGGGAATTTCTTATAACAAATGGGAACCGACATCATTAAAATGCAAGAAAGTATGCACAGCAGAATGCTGCCTCCTTGTTCATTTGGTGTAGATGGGTAATTGACAAAAGATTCTTGATTTTATTTGAATGCTCCGACTTTTCAGAGAGGAAAATATATTTTAATATATTGGGTCTACCTAGAAAGAATTAATATTGTAACTTGACATTTATGTCTACATTGTTCAAATATATTCAAAATTGTTCTTAATATTGACTTAGAGAAACCTAAGATCTCACATTGTGTAATTAGCTTGGCTTATAGCCATGAAACCATACTGGAGCTTCTTGTCATTAAAGGTGCCAGTGAAGAAAGGCATGTAATGGATCTAGTAAGAGAAAAAAAAAAGAGAAGGTTTTTTTCATTATGAAAATCAGACAGATTTGCCTTTTTTTCCCCTCTTCAGCACAGAATCAATAAATCAAGCGAAGTTACGAACGTTAGTAGAATGACTAATATCAATGTATCTCCTGTGGTGACCCATGCCAGCTTCATTCCCCAAATGCATCTTTGTGGTTAGTTTGCAACTATTAGTATTAGACAAGAAGTCTATTTCTATAATGATTCAAAACTAATTTCATGAAAAATCTACTTTTATCCTGACCCATATTCACATAAGGATTTAAATCAGGAGAACATCAGTGTAAATGAAAGACCACTCAGGTGGGATTTGAAGAGACAAGGATCTTCAGTGAAAAAAAAAGACAAAAGCCAGAACTAAAACATCATTTGTCTGGAAATAAATGAAGTGTTTAGGTTGAAATATTTTGGCAATATACTTAATTGTTGAATGATTACAAGGATTTGTACAACACTGTGAATATGGTGAATGTGAGCTTGAGTATGACAGTGGTAGCAGTGTTGCTAGAATAACACTAAAGATGTATTTATAGAGTGCATTCAACCCTAGGCACTTCAAGCCTAAATGTAAGCATTCAACAACAAACCTGTACTCACACTACCTCATCCTTGCTGTTTCTGCACTGACATGTATGAGCTGGGTCCTTCTGTGGAAAGTCTCCAGAACTCTTGCCTATCCATCAAAAAGGACCTGTCTGCTCCCACAGCATCTGGGCAGAAAAGAGTCAGAAAACTTTAAGAATTTGAATGAGCTTGTCTGCAAATTCAGTGTCTTCTAAAGAACCCTTTTAACTCCTTTTGTCCCTCTTTCCTTCCCCATTTGTACAAGCAAACATAGAATCAAAACACAAGAAAAAGATACGTAAAAATATTGTATGTGCACACTACGTAGTGTGTCAAAATCCTTGGGAAGGTTTGTAAGAATTAATCATCAGAGGATAAATCAGTACCTAAGTAGCATAAAGTACGAAGGATAATCCAAAATTAAGGAAAACAATATCTCAAAAAGTAAGTGAAAACTAAAACTTTATGGTTAGGACACCAAGATGCAGAACAAATGGGAATCATCATATGAATGTCCAATATATGAGAACAGTAGCTGTAATCTGAGAACAAGTAGACAGAAAGTCTGCATTACGCAAAGCACCCTGTAAGGATGTTGAAGCAGATAATCTCACCAGGAGTCAAACTGAGCATACTCTTCAAAAATCATTCCAACAGTGTAAAAACAAATGTGAATTTCGGGTGCATACAAAGAACCTAAATCATAAATCCTAAACAGATCTTGTAGGGTCTGTAGAGCCTAAACTCTAATGTCTCGGGTCTACCACAACAGAAAAAGCAGATAAAGAAATCAATGGAAATGTGTCAAGTAGCCAAAATTAGCAGCCACAGTCATTGAGCTTTAGACTGGAAAAAATATAAGAAAATGAAGTTCCTGTTCTGAGTACAGAGTGAAAAAAAAAAATCAAGAACTACTTCTGCAAAGCAAGAACTGAGAATCAACCTACAAGTCAGACTTTACTGAACATCAGACTACAATTAGATAGAGGATTTTCAGCTTCCTCTTCTCTGTTCTAAGTATGGGCAATTTATCATTTGCTTTGTGACCTTTCACTATCTCCTTTCCCTTTAATTTCTGAATGGGTTTCCAGATGGTCACCCATCCAAGAAACTTCTTCCTTACTCAAAATAAGCAAGCTTTTATTTTTCCAAAACTCAGTGGACTCGGTTCTTATGTTTTATTCAGTTGTAAAGTTAATCTAAATACGACATCATAAGTATTTAAGCAGTTTATATTCATGTGATCCAATTGTTCTTTATCAACACAATGAAAACACCTTAAAAACAACACAAGTATGGAGAAAATACTCGGACTAAATTAAATTAGTTAATTTACTCTTCAGTGAATTCACTGTGACATTTTATAATTTGAAGCTAGTTGTGTCATTTTCATTGGGTTAAAATTCATGTAATGTTGATGAAAGGCTGCCAATCAAAATAATTTCTGTCTGAAAACAGTTTACCTGCAATTGCTGCAAGGAATAACTTAATCTACACTAACTATAAGAGATTAAGCAGTAATTATTTTTTTCTCTCTCTTTTTTTTCCTCATTTGTTTGACATTTCTACATTTGGCAGTACACGGCTTATTGACAAAGTAACTGTTTCCAGTATACACTCAGCTTGTTAGTCAATTCATGTGTTGCTGGCATGTGTCTTACACACAGCAACAGAGAAGAAAAATTTGAAAATGCCCAGAAACAAGTGACTGCAAGCTCATAAAAACTGGCAGAATTATGAGGCAGGCATAGAATATGAAATAACTTTGATTTTGTAGGCAAATAGATTCAAGTTTTAGTTCGTGATTGTTTCTTGTTTGTTTTGTTTTTTTTTTTCAGCTTTGCTTTTCCTTATGAACTATTTTTAGAATATCTCCATCCAGAGCTTTAAAGAACATTAAACAACATTAAATAGAAATCCGTTTGGCTGTTTCTCAAGTAAAAGCAGATTTTCATTGAAAAATATGCATCATGAAAATTATGAAAACAAGCTCAACAAACTTGTGATAATAAGGTACCAGTGGTTCCAGCAGCCTACTTTAATCATGCCAGATCAGTAGAGAGAGGAGGGATAAGACATTTGGGTGGCTTTAAGGACTCCCAGGGTTCTATTTCTGGAGCAAACTCCATCCCAAAGCCTGGTATTCCAAGTTTTCCCTGAGCTGCATTTCAAGAACAGTCCCATTCTGTGGACTGTCCTACGACTAGGGACTTTAAGGTTTGTTGTCACAAGGCCTGGAAACCTAGAGCTGAAAATACATGGGACTCCCAGCTGAAGTAGTGGCTCTCTAGGTAGTTAAGATAACAGCTTTCAGTCTTCTGCACTTCTTGATGAAAAACTGCCTCCTGTGCTTCAGCAATGCTGTATAACTCTGAGATTTCTCTAAGGTTTTATTTTATCAGCTCCCTAGTGACTAGAGAAGTAACAGGAAACCAAAACACAGAAATCCTGAGAAACCTTGGAGCTCTCTGAATTTCTTTCTTTTTTTTTCTTTTTTTTTCTTTTTTTTTCTTTTTTTTCAAAATAGACTATTTAATGATCGAGAATATATTTGTTTACATTTTCCTTCTGTTGGGTATTATTTTTATATAAATATTCAGCTTTAAAAAGCAAAGGAATTTTCCAAGGAATAAATAATTTAACCTTTTCCCATAACATGTAAGAAACACGTATCTGTTCATACTATAGAATATGTTGAGCAACTTATGCTAGAGAACAGATGGTAAAGAATCCAAAAAGCAGAAAAAAGTGCTACAAAAATCTATAATTTTTCATCTTTTTGATTGTTGTCAACTGCAGATGTAAATATTCTGACCATGGAGAGGCTTTCACAAGAGATTAACATTTCTGAGTTGTCCCATTGGCAGCTGTGAAACTATTCATGACACATAGGCGGCTGTAGGCATAGAATCACGGAATAGTAAGTCTGTAAAAAAGTTCAAGAAGTCTAATCTGGCACCTTGCCTCACACAAGGTCAATTTTATCTTTGTGATTCGTGGCTGATGTTTATCGAACCTATTAATAAAGGTGTCCCATGACGGCAGCTACAGTTTTTCCCAGCAATTCTGTTGCTTTCAATATCTTTATCATCAAGATGTTCTTCATAACATTTAATCTAAGTTCTTTCATACTGGAATCTTATCTAATTAACTTATTTTATTTATCATGGACACGGTGAGCAAGTTACTCTCTTTCTTTTTGCAAAAACTTTTTCTATACCAGAAGGTCTGCAAATATGTGCTAAAAACTGGGGACAAAGTTTCTTCAATTTATTTAGCAGTAGTTAGCCAGAGTTGATAAATACCTAGGTTGGGAGTTAAAATTTAAAACTTTGCAAAATAGTAGCTATAAGAAAACTGTAGGAAACAATGCTGACATATGCCAACAACTCATCAACTAAGAGTTTAACAACTCTGCATCTTGCAAAGCAAAGAGAGTAAGAGGGTGGGGAGGGAGTTGTATTTGGGTGAAGTTTTTCCTCTTTTTTTTTTTTTTAATGCTCATTTTCTGATTGAAAGATAACAAGACAGCAACCTTAGATGCCAGAACATTTAGTAAAAACTAGTTTTCTATTGGAAATGACTTTCAATGGAATAATTTTGACCAGCCACATCACAAAGATTCACAAGAGAATGTCCCTGTCCATCTTCATCAGCTCCTGAAAATTTTTAACATCTTCCTTCAGCAACAAAACAATAAAGTTTAATTTTAGGTGAGAACTTCACCATGTATTTTGAGTACCTATATGACACACTTAAAAAAACTTCAGCATTTTGAGCTATTTTTTGAAACTGTCTTGGAAATTTGAGGTTGTGCCTCTGCTTACAGCTGTCTACTTAGCTAGTTTTTCATGAAGGGAGCCAATGGCACATCTGTTAGATGGTCTGCAGTGATTTATATTTCATTCAGGGATGCACCAAAAGCACATGTGTTTGACCAGATAAAATCTTAACTTACTTCAGAAAATTCAACCCAAAGATGTAGGTAGGAACACATAGAAAATAAAAAAGGTGGGGAGGGGTGATGCAATCAACCTGAAAACCTGGGAAGAAAACTCTCAGGTAAATATTTTGTCCTCGCCTCCATATATAAGCTCACTTGTTGTGGCTAAATTTAATCACTGAAAAACAGCTATCACAAATCTCAAAAAAACCCACAAACTATCATAAATGTCAACATTGATAACTGTGACAGGGGCTCTCGACCCCCTTGACCAGGCTGTCAGTGGTTTGGTACAGGATCAAAGAAGGCAGAGGCCTGAGCTGTAGGAAGGCTATGAACTCCTCCAGTTCACCCACAAAAGAACAGAGTGGTATAGTGAGCACCAGTGCATAAGAGCTTGGAACACAAATCATGCAAAAGACATATGAATAGTGGGTGGCTTTTCCAAGACTTATTTATCAAGGAACAAAGAAGATTGTGGGTAAAAGGAGTCTCATGTATACCTTTCCTACCACATATAATTTGACCATGAGCCAACCATTTCATTCATAAATATCACAGCCTAGAAGAGCCTTCTTTGAACTCTCCCTGCTAGGCACCATGGCTGCATGGCAGTGATCACCCCTTGAACTGGGGCATCTCCCAAGGCTGGTCCTCGACGCAGAGAGACCTTTTACCAATGGCAGATCTTTGGTAAGCGATCAATGTCACATATAATCTTGTAGTATTATAAATCTGAGTTTGCCTTGGTAACCTTGACTGCATGCTGAGTTCATACTTATGAAACATTACTCAGTGGGATGGTTTTCCTTACCCTTTACACCTCTGGTCTCTGTGAGAAACATTCTAACTCGAGGCTAACTCAATTTTCCACTATATATTTCCTCTATGCAATAATGAATAAGGTGAAACTTGCCATTGAACTTGTTGAACCTTGTTAAACCACTGTTACTTTGTTAAATTCCATCAAATTCATTGACCTCTGTCAAATTATTATTTTACTTCAATAAAACATATTTCTGCTTTTCTCTTTTGAGTGAGATGCATTCCACTCATTCCATGACAATAACAATTTAAGGCATAGCTTGATTTTTCTAAATTCTACACATACAGCTTGCCCTAAGTATATACTTAAGAATTATAATGTTCATAACCTTTAAAATATGAGTGAAGTTAATCTCTGAAATTTAAGTGCATTGTTGTTAGGTGCTGGCTCAAGGAGCGTGGACATGAGCCCACCGGGCAACTGTACGAGCAGAGCCCGTTCTAGTTGACATAAGTAGGCCTTAGATTGCTTTACTAGTAGGCCATGGGAAAAGGGGAAATGGGAAAGTACTAATTAAAACAGGGTCAGCATGCCCTTGAATAGGTGATAAACAACTTGAGAAAGCAGGGGCCAGAAAAGTGCGGAATGTGTATAGTTAGCTAACTGCAAGTAGGTGGAGTAAGTGAATGTAACCTTTTAGTGCTTAGCCTATTAGATAGAGACAAGTATGCATAATTATGGTATTTGGTATAAATACGTGCTATCTTGGGCAATAAATTTGAATCACGCTTTATCACTCACATTGGGTTGGTCGCATGTTTTCCTCAGCCGCGCACTAGCAAGTGGCGCCCGAACAGGGACCCTCGAAGGAGCGGCTGAAGCAGAGGGGCACCGGGAAGCAGCGACTGGGGGGTCAAGAGCGACCGAACACTGCGTGCATCGGTGTGTCGTCTCCGAGGACCTGAACTGAATTTAGGAGTTCGCCGTCTGCATGGGCTACAGGGCAAGGGCTGCAGGTGGTGCCAGGTTTACAAGGTACCAAGGATTATAGGGTAAGGCGCCTTTCTTTTGCCTAAGGGCAGGTATCAGGTTATGGATAAAGGAACTATGGATTTAGAAGTAGCCCTAGATTTATTACAGCGCTTTTTAGAAAAGCGGGGAGTAGATTGTATCAAGCATTTAATGGGGTTAGTAATGTTAGGTAAAGTTAAGGGTTGTTTTCAGAATCTGGATTCTCTTTTTGATGTTAGTGAATGGCGAAAATTAGGGGATGTGTTATGGGATATGGTTATAGATGATGATAAATCAGCGAAGAACCTCAAAAGACTATTAATTTGGTGCAGAGGCAATGGGTATCCTGCTGACCTGTCAGGAGTTTTTCAAATAGAGACTTGGAAAAAAAATGGGAACTGTGTTGTGGAAGGCAATAAGTCACCATGAAAAATATATTCTCGGCCTTGTAGCCACCTGGAAACTGACAATTACTACAGTGAAGCAATTAAAACCTGAAAAGACTGTTACGAGCATTAGTGACTCAAAACTTGAACTTTGGGACAATGTAGAGCAGAAATTATGGGATAAAGTCAGCAATGGAGATAAAGAAGCTAAACCATTAGTAACTTCATGGAAGCTTATAATCACTTTCTTAAAAGATCTTAAGGCTGAACGGTCTGCTGCTGCCAGAATTTTTGCAGCGTTGCAGCCTGATAAGTATCATGAAAGTTGCTGTGAAATTCACCTGGTTTGTGTCTGCGATACCCTCCCTATTCCATCCCCTGCTGTGTTTTCGGCACCCCCGATAGTTCAGCAGTCTGGGGCAAGGGGGAGAAAAATGCCGAGCGGTTGGCCTCCTGTACCATCATCTAATCCTGGTGAGAACAGCAAGTCCAGAGGATTGGAGTCAGACAACTTGCTCAAAGAACCTGTGATAGCCGAGAATGCTAAAGTCGTAAACAAGTGTACTATCAGTCCTTTTACCAATTTTACCAATCTGCTTTTACTGTCTTTTAACCCTCCAACTTCCACGAAAGAACAGAAGGAGTCACTGGATAAGAGCTGGACAACAGAACTGTGTGACAGATTAGATCAGTTAACAGCAAGTGAATCCGACAGTTGGCAATACA
The DNA here is from genome assembly GCF_964273445.1 of Streptopelia decaocto. NCBI lineage: Eukaryota > Metazoa > Chordata > Aves > Columbiformes > Columbidae > Streptopelia > Streptopelia decaocto. The sequence continues at coordinate 130,826,824 of NC_138663.1, read as the reverse complement.
GTCATGATAATCGTGACGGGAAAGGGGGGTGCTCCTGGGGACTCAGGGTATAAAACTTAGAAGTTAAGGAAGCATTGATGTTGAAATTAGCAGCAGAGAATGCTAGTGTTTGCTATCAACTTATTATTTGCGAGTTTTACAGCACATATTAAATGCTTCTGTGTATTGCGCCTCTGAAAATCAAGCAGCTTGTCAGGAGTGTGAGTTAATTGTTTTACTGGTTGTTGTTAGAATTGTTTCTTTGTGGTATAAGCGCGCCGTAAAACTTTCTCCCCCTTTTTCCCAGTCATCTTCTCAAGGTTTTTACTTGCAAGATGGGGTCAGAAATAATGGTTTTCAGTCGTGTTCATAAAAAATCGGTATTGGGAGGTGTTTTAAAACATAGGAAAGCACTTGGAAATACGAAGAAGGAAGATCTTGTAAAATATTGTAATTAATGGTGGCTGCGGTATAAGTTAAATGATTGGGAAAAGTGTCCGGGGAATAGAATCTTGAAGTATAACACCTGTTGCAATTAATGTTGTTTTTAGGGCGAGAAGAGCAGGACAAAATAAATCTCTACAAGAAATCATTAAATCATTTCAGACAGTTTTACAGGCGGGGCGATTTGAACTTCAACAAGCTGAGAGAGAATTAGCTGATAACACACAGGTCAGAAAACTTGTTAAAGTCTGCAAGATGCTTTCCTTATTAACCTGTTTTCTTTGTGGGTATCTGTTTAAGTATGTTGCAATTTTGGTAGGTCTGTGCTATATGGTACAGTAAGTTCACAGACTGTTAAATCACGAGAATCGGTTGACTCAAAAGGTGCGTTTTGTGATAGTACAAAAGATCATGAGTAATTTAGTTCTTTACTGCGTGAACGCGATGTTAAGATTTTATGTGTAGTAGCTGTTATATTTTTTTTTTCTAGCGTACTAGCTTTGTTCCAATATCCAGACTTGTGCAACTCTGTGACAGGCTGTTTCTCATCTCGGTGCACTAAATTTGGCTTTTTTGTATGCACATCAAGTAAAGAATCCTGGTTTTAGAATAACAGCTGTAGCGCACCAGATGAGACACTAATAAAAGCTTTGCCCAGTTCAGCTCACTGCGGCGGCGGGGGGGCAAGTGCCGATGGGCTTCAGCGCGCACTGACCTGTTTTGTCAGGGAGACCCAGAGGTACCTCCACCTGGCCGAGCAGTAAGTGGTTCAAAGGTGCAATGCAAAAATTGAGATATTGTCTTGAATCAGTGTAACTGTGATCTATCTGCATATTTGACCTTGGTATTTGGTTTTCGCATCTGAGCTCAGTATTTTAATTTGCATATTTATAATGGGAACCGGTTCCATTGCTAAAATTCCGCCTTGCTTCCCCTTTACTCAAATGTGGCTTAAATGTGGAATTCTGGGGTTTAGTGCTGTATTGCAACTAATGTTGTTATGCAGAACTTTGGAAAAAATTGGTGAAGTGTGGTACTGTAAGTTAATTTGCCAATTTTGAGACCAGAAAATAATTTAAATTGTTAAACTCTGCTTTGAAAAAAAACAAAAAAAAAACCAAAAAAACCAACAAACAAACAAACAAACAAAAAAACCCTAAATGCTATAATGGATGTGAACTTGGTATTGTATGAAGTTATGAAGTTGTATTTAAAGGTTGCTGGAATGTGAACTGATTTGGATCTAGGACAATAGAATAATGGATTTATGTTTATCATACTGTTTTTTGACATGTCTAAGTTGTAAAAGGTGAATGGAGCTAAGGAATGTGACTATTGCTGAGCTACTTGGAATTGCATATAAAGTGTATTATGGTTAGAATGAAATGGGAAAACAAAGGAGCGGGATATCCCAGGCCTGTGTGCAGCTCATTGTAACTGAGGAGTTTGCCAGAGCCTCCCACTTCGTACCAGTGATTATACCAGCTGCGTGACCTTGGCTATATCTGAACTGCGGCGAGAAGAGAAAGAAGAAGAAAGAAAAGAAAAAAAAAAAAAAAAAGGAAAAAACCTGTTTTCCTGCTGCTAAGCAGAGAAAGGGGGGCTTTACTCCCCCTGCTCTGTCCTTTTTTTTTCCTGAAGTGTTGTCATCCATCCTTGTTGTGGCACTGTGTTCCTTTTCAGCTTTGAATCAGGGGTTGTTGGTGTTGTTTGTTTTTGCTTCTGTCTTGTTTCCTAGGTTTTGGCACATCTGGGGAAAAGAGCTCATGGTTTTGCTTCCTTGCTGAAGTCAGTCTTTTCACACTGGTCAGCTTTGGGGGGTCACAGTGTTCAGTGCTTCTCTGAGTCAGACTGGTACTGATTTGAGTGTGGAGTGGAGCCAGATTGGTTTGATGTGGAGTTTGAACTGATGTGTATTCATGCTGGGCTGGACGTCTTGCCATCTCAGATGGGGGCGAGAGGGAAGTTTTATTCCCTCCCCGCGCCCCTCCACCAAGCAATGTTACTGCTAGAGAGCTGTAATACTGCATGAAGGAGTCTGAGAGTGAAATTTAAAGGCATCACCAGTGGATCCATAGTTCTAATGAAACTGGAAAATTAAACCAAAAATTTGTTAATAGACTTATTCTGTGGTAATTAGTTGTAAGAGACTTCTTAGTAAATTCACCATGCTAGTTTTTGAGGTCATGGGAGAAAACGAAAGAAAGGTCGTTTTTTGAGACCAATGGAATGCTAAATTTGGAACAAAGTTTTAATACATAAATTCTTATAGTTGCCAGAAAGTCCTATACCTCTCTTAGGTTAAGATTTGTTAAGTAAATTGTAAGCTCAAATAACGTTTTCTGAGAATTCTGTTTAGTTGCCTGTCCTACAAGAAGCTGCTGGGATGGTGCAGATCTGCTTGCTGCAAGTGAGAAATCTCCAAGGAAATTTCAAATGCTGTATTTCCACTAGTATTAACAGCCAATGTTTTGATAAAGCAAATACTACACTGATAGAACTGAAACAGGACTTCGATCCGGTAAGGGAAAACAATATCCAATAAATATGACAACAAAAATGGACTTAGAGATTTTGAGGAATGAATTTATGACAACCTTACAGGCTGACTGCATTCGATTGGACTTGCAGATTTGTCTATAGCTACAACATAGAAACAACCTGTGGCTATTGTGGGACAGTATGATGAGATTGCTAGCAGACTGATATACTGCTTGTTACTCTGATCAAGAAAAGCAGGGAATGAATTTAAGTTTCAATAGGCCTTTTGTCATATATGTACCGTTTGTGAAATTTAATTTTGTTTTTTTTTTTTTTTTTATTTGTAATCTATGTCTTTGTAAGTTGCACTAGCTGGTTTTCTTAACAGCACAGCTTTTGGCACGCATAAATGTAAAATGTAAATTGATGCAGAACCTGAAAGTCTTTAACATCAAGTCACAGGCCATATGTGTGTCTGGTCTGATCTTACATATTTGCACAGTTTTTGCTGATGGTTCTGGGAAGTCTCATAAAGCTGTAGTGGTTTGGCGTGAAGATAACAATTGGCATCATTCTGTGAAAATTACTGAAGGTTCAACCCAATTAGCAGAACTTGGCACAGCTTTAAATTACTTAGAGCTTTTTAAGGAGGAACCTCTAAATTTGATTTGTGATTCTGAGTACGTAGTCAAGGTCCAACGCACGTATCTGATTCTGAACTGTGTTTTTGTTTTGGTTTTGTTCCTTTTTAAAACAAAAAGGGGGGAGAAGTAGGGAAAACACCACAAAACCAGTTGTCAAAAGCATTGTATGTGATGAAATACTTTGCAAGTGTGACCCAAAACCATGCTAAATCAGAAAGAACCTACATTAGTTATGGTCAAATCACTAGTCAATGGAAAAGGCCACATCAATTGATAACCTGGGGGAGAGGTTATGCTTGTGTCTTTACAGATCAAGGTCCGCAATGGTTGCTGTCACGAAATGTGAAACCTGTGTTATCTTCCTGACAATGATTGCTGCAGCTGTTGCGTTTTGGATGCCTGCACAGACAAAGACTAACATGTGGAGTACTTTAGCCAACATGACTGACCAGGACTCTATATGCCTAACTACGATATCTCCGGAAAACCCGTCCACATATGCTTGGTTGGCATCCCCCTTGATGACTACAGCAGCATCACACAACTGTTTCAAATAGTGGTCGGTGCAGAGGCATTGCAACAAACTGTAATAATACTAACATGGCACTTTGGATTAACTGTCTCCTGGAAATAGACATTGAACCACAGGAACTGGAATTGCTGGGATCTGTGCTCATGGATCCTTGTATCCAGCTGGTTTGTGAAAAGTGCCAGGACAATATGCTAAAGCATGAATGGATAAGACTGCAAAATGTTAATGCTACCATTGGTGACTATAGAAATGAAACTCGATGGTGTAATGCCTCACAGAAGAATCCAAGGGATGTCATTGATAATGTGGGACAGCGACCCCAAAACCTCCTGTATGGTGTATTCTTGATCAGTGGAGATAGAGTCTGACCAGGAATTCCTTCTAATGCTGTTGGAGGACTGTGTATTTTGGGACTATTAACTCTCAACACCCAATGTATCTATGATAATAGATCACAGAAGAGCAAGACGAGAAAACCACTTTTTGTGTGTATATGAGTCAAAATGTGATGATAATGTAGATTTTTGGGGGTCAAGGCTAAGGGTTTTAGGATCTCTTGTATCTGGTGTTGGCACAGCTAAAAGCTTTAAATATTTTAGAAAAATTAGGATGCTGGCTAGTTAAGCAAACTAACAGACCTTCAAAGGCTTTAAGTGGACTTTTGTTAGATGTAGATTCTGTAAGACATGCCACACGGCAGAGTAGAGCTGCGATAGACTTTTGTTATTAGCTCAAGGACATGGGTGTGAAGGATGTGATGGTCTCTGCTGTATGGACCTAAAAGATAAATAGATTTCAATCCATAAGGAAATTCAACAACTTATGGACCACTCCCAAAAGATTCAAAAGGTTATAGGGTTTTTCGGCCTAGAAAGTTTGACGAACTGGCTGGGACTGGGAGGATGGGTCAAAGACCTTTTGCAAAGTCTGTTAGCTATTGTGATTATTGCAGTTATTGGGCTTTTGTGTTTAAGCTGTGCTTTATCTTGTATTAAGAGAATATTTGAGTGCACGTTGAGACAAACTCTGCTCGTACAAAAAGAAAAAGGGGAAAATTGTTAGGGGCTGGCTCAAGGAGCGTGGACATGAGCCCACCGGGCAACTGTACGAGCAGAGCCCGTTCTAGTTGACATAAGTAGGCCTTAGATTGCTTTACTAGTAGGCCATGGGAAAAGGGGAAATGGGAAAGTACTAATTAAAACAGGGTCAGCATGCCCTTGAAGAGGTGATAAACAACTTGAGAAAGTAGGGGCCAGAAAAGTGCGGAATGTGTATAGTTAGCTAACTGCAAGTAGGTGGAGTAAGTGAATGTAACCTTTTAGTGCTTAGCCTATTAGATAGAGACAAGTATGCATAATTATGGTATTTGATATAAATACGTGCTATCTTGGGCAATAAATTTGAATCATGCTTTATCACTCACATTGGGTTGGTCGCATGTTTTCCTCAGCCGCGCACTAGCACATTGCAAAATAAAACTCACAGCACGATAACAACCATATGTATTTTAGGCACTTGCCTTATATACCTAAACAAAGTGTCAGACTGTCTCAACTCCAGTCCCAGCAGAATTTTATCCAGAGAGCATTCAATAAAACTGACTATAGCATGAATATACTCTGTAGTCTTGATTTTCCCTGGTATGCTGAGCCAGTGAAGCTTGACTCTTACCACCGTTGCTGAGCTCTGGACATTCTTAGTAACTTCTAAAGATGCTCTCACAACATACACAGAAAAGGAGCTCAACGTCAGTGTGTAGAAGAGCTCACTCATGCCTTATTTACAATCTTGTCTTACTTTAAGCAGAATGAATCTCAAACTAGAGAAACCCAAGGACTTCTTTATTATAAATTAACTTTCGTTACCTATAAAGGCCTGAAAACATGAATAGAACTCTTATCAGATATTGTCCTTTTTGTTACAGAAAGAAGCAGAGAAGACAGCTGTTTTTTTCACCTCACTAAAAATGCAGAAAACCAAAATCCTGACAGTCTAACACTAGCATAATCAAGTTAAATATCTTAGAAACACCTTAAACAGAGGGTATGTCGCAATTTACTTTACTGGCTAAAGGGATTTGGAGAATGAATGTCAGGAGAAACTGAAACAGTCATTAGCTTTATTGTCAACATTTCAAGCCACAAATATTCTCCTGAATCATCATTCATAAGATCTATATTTTTAATGATTTCCACTACTGATACGTCAGTCTTATAAGCACTGAACAAGCCTCTGTTGCAAGTCTGTGTTCTCCTTACAATTATTTATAGACATTATAGAAAAGTTTTAAATGTCCTATTTGATTTGTATTTTATTTGAAATAGAAATAAGCAGCTCGCACAGGTTTAATAATTTATCCAGTTGTTTGGTTTGAAACATCAGGGCATGCAGCTTGCATGTCCAAATACCCCCTTTGGAACTGAACTGTTTAGTAAGTCCTAAATGCAGTTATTCCAATAGTCATTCTAAGGCAAATTGTTTTTTCTTCTAGCCTTTGCTTGCTACGGTACAATTCCAAATTTGATCTTGTGGCTGCACTCCCTTGATTGTTTTTGGTGAAGTCTTTGCATAAATTGAAAACAAAGAATGCGAAAAAGTGATTTTTCCCTTCCAGCCACTGCATTATTTCCTAATGAAAGATTCCAGTATTCTTTTGGTGCTGAGTATAGTTTTAAACAGTTAGACAAATACACCAGGTCTCCAATTTACCTTCCCAAAGAAAACACGTATTTTGCTAGACAGCTAGCCACAGCTGAATTTGATCCTGATCAGATACCACTGTCAAACTACAGAACCTGTAGAAAGAAGTAAAATTACTCTAATTGCACCTAGTAATTAGAAAAGAACACAGGTAGCTAGGAGAAAATTGCTAGGGAGGGAAACAATTTAACACAGGAAAGAAAATGTGTTAGAAAGCAGACTCGGAAAAGAGCAAAATCAAAACAGCGCAGAAGCGATGAGGCATGCCCTTCTTCCCAGACACTGCAATCAGAAGGTCGAGACAGGGCCACTTCTCCCATATAAGAACGTGATGGAATCTTTCCAGATGTCTGTGGGAGATATATCACGGCATACTTGGTTGTAGCACTCGCAGCAGAACCTGCTCTAAGCTTTGCCATAGTTCAGCAGAGGGGTTGGTTTGAAGGAGCCTTTTGCCCTGCTATTTTATCCTGAGAGCAATGGTTTAGTACTAAACACTACAAGCAGCAGAAACAGATCCTGATGCCAGGGGAATTTAAACGATCCTGGGTAAAGCTGCAAACAGTGTTCTATAAATCACAGTGAAAAGGTTGTAAAATAATAATTCAGATCATTCTTTCCCCAATCCCAAACCCAGTCATCAAGTAATAAAGTCCAGCAGCTATTTCTTTTTTCTTTTTGATACAATCACCTACTTAGTGAATAAAGGGAATGCAATATATGTATCTGGAGTCTAATAAAGTGCTTGATACGATACCTTGCAGAATTGTACTGAAAATTATTTCCCAATGACTTGCAGAAGAACATTGTCACATGGATTGAGAGCTGACTGTAAAATAAAAGCTCAAAGTATTAAATTTGGAGTGTAGAGGGGAATATTTAATAGCATTCTGTAGAGATTCATCCAGTTTAACATCTTTATTAGCAATGTGGATGTGAAAGTAAAAATACGTTAATGAAATATGCAGGTGAGAATAAATTAGAACTTGAGGTGAACACCAGAGAGCACAGAGGTATAATACAAATGGGACCAAGTGAGATTAAGGAATCAGGCAGAAAATTGTAAAATGAGATTCAAATAGGAAAAATACAAACTAATATGTCTGAGGAAAATAATGTAAAATACAGATGTTCAAATAGACTGAAAAGCTAGGATGAAGTGTAATGCTGAAAGAAGACCTCACAGTAGTAGTTTCTCAAAAATTGAGTGAAAACTTACGGTGTAGCATGGGCCAGATCATTTAAGTTCTGGTCGAGGCTTCCTTTTTCATATGGTGAAGAAACTGCAACAGGTGTGACTTGGGTACTGCAGCCAACAGACTCATCAGACTCAGAAACACTGAACATTTTTAAAAGTGAAATAAAAATAATTATCTGTGCTCATTCCTGTAACTGAAAATATAGTGACAAAGAGTGTATGGCTTCATTCTGTCTTCTCAGTGACATAACTATAACCAGCAACAACAACAAAATACTACACATCGAGATGATCCAAGGAACCAGACCTGAAAAAATGGAAGAGAGAATTTCCACCACAATCAAGACATGATTTGATTCATTTGTGTAACCAGACTGCTCTATTTCTGTGGCCCTCTCGATGAAGAAGTGATTGTGTGCTTTTAGGTTAGGTGCTGTTTATATCACAGGGATTACATCACTATGACTATGTCATGTGATTTTAGGTTATGCAGAATACGGCATTTGATTCAGATCTCATCACAGACTGTTCTCTGACGTGACAGAGATCTGGGAATCCACAGATATGTTTTTCAAGACCAGAAGGGAGAACTGCTTTTGGGAAATTATCAGAAGGTGCTGGAATGTGCACACCAAGTGCACACGAGACAATTAGAAAAGCCATCTTTAATCCCTGAAAAATATGTAGAGGACAAAGTAACTCATGTCTTAAAGAACTAGCAAACATTTGAATATGTTATTTTAACAATAGTTGCTTTATTCGGTAAGTTTCACTTTTTTTTTTTTTTTAAATCCCATATTCTTACCCTCCCTCCTGCACCTAAATTAATAATTCTGAATCAGAACCAGATATTTTCTCAGGTATAATAATTAGCACTTGTTAAAGGCCTTCAAATTCTCTAGGCTCTGTCTCGTTGAGATTATTAAATGAATCTTTCACTTACCTTCTGGTTATTTTTCAGTTTGTTTGAAGATGGAAGCAATTAAATCCCTTTCATAAAAGACGAATTCTCCTACTAAGGAGCAGTTTGCAGCTGACACCTCCAAGTATGCGTTCCATGATCCCAAAGTAGCTTGTATCACACAAGCTGTAGCAAGGAAAGTGTTTCTATTCTGCTTTTTTTCCACAGTGCTCACTGGCTTTCAATGCTTTTGTCTCCATGAACTCTTCTGTTTCATTTGAAATTCCTACAGATCTTTCTGATGCTGTCTGACAGCTGTTCATATCTAAACATATTTCTTTTGGTTGCTCACTGTAAACAAGACTATGAGATAAGGGGGACTGGAGTCCTTTACATATGGCCAATGCTTTTGTCCTTTGCACTCACACAAAGGACACCATGAAAACTGCTTGGAAGCCAACTGGTTCAGACTTAACAGCACATTATTTAGCAAGTTGACAGCAGAAATCATGGCATGCTGGTTAAGAAAGTATTAAATTGGTGAGGATGCAAAGCAGAACAGTGACAAGGAAAAACAGCTGAGATAAGAAAATTAGTGCATAAGTTAGTTTTATTTTTTTGAAGGGGAAAGAGTTCTTGGTGTTTTGTAGTTTGTTTTTAAGCTTACAAGTTAATTACTCTGTCCCCATTTCCAGGTTTTCTTCTGTTTGACCGAAATAAATTTTCAATCATAATAGTAAGAATATATTGTATTTTGAAGTAACATATGAAATGTTGACATTTCTTGAAATAATGGGATTTTGAGAAGTAGATTTCAATTTATTTTTTTTGACTTTCAGTGCATAACATGAAGGAGTATAGATGCAGGTGATATACTTTGCCTCTTTGGAAGCTTCAAAACAGATTGTTACTTTACATAATTGGTATCCAGTGATGAGTAACTGCGTGAATTGCGGAGAAACATTTCTAAAATAAAACTGTAAACATGTTGAATTGTTATTGCAGAGTTTAGTGGCACAAATTACTTTGGGTTCTTAAACACTATTTCTTCATCTCTCAAATGTGAACAATAAACAAGTTAATCAGTAATGTGGTAGTCCCAGGCAAATGTCTTGATACCACCTCAGTAAGGCAGGCTGGTAGTGAAGGCTGTATGTAGAAACCTACCATACAGTGGTACTGTGGCTAGCAGTAAGGTGGCTTGAAACTGTAAAGCACTATTCAAGTTTATTCTGTCTTGAACTGTCTAAGACATGTACTACTTTTTCTGCATATTAGTATTTGCCTTATTGCTCAGATACTGATTGTCTTTATTAATAAATTTCTGAGAGATCACAGATGCTGTAGGGAATATTTAAGATTTGCATAGATACATCCATTCTGGAAATAGCATTGAACTTTGTTCATTACCTTTCCCAGGATTATGAGCTCTTACTACCATAGAAAATATTCCAAGTGTTCCAAAGTAATTGTATGCTTCCACGCATTTTCCAAAATAGAAAACTGAAAAAACCCTCAAGAATGAGGTACAAGTATCCACAAAGAGCAACATAAAAAAACCCCAAACAAACAAACTCTGCCTTAAACTTCCAAATCCAAAAGTAAAACTAGTTTTTTTGTACCACATGCATTAGACACAAATAAGGCACATAAAGCATGTAGGAAGAAATATTTCTTATCCAGATTGCAAGTTTCATCAGTGTTTATGACAGTTATCCAGGCTTAAAATATATACTTAGGCCCAGAAGCAAGTAATCTGATATTAAAAGTGTATTACCTGGGGAGGAGGTTAAAATATTGAACCGATTGAACTATTTTCTATATTATTATTATTATTATTATTATTATTATTATTATTATTATTATTATTATTATTATTAACCTTTTCTACTACTTAGCTGCACTGTTCCAAGGATATTAAAATTATCTCTTTTCCCAATTATACCTTGAACATTTTTCACAAACTGATGTCATACTAACTTGTGATCCTGTTGCTAGATTATCTACATCTCTCTCAAATAACAGTGGCAATGTTTTTACTCTCAAAAATAAAGTACACTCACATAAAGTTTGCAAAAACAAAAACCTTTTTCCTGTCCTTAGATATCTGCACCTTTTTGTCACTCCAGTCAAAACCAGCCATTCCTTCTTGACTAGTGTAACACACACTTACTTCTATGGAATCAAGATGATTATTTTCCGTTTGGTGTTTTAGATATGGGTACTTTTTCAGTGTCATCACTACGGTGACATATTTCAGATTCTTCAATTCACAAATAATATATATTTTCTAAACACTCATTAATTGATCAGAATTCCCTAAAAGCTTTTTCAGCCACTTTCCATATTTGTTAATTAAAAAAAAATGCATTAGTGTTTTTTAGATAGGCCTTGCTATTCACATTTCATATTTTTATAAAGTGACCTGCTACCATACAAGATAATGATGATGAGACAGTCTAAGGATAAAACAAGTTTGGAAGATACTTGGCAGAGAGAGGTTCTTCTTCCCCTCTACTCTGCCCTGGTGAGACCACATCTGGAATATTGTGTCCAATTCTGGGCCCCTCAGTTCAAGAAGGACAGGGAACTGCTGGAGAGAGTTCAGCACAGGGCAACAAATATTATTAAGGGAGTGGAGCATCTCCCTTACGAGGAAAGGCTGAGGGAGCTGGGTCTCTTTAGTTTGGAGAGGAGGAGACTGAGGGGTGACCTCATTAACGTTTACAGATATATATAAAGGGTGAGTGTCACGAGGATGGAGCCAGGCTCTTCTCGGTGACAACCAATGATAGGACAAGGGGTAATGGGTTCAAACTGGAACATAAAAGGTTCCACTTAAATTTGAGAAGAAACATCTTCTCAGTGAGGGTGACAGAGCACTGGAACAGGCTGCCCAGGGAGGTTGTGGAGTCTCCTACTCCGGAGACATTCAAAACCCACCTGGACGCCTTCCTGTGTAACCTCATCTAGGTGTTCCTGCTTCAGCAGGGGGATTGGACTGGATGATCTTTTGAGGTCCCTTCCAATCCCTGACATTCTGTACATTCTGTGGTTCTGTGACATATATTATTAAATGAATGGGAAGTGATCAGTTAAAGCAGCAGATGATGAGGAAGGCAGGCATATTTTACTTGCAAATACAGCACAAACTGGCAAGTAAACATGTTTTAATACTATTGAAATGTTATGTTAGTACTTTGTGAACATTTGCAGGATAAGTCCATACACCAAAACACTCCTGCTATAAGGACTTCTGCAAGAATACTCCTGTAAGGAAGGAATAGAATTTCTGCTCTAACAAAGGAGATACTGTGAACTTGTCAGAAATATTGTTGAAATAATGGACACATGATTTCTGGTTGCTACATAACTTGTAGTAAATAAATATAAATTTATTTAAATTTCAGAACTGTGTGTAGTGAAGACCTAGTGGAAATACATATTAAAATTGAAGTTTAAGATCCTTTGTTAAATATTTGATTGTGTATGGCCGACATTATCTGGTTTTACTTTTAATGCAATAGAGTTTCTATTGAAGTATATAGCACTCATCTTTTTCCTTCATTTTATTGTTCCAGACCACTTTCCAGATCATTTAAAAATATTAAACACTCAATTTTGAGATCTGTAATGGTTTACGGGTATGTTCTCTGAAATAAAAAAACTCAGTGTCTCACGACATGAAAACAACTTGGAGTTGGGGAAAATATCTGACAGGGTTAATTCCATTGAGGTTCTATCCCTGTAAGATGTGGAAAGAATTTCAGATTTTGCAAGTGAGGAGAAATGGATTTGAAACAGAGGTAGCAGCAAGAATTCCAAATTGTTACCAGTCCTCTTCAGTGTGTCCCCAAGACTTAAGGGAAAGGATCATTTAGGGCAAAGGTGAAAAATGGTGAGAAAGGGTAAAAAGAGGGATCTAAGAAATGATGTCACATGTCAAAGAGATCCTTACCATAAACAAGGAAGTAAATGGAAATCCATGCTATAGATTGTCTGATGACTTAAGATCAATGTAATAAAGACAAGAAAAAGTATAGCAGTAATAAAAAGGAAAAATAACACATTTAATAGCCCATGTCACATAGATTATAGCTTTTCTTTTTTTTTTTTTTCAGTTGGCAGAAATATTCAGCATTGATGTAATCTGTAAAAAACAAGCTTCTAATTACTAAAATATGTGTTTATAGAATTTAGGATTACAAAGTAAAAAAAAAAAAAAATAAAATTCCAAACGACTGCTTAAACTGATATGATTCTCTCTTTTGAAATTCTTCAGACAAGACAGAACAGTAAATCAGCCTGAGAATTCCCCCATGACTCTAATGAGATTATAGACCAAAACTTGAAGATAAAAGTAACCTTTTGTGTGTCTCTCAGATCCTCAAAATTACAGGAGAATTTGGTTGCATGACAAGACGAATCACTGTAAAACTTACATTCCCTCCTGCACAGGCACAGTACCAAACTATAAGTATTATGTTATTCATTGACACAAGAGGATTTTCTTTCCCTCTCTCCTGTGTTCACATGTCTAGGACACACACTGTTAGTGATCTAACATTTAACTATCTGAAGTTCAATCAAAAAATATATTTCAGTTCAGTACATAGTATACCAAAATTTAAAATACAAACTACCTTTGACTACACTAAAGAGAATAATTTTTCACTTATGAAAACTTAGTCGTAACAATTTTCATTTATGCTGTTATATTTTCCATTGTATATTTTTGTCAAATTAATTTGTCATAACATTGATTTTGTGATGAATATCAAGACACATAATGGGTAGTACAACATTTTTTTCACAGGACAAGTCACCCTCTGGAAGATAACAAAGAGAGCATTCCATATGAGAGGGACTGCTAAACATCTCTGCCTGAACAGTTATTCTCCCTATCTATAAAATATATGGTAAGAGTATCACAAATGCTGTATTATTTTCTCATAAAGTCTCTCTTTTTCCACTGCCCTATACACTATTTAACTGTCACATAAAACCGTTAATGTTGTAGGCATTTTTATTTTTCTATCAAAGGCAACAGTTTTGTAAAAGAGAAACAGTACCACTTTTCAATCAATGGAATTACTTTTCTGTTACCAGTATATCCAATTTTATCGTACATACAAATTTAGCAAAAATTTGAGAGGTATTTCTTTGGAGACCAAGGAGAAACTTGGCATGTGTTAAGTATTTTGGTAATAATTTCTTTGAAACAGTCTAGTGTCCTGATTCTTTTAAGTAGACAAACTAACTTATTGGCCAAATGCAGAAGAGGCATAACTGTATGGGTCTATGGGGGTGGACAGGAAGAGAGAAAAGAGGAAAGTGAATGGGTTTTGCCCAATTTAAATTCTAGAAGGTGATAGTTTTATTTCATTGTACCAAAATAACTTCAATTCAGCCTTTCTTACTTGCAAATATCATATCAATGAAAATGTTTATTGCTCATACTTTATGCTCAAAGTCAGAAGTATAACTAGGGCTGATGCAATCTAATGCATATATTGTATGCATTTGGTTTTCCTCCTTTAGTTCGTCATGTACCATGGTACGAGGCTTTTTGGGTGGTGAAAAAATTAATACACGAAATAAATTAATAAAAGAGAAAAATCCATAATCAGTTTCTGATGTTACTAGTAAGTCAGTGAACTTGAAAGATATTTACTATGTGGTTTTTCATAACATAAAAATAGTTTTTACTGCTTATTTTAGGGATTTTTTTTGTTGTTTTTCCATAGAGTGGTTGAAGAAGCAGTGCAAATATTATCTGTAGTTCTTGTATTTCAAGCAGTGAACCTCAGGTGACACTAAATTATTATTGATCAGAGTATTTTCTCAACATGAAGACCAGAAGGAGAATTTTCACTCTTTTGAAACGCAACCCATCTTGAAATAGAAGATTAAATACAAGGTAGTCTCCTGAAAATTAATGTGTCCTAAGAATACTTTTTGGAGATGCATGGTTATTTCTTGATCTACATTATTTTGTTCATGGTTTCTAAATGAATTGGCACAGTTTTTCAGAAGGCAGAATCTAGTATCTGAGTACCTAGTATCTAAGCTTAGGACCAATGTTTATTTTTGCTATCTTGATTTGATAGTACTGGGAAGCTGTTCCCATCTGTTTCTATCTTATGAGATTTGTCTCACCATGTGAAAAATAATGAATGTGACCAGAATGTGCAGGTTGGTGGAAAAAAATCACCTATATATTGTACTTCGATTTTAATGAAAAATGAACAGATAATATAATGAACATTGACGAACCCTCACAAACATTTTCTCCATTAAAAACTGAGATTAATAAAAGTAATTTTTAAAGAAGAAAGATATTTGTGACATAAACTTTTTTGGAACTTAGAGCATAAATTCGATACTATCAGAAGACAATCTTTCTGACTTCTAAAAGGGGAAGGGGAGAGTTTATTTTCTACAACAATTCTGGGGTTTTTTACAGTTTATAACAATATTTTATTGATTAGGGATAAAATTCATTTGAAGACCTGCTGTGGCTTATAGTTATTTTAATGTAAGAGAAAAATCTGAAGGTAAACTTTTTAATGCAGTCTGTACTGGTACACTGACTAGTAGGGTTAAAAGGATAAAAATAAACAAACAATAAAACCCCCTCCATTTTTACAACAGGAAACTTAACTAAACTTCCTTCTGTTTTTCAGTCTCCCTGGGGTTATACTGGTAAATATAGACCCTCAAAAATGTTGTTTAAAAATGGGAAGGTTGAATCTCCTTTTCAGTTTTTCCAGTCTTTTGTGCATCTGGCTACCCCAATGGCAATAAAAGGAATTTGCCCTCTCCAGCTTCTATACTAGAAAGAGAAAGGTATTTCTGCATTTCTCTCCCTATTCACTCATAGGCTGATGCAGTGAATGTATGTAGCAAAGACCTGAGCAGGTTATGTGGGATAGCACTGTTAAACTACCTATTTTGGACCTCAAAAAATAATGTTTGCCTTTTCCACTTTATTCAGCATCTTCAGAGATGGGGCAATTAACACTCTCAGGTTCTTTCTTAATTTAACAAGCTTGTTTGTCTCATTTTAATGTATTCTTTTTAAAGATCTTTTGTTATTCTGTAAAGAAAAAAGAGAGATTGTATTTCTTCTCTTTTAACTCTTGACCATGTAAAACCAGGTAGCCTGTCCAGATTTTTGTAAGACCTCAATTTTAAGGTGTTTGAATAAGCCTGATGAACATAGAAATAAATCAAAACTTTGAGGGAGAATAATTATATAGGTCTACTTGACTCTGTTTTAGAGTGTTCCTTGAATATTCAATGATTTTATTTAATGGAGATGAATCTCATTGTGGAGGTCTGTAGTACAAAGACTCTGAATTATTTCAGGTTCTGGATTTTTTTCTGTGACTGCATGAAACTGTTTTTCACAGCACTGAAAGTTATAAAATTGCATTGTATTTGGATGAAAGAAAAAAGCCTTAATACCATGTATAAAAGTATTAGTCCCAGCCAAAAAAATATCAAATTCTTAATATATCAGTCCAAAATCTACATTACATAACTCTTGTAAACAGAAAAACAAAGGCACGGGTATAAAACCAGAAATATATGCCAATGTAGAAACAGAGGATTTCACTATGAGTAGTTGGTCATATCCAAGGTTTCTCAAATGGCTGTTATTTTCTCTAGTGTATATCATTTTTAAATGGCAAGTAAAAGCAGATTACAAATTATTCTGCTAACACCAGCACCTGAAACAATAGTTAAGACAAGGATGCAGCAGTAGCATCTTTGTCCTCATCCCATCTCTCCCTGTCACCTTCCTCTCTTCCCAGCAAGTTACTCACAGAGGAGAAAAGAATATAAGAAAGATCACTTTTACATTGTGATGAGTCTGTCCAAGACACCTAAATTGGCTTTGAATAGAACTGTTCCAGGACTGAGGGAGAAAGCAGCAATAACAAATTCAGGGAAGAATCAGTTGTTCACTTGCCACCACCTTTTCTTATCTCCCTGCTCAAAGATTTACCATTTCCTTAGACATTCCACAAGATAGACTGGACAAAAGTCATCAGGTTTAATTTGGCTGAGACTAATTACTTTAGATCCCCCAAGATCTATTCAGGAAAACATGTTTCTTTTTTACATCTTTTCTACCTGTTGGAAGGTAATACCTGATCCAACTTCTTCCTTAGTTTCTATTCCTTTCCTAGTCAGGAAAATTAAATACCAGTAGTAAAGGAAATGTCTCTGCTCATTGTACAAATAATTAGGAGCTTAATTCTCATGCCAAACTTAGGTGTGTTTTCTTCTGAGCCACTTTCAAATTCTGGTTCATCAGGTTGGAAGGAATGCCTATACTTGTTGCTATATCTTTACTCTAGGTAAAAGGAAAGGAAATCTCCTTGATCCTGTTTGTCAGGATGAGGGGAAAAAAGCAGTCAACAAACCAAGAAACACCTGCCTCCTTTAGTTCTTTCCTAAAAGATATTCATTAATTCAAAAATTTGCATGTAAACCTTCCAGTATCCTCTTGCATAAATTACCCCTTGAATATCCATTATCTCTATCTGTAATCATGTTCTTGCTCTGTCAAAGCCAATAGTACATTTTGGTTTGGTTTTTTTTTAGAAAAATATAAGTGTGTTGTTTCAAACAGTGGACCTTATTATTGTAATAATGTTCTTCAGTCTAATGTTTTTCCCTTCTCCTCCATAAATATTTCCTTCTTGATTTGAATAGAATGTTTTCCTGGCAGATCTCTACTCCTAATTTGTTGTTATCTTTACTTACATTAATACTCTGTTTACAATTACCATAACTCACTCTAGCTAAAGGTTGAGGCCTGAAAAAATTGTTGTCCATCTCCAGTTTCTAAAAGTATAAATCACAGTGAATAATGTAACTTCAACTCCAACATGGAAGTATTATTTCAAATGGAATGGCAATAATGATCTTTAAATTACATGACCTGATTCTCTTCTGACTTTTATGTTTTCCTGTAAATCAGAAGTACATTTTCGGAGGCTATGAGGTTGCACTGACCTTTAATTAAAAGATAACTGCAGAATCAGCATGTGTTTTTAACACTTTCAAGCAGAAAAAAGACACAGATCCCCATGATCACAGTCTCAACTTACTTCACCTTAACAGTGGGGGGAGGCAAGATGAGGGACTGGGTATAGGTCTTGTGGCACTTCAGTAACCTGACAACAATGCCCACTTCCTCAGCCTCTTGGGTGGAAAACAACTGGTGTCTGTTAACCACACAAAACCAACAGCCCAGACACATTCTGCCCTATGGAGGTGATGACCTCCAGCGAAAGCTGGAACCTCTCGATGATTACAAGAAGGCATGGGGGGGCCCTGACAATGCCTTCCTCTCTTCTTCAGGGAAACTTTCAGGATAGAAGGGCACATGCTGTGGCATAGATTTTTTTCCAGGAACACAGTTTTATTGCAACATCATCACAATATTTATTACAACCTTATTACAACATTAATTGCAACATTTAAAATCTTACCCTGATTCTTTCTCCAACTGAAATAAAAAACCCATAATGTTTATAAATCCAAATACTGAAGCTGGAAAACATTTCTGTAGCCTTCAACATCTTGATACCTTCAGTTTTGAACATCTGACATTATTTCTTTGCATCTTATTTACTCTCTTTGGGTGGTTGTTTTTCTTCATGCAAATTTTAATTTCTTAGGTGTTATGTCATTCCAGCAGTAATGAGAGTTGGTTGCTTACTGTGGGTGGAATCTTCTGACATTTTAGTAATAAGTATCTCCACTGATTAAATGTGAATTGTTTTCTTTTAAACCCTTTGCCCAATATTTGAACTTTGGCTATGATATGGTGCATGGAAAGGAAATGGAGAAAAGAGCGTACAGAATGTAAGAGCATAGTAACTTCCCATTCTAGAGGGCAGGCTTTTGTTAGAACTATATTTATTCAAAAAACTTCATGGATAAACACATTAAACTTGCTGCTTGCAGAGCCAGGTGAAACTGGAGTTCTAGTTCAGAGGAAATTTCAGTCATTCATTCCCTGGAAAAAAAAAAAAAAGAAAAAGGTGTAATGAGAATGCAGTAATACCTATTTTCCTCTTAAATCTGAACTCCTTTCCTACTAATTACCCATACCACCCAAAGATATTTGAGCATTGTTTTTCCTTGCTAGCTGTTTTGTTTTGTTTTGTTTTGTTTTGTTTTGTTTTGTTTTGTTTTATTAATCAATGTTCCATCCTTAGACATCAAAAACTTATTTTGTCATCAATACATATTTTACCATGACAATGCCCAGATAAAAAGAAAACTGACCCAAATCTCCCAGCATGATCTTTCGTTAACATCAATATATTGACATCAATAAAGTCTAAAAGATTATGACAGTTGTGCTTTCTGTGCCTGAGAAACTACAAGGCAGAAGACAAGCTGCAATAACCATTTGGGTCAGGTCTGGTGTCAATGGAAGCATGATGAACTTTCAAAAGAAACAGCAGGCAGTTCAGGTTAGGTTCAAAAGAGGTAAGGAACAAAAAGAGGACTAGCTTTCTTGGCCTTTTGTCACACAGACAAAAAACCTCTAGCGAAGTGTTAGGAAATTCCTATGGGGATATATCTGAACTTAAAAGAAGGACATTTCAAATGCAATGTTTTTAAAAAGAATTTAAAAGGAATCTGTCACTAGAAACTTGAAGCCAGACTTCTTTCTGAAATTGCATGTCAATAGATATTTGCAGTATAGTGTGGTCAAGTTCATAGATGGTATAAAAAATGAAGATTGATTGTTTGAAGGTATCATTTTAACTATAGACTTTTTTTTTTTTCCTAAAACATTTTGTAATGTTAAAATTGTATTTAATCAGACAGGATATTTCCCGTGAAATTGAAGGCAATGCTAAGTTAAAAGAACCGCAGCTTGAATTGGCAGAAAGCAATTTAGTTATTTTTGTAGTGCTGATGTATTGCCAAGGTCACAAACAAGAGTGATTTATACAGGAAACATGGGTTAGAAAGTCTGTTTAAGGGAGCCATAAATACTTTGCTTAGATGTGCCCAGATGGATTTATTTCTTCCATCAGCTGAACTGAGAAATTATGATTTACCAGTAATCTTATTGCACAATTCAGTGATAGTGTTTGATAACTTTTCTTGAAAAGAAATTATTCCCTCTATATTCTGCAAATTAAACTGATAGTCAAAGGAGATAATTCAGAATTTTAAAAGATGTCATGGAACTCTGCTTGTGCAAGGGACACCTGCTAAGGAGTGCCCAGCACAATAGAACTATGATCTGAAAGGGTCAAAGAAGGCTTTTACATAGGTGGCTGTTAACGGCAATGTCCCCTAAGCATTAGATAAACAAGGGCTAAACACTTAACAGAGCTTAAAGAAAAATAAATTATCACACATAATGACACCCTTCTTTATCAACAATATTTTTGAAACATCTTTTCTTATGATTACATCTTTATGTTGAGAAATGTTCCACTACCAAACTTAACCAAATACTACCTGTAACCCATCAGTTTTTACTAATTTTGCTAGGATTTAGTCAAAATGTCGGAACTGATACATTTAAGGCAGAAAATGATAAGCATTTGTCTTGAAAACCTCAGTATGAAAAGATCCCCAGATTGGAATTGCCTCTTTCATCTTCTTACTATTTTGCTTAATGGTGAAACTCAGGTTCCAGTTTTGTGCAGCTAAAATCAAAGGCAGCTGGGTTGCATTGCTGGTCTTGGCATACAAAGGAAACAAGGCACTCATTCAGAAAAGCACACAGCTTAAACGGTTGCCTTTGCTTCAAGTACAATATTCTAATTTTTCAAAGCTTCTCCAAGTCTGAGGCAGGAGACGAGCTGGTGTGAGAGGAAGGAGATTGTCAAGTGTCCTGCTAAATGGGTCTCCCTCAGAGAAAAACAAAACAAAACTGTAAATGATCACCTGGAAACAACCATAGCCTCCCCTCTCTAGGCTTTCCAAAATATCCTAGAGGCAGGAAGATCAACCTCAAGAGAAATTACTGAACAGGTGGCAGGAAAGAGAAAAGCACAACTATTTACTTCAGAGTTTAAAAGATATTCACTCTTAGGGACTTCAGAAATAAGGAAAGCAATGATGAATTCCAGACACATTCAGGGAGGGGAGGAAAGAAGTCAGACAAATGAACATGGTAGAGATTGCCATCTGTCCATAACAAGTAATTTTTAAATGAATAATTCAAAAATAAGCATTCTTAGGTGGAATAAGGTTAGTAAAAAAACTTCATTTTTACAAGAAAAGAAACTTAACCTCTATATCAAGAAAAAAAACAAAGGGTTGAATTTTCCAAAGCTGTTCTTCCTTCTTTGTTTGTTCAGGAACACAAATCAAGCACAACCAAGCTTGTGAACTGTGAAGAATCTTAGAGTATACAGATTGTAATGAAAACTTGTTCTTCATGTTGTTTGAATGAGTTTTCCTCTCTAGCTAAGAGCATCACATATGCTGACTAACATACCTTTTGGTTAAATTCAAGTCGTTAGCCAAGAGAACACAGCAGACAGGAAAACATGTATGGGAACAAGAACAACAAATCAGTTGATAGTATTTTGAATCAAGTAATGTGTTATTCTAAAACTTTTACTGCAAAAAGAAAGCTTGCTGCCAAAATGTCTGTGACATATTCCTGTATTAGACAGTATTCTCTCTTAGAAGAAAACATTTTCAGAGGAAAATGAGGAATAAAGCAAGAGCAATGACAATAAATAACTAAAATTAATTTTCCTTTCTTCTTTTTTCCTTTCCCATAGCTCCTCTCTGAATGACATTTTCATTTCTTCAGTACCCACTTTCCCACTCTTATGTTTTCTTTTACTGACACTATTCTTTTTTTCTTTTTTTCCTCACATGCCTTACTCTCCATTCAATAGACACTGTTTTCCTCCAACAAAACCTCTTACACATACTACAAAAATTCCTGCAATGACTTTGAATCCTTGAGGTGGACAATGTTGGGTAAACAGTTGGTAGCACTAGTCTCAGAGGTGACCATCCCCCAATAGGAAATGAGAAAAGGACAACCGACACTTTTCTACCATGAGAGGAAAATCTGATGTCACTACTCTAGTTGAGAATTGTGATCTTTTGGCAAAAAAATCCCACACAAGATTATAATTAATCTAGTGTAAATACGAATGCAATTTCCTCTCTATAAAATTGTTTTTCTGTTTCCTCTGAATTCACAGAATTATTCCAAGGCTGATGTTCTGGGGAGGTGGTAGGTCACAGGTAATTTTAATCCTAATGTAAATACATATAAAAAGGGAAAAGCAAATAAACCATTTGTTTTCTTGAACAAAGTAAAATTACAAGGGCACCAGTTGAACTGGAAAAATAAGAAGCAGAAACAACCACTTGAGAGCTAATAACTAAGGTTTAAAATGCAAAAGTCTTATATTGCCATAGCTGATCCATTACTGATACTAAGATGATAAGTCTGCTTATCATTATTTTGATTAATGAGAATGAGTTTTCTGCTCTTAGTTATGGCCCTTTCGGGGACCACCCTCTTTAATTTTATAATTTCTGAATATTTTTCAGGACCCTGCCTGTGCAATCTTGGAGGAGCATGCTAAAGGGCACCGGAGGAAAATTCCTTGCCCAGGATCATTAAAAAAATCTCCCTCAAGCAGATAAAACCAAAGAGTATATATTTACTGGAACTCCAGGGACCTTGTTTAGTGTCAGAATCATATCATTGAGAAGATTTCCATAGTGTAGACTTGAACAAATTGGAAAGCAAGATGCAGTAGTAACACACTTCTGATATAACAAATTGCTCTTTATTTAAAGTTACTTTTTAAATGCGAATAAGATTTTAAAGCCTGTCAAAGATTGCATGCAAAGATAAAAATAAAGAAGTGCCAGGAACAAAAATGTTCTTTTTCTCTTCCTCTGAATTAATTTGCATGTCAGTCAAAAAATCTGTCAATGCATATGCAATCTAAGCAGCATTACTTACACTACTAAAAGCATAGGAAAAAGAAGAACAAGAAGAACTGAAGAAGAGGAAAGCGACAGCTGTGATGAGCAAGGATTCTTCCCCATCTATAGTAAGTATTCAACTATAACAATACACCCAAAGATGGTGAAGAAATGATGACAGAACTGTCAATTATAGCTGAACAGAGTGTAAATAGAGAGACGAAATCTGCTGAGCAGAACTGACACCAGGTGGTAGGGCTTCTCTGTTGACCCACCCTACAAGGCAAAGCACAAACCTGTTGAGCAGCAGGGATCCCACTAGCTTGTAGCAGTGCTCTGCAGCTAACAAAGTGGTGGTGGGAGCAGCTCTCAGCAGGGAAAAGGCTAGAATAAAAAAGGACCTAATGGGAAACAGTAAACACAAAAGGTGTTGGCTGAGATGCAAGTTAGATTATTGATTGCTACATTTCAAATTCATCTGAACTCCAGGAAAGGAATGAGTTTGGACACTGATTCAAAGTCCCATTTGCCCAAGTGAAGAAGAGGTAAAGATTCAGGTTGGTTAGAGGTTTTTGCAGCCTATTTATAGGTGACTTTCAAGTAAATCTTTAATTTGAAATTTTCCTTCATAAAAAAAATCCATTCTGTTTTTCAGCATTTGATGTGAAGAGCACTGAGAGATAAATGAGTGCTTTTCACAATTACTATTAATAAAGCTAAAGCTACCTTTTAATCAAATCCCACAAACTCCTCTATTTTGAATCTGAAACCAGACTAATTCAGGCTTTGCATGTATGAAGAGCCCTTTAGAGCAGTATCAGCTTCCCTTCAGTTCCCATTAGGTTCATCTTGAACATGATCAGCAGCTCTGCACAATACTTAAGGTGGGACAGAATTCAGCTTCGGCATTGTCCTAGGAGAAAGGAACAGCAAGGAAGAGGGGAAGGAAAAAAACAAACCAACAAACCAACACAAAAAAAACCTTAACAGCAGTTTTGTCTTTATAACAAGCAGCTGCAACTGACTGCATGCAGAAAGAAGATTTGTTGAATAATGAGTTCCTATTTTTCACACATATTGACATACTGAAAAGAATTGTACTCCAAGTACAGATTTGGAGGTACCAACCCAGGCAGCTAGCATCGCCAGCATACTGGGCTAGCATTTTAGGTTACAGGTATTATAACACCGTGAAAAATGAAACATGTTAAATGTTGTTTCTTCCAGCCATTAAGATTTCATCATTTTGAGCTTGTTGCTCAGACAAAGAGAGATAAGCCTTTCTTCCACAAACCAGCAAGGGATTGTCTTCTCAGTCAAATTCTGTCTAAAGAAATAATGTTTCCTGTGATGTTCTTCTTAATTCACTTCTTCACAACACTCAGCCTTTATATGGGAGATGTGGCTTTGTTTCTCTGCCTTGAATGACCAGTCTCAAACTCCCATTTCCAACCTAGAATGAAGTGCCTTACTCTGACTGCCATTCCAGACTTCATAGAAAAAACTCAGATTCTTCTGCTAATGTTTTTGCAAAATAGATAGACTTTATCTTTGAGGTAGAAAATCTACAGATAAGGATATCAAGGAATTCACCAGCAAATTGAAGGTACCTGATATTCATTCTCTGCTTCAGCACCTTTGGAAATCTTACACTAAGTAAACTATGAATAAAATACAAATACAATAACTGGATACTATTGGAACTAAAGAGGTCCACCATACCAGATCAGTTTGTGCATATTTGCTTATTTCTTCTTTCTCTTAGTGTGCTAATTTTGTCAACAACAACAACAAAATTTAAACTTACAACATGGTTGATTAGGCAGACAACTGAACAGCAAGACATCAAAGTTTGTTCCCTTAAAAATAAAGTTAGTGCTCTGAGAGGGGCATTAAAAAGGTAAAGGAAATGGATCTACTGTCTCTTTTTTCAACTCTGAATACATTTTTTGCAGTTCTGCTCCATGATCAAAGAGATGCCTAGTGCCTATTCTTATAGCATTTAGGCGTTAGTAGCTCAGCATGAAGCTACTCAGCCTTGAGTGGACTCAGACCTCTGTGGCAGGAAGAAGGAGACCTTACAGTGTCTAACAGTGAGGCATCTGGGCATTTCCATACTCCAGTATCAGAAGGAATGGGTTGCTGAGGACTCCAGCTTTGGCCTTCAACACTTTGAAAGCAAGTAAAATTGTGTTCTTGTAGCAACAGAAAACAAAGTTCCATATACATGTCTTTGGTAGTAAGGATGATTTTAAAATGAAACTTCTCTTACAGTCTTTCCCCGATATGTCTAAGTGGTCCTGACATCTAGTCTTGCTTGGGATGATGCAAAAGAGGAGGGATGGTGGCTGTCAATGTTTTATTATGTCTTCTGGATTCTTTTGAGATTAGTGATTGCGCGCTGGTTTGGATGTGCCTTTTTTACTCTTTCAGAGCTGATGGTGATTAGGAAGTTTTATTTCTCTAGTATATCTCATCTCCATGAGTCGCTATCATTTGCTTAATGTTTCTTCTCTTATCTGGGTGTCATAAAGCTCCAGTCATGTCTCACCCTCTTACCACTGCTTCCTGATGGCTTGAGGCTTTTGAGCAAGCAGTTGTCTTCCCAGTCCCAGAGGTGCTGAGAAGCTGCATGGTAATGCTCCCAGATCTTGATAACTTACTAACGTATATGTTGTCCAACTGTGTCATTCCTACATCTCTTCTTCAAGTACTCCTGCCTAGTGTTGCCACAGTCATTCAGATAGTCCCACTCACACCTATTTTAGTGTTTGTGTTACAGAACTCTTCAGTGTAAGGTCAGAAATGATGACTCAGATAATACCTTCTGAGCATCTAAGTTTTACTGTGAAATGTTTTTTAGGGAATCAGAAAAGACAATTAATGAGAAAGAGAACTGCATGGCTTTATGCCTTCTTCATTAAATCATTCTTGATTTCATTAGACCATTCTTAATTTTAGAGGCTGCAGAGATTTAGAGAAAAATTCAGTCATCAATAATAAATACTAAAGAGGGTGGAGTTAAAAGATGCAGGCAGGGCAAGTTTCCTGAAAGTAAGATTTATAAATAAATTCAAAACAATTAGAGTTCTGTTATTGTTATGTTAGTGTTTCATGACATAGGTGAGTCCTAATCTCTCCAGTTTCCCCATTGTGGTGACAGACACTAGGTCTGGGAAAGGAGCACAAGTGTATGTTAAAATGCTGCTGCAATTCGCAGTGCAAACACAATATAAAAGACTGGACCACTGGTCTGGATGGAAGTACATCCAAACAGAATTGTTGAGGGAAAAACAAACAAACAAACAAACAAACAAAACCTGTGCTGGTGGTGTGTAAAAATCAAATGCTCTGATGCAATTTATGGTAAAAATAAATACTGAGAACACATTAAACACTGGAATTATTTCTTGAATATGTCTCTTTCTGCTTCTTAATGCTCAGCAGGCTCCTACCTTTGTTTTGGTTTCGTTTGTTTTTTTTCCAGGCTTTCTCACCTCCCACATAAAAACTCACTACTAATTTATTTTCAATCCTTTCAGCTCTCACTTGCTTTTTTTCTGGAATATATTTTTGCCTATGAAGTATTGTTTCGCTGAATTGAAACATTCAGATAAGTGCACTGATTTTTTTTTTTTTTTTTAAAGAAGCATTTTCCTCGTGTTGAAATCAGGGTGCTATAATTTTTAGAAATGTTGATTTATTACTATAAACTTTTCAGAATATATGTAAATATAATTCAAAGCTTAAAAAACCCTATGAATTTGGATATTTTTCTTTAATTTTAAGATAATATTACATTTTAATTTTCAGGAAATTTCAAAACATAAAATCTGATCTCCTTCCTGAGATCTATACATCTAGAAACCACACACAAATGTGTTGAATTTATCAATGTTAATTATATTAATGCATTTCTTGGAAAGGAAACAAAATACATATATGAATATTGGTGAAAAAGTAATAAACTCCACTTTTCTAAAGTAGGTCAGATAGTCAATGAGTTAAATATAGCCTCAATTACACATAAATATGTGCAGCCTTAAGTAAGACTTATGCTGAAGTCAGTAGAACTACTCAGCATGCAGTCAAGTATTTTAGTATGAAGACCTTGCTGTCTTGGGATTAGGGCTGCAACTCAGCAAAAGAAGTATGAACTGCCCTTTTTTATTCCAAGGATTAAAAAATAATAAAAAAAAAGGTAAATTTAAAATTAATGATATTTTGATCCATAATAAAACAGCACAGATCAAATTTTTTTTGCTCACATGCTTGAACTATGCTGCCTGAAGATATGTATCTCTTCATCAGCTTCTAGTGAACACATGCCATGACAAGATACTGTGATTTCAGTACTGATTTTAAAAGGAAATATTGGTGCATTTGTGGCAAAAGTCTAAGTCATTCCATCCAGATTTATAAATTTACACTCTTTGTCTGAACAGATGTTTGCTATCTATATAGAGCACCCATTAATCTGCCACTTACCATAAAGACTTTAACAAAGTTCTTAAGGACACTGTATTTGAACAGCTGAAAAGTTGTTACAAACTTCAGTTTGTTGACAAATTTTAAAATCCCTCAAAAAAGAAAAACTGTTTTAAGAAGTAGTGTATCACTTCTAAGAGACTTCCAGGTAAGTGGTCAATGACAATCATCACTGCCATACTGTATTGTAGAGCAGAGTAAGAAACAAAGAAGGAAGTCCACGTACTCTTTCCCTTCCTCTCAAAGCATCATGTATCACCACAGATTATTTTAGTACAATAAAACAGAAATGCATCCACAATTTAGGGGAAAGGGAACAGATAGCTAGTACCTTGGACAAACCAGGACTTGAGAGAAAATGAAAGTGAAGTGCAGGATCAGACAAAAGGAGTATGAACATTAGTACTCATGCACAGAGCAAAAAAACCCTCAACTCTGAAAGTCTCTGAAATATCCACATTTATCCATTTTATCTGTTTTGAACTATGGAGGACTTTCTCATTGCTGGGAAGCCACCTTGCATTCCAGAAGAACTGATGTACATCTCCAAACTCCTGTTTAAAATTAGAAAAAAACATTCCTTCTAGGTTCAAGTGATTCAAGTGTTAATCATCTATTTGATCAACTGTGGTTTTTTTCTCCTTACACATATGTAAAGGATAAAAATGGAGAAACTAAGTATAGAAAAATTCTCTGCTCTCCTGTTGCCATCCCTAGAATTTAGCATAGTTATTCTATAAAGAAGTAAAGTTACAAAGCCAAATAAGTATCACAGTAAGGACCTTAAGACATACTAATCACCATACTTAAGATGCAACACAGTTACCCTGTGATGTTTCTTTCAACCAAGAAGCCATTTAAACACTTTTTTCAGAGGATGGACCTTTTCATAAAAGAATACATCGAACACAATGCAAAAAGCTTTCTGGGAAGAATTTCAAAGATGTCAATTTTTTTTTTTTTTTTTTTTTTTTTTCCTAGTATTTGCAGTAAATGTATGTTGTAGTTTAAACTGGCAGGCAGCTAAACGCCAGACAGCTGTTTGCTTGGTCCCCCCTGCAGGTGGAACAGAAAAGGACAGAAAAGGAAGGGAAAATAATACTAATAATGATGACAAAAAATATACAATATGAGTGATGCATAATGCAATTGCTCAGCACCTGCTGACCAGTGCCCATCCAGCCCCTGAGCAATGGCTGCCACCCCAGAGCCAGCTCCTCCCAAGCTCTCCCCACTTGTTCAGCATGACATCATATGGTAAGGAATATCAGTTTAGGTCAGCTGCCCTGTCTGTGTCTCTTCCCAGCTTCTTGTACACCACCAACCTCCTCACTGGCAGAGCAGTATGAGAAGCTGAAAAGCCCTTGAATACGTGTAAGCACTGCTCAGCAACAACTAAAACATCAGTGCATTATCAACGTTATTCTCATCCCAAATCCAAAACACACTACTGTATCAGCTACTAGGTATAAAATTATCTCTATCTTAGCCAAAACCAGGACAATAGATCTACTTTCTTTTCATGTAAGATAAAAGTCAAGATGTGTTTTCCTTCCTGCATCATAGTCAGTATATCTTGGTTCCATAGGAAACTAGAGCCCTTATTGTAACAGGAAGGCTGAAAATGTCTTGGCAGTGGGAACATACCCTGTGAAGAAGATGTTCTTCATCCAGGGTCAGCATTGCTGAGAAGGAATTGATGGGATTGTATAAGATTGTGTAAAAGAAAAAAGCAATTCCTGTTGTATACTACATGATTCATTAACTGTGTCTTGAGAAGACCTTTCAAAGGAAGGAGATGAGGGAAAAAATTGTTTGCTCATTGGAGAATCTTAACGTTAAAAATGCATCACAGAGTACAGTCAGCTGTGTATTTAACAGTTTGAAAACCTCAGCTGCAGCTCACCTTTAGACATAGGTACACAAATCCTGAAACCATTGTGAACTGGGTGAGCAAATCTCTTGTTGTACATAGCCCATAATAATACATATTAATACAGAAATATTAAAATAACCTCTGATTTTGAGAAGAATTTCACCTGTGGAAAATCATATGGAAAATATGGCCATAAGAGAGACTGATATGGCAGTTCCAACTCACATTTTTTGTAGACAGAGCTAAAACAAGGCATCCAGTTATCCTTTGTGATCTTTTGCTTCATGTACTATCTCTAGTAACATAAAGAAGTGATTAATCATATAAAGGAATTTGAACCAAAAGGGAGTCTGACTTCCATATAAATTGCACGTGTAACAGTTGATTTGGAAGCTGGAATGTTCTATTCTGCTATGATTTTATTGAAGTATTGTTACAGGTTTTACCACTGTTCCTATCTTTCTAAATCCTGAGTGTTTTGCTGGATCCCAAATTCACAGACAATGCTTCAAAGACAATGCTTTAAAGCACTCTGGTGCAAGACATTCTTAAAAGTTCCTAAGAAGAAATTAAATTATTTGTACTCCCTATCATTCTGTATTGAGTGGCATGATTATGTTGTATTTTATGTGCAGTGAGCTTTAAAAATAATCATGATGATATGCAAGAGCAGTCTGGCATCTCTTGGAGATATTGTTTAAATAGTGTCAGTAGACGAGAAACCATAAGCAGCTGAAGAGCTTGTTCCGGCACTGACATTGAGATGCAGTTCATGAAGGATGGAGTTCAGTTATTGAAGAGGAACCATTGGAGCAAGTAAAATGATGATGTGACATCAGAGCTGAAGCAGCTGCAGATGGAATAATCCAAGAGGACAATACATATGCTGAGGCAGGAGTGATTGTCAATAGAGACAGCTTGTCGTGTTATTTGGATGCCAGTTCTATAGCATGTGTTTGCTTGTTTGCTGTGTCAATGGAGACAATCAAGCAGCTTGTTTGGGAAGTTCAGCATTACCTGTCTTAATTGTGTTAGGAGAAAGACATAAGATGTTGCAGGCAATGTGAACTGAAGGGAAAACAAACAAGAAATAATGTCAAACTAATCATGTTTTCAGATAGCTTTTGAAATTTTGGCTACCAAATACTGACCTTGTTAAATAAAATCAACTATTATATATGACTCCACCCTCTCTCCTTACAAAGGCATATTCATAAATATCCACATTTTTTCAGATTCCCATTAAAGGAAAAAAAAATGCCAAGGAACATCAGGGGAAAAAAAAAAAAAGTAAAAAAGACAAACAGAGAGAATGTTATTGTGCTTAACAGTGAGTGGATTATTTTTCTAAATCAAAAAGTAGGCTAGAATCTAAATAAAAAGTAATCCAGTTTAACACTGGCATCACTTTTACCTCCCTCTGTGGTCTTTCTCTCTCACATTTCACTCTTACTGTCATAGCAGCTCATTTCCATATGGGTTTTTTTTAACCTTTTCCTTATCATTCTTTGGATCTTTGATCTCTTTTGTCTGCCTAATCTAAATTACCTCACATAAGCTTAATGAATCTCTTCTGTGCTATTTGAAAGTAATTTTACTGCCATATGTTCGTGAAGTGCAAAACTTGTCTTAATGCAGTGCCATTGTGAATGGATTTGTTGACCCTGTATTCTTGCAAAGCAGGAGCCAAAGATTTGCTTTCTGAACAATATTAAGACCAAGCACCCATATGTGTTGAGCATCTGCATTTCTTGCTCAACATGTGTTGCTGTTTCACTCCTCTGCAGGAGCAGTGTATCAGGAATATTGCTCACCTCATCCAGGAAATCTTATCTTTGTGGACTTGAAGGCTAGGATTTCCAACACAAAAAATGTTATGGCTTCCAAAAATTAAACCTCTACAATTAAAACACACATAGTAGGAAGACAGTAGACATGATACCTTTCTCCATTTTTATAGCTGTACAAAATTGGTAAGAATGCCAGTCAAGGCATGAAGAGCAAAAGTGGGGAGCAATCAACACAGAGACAACAGAAGACTTTCTTATCACAAAATAAAAGTGATACAGAGAGAAAGAAAGAAAAAAAAAAAAAAAGAAAAGGAATTAGCTATAAGCTTCCTTCTAACCATTCAGAAAGATGAACCATACTTCAAATCTGGAAATTTCTTTCTTGGAAGCACCGACGGTACTGATTAGAAGGAAAATCTTTTATAATGATGACTTGTGGACTTAGGTTAAAAAAAAATAAAAAAAAAAACTTCCAGTTGCTCAAAAAGCATATAAGAGGATTCCCATTTAACGTTTCCTGAAAAGACAAGGCATGCATTTTTGAGACAGAGTATGAAATATACAATATTAGATCAAAACAAACTTCTTTGAAGAACTTCTCCACAGTTGCCAATTAGGAGTCAGAATGCAAGCTGAATGACAACCTCTACTACAGCATTCAGAAATAGGAACAAAATTCAGTAAACTGTGACACCTTTAGCTTGGCAATATTACAGTAATTCAGAGTTACATATTTTGTTTTTCTATTATAGTACAAGCTGTTTCTCTGTAACTAGTCAAAGAGCAAACAAATATCTGCACACTGTATGTCATTCATTTAATTTGTTATGATTGTAGAATACCTCATCAGGAAAGTGAATACATAAGTAATGAAAACATTAACTGTCATCGAGGGATTTGAAATACACAGCTTGTAAAAATGTGCCATCTGATTGTTTAGGGGCAAATGTGAACAGGTAATGTAAAGACACTGCAAAGGTTTTGAAAAAAATAAATTAGTGAGAGGGAAAGAAGCAAAAAAGGAAAGATTGACAAGACATATAAATGGATAATAAAAAAAAGACATTTTTATTTCATTTGTATAGGAGTTTAGAAGTGTATCAAGACATTCTTCTGTGGTATAGTAGAATGAAGAACTTGGATTGGTAGGACTACATACTGGAAGTAAGTGACAGTAACCAAAGAATAAAGTTAACATGTCATTCTGTAAGCACAATATTAAATGTTACTGTATGTGCTCTGTTTTATATGACCTTTTAAAACCACGCAAGAGGGAACTATGGGAACCAAGAGGCAAAAATAAATAAATAAATAAATAAATAAATAAATAAATAGAATAGAATAGAATAGAATAGAATAGAATAGAATAGAATAGAATAGAATAGAATAGAATAGAATAGAATAATGAAAGCTCCAGTTGGTGTGTTAAACTAGGAAGATTACAGCTCTTTCAGGGAAAGCACCATTTAATTTTGTAGTCAAACAAATCACTTGCCTGCACAATTAAGGCAGTGTTCATGATCACTTTACACAACTACTGGCAAGAATAAAAAATAAACAAACGATGTTTCTATTTTAAAATGGTAACTTTTCCTCATCTGGGAAGAATTTAAAAAGCAGAACAATACACAAGCTGCAGAACACTGAAAATGTCCAAAATGTAGACAGTTCAAATGAGGGTCAGACTATTACAGGAGATTATTTTTTTCCCCACAGGACAATAGATATGAACAGCATTTCGCAGAATATAAAAGAAGATAAAGTCTTCACTATATAGTACTCAAGGTTCAGATCTTGCAGTCCTTTTTCACAGGAGGAATCCCATTGGATTCAATCATTAAATGTTCATTCACTCAAAACCCTTGGGTTATTGGTAGCCCTTTCACTTGGCTTTTGAAGAAGTTTTTTGCACAGCTCAGCTTGAGAACTGCACAGAAAATTGAGAATTACACCATGTGCATGAAAAAAGATATGAAGTTCAACCTCCAAATGATCCTTTAGCAGTTTCAGTTGGTCTGATGAAGAACACAACTCAAGAGTAAGCTATCTGTATCACTTAGGGATATCTCTCACAAGGCTAAGCAGTATAAGTTCTAAGTCTACAGATAGCTGATTTTGATAAGTAGACCAAAATATATAATATCTAAGTAGAATATTCAACAAAAAATATTAAGATCCCATTTCATGGCATTAACAACTGCAACCTGATGTTACTGCTTTGCTAGTATTTAGGTTCAGGAAAGTAACTAGTTAATGACGGAGAAATAGTTATCCACTTCTAAATTTACAGGCAAAACGGACTTAATGATAAAATATTTCAGGGTCTTGTTCATCTGTTACACCAGTGAACATTTTTTGTTTGTTTTAGCCTACAGTTTAAATACTAAACTGGAATCTAATGTTTAGTCCAATATGACTCCAGTTTGCACAGATTATGCAATTTATTCACTTGCCTTTCCTACTCTATGTAGGACATATCTATCAATTAGAAGATATCTACCACTCTTCTGACTTCTGGGAATTGTGGTAAATGGCATTCTCAGGATAAATTAAATACTCACAGTCATTTCTTGGGCTAATATTAATTTCTCAAGTAAGATCCCAAGCACAAGGTAACAGCACTGTCTTCATTCTTATTCCTTCACCCACTTGTACTCTTACGCTTTCTAAGTCACTGGTTCACTGAAAGGCTAAGTACTCCATGAAAAGTGAAATAGCTACAGCAGGAAGAAAAAAGAACATCCCTGACCCAGGTCAGCTTAAAGTTACTTTGGAAGATGTAAGTGGAACTCTCTTTAGGCAGGGGAAGGAATCAGAGCCTGTTTCCAAACCCTGTGTTGGCCCTTCAAATCACAGGCTGGTAAAAGAAGCAGCACAGGTCAGTCTCAGATTTTAGGAAGTGGAAATGCAGAAGGGATGCTTTTCGCCTCCCCAGCAGATTTCATCTGTGCATTATGTCATACTTACACAACTCTTCCTCTTGGATCATGGCTACTGAGACATTTCTCTGAAATAAAGAGACACGACCTCTTGCTTCATTTTCAAATGAGGTACCTTAGACACTGCTTTTTGGTGCAAAGCTTAGGTAGAAATTTATTTCTTATCTTACCACTGCATGAAAGATCTGTGGTAATCTTGAAAATCATAAGCTGGTTTCTTAAAAAAAAATCACATTATAAGGGATTTTTTAGGCATTTTGTGGGGCTGTTAATCCCAGAGTTGTAACTTTTACAAGAAGATAATCAGCTTCAAGGTCAGGGTCTGTGTTAGAATTATATTTTAGGTTCCAGTTTAAGTTTAGATCACCTGACATCTAGAACTGTTAGCCTGGACACAGGTGAGCAAGTACAGGTTTTGGCTGAGTTCAGGACCAGAGCAGGAGATGAACCAGAGCTCTCGTCATCTCTCAGTGAACATGTCAAACAGCATGTCTTTTTGTAGTGCGGATGCTGAGCACATTCCCTGTCAGCCCAAGTCTGCTGCTGTATATCAGTCTGTGCTTTATAGAGACATTTGGCTGATGCTAACAGACAAGTTGTTATGGGCTCTTTCTTCAAGTGACCTGAAGTGCTAGCATACTCAATAGGAAAAGTAAACAGCTCAAATTCAAGCTGTTAAGAAAATCCTCTGTGTTTACTGCAGTCAAGCACTGGCTATTAAGGCTATGCAAAGCTCTTGAATGATCAGAAAGTACATATGCTTTATGAAATGTTCAGGTAGTTAGATGCCAGGGTATCTAAATTTGCTTGCAGTCTTGTGTCCAATGGAGAAACTCTTGGTGAACAAGCAAGAAGAGTAAAAGCCTAGTTGGTAAAAGGAGTAACACACCTTCGCATGAGACATGTTTAACTATTTCTTAGTCATGGAAAACAGAGAGGCCATAATTTTTATTAATAGCCTAACTTGCTCAGCACTTTGGGCACAATACTATGGAAAATGTTACTTTATCAACTTTGCCCCTTTGTATCATGTTCTTGAAGTTGAAGGATACAGCAATTTGTATTTTTTTTTTCATGACATGATGCAGCTTTTCTTCCTTGAAGGTGCGAATTAGACCCATAGAGAAAGAAATCACATAATTTCGAGCAAGAAGAGAAAGATTTCTGAAAATCAACCCTGTGGCTTAACATATAGAATTGAACAAGGTGTGACATTTGTATTTTAAATGTTCTGAAATAGAAGTTTGCTAGCTTAAAACTTAGCTAAGATGACCCAAAGCCTGCTGTGCTGACCCAGTCAGAACTAGATGATCCAAGCTCAGCAGACTGTCTAGAAAAACTTATGGCATAAATTTGAGACTGGTATAGAGATTATTTACTCTATTTAACAATGAACACACAAAAATCTTTAGCATTATATCACAATGATAAAATATTTTATTTTTCTCTCATTTTTTGTTACTGCCTTTTAGATAATTTCTTTCCTTGGTTCAGTGGGTCTTTTCCTTTTGAATTATTATACTATCTTATTAAAGTATCCCAGAAATTTGTGACTGTGCCTATAGAACAGAACAGTAAGTCCTTGACTAGAATTTAAAATTCTACCAATATTTAGATGGAGTTCTCTTTAATGTTCTACTTGAGTTTTCCATTTAATCTCATTCTAGCTCCTAAATTTTATTTAAGCTACAATGATATTTCATGATGGTAAGCTGGCAGAATCCATCTTTCTCTACATGCAGTAGCTTTTATCATTGGTTAGAACTAATCAGCAAAAAGTTTTACTCGGGTGAAGTTGAACACAATTTTAAAGCATAAAACCTGAAACAAAAATATCAATAACAGCAATGCCTTTTGATGATAAAATATAGTCCTAAATGGTGGGTAAAATAAAGAAACAAACAAAACCAAACCAAAAAAAATCCCCATCACACCACCTCATTTCAACTTACAGAGAAGACAGAAAGACAGTAAACTAACTCCAAGTATAAAACCTCCATTTACTTTGAAAAACTTTTTAAGCTAAGAACATATTTGCAGAATTCAAAACATAAGCAAATTCAGTTATTCATCAAATGGCAGAAAATTTTCTTTTTAGAAAGATATCTTGTTTATGTCATTATATAAGAAATAGCTTGTAAAAAATGGTATGATGGATCTTCACAGCTGTTCAATTCAAAATAGAAATCTAACACATGTCTACCTGAAACATTTTCTTCCCCTATCCTTCTCCTGCCATAATTCAGAGTACAGTGCTTGCACATAGCAAACATTAGAAACTTACATGGAAAGTATATGATTTATATCTCCTAAATACCATTATTTAACATCCTTTTTATTTCATTTCATTCCATTTCATAACACAGCTTTTCAATTCCATTTTATAGTTTTACTGTGTTTGGTTTTCCCTTTGTAATAGAACAATCTGAAGTTCAATTTCAAAGGAACAGATCATGATGAATGTCTGGTTTTTATATGACTGTAACATTGAAGTACAACAATATTTCACATCAAACATAAAGCAATGCACACTTTCCTGTTTTTCCTCTTAAAATCATAATATTTCTTAGTTATTTATTTCTAAAGGAAGAGTTTTGATCCAATTATTATTTTGTTGGATGCTGATAGGAAGCAACAAACTTGAAGCAACCAAAGATGTCTGAATTGATAATGCTGTACCAAAGACAACTCAGAAAAAAAGCCTTGTAGTCCACAAAAAACATATCTAAAATAAAGGACCCCATCATTAGTCAGCCAGAAGGAAGCATCTCTGTGTATGGACCTTATTCTTGTGTGCTGAACTCACTGGGAGTGCTTAGGTGAGGAATATACTTGCTTGTGAAAGTACTTGTTGTTTCAGATAGTATGAACACAGTATCCCTTGCAGTCCTACCACCCAGTCTAATGTCTAGTAAACTCTTAACCTTGTGAGGTTTTACCTTCCATTTTCATTCACTGTCCTCAAGCTGATAAAATAAGGATGCTGCTGGGGGAAAGTGTCATGGATGCCAGGTGGCAGAACAAGAGTTATATAGTAGTTCAGTTACAAGAAGATCACTAGAATTAAATGATATATGAAATTGGATCTGTGCATTTGAGGTTTACCTTTGCAGTACATATACTCCCTGATTAATCATCATCTCGAATGATTACTTCTGAAGGAAAAATTAAAGCAGAATTTTCACCAACATTTCTTATTTGCTTCATTTGGAAATATTCACTCCAGTAACCCTGTTTGCTGGATGCTTGGACGGGAAAATGACATTTGGGGTGCAAAAATAATCAAAGTGAATTCAGTTAAAACTCAAGTGAGTGACTGTAGTACACTTTTCTTAGCATCTATTCAACTAGAAAGGGAAATCTAATTTCAATACAAAAGCCTTTCAGATGAAATAACCAATCATGAAAATCAATACTGAAACAGATGATGCATACTTTTTTAATTAAAAGACCATTGTGTAATCAAAGCTGAATTCCTCCTTTTGGTTAAAGAAAGGTTTAAATTATTTAATATCAGCATAATTCTACATTTGTGTGATTATTATTTCAGAATTATTATCTTCTGGGTGAGAAAAATAGATGGTTATTATTATAGTTAACAGTTTTATATGTAAATATTGTTTTAGTAAAAAGAAAAATTCAAATCAAATTTACCACACATTTTCATGTATATATTACAAACAAATAAACAAACAAAAAAAGATATTTCCTATTGTAAAGGTTTACTATAATACAAAGTATCTGTCAGAAAACTAGAGTGTCTACAACTACAGTTTCCTTAACCACACAAAAGAACCACGCAGTTTTATGAACCCATGATTTCTCAATTTTTTCTGGGTATGGGTATCTTACATTGATCAAAAAGAATTTACACAAAAAAAAGGAAGGCTTTTTTTCCTTTTTTTTTTTTTTTTTTTTTAAACTGACCAACAAGATGAATTTTACCTTTCATTTTCTCCTAGATGGCATATGCTAATGACCCATTAGCAAAAACAACTAAATGCTGAACAATACGTAGTGCAGAAACCAATATGTACAAAATGCAGAAATGTTTACAAAGTTGTAAGCAAAATAAAATTACTTTCAAAATCTCAAATAAAATTTATTAGTGAATCGTAGATGTTATGTTGTGTAAAGGTACATTGGATACGGGTATTTGAATTTTTTACTTACAGCATATCATGATTACAAGATTTATAAAACAGAATAATAAAACAGAATATAATTTAGCCCTTAAAGATCTCTATTTATTCAAGAAAAAATTGCCATTCTAAAAACATATTTTTCTTTCTTATCTGTGTGTATCTGTTTGTGCAATATCTGCCAGTCCCTTTCTGTTACACATTTATGGAAAAGCAAATCTGAATTTTCTTTGAGGGTGGAGCATCTCCCTTATGAGGAAGGGCTGAGGGAGCTGGGTCTCTTTAGCTTGGAGAAGAGGAGACTGAGGGGTGACCTCATTAATGTTTACAGATATATAAAGGGTGAGTGTCATGAGGATGGAGCCAGGCTCTTCTCGGTGACAACCAATGATAGGACAAGGGGTAATGGGTTTAAACTGGAACACAAGAGGTTCCACTTAAATTTGAGAAGAAACATCTTCTCAGTGAGGGTGACAGAACACTGGAACAGGCTGCCCAGGGAGGTTGTGGAGTCTCCTACTCTGGAGACATTCAAAACCCGCCTGGACGTCTTCCTGTGTAACCTCATTCAGGTGTTCCTGCTCCGGTAGGGGGATTGGACTGGATGATCTTTCGAGGTCCCTTCCAACCCCTAACATTCTGTGGTTCTGTGATTCCTGCAGAATGGTGAGGATTTACTTACAGGCTTTCAGCATGGAAGTCCACTGGCTACAATCCACGATTCCCATTTTTTTATACAGTCCTTTAGCACCTTTTCTTACATCTTGTACTATATTGTTTATAAATAGAAAAAAAGACTACAAAAGAAAAACTAGAATCACAAGCCCAGTTCTGAGAAAGTTCCTGATTTGTAAACAAGAACCATGCTCCCCAGTGACGAGTGCTAATGCATGATGAGGAAGTCTTAAACTTGTGGCTCAGAGTTAACTTAATGTTGGCCTCAGTTTGATCCTAATATCAGCATAGATTTTCTCTAGAATATGTTGTAGGAAAAATAAAAAGAGCAGCTGCTCAGGAAATAATATTTGAATGGTCTGATTCCATACCTCTCACCAATACTGAGATCAATTTTTTTAACCATAAAACCAGTCAAATTATTTCCAAATATACATTGCTAATTGAACCCCCATTAGGAATATAAATACAACGAATAATTATTTATGTTTTTCCCTGAACAATCCTTGATGAGCCATCTTTCTTTCTCACCTACTAAAAAGCTTCTGACAGTTCAGTGTCTGAAAAGCTACTGTTTCCCTGAATAATTTCTCATGTACTTGCAAGGGTTGTCAGAGGAAGATTTTGACCCTTGGTATCCCATTAAACATAATTAGTCAATTCCGAGCAGCAGCAGCTATAGGTTATCTGTTTTTCAACCCCTTATATGTCTGGCATTGTATGAGATTCATCCATAATATTCAGATTGTCATTTTCTATGTGTTAAATTTTACTCACACTAACACTGCCTTAACAATGTTATGGAATAAAAGTCTCTGAAAATGTGATTCGAAAGCAATGCCCATCTGGAAGTTTTGAAAAAACAAACAAACAAACAGCCACCCTAAACCCCAAAGCTTTCTCTTCCTCGAAGTGTTTGAAGCCTATGCTCAAGTTTGCAGTCTGCTACGACAGATATTTCCTTTATTCTATTGCAGTTTTTTTGCAAAATGCAAAAGTAGTTCTTAGAACCAGAACTCCAAGACCTCCCTTCTATCGTAGGTGATTTTGAAACTGGACTGTTGTTCTTTGTGAACTGTTTCATAGACAAACTAAAGCTGAAGTACATGGTAGGAAGTGGGATGGCATGAAGGCTATTATTGGAGAACATCTTCCTTCCAGGCTAGGCATTAACTTTATTTGAAAACTCTCCCTACATGATAGAGATTAAGTTTGAATTGCCTCAAGAAGAGGAAAAAACTTGTCCTTTGAAATCCAGCTCTAATTTCTAGGCAGGTTTATTAACAGAGTAAAGAAAATGGCAAGCCTGCTAATTCTGATCTCATGTTAGGTGCATAGACTGATTTTTGAGAAACTATTTGACAACATCTTTTGAGCTTTAGAATATATATGAATTTTGAGCAGTATGTAAGTCTGACACTGAGCTGTTTTAACTGCATCCAATTGCTTACAGAAGCAGCTCAAGAACTTAAAGAGTTTTCATGGTGTGACAGCTAAGAACAAACTTGCAGGATTACATATGGATATATACCGAGAGGACATTAAAAAAGCCCAAGGCATTATTTAGTATGAGTTTCGGTCCTTTTATATCCTTTTACAGGTCTGTGAAGAGGATACGGCTACTTTTTATTCAAGTTGCAAGTACAAATACATGAAGGTATACTATCTGTAACTATTCTTCCAGGAGCTCATTGGCAGCCACATGGGTTAGGTTAAAAATTGAGGTGCCACTAACAAAGACTGAAAAAAATTATAGGTGCTCAATGAGTTAAAATTTCTGCTTAGTGAATCCAAATGGTTTGTGCAGGAGCACAGCATCAAAGGGAGAAAAAGAAGGTGAAAAAAAGAGAACCAGGAAAATAGACAGTGCTCCTTACACTACAGAAAATTTTTTTTTTGAGCTGTCCATGATGAGGTCCTAGTTGGGAACTGCTCAATCAGCCGCTGCTTCCAGCTTCCTTGAACCCTAATGATGAAGGAATCTTCATCCTGATTTCTATTGCCACATCCACTGAGTGAAGTGTCACTCTTCTGCCTAGCTCTTCCCAATTCATCCGCTGTCTAGCTAACTGCAATATTTTGGTAATATTTTTTCTCCTCAGTTATTTCTGATGTTATAAGAAACACATATGTCATGAAAAAAAAAAAATAAAATTACCTCTCGATATATTTTTTTTAAAACAAACTTTTTTTTCAGACCATGATGCCTGTACTCCCAAGGTGCAACTCACTGGTGACTATCAAGCCCAGAAATTATTAGCAGACCCAGAGTTAGTTGACACTGAGTAATATAATTGTGATATGCCTCCTGTATTTTGTTCTGGGTAAGTTTTTATAACTATAAAAAGAAATGCCCCAAAGCATGATAAAAATATGCAAGCATACATATTTCAAGATCGCTTGCTGGTCTCCTCTGTCTACCATCCCTTCTATTCCATCAAATATCAGCAGAATTCATTTCCCTTTTAGGGATTCCACCACTCCCTAACAGATGTTGATTAACTCCAAGGTGTCAGTCATTGGACTTATATCTGATAAATAAAGACTCCATGTGCTTCAGAGAGCTCTCTGAAAAGAAACAGGCCCTTCCATATATAAAAGATATAGGACGAACATTCTGTGAACTATTTTAAAGATGTGGTTACCAAGTGATTAGCTTTTCTTAATTTCATTTTAGAAATTTTACCAAGATTGAACTTGAAAAAAATTTTTATGCTAGTAGACAACCATACTTGATCACGTCATAAAGAAATAGAGATTCCAATGGCTAGATAACATGTTTTTTTCCTCCATTTGTTTTTTTTTTCTTGTTGTGTTTCAACAGATTAGTAGTTATGCATTTTTCAGCCTGATCTGAAAAATCCAGAATGAGATATTTTCCACAACTTAATGAAAAGCAAATGAGATTCCAGATTGAATGATTTAGCTGAAATCAATGAAAAACCACACCAACCATTTCATCTTTCAGGATCACTTAGTTTGTGTCATTAGCAATCCTTAAAATAATGGATTTTGTGTAGCACATTGGCTGTGATCCATATAATGGAAGAATGGGGATAGAAAATAGCTCTCTATTTAAGAATGCATTAAATTGATTGCAGCCAAGTTCCTTGATCTTTTAGGCACAGGATCACAAATATAAAAATTAAATTATTTAATTAATACGTTGGTAGTTTAAATTATGCCCTTCCGTAAAGCAGTTGAGACCCCATGGGAGGCAAATGAGTATTCTCTGCACTCACTGTTTTGAAGATAACATCTTAATTTCTGGAACAAAGAAAGTGTAAAAGTTTAGATATAAATACTGAGATCAATACTTTGGGAACGGCTGAAAACTGACACATGTGGGCCAAGCCTGTTGCAGGAAGAAGTGGCAGGAGGCCTATCAGTAGTACTGACATTTTATTTGGAGTGGCAGTGAAGGAATAATGTTATTATTTTAGCTCTTGAGCATAAAATCAAGGAAATCAAGTACTGTGCTGAGATGAAACCACGAGAATTTTCACCACCTCTTGGTAGCTGATTCAAGTTCCACTCTCACCAAGAACAGTAGGTTGGAGAGATGGTACCGTCAGGTAGCACGAGGTGCTGCACACAAGTTCTACAACTTCCCCTCTTGGGGTAGCAGCAGGACCTGGACAGAAGGGTGGCATTTTAATGCCAATCACAACATCTGTGTTTTTCCATGTCACCAAGACACACCACATTCCCTGTCAACTACCAAGGGACATAAAGTCTACTATTCCTTCCCCACTTGTGCTTGCTGTGCTGCATTGACTAAGAAGATGGAAGAGGTGGGGTCTCAGTATTTTCTGACTTCTTTGTATAGCCTTCCTGTGGAATAAATACTAAGGGGACAAATTATTGAAACAAATTATCAAAGGTACACTTATTGAGAATCAAGTCATATCCACATCCTTGGCCCATAAGACAGTTGCTCAGCATACATGGAATCTGCTACACTATTGGATGTTAGGATAGAGGGGGAGCTCAGTGCACTGGGACCAAGAAGTATAGAGGATGGACTGGTGTGGAGATAACATGGCCAGGCTTTGTGTATGAGGCAGGTACAGAAACTAGATGGTAATGTGCACATAGCTGCTGTTAAATAAATATTCCATTCCATCCAAAATGCTAGTTGCCGAGCTAGCAGATGTGTCAAAATTTGTCCTGTGGATGAACTTTACTCATTATAATCTCATTATAACACAGAAAAAACCCTTCATCCCAAAAGATACCCACTTCTGTCCTCGCTGGAGCATATTGCCTGAATTTTTTCAAGTCTATACCTTTCAAATCGAAGTGATAGATTTTTACAGCAATCAATAACAAAGGTATGATTAGAGTCACTCAAGCTCCATCTAAATGTATGGAATAGTATAAAATACCCTAACAGTATGGGAAAGTTATGGAAGACACCATTACTGAGAAGTCAAGGAGACAGCATTACAAACTTCTGGAATCAGTGGCCAGACTGGGTCTAGCTCCTTTCCAAGAATAATGCTTTCTGGTAAGATTCACGAACTGTTCCCTCAGGAATCTTAGACTTAAAGCTTGTATTTGTAACCACATTAGTAGTGCTATATAGTCATCTTAGAATATATGTATTTGGTACCAAAGTGCATTTTTCGAATTAAAGTGTATTTTTGCACCTAAAGTGTATTTTATCAACAGCAATCTAAAAGAACTTGTACTTGTTGCTTTAATAAACCTCATTATTTGTGGATCTAGTTGTGAGAATCTCTCACTGGATGAACTTGGGCTTACAGTATATGTTATACTATTAGTGAATCTGTGCAAGAGCGTATATTCAGTGACCAAGACCTGACAATAATCTGCAATCATGTGAATTCAACACAACGCCAAACCGGCTGTTGAGCACAATCAGACTTATAGTACTGACGTGGGGTCTCCTGGAGGGTAGGAGGGCCATACATAGGGATGCGGACTGGCTGGATCTTTGGGCTGAGGCCAATTGTATGAGGTTTAATGAGGCCAAGTGCAGGTCCTGCACTTGGTTCACAACAACCCCAGGCAGCACTACAGGCTCAGGGAAGAGTGGCTGGAAAGCTGCCTGGCAGAGAGGGATCTGGGGGTGTTGACTGACAGCTGACTGAATATGAGCCAGCATGACTGAATATGAGCCAGCATTTTGCCCAGGTGGCCAAAAAGAACAACAGCATCCTGGCTTGTATCACAAAAAAGTGTGGCCAGCAGGACTAGGGAAGTGATTGTACTCAGTGCTGGTGAGGCCACACCTTGAATCCTGTGTTCAGTTTTGGGCTTCTCATCATAAGAAGGACATTGAGGTACCAGAGAGCAAAGGAGCATGATGAAGATGGTGAGAGGTCTGGAGCACAAGTCTGATGAGGTGCAGCTGAGGGAACAGGAGCTCTTTAGTCTTGAGAACAGGAGGCTGAGGGGAGACCTTATTGCTGTCTACAACTACCTGAAAGGAGGTTGTAGCATGGAGGGTGTTGGTCTCTTCTCCCAAGTAACAAGTGATAGGACAAGAAGAAATGGCCTCAAGTTGTGCCAGGGGAGGTTTAGTTTGGATATAAGGAAAAAATTATTAATGGAAAGGGTTGTCAGGCATTGGAACACACTGACGAGGGAAGTGGTGGCATCACCATACCTGAAGGTGTTTAAAAGCTGTACAGACAAGGTTCTTAGGGACATGTTTTAATACTAGAATTAGGTTATGGTTGGACTTGATGATCCTGAGGGTCTCTTCCAACTGAAATAATTCTATGATTCTAAGCTCAGCCACCCGCAGCCTCCCACTAATATACTGAGGACAAGTTGGAATACAAAGGAGTTTAGCTTCTGCTATATTAACCCTCTTAATGCAACAGCTCCCTCATACATTGCACATGATAGCAATAGAAACACTACTTGCTCTGTGTGAGATATGGCATCTCTGGTCTTTACAATGCATGCAACAAGAAATACACAGTACAACAAAAAACAACAGCTGTAAGATCTTTGTCTTTTTACTTGCTGTTCTAAAAAAAGCTTGGTTTTCACTTGCTAATCTGACTCCAAATTAAACCTATTTTCTTAAAGTTTCCCACCCCTCGATTGAAATTTCCTTTCTGTTTTCCAGAGAACACCAGATCAGAAGAGATCTCCTGCATCATTGTACTGAGCTTCTAAAAAGCCCACAGCCAGAATATAAAGTACCCTAATACAGAAAGA
Organism: Streptopelia decaocto; assembly: GCF_964273445.1. Classification (NCBI taxonomy): domain Eukaryota; kingdom Metazoa; phylum Chordata; class Aves; order Columbiformes; family Columbidae; genus Streptopelia; species Streptopelia decaocto. The sequence continues at coordinate 130,781,875 of NC_138663.1, read as the reverse complement.
AAAGCTGGACCTAAAGGAAGGACACAAATACAGAGAAATAACCAGTAAGTAAAATGTATTGGAAGGAGATCCGACATAGTATTCAACTATACAACGTTTGCATAATTAGTCAAAGAGATTATGGGATACCAAAGAAATTACCTTTGTTGTAATAGATATGAATAAATGCTGCATGAGGAAAATTAAGGAATGCAGGTGCTGTTCAGCCTTAGGACCCAGAGGGGCATTGGAAAGACAGATATCACATCAAAGAAAAGGGTGACTATTTGTTTTCTTGCATAGCAATTTTATTATTAGAAGCATTATCAAGGAATTTCTGTATTAATTTGGGCTATTTTATACAATAACATGCCATTGTAACTGGACTAATGATTTGGATTATTAAATCATTAGAATATTAACTGGACTAAAAATCAATTCTTGGCTTCACATATATGGTATGTTCCTTTTTCCCTAACAGTATTTTTAATGCAACACATTAACTGGCAACTTATAGCAACATCTGCATCAGTGCAAGGTAACTCCCTCATATACTTTTCTCCTTTCTTGAATGAGTTAATTTTTGTAAAAAACTCTCTTCTGCTATGATTCAACAGTCATCAATACTCAAGTTAGTCAATATAAGTCTACCTTAACTGCTGCTATTATTGCAACTGCATGACACGGAAATGAATACATTTCTTGCTGATCCTAAGTCTTTATATGTCAAGGTTTATTTTGCAGAAGAGGACTGTTTGTTTAAAATTTTAAAAAGAAGACAAGTACAAAGAAGGAAAATAGTTACCTGAGTTCCACTGAAACAAACTTAGATTTCTTAGCCAAAGTTGGTGTTGCATTCATCTCCTATCTGAAACCAATGCATTCATTCAGCTTTCTGCTCATCAGTACCATTATACAGCATGCACAAGAACCACAGTATAAGATTTGATTGTTTTCTCCTACTTGTGAACTGACTGCATACCAAAACTACACATACACAAAACCACATACAACAGAGTTGCTTTAAAGTTTAATAAGAAATAGTGAATAGACTGAATAAATTATTGAACACATATAGCCACCCAGGACACTGTGCACATTGTTAGTAAGGTGAGAGAGGAAGGTAAAGAAAAGAGAGAAGTGTTAACTGTTAATAAAAGTTTGGTAGCAAAGTCATGTATGACAGGCAGAGCCATGGCCACATTTTCATCTCTGACCTAAGAAACAGAATAATAAAACAAAGTATTAGGTTTACTCTAGAAACTCTTCAGTCCACAGAAAATACAACTTACCCTGTGGAAAACCTGAAGGAGACATCGACTGTATATTGTCTATATATACACACACACAAATTTATGTTTCACTACACAGGAAATATTTGTTCTTATTCTCCAGAGTGCCAAGTTACGCGCCACTTTTAGAATTAATACCAAAATGCCTTTCTGTCTATGCAGTACAGGGACAGGGACGTGAAGGACACCACCAAAGAATTAGTCATTGACATTGTACTGTCCTTCTGGACAGGGTAGTTAGCAATATTGCTTCTAGCAAACAGTTCATCAGTCTTTACTTGCAATTGTAAGAAGGGGTAATGACAAGCCTTTTTTTTTAAATGCCTTTAAAAAGTACTTATCAGAAACAGTTTACTTAAATTCCTCACAACAGAGACTGTGGAACACTACAGGAGGTATCACAGAAAAAGTACTGCATCCATGCTTGGCAATTCAGAGTACTGACAAAGTAGCAACAGCAGGAATGGCTCATTTATGTCATTTTCCTTAAATAAATTGTCTCCCTCAACACTCCTCTCTGTCAAGTACTGCACAGTGTTAAAGAAAGGGTTGACAAAAGAAAAATATTAGAAGAACTTTGAGGCAACGTTCCACAATAGTGCACACGCACACTGATCTTTAATTGAAGAACACTGGGAAATTAGAACTTCATGTCATGAAAAACTAATTGAAATAAAAAAGAAAATATGAATATTGCAAAGAAATTCACGGTCCAAGGAGAATGGATACTCTACGTCTTTGATTAGACCATTGTCAACATTGATCACTGTGTTGTAAATCTATGCCCTTAAAACTCATAATTTTGCTTTAATAAGAGCAAGACACTTACCTATTTGAATATATCCAGGTTGCTGTTCTTGTATGTAGCATAGTAATGACACGTCAGTTGTTAAACTAGGAGCACCTGGAATACCTGGAGTAGTTCCCTAGAAATATTTAAATTTGAGATTTCTAATGCTATGCGAGACCGATAGATGGCTTAGTCTGACTCAGTAAAACACTATCACTCTACAGGTGCTCCCCCAAAACCAGGTTAGCGAAAACACTTCAGGGTAAGTAAATACTGGAGAATGTGTGCTAGAAGTGAATCCTGAGCTCACAACATTCAAGGATTTCACTTGAGACCAAAAATTCTGTTTTGAAGAGAAGAAATCGACCACACCTGGAAATTTTGTTTGCAAAGAAGTTAGTGAAGGGTTTAGAGCACAAGCTGTATGAGAAGTGGCTAAAGTCACTGGGTTTGTACAGCATGGAGGAGACTGAGGGAAGACCTTATTGTGGCCTACAGCTTCCTAACAATGGAAGGAGAAGAGGCAAGTGCTGATCTCTTCTCTCTGGTGACAAATGACAGAACTTGAGGAAATGACAGGAAGATGTGGCAGGGGAGGTTTAGATTGGACATTAGGAAAAGGTTCTTCACCCAGAGGGTGCTGGAGCACTGGAACAGGCTCCCCAGGGAGGCAGTCATGGTCCCAAGCCTGGCAGTATTCAAGAAGCAATTGGACGACACCCTCAGACACATGGTATTAATTTTGGGGTTGTCCTATACAGGGACAGGTGTTAGACTGAATGATCCTTGTGAGTGCCTTCCAACTCAGGACATTCCATACTTCTACGATTCTAACATTCAAAGTTTTTTTTTTCATATATATATATTTAATACTCTTAGTAAACTATGTGTATTCTTAGTAAACCACCTGGAAGCCAAGAACTTATTAACAAAGTTCCTTATAAGATGGTTTTGCAAAATGTTTAAAATCTTGTGAGTGCCTTCCAACTCAGGACATTCCATACTTCTACGATTCTAACATTCAAAGTTTTTTTTTTTCATATATATATATTTAATACTCTTAGTAAACTATGTGTATTCTTAGTAAACCGCCTGGAAGCCAAGAACTTATTAACAAAGTTCCTTATAAGATGGTTTTGCAAAATGTTTAAAATCTAGAAGGTTTTCTGGTCCTCATAGATAACCCATTAAAAGAAAATAAATTAGTTAAATGAATTACTCATCCCAAATGTTTACACAATTCCAGTCTAACAGTGAAGCTGCATTAGAATTTTTGTGTTTATCAGCAGTTCAAAAAATGTTCTGTGCCGTCATAAACCAGTATTTTTTATGCTATTCGGTTTCTCATTGACAAAATATCTACGACCTATGAGATATGTGTGTACATAGATATAACATTTGCAAGACATGTTAGTAAAAATTAACGTGATCTAAAGTGATGTCCAAATTTAGCTTCCAAGCATTATTTCTTTAATTGCTCACATTCTTTTACCGGTAAGCTATTTTACTTCCCTTCATAGCTCTTTCAAAGCCCTATGGTTACAGCTGTGTGTTCCTACATGTGCACTCCAAATGTACATGCTAGTAAATGTGCAAAGTCAACAGCTACACTAACACCTGGGTCCTCACTAAAACCTCTCTCCCAGTCACTGTGTTCATCCTTAAGTACAAAAATGGTTATTTGCATTCCAACATTTTAGAATTTCTATAAAAGACAATACTTCATTTTAGAAAATTAAGTATCTTACTCCTTGCTGACTAAATAAACTTTTTTATATCTACTCTTTGAAATAACAGGGTTAAACCATGGAACTGATAGTGATCTTCCCCATTCAACAAATATACAAATAACAGTCTAGCTTTCAAGGAACTAAAAATATGGATGACTAGCTCTATTTGTTTAATGCTCAAGTTGGTACCAATTTTGTTTGATTTTTTTTTAAATATAATGAAGTAAAGTTTTAAAATAAAAAGTCAGTTAATCATATCAGCATTTCTTATATTTCTTTCTTAAAAAAAAAAAAAAAAGAAAAAAAAAGAAAAAAAAAAGCTTTAAAATCCAGACAGTTTTTGGAACTGTTTTCCACAGACATTTTAAGTTCAGATTAATTGAAGTTGACATTTTCCTTCCACAATTCATCAGCAAATTCATTTGCTTTACACAATGAGGTCCGTTCCAGGCCTGAGGCATTAGGGATTTATGTAGAAACAACTGGGCAGAACTGGACATGATATTTTTTTCAGTCTGATTTTAAAACATTAACAATAAAGCTACTCATCACACAATTTAAAACTTCTTAAGAAAAATATTTGCAAAATATTTTTTTCACTATTACATTTGTCATATACTCCATAACAAGGCTCAAGTCGACAGAATTTTAGAGAGGAGGTTACAGGTCACATACACATTTACACAGGTATTTGCTTTCTAACAGATTAACAGCAAGCAATGGAAGGGCTATTATTGACTTGTGTGTAAGTTCTAGCTAAGGAAATGTAAAATTGTAGGCATTTCTCTTGTACAGAGCTATAGTAGGAAGAGAATTGTACTACAAAACCCTTGTTGAGAGCATCACTGAGTGGGAGCAAGTATACCAAGAGTCCTACTACAAATTCCTTGGCAACATGCCATGCAAGCAGCAAGTTTTGATGACTGGAAGGAATGAAGCTGAGAAACAAGCAAACAAAAGAGTCTGGATAGGAGCCAGATGAGGCATAATGGGTATATAGCAGAAATTACTTCACAGCTGGAAATGGCAAAGGAAAAGTGCTTCTAGTGGTGGGAAGGGCAGGATCCAGATGCAGAAATATCTTCCTTTGGTAGTCTGCTATGCCTTGAAAGGACAGCAGATCTGATTTTTAGTTTGTAAGTCTTCCTTTCAATTGGTGCACACTGTGCTAGTACTTTGTGGTAGGAAAATATGATACTGGATGCTGAAGTGCAAAATCATATCACCTCAAGTCTCCTGGGAAAATCTACCAGAAGTCATTGTTTTGAGTGATTTTTCTGTCTGTTTGGGGGAGAATACTTAGGCTGTATTTCTGTGGGTGAGAGTGTCTTTAAGTGAGAACAAAGTTTCTTCAGCTTACAAATATACACTCAGAAACTGTGACTTTGAGGACTGTTGCCTCTCAGGAGGCAGTGACGACCTGGTTCAGGGACAGCACGGCGACCACACTCTGGTCGCTCGGTCCATCAGCACACAGACACCAATGTGGTGGACGGCAAATGGGGTTTATTGGCAGGTAACACAGGTTTATATACCTTGAGTCTACAACGTCACTTCCGCTTGCTTACATCACACATTCCTACCTGTCTAGGGAGGGGCTACTACCTTTCCGTACAGCGCGAGATCTTCCGGCCGCCAGACCCTAACTACCTACAGAGGACTTAAACTGTTACCAATCATTTAATGCAAAAAGACACATTTATGCAACAGTAATATCAGAATGTTTATTCCACCTCAAAGTCCAGGAAGTTAAAAACAAAAAGAAACAAACACACACACACACACACACACAAACAAACAAAACAAAACCAACACACAAAAAAAAAGACATACACAAAACCAACCAACCAAAAAACCGAAAACAAAAGAGCAAAACCAAAACCAAGAAAAAAAAAAAAAAACACCCAAGAGATTCATCAGCCCAAACTCCTGTAAGGTGTTTATTCTATTTTCTACTATATGCTTTACAATTTTGAATACATTAAACAACAGTGTTTGTAGAGTAAAGAGAAGGGAAAATATTTATGATTTTGGAAAAATGATTGCTGAAACTTCTGCATCACTACTATGAGTTAATGATTTTCCCTGTGCAATGGTAATGTTCTATTAACATAGTTTTTCTCATTTCACTTCCTTTTTCACTGAGGAAAAAAAAAAGGTCTATTATTAACCATATTAGCATTTAAGTAGTGCCAATTAGACTTCAAGTTCTTGCACATTAAAAGGTGTAATTAGGCAAGGCCTCTTTCTCCTTTAGCAGCTGCTGTTGAGAGACATTTTTTGAAGACAGGGTGAATAGGGTAGCAGCACTTCTTGCACAGAAACAGTTGTATCTCTAGAATGGGGCAGGGAGGACTAAAAGTCTGATTTCTCAATTCTTTTTCCTCTAGATAGGATGCATCTGGCTTCAAAGATGTTACACTGATGTAAAATTAGCATAAATGAGAGCAAAATGTAGGACTTCTATCTGAAAACCTGCAGATTATTATATTATGCAGGAAATTCCAGAGAACTTATAATAATGGGACCAACCACAAATTACCCTGTAATTTCTTTTGTTCCTGATATTGAGGCAAATAAAGAGAGAGATATCTTTTCTTGTTTTAGTTAAACTCAACAAGGCTGTAACTCCCTACACAGATGCCAAAGTAGTCATAAAGGAACACTGATTTCATTCCTCCAATGGCCAAGCCAGTGTCAGCAAGCCACATACCAAAATAAATTACTAGGTCTGGGGAAACATTGACGTGCATTGATTCCACTTTTCCCATTAAAAGAGGTGGAGGGAAAAAAGAACTGAGCTGTAATTGAAATTTGAGATGAAAAAGTTTGTCTACATTTTTGGTTAAGCAAACAACCCAAGGTACACCTGACCCTTTCTGATCTGGACCACTGTCATTGTAAAATGCAAACATTTCCTGACACGTTCTTCGAACAGAATAAAGCAAAGCACAAACACAAATGACTTAAATGGTCATCACATATTCAGAGCATGATTTAGGTTCAATAGGTATGTTACACAGAAAAATAACCACTTTCAGAAAGGTGAATTTCATACCCTGCATACTGACTTCCTATAGATTTTGGGGGTTTATTTTACTGGTACTGCCTGAAAATACCTGAAGTAATTCTGACTGAATCTGGTCCAAAACTATTGAGCTATGCTATGTAATCTACCTTCCTAGAAATGATTCCATTTTGTGTTTTTTACTTTAATCTCATTGTTCTTCATATTCACAGGTAAGTAGTTGCTATATGGAATTTCAAAATCTTCAATAAAATTATCTTTAAAAATTAAACAAAATGAATTTACTTTTGTACTAACACTGCACATTGCCACCATATTTATCAGTATCTGATTCATCTTGGCATCCACTCCTAGGTCCTCTGCTTTACCTTCTTTTATGAGCTATAATGGTAGGGATACCATAGAAGGGTTCAGAGCAGGTTTTTGGACTCTTCAAATTTCAGTTCCTTTAGATCATGATAGGAATCATGCTGTACTTCTGAGAAACATATTTTTGCTTCTTTGTGTTGTAGAGAAGTAACATGAGTGACATAAGCTTTTGCAGTTCACAAAACACCAAACAAAAATATCTCTTGATGGAGAGCAAGGAAGGAGAGTGAAAACTAAAAGCTGGTATTCGTAGAAGGCAGGTGAGCCTGTATGTCATCTGAAGGCTTTCATTGCTTCTACCTTGATTCTTATTGCTTGGATGACACAGATGGATGGGACAGCCATTTGCTTGATCCTATTATAGCGCTGAGCCACCATTCTTATCATCTGATAGATGATATGGAAACCAAAGAAAGAAACGGTTATGGATTTACAGATTTTTTGGTTTAGATTTAAGTTATACATTTTGTACTTCCCTGTATTATCTTAAAAAACTCATATAATACCTTCCAGGCAAAAAGCTGGGGATGAGAGACTAATGGCTGAAATGAACACTAGGTTCAAGCAGTCTCCTTTCAACAGATTAAGGAACATGTATTATCTACCATTGTCACTTCTTTTGCAACTCAGTAAATGGTGCAAAATTAAGTAGGTTGAGAGGCTTCGCTCTATATATGACAGGCCGTTTTATCCTGCAAAGTCTATCAGAGCTTGAGATAGAAAGCATCTGGTTTGTCTTCTGAAAGGTATCACGTATAACAGGTAATAAGAGAACTTGACAAGCAGTATTAATTAACTGGAGGGTGAAACAATACACAATACATGTCTAAATATGCAAGAATTTCTCTTGATTGTGAAATCCAGCTCATATTTTGAGACCAAATACCTGACACTTTTTATTCCAAATTGTTAATTGCACCACTAGAATGCAATTAGCTGCAATTTTACAGTGCACATGAAGATATTTCTGTACAATGGGCTACCATAATTTGTTCCTGAGATTTCTGAGGAAAAGGAGGAATCAAACACTTTCTTAGAAACTACTTCACCTTTTAAAAAGGGATCTTTCTGAAGTTTTGTAAGGGTCATAGGACTTCCGTTTAAATATATTGTTTAAAATGGAATTAATGTTCTTAGCAAGGAAATTTATCTCCCCCACATCATACATTCTGCAAAGCAGAATTCAGAAGGTCAGGCTTTCATCCTGCAATAGATCTTTCCTTTCATAAGTTCATCAAAGAATGTTTACTTTTTTTCTCCCTGAAACTAGATTTAAGGTTTCTATACAGTGTATTGTAACATTCCTACTCTTCAGATATTTTAAAATAACTTGATAGCTTTTGGCCGAAGCTCCATTTGTCAGAGGCAGCAGGCTCTATTACTTGCTGGATATAAGACATATAATTAGTGTCTTGAAAGAATTATGAGCAACTCAAGCTGAATAGAACACTTCCATTTCTATATATAATAGGCCCCGTGATGAAGAATATGGATTAAACCCTCTCATCATACCAAGAATTGTATTTTTTTTCTTTGTGTTTTCATAGAGTCTTAAGTTGAACATCATGCACATGCGCACAAAAAACTTAAATAGATGTCTAATGGCTATTTCTTTCACTAACCAGAATATTAAAGTTATTATGAATATACATATTTGAACTTGTTCCCTTCTCTAATTTGCTTATCTGAAAGAGTTTGAATCATATTCAAACTACAGTGTTGAAAAATCTTTGTTATTTATTTTAAAGACATAGTTTATTTTGGAGTTGGCCACTATTACAAAAACCATGTGAGATGAACTTCTCCTGACACTATGAAAATTTCTAAACCAGAATCTGATTATTTCAGGGATTCAGAAAAAAAGCAACTCAAGGTGCCTTGAAGGACTGCCTGAAGACACAAGGAGATATTTTGCAAAGTTCATCCATCCACAGCTACAAACATCCTCCATTAACTACTTACAGCAAATGAACACCCCATCCATTTGTTCTGATGATGCAGTTGGCCTTTCAGACTCCAAGACTTGCAGAAAACCCTTGTCACTTCTGTTTCCAGTGTGTATTCCTCAAACTATAAAGGTGAGTATCAAATTTGAGCCTGTTCAGTCCTCTTTCTTGGGCCAGCATTTTTGATCTTGTTAAGTGCTTGGTCTTCGAAACTATCTTGATCACTACTACTGTTTGCCAGAGCCTAGTAAGGCTAGCCTCCTGTCTGTAGTTTATGGCTTGCCATCACTTGATCAGTCACCTCCTAGGTTTTAAAGGGTCGGTCATATCTTCAGCTTCTGGTGTCTTCTCACAGAAGCCACTTCTGTTTTGTTTTGTTTTGTTTTTTGTTTTGTTTTTAAAAACATATACAAACAAGCATTACCTTAAAATAGACTATCCAAAATTATGAGACATTATATTTAACGATTTAGATCATCTATCAAGGTCATGATTCAAAAAGTTTATCTGAAAATATTCAAAGTCTGTCAAAAGACTTCGGATTACAGAATGGTGCTGCTGACAGAATAACAGATTATACTTTATGAATGAGAAAAGCTATATTGGACTTTTCATATCTGCCAGAGTGGGATTAATCCTGAGACTGTGTTCTTTGTTATTCAACTGTTCCACTTAATTACTCATCATTAACAGTGTTTTAATGTTTTGGTACTTGCCTGTCAGACAGTTTAGCTAAATTCTTTTTTGAGAGCTATATAAATTTTAAGACATAACTTGTCTCATGAAGAAACTTGTTTATTTAATCATTTACATAGTAGCCTTGATAAATCTTTGATAATTAAAGTAATCTGAAGGATCAAAGCCAGAAGAGGAGCTCCTGTTTAATAAAAGTGGAAAATAGAACCTGATATTTATTAATACCTGGATGGCTATAGAGTCATACTGTTTCTCCTCACCATCTTTGAGGAATATAATAAAAGCATTGACATTAGACTTGTATAAGCCATACATCAAGATAGGAAATGGAGAAATGATGTGGGGGTCATTTGCATTAAATGCTCCAAACATGGACAAACTTTAATTTCTGTTCCTTCATAATTTGTCCACTTGGAATACTGATTTAAGAAAATAAACAAAGAAAAGGCAATGATGCCACAGGCTGCTGGGTTGTATGTTGCTAATTTGTTAAGTCTTTAAAGAGAAACCAGAAAATGTGAAAAAATAATTCAAGTGTATAGATCATTTCTTATTCTAACATACTGCCACAGGTATTAGCTATAGAGATAGTTCAATCTCGCATTGCCTTTTTAAAATGAAATACAGACTTTGCACCTGACGTGAAAAACAAACAAGCAAACAAATACAAAATAAACCAACTAAACAAACAGAAAAAAACCCCAAACAACCAAACAACAAACCAACAACAAAATACACACACACACACAAAACCCCTAAGAACCACACACAACATTAGACCAAAGAAAACAAGCAGAATTTTCCCCATGGAGTTTCATTTGGTTTGGGATATATCTTTCAACTAATATAATACAAACGTCGATCTTTAAAAACAGACTATAAAAGGCTGTCTATTATGGTCACAGGACAACATCTATCACAGCATTTATGATCTTGCTCACTCTAGAGAAACATATCAATATTTCTTACTGTTGTGTTTACACTAATTATTATGTTTTAACCGTACTGGCAAGGACTTTAGAGTAAGAAACATAACTAAAATGTAATTCTGTGCAAAATTCAGTATATCCATGGCATACATACTTGCTCTAACTACATAACCATATTTTTTTTTCTTACATAAGAAAACAAAAACTCCACATATTTACTTTCAACAATGCTCTCTTAAAAGCTGTAGGGTTTTGTTGTTGTTGCTGTTCCCCAAGAAATTCTAGTTATGAGCTTGGTTGGGATCTTCTTAGGGGCAATAATTTAATGACACCTGTGAATTTTCTGCAGGTTGTTTAGATTGTTATACACATTGTGAAATATGTAGATTTTTCAGTTACTAAACTGAGTCCTCTTCTAGTAAGGCACAAATTCATGCATTGTAAGGTGCAATAAAACTTTGATTATATAGATGGTAGCAATAAACTTACTTGTGACTTTGGTATTATATCATTTTGCAGTTCTATGATATTCCACCTGAGCATCTCAAGGCACTTCTCAGAATAGCAATTCAGCTTCATAATGTTTCTGTTTTGAATTAAGGAAGCATTATCATCAACAAAATTTTACAGGCAAAGAACCTGACAGAATAAAGGGAAATAATCCCTAAAAGTGGTTGGGCAACCATTCACATGTGTATGACAGAACCACTAGCAAGAAAGGTTCAATCTGGAATTTTTATGAAGGCGCTTTTTTTTTTAGGTGAATAGGAAAATAAGCGTGTTCTGATTTCATGGCATTTAATTTCATCATTACATTTCACTTCACAGGGCTTGGATCTGGTCACCAATGGCATGGCCATGACTAGGTAAGGACCTGCACTTCCTTAGCTATGAAACCTTGGGTTAGAACCTTAATTTTTACATACTAATATAATATTGTGTTAATCAGCACTAATTCAAATTGTTTAGCTGTGATAGAAGTCATTTGTCTGAAGAAATGAAACCACGTATATTTCTATTGTCAAAATTCCAGAAATTCTAGAAAAATTTCCCTTGTTATTTAGTTTAAGAAATCAATGTTTAACTCAGGCTGTCAGTGAGTTTTATACATGCATTCATACTCACACAAACAGCAAGTACCCATTAACTAGAAAAATACAAAGAACCTAAGAAGTTTGAATCAAAATCATTTATTGCCATCTCACAGAAGCAAGGCTAAAGAGAAATGCTATTTTAGGCAGCCTCCAGGTTTCTTGGAGACAAAGATGTACTTTGTATATCTGTATAACCTTTTTCTTGTCATCTACATAACCTTCAGATCTGAGGAGGTTTAAGATTAAATGAATTGGAAAAGATTAAGTGAATCACTTGTTTAGCATTCCTTAACCTTCACCATGCTACAGGACCAGTTGGAGTAGTATAACTCAGTTGACCAGAAGCATTTTCATCCAGTTTACCTTGGTATCTTTAAAAACATTCATACAAATTAGCAATAAGGGGTTTTAGACAAGTGAACATACATTATTTCAGTTTTCGTACTCTGTTCCAACATATCACTATAAAGCTACTAGGATAACAGAAGAAGTAGCCCATTACATTTGGACTATCTAAACTGCCTTGACAAATATTTTGAGGAGGGAAGCCCTCTTGGTAAAAGTTATGTGAGAGACAGAAAGAAAGCAGTACTATTGGGACATGGGCAACATGGTGAACAGAAATAAATTTAATGGAAAGGTAAAATACTTATAACAAACCTTGTTTCTTCAGAATAGATACCTGGCTGCAAAAACTCTGAGGTAGAAACTTGGCATATAAACTTTAACAATGCTAGTGTTACTTTGGGACTTCTTTATAAATCCACTTTCTTCCATTAAGAAAGTAACCAGGCCCATTTTCCAAGTATGAAAAATTAGATGTTTATTGATTTTAGATGCTTTTCTCCCTCTGCTCACCCCACCAAGCTGGAAGGAAACCAGTTCTGTCCTAATTGGCTGGTAAACTACTGACCTGATTTTCAAAATAATTTTTACAATGGCTCAGATATTTTGAGCTGTCAGCATATTGCAGCTTATGTGAAATCCAGCTCAATAGTTCATAACTATCTTAAATGAATGTTCCATATATTTTTCCCCTTCTTGAATTAAACTATGGTAAATTCCTACAATTATTTCTTATTGAGTTGGTAACCATGTACTTTTCTAACATCTTAAAAACATTCAATTGCTGAGAAGATTGAATCAGACTGAAGGTAAAGAAGGTACAAACATCATTCAAAAAGTTTTGTGATGAGTTAATCAATGAACAATATAGTCTTCCGCTTCTATGACAATATAAACATTAATATTCCCATGCAGCAGCCTGAGGAATGAATTCTGCCTTCTGCACTCCATTACTGTATATCATCAAGGTATTTTCACTACACATGAGACCAACAGTTTCAAGAATAATACACTTTCACATTATATATTACAGTAGTCCCTTTGTTGTGATGGTGGGTACTGCACTACTTCTGCTAAGCCCTTCTCTAAAGCCTAAGAGGTGCCTTCTCCTGCCAAAACCCAGAAACTTTCAGACAGAGATGAAAGGAAGACATTATTGTGCTTTGTTCCTTAAAGTACTACTATACAGAAAAAAAAAAAAAAAAAAAAATAGAGTATTTGTTCCCTTCCCATGAAATTATATATATATGTGTGTGTATCAGTCACTGTTACAGAAAGTGATATATTGTTCCTAAAAATAGGTCATAAATTGAACACGACTGCACTTCAGACTGCATAGTTTAGATTCAGCTAAGCTTTTTTTCCTAAAAATCAAGCCCATTATTTCTTTCCTTCAGAAATGCCAATCCACACACCAACCTTTTTTCTAGAACATCTGCTGCACAAAATCAAATATAGATCAGGAGATCTGAATACGTTCAGGCTAAGTTTCACAGGTAATCTTCAGTGTTCTACACTTAAGAAGTTAAAAAAAAACAATTAACTTTGGCAACTAGAAGAGTTTTTATCTCTCTGTCAAGGACTTTTCCTCTTTAAAGAACCCTTTTTCTTTTAAAACCTATATAGATTTGTAGCTTTATGTCACACATTTTCTTTGAAAGATTATTCTTGCATTTGTAATGCTTAATAATACTATATTTTCAAATAATCTACACTAAATTTAGTAAAAAGGTGGCATCTGTTGTAAAAAGAAATAATGTATGTACAGAAATCATTACTATAGCACAAATATTTTTGCAACCTAATGAAAACTTCTGCTTTATATTTTTCCAGCATAAAGAAGAAATTATAGACAATCCTTCCTTTTCAAGTGTCATTGTCTGAAAGTACAAAATTCCATTGTGTAATATTCTTCACTTTTCGCTTTTTTTGTTTGTTTTATTTTTTTTATCACCCTTTGCTTTCAATTTTAGTATAAGCTTATAAAATACTTAAAACATGAAATCAAAGAAATATTTTTTAAAAATGAAGGTTGCAAACCATTCTATGTGTAACTTATAAGTTACCTGAAAATGTATTAATGGTTGCGATTGGGTATTACTTGCTTACCTACTATGATCAGAATTCAGGATATCACACTTACCTTTTGGAATTTGTATGAATCAAATTACTAAACATTATATAGTGTTCTTATCCTTACATAGTGTTTGTTTCTCCAGTAGTCCTCTGTCTAGAAAACACATAACTCATGCTATAGACAGCAAAAGTGAATCTGGTCTAAATTTAATGAATAATCCATTGTCAAACAATTTTTTTTTTTCAAATACTTTCTTACTTTATATGTATGTATATTCGTTATTGATATAATACTGACATCTCTTACAATAACATACAGGATCTAACTATGCAGCACCTCTACTAAGAGAGAAATATCATCTATTTTATAATTTTAAAACAGCATCCATGATTTTGTGTTGCAGGTAGAAGTATTATGTATCAAAAACTATTTCCTGTCTTTATAACTAGGAGACTGTAAAGAGGGAGAAGTAAATTAGGCTCCCTACCAACTTAATGCAATAGTAGGCTGCTATGGAGACCATTTCAGCTGCCCAAGTAATATGTTTCCTGTTCTAAGGACTGTAAGGGTGAATAACAGACTTTTGTGTCAGACCTGTTAATACTCCCGGTGCCAAGGAAACCTACTTTCAACTTATAGTAGCAGACAGACCGCAAAACAGAGGCTGGTATGAACATGCTCACCTGTAAGCATTAGAATTCTCAGAAGTTCTTCGCATTACTGCCTTCTTTGTTACGAGTGACATCTGCTCGTGGACCTATCTGACCTTCTAAATCATTACTCTGTGTCTTGCACATAAGTAGCTATAGTTTGTTATAAGAAAAGAACTATAAAAAGGGTATGGACTGAAGGGAAAGAGTTTTCATACACTGCTTGGTTATGTCATCTAGACATCCTCCTCCGACACATCAATTCTGGCTAATTCTACTGGTGGAGTGCAGCATTGCCCTTTCCTAGTAGTCCTGATCCTTAAACAAGGACTGGTCATGCCTTGCCGCCTACACAACTCTCCCAGATATCTCAGTTTTCCTCCAAAGGAAGACTGGGCACACCAGCAAAGGGAAAAGAGTTCTGCCCTCCCACAAGTCTCCTGATGGGGATGCTGAGGGAATCGATGCTGCGGGCTGGATCACGGAGTCTTCCCTTCTGCACCCAGTGTGCAGCTGGTGCACACAGGTGGGGCAGCGCAAAGACTGCACTTGGTCCTGGGGGTTCTGCTTTTGGCTTTCCATAGGCTACATCAGTTTGCAGCAGCTCAGGACTTCCGCTGAGTTAGCTACCTAACTTAGAGGTTACTAACAGAGCTGCATAAAACATTAAAATCTTGTAATTTTTCCACTTTCAAACTGATTTCTAAAAAGCTTATTTTCAGGATTTTTTTTTGTTCCAATTTGGTTGAGGTTTCTGGTTATTTCAATGGGAAAAGTAGCTTTGAATTTTAGTAAAAAGCTGAAGGAAGAGATCACAACAAATTTAGTTTGCAGTAAATATTCAGTTGATAACTATGGTTTCAAATCTTTGCTTACTGCCTTCAACTGTTTGTCATTTTACCCATCTGTGGAATACTGCTGTTTGATTCTGTCTTTTTTTTATTTTTGTCAGACCTGATCAAGTTTAAGTGTCCAAAAAGTTTGATTTAAAAACTCAATTTATGCCATAGAAAAGATATTAATGGAGGGGAAATATGGACAAGAAAATCTAATCAACTAACACTAAAATACTTTCTGGGCACTGAAAGTAATTTTTTCTCTAAGCTTACTAGATGGCTCTCTGCAGACTTTATGAGTGAACTGGACTGTGCTACAAATTGGCAGGAAGAACTACTATCCAAAGACCAACACATACTTCGTCAGTGATAGAAATAGCTCATATACCTCTAGATGCACTCAGCGGAGTAAAGCTGGAGAGCAATCGCCCAAATGTTCTTAATAACAAAAACAAAACCAAAACCAACCAAAAAACATCAAGTGTATACATAATTTAGCCTTGATTGAATCATAGCTGTTTTCAAACTGTGCCCCCGCCCTTTCCTTATCCAATTTCACTGGTCAAAGCTAGAAAACATCATACTATATAAAGGTATAGTCAAAAGGTTTTTGTTTCATCTTCGCAGATGTCTCTAATCTCTCTAACAGTATTTACCAATATAAATACCTGACAACTTGTGTTCCGAAGCATATTGTGATTGCCACTTCTCTTGCTAGATTTTTGTGTATTTGGAAGTGCCTTTTGAGCATGGCCGTGTTCTCTTCATTAAAGATGTATCTGCATTGCATTCCTTCCCCAATTGCAATTATTTAGCCATTTCCTACCACCTCATTTTTGACACAGGGGGTCCTGTTGTCTAAATGAAATTTTAATGAAGGTTTAAGGATGTGCTTATGCGTTGTTGTATCCCACTGCAGTCCTGTGACATGCGAAGAACAAGTTGAATACTCACAGTTAGAGGGAAAGTGTTGTGGTATTATTTTTTAAAAGGAACAACTGTTGCCATACAGTGTATGCTCAGCCAGCTCCACTTCACTCAGTGGTTTTGTCACTGCCCCGTGTGCATTTCTGTGTGGTTCCTCTTTGATATCCAGTGTGCCTAAGACAACCAGAACCTCACATGCCAAGACAACACTATACTTCTTTAAGTCTGTCACCCAACTTGTTTACTTCTGTTAACCCTACAGCCACCACACTGCTTTTTAGAAAGACAAAATTCCAATATACATTGCACAAATAACTTCGTTATCTTCTATTATGCAAATTTTGTTGTTCTTGTTCCTCTTCCGCTCATCCCTTTTTCTTCTTTAATCAGTGAAATCCTGATTTCAATATTAGAAAACCACTGACTCACAATATCTTTGAATTACAAGAGACAGAAGCAAAAATATCTTCAGTTTTTGCCTGTGAGGTCCTGTGAGCCATGTATATACATCAACAGTACCAACTGTATGCAATGTCTTCATGGACCTCTTCTTTCTTTGGTCCCAACTTTTCATTCCCTTACAGAAAACCCTCTTTTATTCAGTATGATCCTTTAAAATCAGCAGTCAAGCCACTAAACACACAGACTGCAGCCACTCTGTCACACTGACCAGATTAATTTCCAGGACATAAAGTGCAAAAGACATCCTCTGGAAAAGCCCCGTCACCTTTAATGGTATCTTTGAATATTACACTTCAAA
Organism: Streptopelia decaocto; assembly: GCF_964273445.1. NCBI lineage: Eukaryota > Metazoa > Chordata > Aves > Columbiformes > Columbidae > Streptopelia > Streptopelia decaocto. The sequence goes on along the minus strand of NC_138663.1, from coordinate 130,764,427 downwards.
TGGTTCAGTCAGGAGTACTAAACTGAAGCTGTACGGCAAGTTTTATTCCAGCTCTTCTGAATCTTAGAGAACTTGATTAAGATTAAATCAAAATATCTCAACAATCTCAAAAACTTGTCATGTCAAAAAAAGTATGTTAGCTTGTCCTCATAACACAGTGTAGCTGAACCTTTTCAGATAACATATTTACATAAAACATGGAACACAGCAGAAACGTGACAAACATCAGGTCCCAAGGGCTAAAGATTGCCAAAGATGATATTTTAAACAGGAAATCCTGAACGGTCTTAATAGATGACACATCAGTTTCACTTCTAATTACTTTGGTTCAGAAATATGATGTGATGATGACAATATATAATTTTAGATTTTTATTTTTTTTTTTTAAGTTACCTTTGCTAAGGAAAATATTTCACAAACTTAGAGGATTGTCAAGAACAATTGTGAAAGGATAGTTTCCTGACAAATAAGTCCGGCTAAAAATATTCTGTGCAAGCCACAAACTACCAGTAACAGTAAACTGTCTATAGTTGTTAGGAGGTAAAAGTCTCCTTTTGAAGTTAACCTTTTTATCATTACACTATTTCAGCTTGTCAATATTCACCATGACAGCAGCTTCAGCAATTTTGTCCAATACCTTGAGTACAGATAAACAGCAAGAGATTAACCTACATTCAGTCTGAAAACAGTAGGAGAAAATAAATGTTAACCATAACTGACTTGTGAGAGACCTCTACTGCTGTTTTCCAAGAGGATAAGCCAATCTATGAATTTCTATTTCTGGCAGATTATAAGCGCATAAGATTTTTTTTTCTATTTTCTGAATTAAAAGTACTGTGCAACAATCACATACTTGATACCGTGCAATGAAATGAGAAAACTGAGGATAAACCTAAAGAAAATACCCTACAATGACTGCTTTTATATGGATTAAGAAAGACTCTTATAATAAAATTTTGAAGAGGATATTTTAAGGAAATATCATGTTTCTGAATACGGTACTATATAAAACATGTTTCCTCTAATATAAAGCTCAGATCAAATGATCTTCAAGTTATTAGTTATCAGATCTGTTTTTTTTCAGTATTTGATAAAAAAACCCTTACAGAACTGATTGATAGAACACTTAATGTAACTATTAACTGAGATTTTACTACCAACTTTAACAGTTTATACGTGGCAGATTTCTGCAATGTGTTACATCATCATAAAAAAAAAAAAAAAAGTACAGTTTTCCTGGAGTGGACATATGAATTCTGTATATTTCAAAGAGGAGAAAGAATGTAGGCTGCGGTGACTAATAGAAGGCACTGAAAAAAACGCATTCATGCTATACCCTCTATAAGCAACCTGCAACAATTACAAACCTTCCAATTGCATTTGTCAGTTCCAGAAGAGAGTTTTCTTGTCATACAGTTTTGTAGAGTAGTTACATTTATGCCTAAAGAATTATATTCTCTTTAATGTAATCTATCTTTCTCTGAATAAAATCATAATTTTTAGTGCATGTAGAATTAGATTCTTCTGATTTTGACTACCTTATTTTCAATACATATTCAAGAAAGTAACAAAAAATAATATCCAGTCATTACCAGGCTGTCTTCAACATTTCATCTGTTGCAGTCATAAAAAGCTCTATTTTACCCTACCCATAAAACACGTTTTCACAATTCAGGGACATTTTATGATCCTGGAGAAGTATACTTGTATATTTCCATGTATTCAAAGTTATTAAATGAAATCTCCTCTGTAACTCTATTCTATTCTAGTAAAGTTATAAGATGAAAAAAACCTGTTGTTTCAAAGTTTTCAGAGTCTCACTTTAGTTGTGCATAGCCCAATTTGTTCAAATTTCCAATATAGAACTGGACAGGTAGTCACAAGGAAATACTAATTTTCATTCAACATTTATGAATAGACAAACTGGTAGTTTCTGATATAAACATCAACATTTTCTGTTCTATTTGATGACACGTCATCAAAATTCAAACTTCTGAAACAAAAAAAAATTCTTATTTTCTGAATTCTTCCATAAACATTAGCTATATTTGATCTGGGTTAAGTCAAATCTTGACAATACAAGACAAGCTTGCAACTCAGAGTCAGTCACCCTTGTTTATGGGAGTCAGTAATTACAGCGTGTCTCTCTGTTATGCCTAGTTTTTTGCCTTAATTTGGCCCCATTCTTCAATCTAGAATGAGTATCTTCAACTATTTTCATTTCAATTTCCCTCAAAACTGCAGTCTTCACCTTAACAGAAAGGAAACCAATTTCTTCTGCTGCTTCCACCATCCACTTTTATAAATACATCTAGTCATTCCTACAGAAAAAAACTGCAAGTGTGGCAAGACCTTTGCCATGGAAATTCCTACCAAAATGAACTGTCCTTGCTTCTCCCTAAACTCTAGTCAGGCACAGTTGCTTTCATTAAGAATACATTTATTCAGGCTGAGTTCTACACTAAAAATAATGTTTAACCTACAGTTACAAGATTCAGCAAAACTATTCAATGGCTTCACAGAATAATTGACTTTGGAAGAGATATTTGAGGTAATCTACCCAGCCAATCATTTCATTTAGAAGTTGATCAAGTAGGTCAAGCATGATTTCCATTTGGTGAAGCCATGCAGACTACTCCTCCTACCTTGTTCTTTATGCACCTGGAGATAGTTTCCAGAATTGTCTGCTCTACTGCCTTCCCAGGGATCGAGTTGAAGCTGACCAACCTGTAGTTCACTGGGTCTTCTTTCTTGCCCTTCTTAAAGATAGGAGTGACATTTGCTTTCCTCAAGTCTCTATGACCGATCAAATATTACTGAGAGTAATCTCACAATGACATCAGCCAACTTCCTCAGTAACTGTGAATTACTGTAAGGTCCTGTAAGGTCCATATCCAGGTTGCTTAAGTATTCCCTGATCTGATCCTCTTATACCAAAAGCACATCTTTCTTGCTCCAGTCTTTCCCCTTGCTCTCTGGGATGTGGGATTCCTGAAGACCAGTCTTGCTAGTACATACTGAGACAAAGAAACCGTTCAGTACTTCTGCCTTCTGAATGTCCTGTGTAACCAGATATCCTGTCCTGTTAAGCAATGGGCCCTCAATTTCCTTAGTCTTCTTTTTATCACATATGTACTTGCAGAAGCCTTTTTTGTCATTTTTGATGTGCCTGATCAGATTTAATTCCATTTGGCTTTTAGCCAAAAAATAGCTTAAATAAACAAAGCTGCAACTGTTAAGAGTATAGAAATACTTCTGCTCCTTTTCTGTAATTACATGAAGTACAAATGACTAAATTTCTGATACATATCGTGACTGCCTTCCTTTAAGGATCAATTTAGCCAGCAGGTACATGGATGTTGACTAGTTGTAGCTCAGATAGAATATTCTGCCATGTTAATGCCACATGGGTAACAAGGAAAGTGGTTGCTGTATAACGTTCTCTGAAAATAAAATTAGTTGACTTCAGTGAAGTGAAATTAAAATACTGGAATAGGGCATAGAGGTACTTGAACTTCAGCTCACTTTATTAGCCAGCTGTTCCTGCTGTTTGCAGCTTGACACCTTAGAGTTTCTATGGGGAAAATTATTCCAAATTGTTTTAACTCTTTTGGAAATGATAAATTGTACAAAGGAGATTCTCATCCAAGAGAAAAGTAAACTGCGTATTTCTGTTAGGTGGACATTGTTTCACATTGTTTCACAGTTTTCGTACAATAAAGCCTTCCTAAAATTAAAACTCCTTTTAAATAAATGACAGGATGTGGACAAGTGAGTGGCATGTGTATCTAAGTATCTAACATATAAAACACAGCATTAACCAGCAGGCATATGAAATTGAACACTGTGTTCAAGTGGCAAACATGCATTGTGATCCAAATAATGCTGAGAGCATAATGAGGGAAGAACTTTCAGCTCATTTGCCAGACTATGATTATTTTTGTATTTTATATAGCATTTTCTGGCAGGAGAGGGGAAAGTAAGCGATATTTAATTGCATCAGTAATTTCAAATGAATAATGGAAAATAACAATGCCAGTTTATTCTTTGTGCCATATCCACTGTTAAGCCAATTTATTCCTCTTCATAAAGCATTTTGTTTTTCAGTGTAAGTGAAATCATTATGGCAGGGTTATCTTCCCAGTATTTGGATTCTATGGCCATTACATTCACAGTCATACGTTGGTGATTCACTGGGAGAGCTATTTATCCATAAGTGGAGGCTGACATCAAAAGGTTGACTTTTATTAAAGCTGAATTAAAAACCTGAAACCAATTGTGGAATCCATATTTTGGGGGTTCTGTCCCAATTGCTTAATTCAGTACTGCTGTAAGCAGGAAGGGGGATGCTGGGGGCAGGACACGGACACAACATGGCACAGACAGACATCTGCTCAAGGCCTTCAGCAATGAAAGGATCATGAAATTCCACTGTCATCAGCATTTTTATATTACCTGGAAGTTTCTCAGACTGGAAACTATTCACACACAAATTCATAGGAAAAAGTACTTCTGTTATGTGCAGAGATATTTGACTCTCCATTATGGCTACTGCTTTCATTTTGCAGTTGCTTATGTTATTGCTGGTAACGCAGTGGTAAATAGAAATTTTTCCTTTAAAACTTGTTAATGACAAGTTTTTAAAATAAAATGTTGATTTCCCTCCTTCCCACAATGAAGTACTTAAATGCACAATAGAACCTGTACAAATTGCAGCAGAATTAAATAATTAATTCATTAACTGTTCTTCACTCCTTTCCCCTCCTTTATTATTCACAGCTTAATTATCCTAGCTACCATTCTGCTTTGGGACCCACCAACACCTTGGTGCAAAACAAACTTCTAGCTTCTGATTGCTCACAATCCAATGAAAAAAGAACTGTCTTCTCCCTGATACACATTTGATAACTACCAGAAGTGGACTTTCTCTGACCACCTCTGTGATTTTTGTCTCTGAGGGTCTGTTCCTTTACGTCAATCTTTTATGAATGAAAGCATCTAAATAATAGGAGTTGTATTCAGCTCAGCAATGTTACTAACTACACAGTCCATAATGTAGCAACATCAAACCCCAAATTATTTAGAGCACTTCTAGGAAGGACTTCAATCACTAATTAAATGGAAGTTGCTGAATTGCACTGCTTCTTGCTATGAATGATGGATGAACGCATGCATAAATAATAATTGCTAACACTACGGGTGGGATTTTGTTAAAACAAACACAGTCTGACTGTCCTGATATCAAGAATACTAAACCAGAAATATTTCTCTAAGACCACTTCACTCGTTAAAATACAGAGCAATATAATTTTGCCCTCATTAGTTTTCTGCAATGAGAAATTTCCTTTTAGTGACCAGCCTTACACAGCTCGTTGCTGATTAATGAAGTTCTAAGCTTAGCCCTCAAAGTCAACTAACTTGTCAATATAGACTTCAGCTGGCATTAAAACTAGGAGTTATGTTTCTATGAGGGTTGACATTTTTTTGTGCAGCAGATACTGCATGAATTCCAGCGTAGTCCATTATAGATATTCCATTTGTGCATCATAATGAGAGAGATTGTACACAATCCAACAAATCCTGTGACATGGAATCTGAGTCTAACACCTAATAAATCTCTCCTCTTTGCTTCAGGCATTTGTCAAGGAAAGCCATACTGTTAATCCATATGCCTGTTCTTTGGGACAGAGATTGTAGATTGATCTGCAAATCAGCCAGTTCTAGTCTCTTAACAAGCTCAAATGATTCTCTAAGCTCAGGAGGTGTTCTCACATAAGGGTCGTTTACGCACTGTGAAACCTATGAAAACACCTACATAGGCTATTCTGAAAGCAGACATTCTGTCTGGTCAAAAACATTCTGTCATTTGCTGAGACCAACATGTTTTATTACAAGGCTGGAGAATCATAAGAAAAGACAGACTTGCCTAACCTGCGTGTTAAAGGACTGGTCTGGCCTGCAAGAGAATCAAGATTCAATCTCTATGAATAGTTCTGAGGAATCTATATCAAACCCATTATTTTGGCTCAAACAGCACTCAAATCTTTACTTCCTACATCCCAGGTCAGTGTCCTAATTACCTGTGAACAGACAGAAACCTAGGTTTTGGTCCAAAGCATCATATATCAACTTCATGTCTACAAACTGTTCTTGTTTTTCATTGAAAACAAAGACGATAACTCAAAACAAGATTTTCATTAAATGGAATTTACTTCTGCTAAATTTATGTTCTGATATTTTCTGATTTTCTCAGGATAAAGAGCACGTGAACATCTACAGTACAAAAGGATCATAACTGTAATATAAGAAATAAAATTACTTCATATTCCTTTTTCATTTGTCTAATCAATGTAAGCCAAATTTCACACTAATCATTCCAACCAGTTAGCATGCTCTCTGGAAATTTCAAATGCTTGCTGATTTAAGCAAAAATAGAAAAGAAAAAAGAAACAAACAAAACCTAAAAATAACTATCTGAAGCAATTACTCAAGATACAAATATCAGATTACAACATGCACCTCATAGAAATTTTAGTGATGATGACAAAATAAATCATTATTTGTGACACCGAGAACTATTTCCAGGTAAATATTTGATAGAACTCACTAGACACCCACAGCTGTTTTTTTCTGCTCTTCCTCTCTAGCTTTAGTTACCAGACATTATAAATGCAATACAAATACACAAAATGCTAAGGGGGGGGGGAAAAAAGTAAACACACTAAGGTAAACAAACCAATGAAAAGGACACAAAACCAAGAAAACTCCAGGTAGCAACAGAATTGATCAGAAGCCATCAGAAAAAATTCCACATGCTGCTTGAGAAGTAATTTGCAAAATGCTCATGTTAGATACACTTTCCTTATGTGTTTATAGAGATTCTTAATAAAATATAGTTAATATATGCGCAGACAAAATTTTTCCTTAACGTCACTAAAAATACACATGTATGTGTCTGTTTGTGTTCCCCACACCTCAATAAAACAGTGTTAAGAAATTACAGCACAATTTTGCCTATTATTTTGTAGTTACCAAAGGAAAGAGGCATGTTTCTCACTAGTTTTGCAGTATTTTCCTTTACAGAATTTGTTGCTATTATCAGCTGTGATTAGGGGAGTCCTGTTAACAAGTTAACATTTCTTTGAATTCAGAATTAATAACATCACAATCTACATTGTGGTAAACAAACCAGGCTAAGATAATGCTATGATTACAGTCAGAAAGGATGTGAATGGAGATCAAAAATCTTCGCAGCCACTCCCAAGTTACATGTATAATTCGACAGTGTTAACTAAATTCCTATATTCCTCCAATGCCTTCTCTTTACTCCTATCACCTGACATTACAGATGAGACAATTTGCATAAATCAGTCACTATCACTACATTTCCTAAGTTAATCACTCCAAGTTGGCTAAATCTGATTTATCACTTCTATTGAGGCTGCTCTAAAGTTCAAGCAGGAAGGTGAACAGCTAACTAACAAGTATGTTACAGGCAAAGAGTAATATTTGTGTATGGTCTACATTATAACCTTCTCCTATATTACAAGAAACAATTTCTGCAAAAAGAATCCTGGCAGCACACATTCTAGAGGCACAGATCAGCAAACCATTTATTAATCCATCAATTGATCAGACCTAGTCTTGGGAGTAGTTTGCTCTTGGAAATCAAGGGCTATGCAGATGGTACGCATGTTCGTGACTGGCTGAACATCTGCACAGAATAGATAATTCGATAAGTAGAAAACAAGAACACAGTAACTAACCCAAAGAAAACTAGAACAGGTGAATGCATACAGAAATTAAATTATTTACTGTTTTACTGCTATATGAACTGAAATATTAATTTACGTATAGTCTACATTTGTTTTACCTACATTTTATGAAGATTGAGGGGAGTAGAAACAGTTTCCTGCCTCCATTCATCAAATAGACTCAGTACTCAAAGAAATTTTGCAATAGAACAGTAAATGCAGCACCGTATATAGATGCTGCTTTAAATAGCCATCAGTTGGGCTTGGCTCTGAATAGAAGACATCTCTTAAATTTACTAAACAACAATGCTTAAGTTGGTTCAAGTAGTTTTCATGGTAAAAGGTCTTATGAATTCAAACCTTGGATAGTACTAGAAGAAAATTCAAGTTATAAAAATAGATAGCTGAGATGCTGTTCCATCTTTACTCTATGGTAGATGTGTGCTAGAAACAAATAAACATGGCCTATGGCTTGAATGTTCATCAGCCTGCAATAAGTTAATTTATAAAGACTTTCTAATTTTTTTCATATTGCTATAACATCCTCCCTTCTACATATAAGAAACATTGGATTTTTTTAAAAAAAGTTACTTTATATCTTAGCTTAGTTGTCATGATTGTCTGAGGCATAACTGTACCATGCCTGGTATTTAAATGCTAAAAGTAACATCATTTAAGCAGTTTTGGTCTGGCTATTTTTTAGCTGAGTAAAATTTAGAAATATTTATAAACACTAAATAGGGATTCCCCAAAAGTGGTGTTTTCAGATAGATAGTTGCATTCTCAGTCAGGGTCAAGATGTGGTCCTCCTAGACCGGAAAAGTGATAACCCCATCCTTTGGTTTGGCAGCTTCACGCAATGCTGAGTACACATGTGGAGCACTGGCATTTCTGGCAGGAAACCCTCCTCCTCCCCCAGGGTACAGGGAAGACTTGTCCTCTAGCAGGGAGGGCCCAGAGGTGGAGCCATGCCTTACCATGCTGTGCCACCAGAACTGCCCACACAGGTGGTGCAGAACTCAACAGTGTGGTCACCAGCTCATCAGATGGAAAGGTCTTCCACCATCCACCTGTGAACACAAAGTGACCTTTTTTAAGGATCTCTTCCCAGTCTCTCAGCAGTGCAAAAGACTCACTGGCTGACTCTTTCTCTCCCTGTATAACTGGGACAGTTCTTATCTGCCAGGACCAGTAGCACTTTTTCTATCTGGCCCTTAACTTACAATAGGCTTACAAGATTTTTTTTTTTTTTCTCTTGAGCAGGTAGAGGAATACAGGACAAGAAAGCCTTCACGAAGAGACTTGAAGATCCTGTCCACTTGCTTTAGTAGCCAGCAGGACCATGACAGAAATGTTTTTTCCTTCCCTAGTGGAAAGAAAGCATGCATCCATACACACCACGGGAAAGGGCAGGCTGTGCAGTCTATTGCTACAGGCCCCAGGCACACTGTTACATATTGTCTGCCTATAGGCTCACTGTTGCCATTACAGCTGCTGAGTACAAATTCTATGCATAAATACAAACATGGTGGAGTAGTAGTGATCCCTCAAGTTATCCCTGAACTCACAAAGGCCCCACTTTAGAAATAACAGAGGTCTTGTTTTGACCCTTCCCATAGCCTATATAAATCTTCCACAATTAAATCAAATTGAAAATAAATTACCTTGATTGGCAATTAATGCTTTCCCTTGTAGTCTATTCACAAGATTTTAATTTCAACCACATAAGAAGTGTGAAGTGTTTGTTAATCTGCTAGGAGAATCATACAGGACAAAGGAGAAACACACATGCTAGATTTCTTTAAAGATTATAGTTTTAAATTAATTTCTACATGGACTAATTAACAGATTTACTTACAAATTGCTATAAAATGTATTATGCATTCAGTATAAGCTTTGCAAGTACTTGATGACATTTTTCTTACACAACTGTTATATGCAAAAATGCCTACAATTTATGAGCAATGGGTCCCTACTTGATTTAAAACTCTAAAAACACTCTAAAAAAGCCCATTCGCTAGCTAATTTCTTCTGATATTCATATTTTCTTCTGTAATGTGACACTGAAAGTGTTTTCTGATATATATACAACAGTAAACCAAGATAATTATGTCTGCAGCCATTCCCTAATCATGACTATATTTTCTGCTAAATTTACCCCTTCTGGTATAGGAATTTGAAAAGATGCTTAACTCTCTTGGACATGACTGCCATTTTTATGACTTCCTTACGTCCAGTTTCTAACAAAGATTATTATTCATGCTTGCTTACTTTTAGCACTTCATTAGACAGCTAAAGGGCCATTGGGACCCTCATGTTGCTAAAACTGAGTACATTCATAGGTCTTTTCAGGATCAGTGCCCAAATATTTAGATGACAATGTGATTTTTTTTTTTTCTTTAAACAGCAGGCATAGATCATACATATAACTTAAGCAGAGACAAGATTAGGCAGACTAATTTGTTCAGGACTCAATTTTAGTGATTTAATTTTAACACAAAATATGCTGAATTGTGTAGTTATACCAATTTGGCAGACAAGATGATATAGTAGGCTTTTTGTTTCATATAATAGCCTGAAATTCTATTCGATTTTGAAGTTTAAGTTACTTGTACTGTGAATCACTATAGATTATCTATCACATAAAGATTGTGCACAAATGTGTATGGTTCTCAAGATTTCAACACAAGATTTTCCTCACTGTTTTGCTTTTCATGTTTGATCACAGCAAGGAACAAGAAAATGAGATTCACCCTTGCTGATGGTACTTGGTGTAAATAATGGGCAATCACAGAACCACTGTCCTGAAGAGGGGGGAAAAAAAGCAAAAAAAAGAAAAAAAGTTCTACTCATGTGCGGAATAGGAAGAGCACATTGGGTACAGAAGTGTTTTAGTAATGAAAGATTGAAGTATAAGGGCAAATTGTGCTGGACAATTCTGGTGGCCTTCTATGATGGGGTTACAGCATTGGTGGATAAGGGAGTAGTGAAAGGAGTAATAAATACTTGAAAATTAATCTTCAGAGTCCTATTATTCAAAAATAAAGCTGATCACTGATGACGTTCCTGTAACATTCATTATTTACACATATCTTCCACCTCAGATGTAATCATAAATGACAAAATTTTTCCCATTAACTCCATGTCTATGTACAATACATATTTAATATAATTTCAACCTTCTACCTACAGCTTGAAAAAGAGAAATAAACATCATTTATTCTTATTAAGAACATACAATTAATTAATATTTACTCAATAACATAAGAAAATATCTCTGATGGACTGGAGGTACTGTAACATACACGAAGCCTGACAATGAAAACTTGCTCACCTATCAAAAAAACATAATAAATAATTGATTTCCTTCTTGAGGAAGAAAAAAAATTGAAGAGTCCGTACCATTCACCAGACCCAATCTGAAAAGCCCAAGCTCAAGACGATGAAAAAAAGAAATCTTTTCACGATAGTTCCAGTTTCAAAGTGTTTCAGAGTTCAAGAACACTTTGTGCTTTATCAGTTCAACTTACTAATAAATTAGGTCATCCGCACCTAAAATCACATTAATGTCTGAGAAAACAAAACACGTTATAAACACAGTTACTTTTAAGTGTGGTTTAGAATATTATATGGAATTAAAAAAAAAAAGACTGAGTGATACTGTAATTTACAGATTTTGTTATTCCATATACACAGCCATACAGCCATCAATGGAATAAAATATGCTTGCTCAAGCAATTTCAATGTTGATGGTTAAAAAATCCAAGACTTAAGAGATCGATACAGTTTTAAGAGATAATTTCATTTAATATTTACGCTGCCTTAGAAATACAATTTTGATGCATCTTGTATTCTAGTGCATCTAAGCAAACAAGTCTGGAACTGTTAATTTTCCTTGAAGCAGAAAACATACTCATCCAGAACCTATTTTAAATGAAATTTGAGAGACAGAAGTTAACTTTTTCTTCATACCAGAAGAGGTCCTTCTTCATACTTTAGGCATTATGTTAAATTCAACCCTTGATGTTAACTGATAAAAGCATTGTGAACATTAAGGCTGCAGTGGAATTACATTTATTTAAGCAGACAAAATGAATTATTTTCATATGCATGGATTTCAGGCATGTTGCAGACTCTTTGCTCCTATTTATTCATGTGTCTTTCCCACGCAACGTTCTTGCCTTTCCCAGTGGACTGAAGTCTAGTAAACAGAAGGCTAGAAAGAGTTACGAAGTGAACAAAATAGTTTTCACCAGAAAAAATCTACAAAAAGACAAAATTAGCTGAAGAGTAACTTTGGGATAGGTTAATATTTTTTATATTATATTCTAACAACCTTGAAGCACCCCCACCATCTTTAGTGGAACAAAGGACTATGTTATGCTTTAAACATCTGGTTTTTGATAAAGGCAATTAACAGTGTTGCTGTGAAAGGCCTCATGGCCTGTTTGGGATGACAGAGATGAACCATCTGTTCGACAACCAACTACCAGAAGAAACCACAAACCAACAGCTACCCCTGACGGGCAAAACAACTCTCTTCTGGTCAGTACAGTGAACTTTCCCCTAGTTTGAAGACCCCAGACCCATTTCCTGAAGAGTCTTCCTAATTAGCATGAAGAGCAAATGGAGGGAGGAGATGAACCACCCTCTCCTATCTCACACGCGAATGGATTGGTTTATAAAACGACCTCGCGTGTCACATTAGTTGGTGGCGTGTAAATCTTTGACACGTCCCCCTGCTCCAGAGGTCATTGCGGAATCAATGTACCAGTGGAGCAGTGATATCTTACTCTCTCTCTCTCTCTCTCTAATACCTTCGTTTTCCTTCTCTCTCTTTCTTTTCTTTTTTCTTGAACATATAAAAGTAATATCATTGTAAGTTCTGCTGCTAAAGTCTTGTTAAGTTTTGCATTATAGTTACTAATTGTTGTCAATCTATGGTTTTTAGAAGGACTTTTGTTGTCAATGTATTGATAAGTTTTGTGATATTATAACATAGTTTTGCCAAGTTACTAATTGCTGCAATTTGTATTCCACCACGTGCTTTTAATAAACTCATAACTGAATTGGACTCCTGGAGTAATCATCTGTCATTCAATTCACTTTACTGCGCAGAAATACCCAGAGTTAACTCACACCTGATGTCATCTGTTGAGTCATCCCTCCTCCCATCTGTTGGGACAAGACATACGCCAAAACCACTGTTCAGTTCACAATGAGTTTTCTTAGCTCGTTTTGATTAGTAAGACTTACTAGCTTTAATAACTGTTTAAATTGTAGAAGATTTTTTTTAGTATTAACAGCAGATGGAACATTTCTAGAAAGCCCATGCTGAAGACAACACATATCCTTTATATCCATTTTGTCCTTCCTCCTCCTCTCCCACTTCTCCCACAATTCAGCCTGAAACAAACATGTTTGTAGGAAAGAGTAACTCACTGATTCCATTTGTGATGCTACTGCAGAAACTGCCATAACTGTGAACATATATTGGCAAAGCATACAAACACAGTTTAGTGAAAGAAAATATGAGTGTCCTTAGTGAACAGCACTACTGCCTCACTTTTTCTTAACTTAGCCCTCTTTTTGGCTTCTACTAATTTACTAATTGTGCAGAGAATATTATTAATAAAACTATCCCCAAACCTGGGCACCCAAACCAGTCACATTCCTTCCCTGATCTCTAGAAATTCTCCATTAATGATTTCAAACAAACTAGATCTAGTCTTTTTTTAAAGCAACTCAGGTCCTCCATCCTCTTCCAGGATGTGATTTTTTTTCAAAATCTTATAAATAATATGTTTTCCCTTTAATCCCATTAAGGCTTCTCAAAGATCAGTACTGTATATGTATCAGATCAATGTATTAATCATTACCCAGCAAAATTACCAGAAGTATTTCTTTTGCAGCACTAGCAAAGTAAGTCTTTTCCAGGAAATGGCCTGTACATATTGCTAATGCATATCTATATTAATTGAGCCTTCAAAAGTGGATATACCAATTTCAAAGATGCTTCTTTGACACCAGAGCTATGACTAGAGCTAAATGATTGGTACCAAAAAAGAGAGGAAAAAAAAAAAAATAGATTACTTTTTCCTTCACTTTCTTAATGCACTTGTTTCAGCTGAGCTACATTTTGATCCCGTTTGGTTTTGCAGGATTGAATTTTACTGTTTTTTTCCTGTTTATCGGGCAATTTGAAAGCTGCAGAAGCAGTTACAGTTTGACCAGGAGACTGCATGCATCAGTATTTCCTATATGTTTGTCTACTCAGAGAACAGAAACAGCATGATATATTACAACGTAACCAGCCCATTTTTAGTGGAAAGTTTTTAAGCTGAATACATAGGGAGCAATTATCCCAATGAGATTTTATACATTTTATGAAAAGCAGAAGAAATCACACTACAGCTGAACAATGTTTACAAGAGTTGCTGGGAATATACTATACCAAAGAACAGACGTTCACCTGTTAAAATACCAGTTCTCAGAATAAAAGAATTAGTCCTGTTCAAATGATCAAACTACATAGACTAAACATGAGATGCTTTGAAGTAACGTCCCTCCTCCTGCCACAATCCCAGTACTATCTAGAACTAAAGTAAAGCATTTTAAATTACTGAAGTTTCTTCCTCAACAACTAGGATACAGGCTTGCTGCTGGAAACCAACCATGGCAGTTGTTTCAGACAAGAACAGCCAGCCATCCCACACTACAGTATTTTCTCGGTTTTATGCATACAAGTTAAATATTTTAATTAGGCAAGTATATGGAAATAATGGTGTGCAATTAAATACAATGGTTAATTACAGTTCTATAACTAATAACTGTGATTCTGAATAAATAAATACATAAATACATAGAAAGCATGAGAAAAATGAAGTTCAGTCAATCGTCTTGTATATGGATTGAGTCTACATTAATGCATTTCATTTTCAGAAGAATCTGACTATTAATCTAAGTTATTTTAAATACTTTTGTGTGTATAGCACTATATGGTGTATGTATAAAGAGGTTTTACTCTTGAAAGTAGCATTCTGCAGGAAGTGAGCTTATCTAATCATGAATCCACTAAACCAGAAAAGTATCACCTCTACCATTTTCCTGTCTCACAGAAAACATCCAAAGCAAAGATATTTTTTCCTTTGAGCAACAATTAACACAGTACCATTTCATTTAAAAGTAGGGTGTAATCTTGATCCTATCATACTGAAATAAAATTTAGCTCAGCCCTTTGTTACCAACTACTTTCTTAACCATTTTCAATTTGGGTGTACAGACTATGTAGTCCTAGAAAATAATTATTAATTATCACCATTATAAAAACAGATTTTAAAAGGAATGGTGATTACACACCATCTGGAAATGTACTCAAGCTGTCAAATGAATCTGTGGATAGCTTCAGCATACAGTATTCAAATTTCAGCAGGAAATCAGATTTGGTCAAGGGGGAAGAATTATTTCAGAATCATGCATTTTTTAAAATGTGTTTGGTACATCAAATATAGTTCAAAGATAAAGTGAAACAATTTCATTTTAAGGGATGTTAATAGAATACATGTTAATTTAATACACTGCATACATTAGCACACAAAAGAAACAAATTAATCAATCCTAAAACAGTATTCATAAAATGCCAGAACAGTGAGAAGTGCATCACAGATATGAAAGAGTAAGGAAAAAAATGAGGGAAAGGGAACTTAAAAAAGAAAGAGAGAGAAAAAAAAGTCACCCTTCCCCTTATCTCCTAAGGCATGGATGAAAAAGGAGACACAGAGTATCACCAACTTCTCTGAGAAATTAAAGATCCGAAGAGCTCCCCTGCAAACTTCCAGAGCCTGTCAGCACTCACTGCAGTATCCTGGGCTTGGCATATCCAAGCAACAGGATCTTCAGAGACCCCTGGTGGGGACAAAACTGGTATTAAGCAGCTTTATAGGTCTAACAACCTGGCAGAGCTTCTACTCACTCAGATAAAAATACAATGAAGCACATTTGCTTACCCTCTAATGTACAGCAAGGAACAAGAAAATGAGGTTCATCCTTGCTGATGGTACTTGGTGTATGCAAGCTGTAAATAATGGGCAATCAGAGAACCACTGTCCTGGAGACTGGGAGGGAAAAAAAAGAAAAGAAAAAAAGGTTCTACTCGAGTGCGGAATAAGAAGGGCACATTGTGTATGGAAATGTTTTAGTAATAAAAGATGCAAGTATAGCAAAAGATATGAAAATTAGTTTTAATAGAGAGGGCAGTGATCTGGGCAGAAGGCACTGTGGACTACTGGGCACGGAAAGCACAGTGAGGTGAATGTGACAGCCAGTATGACTTCAGTAAGGGCCTGACAATTCTGGTGGCCTTCTACAATGGGGTTACAGCATTGGTGGATAAGAGAAGAGCAAACAATATCATCTACTTGGACTTGTGCAAAGCGTTTGACATCATCCCACGTTACATCCTTATCTCTAAATTGGAAAGACATGAATTTGATAGATGTACCCTTTAGTGGATAAGGAATTGGCTGGATGTTCATACTTAAAGAGTTGCAGTCAATGGCTTGATGTCTAATCAGAGACCAGTGACAAGTGATGCTCCTCAGGGGTCAGTATTGGGACTGGTGTTGTTTAACATCTTTGTCAGCAACATGGACAGTATGATTGAACGCACCCTCCGCAAGTTTGCTGACAACACCAAGCTGTGTGGTGTAGCCAACATGCTGGAGGGAAGGGATGCCATCCAGAGGGGCCTTAACAGACTTCAGGGGTGAATCTCATGAAGTTCAGGCTTCCCGAGTGAACCTCATGAAGTTCAATAATGCCAAGTGCAAGGTCCTGCACATGAATCAGGGCAATCCGAAGCACAAATACTGCCTGAGTAGTGACTGGATTGAAAGCAGCTCTGAAGACAAGGACTTGGGGTGTTAGTTGATGAGAAAGTCAACATGAGTCAGCAATGTGTGCTTGCAGCCCAGAAAACCAACTGTATCCTGGGCTGCATCAAAAGAAGCATGATCAGCTTGTCAAGGTTGTGGTTCTCCCTCTCTGCTCTGGTGAGACCCCACCTGGAGTACTGTTTTCAGCTCTAGGGCACCCAACGTAAGAAGGACATGGACCTGGTGGAGCAAGTCCAGAGTCGGGCAACAAAGAACATCAGAGGGCTGGAGCACCTCTCCTATGAAGAAAGTTTGAGAGAGTTGGAGTTGTTCAGTCTGGAGAAGGCTCTGGGTAGACCTTACAGCAGACTTCCGATACCTAAACAGGACCTGCAAGAAAGCTGGAGAAGGACTCTTTGCAAGGGCCTGGAGTGATAGAGCAAGGGGTAATGGGTTTAAACCAAAAGAGGGTGTCCCTGTCTATGACAGATAATCTTTAAGGTCCCTTCCAATCAAAAAAATTCTATGGTTCTATGAATGAAACCTGCCCAGGCTGCTGAAGCTTGAGCATCAGTAGAATTATACCACTGTGAGACAGAGCAACCAGCAAAATTTATTTTGATCCTTCATTCTGAATGGAATTTGGTCTAGAGAAACACCTCTTATTTTGATAAAATCATGTTTTTAAGGAAAGAAACTGATGAATAGTAGATGGAAGGTCATAAATTATCACCAACTTCCTCAAACACAGAAAAAGGTATAACTGTTACATGTTGCTATATTTGCATAGTTTTCTGAGCTTATTAAGCCATCCTAAAGAAACCTAGACAGGTATTTGTTAAATTTTGCAGCATGTTCGTAAATTTAGATGTAAGCTGAGATAACTTAGAGCAGAAGATATTCCAAATTTTCATATATTTATCACACTGAGCTCTCATATTCCAATCATGTGAACGAAATCCAGTAAAGTTTATTTCATCAATAGCTTGAGTCTTTCATTCTCTTTTCTCTCCTTTTCACAAAGTTTGTTTTTTGCTTTTTCTTCTGTCACGCTTCCCAATATTTATCCATCTCTCCTGTCTACATATCCTCAGGATATTCACTAGGTATTTTCTTCCCTTGCCAAACATTTTCTTCTTGAAGAAGATTTCCCAGGCCTATCCAATTAAACAGTCATCCAGAAACCCCACAGACTCATCCAGATTTAAAAGTAAAACCCTGTACAAGTTACAAAAAAAAAGAGCATCAGAGTATTTAAGGTATGGCTCAGGAATCAGACACACAAACCACACTTCATACTTTCTCAGGAGGCCCCAACAGGAAATTGGAACAGATGGTTAAAAACATACATTTATTCTGATTAGATTCTGTAAGGTGACTTGGAAAATATAATAGCATGCTATTGTAAATTTGGAGTACAGCCTCATGGTTCATGCTGAACTGTCTGGTCCAGCCTTGGCTTCTCTGACAGAATGCTGCAGACCAGCCACAGTGTGGAGCAGCACCATGCATCGTCTGAGAGGTGTCAAAAGACAAGTATGCCTCCTATGACACCCATCTGATACCATGAACCCCCTTCTTCCAATCCAGTTTGGATATATTTTGCACTAAAACAAACAAACAAACAAACAAACAAACAAACAAACAAACAAACAACTCCTCTGAGAGGACATTCAGCCTGTACCAGGAGCCATCGCTTATCACCTCCCAAATGGTCAAGGGCCAAAGCTTACCCACGCCACCCCAACACAGGTGGTTAACGCTCAGGTGAGGAAGCATGCTCCCCCTGTCCCTTCTGCTCATGTTCCTTGAAGCAACAGCTTTGCATCACCTGGCAGTCAGAACTCCAGCTCAGATCTGAGCGAGAACAGGCTTTCAATCTCTGCATGTTGCTGTATGAAGTTTTTGTGGGCAAAGAATACCTCTTACCCCTAGAAAAGTATTAGCTAATTTAAAGATATTTTTCCTTCTTTAAAAATTTATATTAAAAAGGTATAATTATTTACCAACCTGCACAAAATAAGTTTTAGCACCCTAAAAAAATGGCTCTTTCTCAACAAAACTTTTTTCTTTTTCATTTTCTCATTGAAGATATTTGATTTTCAGTATCAACAGAAAATATTTTTAAAATAAAGTTCCTTGAACATTCTGAGTGACCTTCAGAGTTAGTTTTCAAGTCTATCTCTAATAATTTTCACTGCTTAGGTTGAAAATGTTCCTATAGTAAAAAAGGTGCCTCAGGAATTAAAATATAGTGCAAGTTATGAGTTCTCAGTATACATTAAAGTACACTAATTCCATGCACTTTGGATCCACTCTTGAAATATAATCAAGCTTTTTTTGTTTTCTGCTAGCTGCAAGACGTATTATAATTGAAGAAAATAGATATCCACATATAAGGGTCAATACTATCACGAAAGAGGTAGGTAATGAGAATTGGTTCTGCCAATTAAACTTATCTCAAGATATTTTCTATGACATACATCAAAGCCTTTCCATGGACTATCATCACAGTACCAAATTACTTTTCCCTACCTCCAGAAAGGTTTTAGTCTGTACTTATGCTAGGATTAAATCTTCTCAGCTATAGATATTCTATTAAGTTATCTACCACTTCATAATAGATTTTATCACTTATTAAAAAAAATAAAATAAACAAAACAAAAAAAAAACAAACAAAGACAAACAAACAAACAAAAAAGAGAATGAGACTAGAAGATTTGAGAAAGAAAGCATGTTCCATAATTAGCTAACACTTGTATAGACTCATCCAAGTATCTGTGCTTGGATGTGAAGCTGTCAGTTCAGGTCTGCTGACAGCAGACATCACCTATGTCTGGTCACACTGTCTTAGCACATCATCTCCTTCTCTTACAATAAATACTCAGACACCACTCAGAGTGTCTCCAGGGATGTCAATACCTGAACATATTGGACTGAGGGAGGGACAAAGTATGTGTCTCTGGAACAAAATGAAAACCCCTAAGACAGTGAGAGTTTCTCCAATTAACTCAATTGTCAACATCAAAACAAAAAAAAAAAAAAAGAGAGCCCATCAAAACCACCCTCAAATGAAATAAACATTACAAGTTTCATCATTTTGTCTGACACTGGAACTTGACCAGAAAATTGAAGTATAATCTCAAAATTAAATAATAATAATTGGAATAAACAGATTTATTCAGAATCTCACTCTCCAATTTTTGACCAGGCAGAAGACTGTATTGTCACCCAAAAAAGTAGCTTAGCCCTAAATGTTTAAGGGTATTAATGTAGGTGATTTTCACTTTTTAAAACTATAGTAATCATACTTCTGTATGTTAGAAAAATAAGTATTTAACATGAAGGTCATTTACAAAATACCACTATAATGTAAACATCTTTTTCTACAGTATGTCCACCACAATTCTTAATATGACTCAAGTTGAAAAACAAGCAATTTAACTCCAAAAGAAAAAGCTATCAAAATCACTCAAGGACAGATATTACATCCTTCTTCATAGTCATTATTTATAGTCATTCCTACTGACATTTGTCTGCTTACTCCTTGCTGGCCCAGGAACAACAGTCTTGAGTCGATCTTGGAGGTTTTGTTGTTGTTGTTGTTGTTGTTGTTTTTCAAATTCTTTATCAATGCAACTAAAAGCAACATGAATTACTAGAAAAATACTCTTTCAGACTTCAGCAGCTAAAGTGACAGATTTACCAATGATCATTTAAATATTTTTCATTCATCTGCGTACCTATTAAAACATTTTGCAAAACAAGAAAGCTGTCCAGCATGCATATAATAAAAAATATTAATTATGCATAATGTCTAGACAACTTAATTTCAGATAAATACAGTAAGCAGAAAGGTTATGATGATCTCCTCTGAATATGTACTTGTTGTAAAATAATAGACACATATTAGTTTTATAAGCACTGGTTTTCATTATACAGGTGAAACAAGCTAGCTCTTTTCTTGATAAATGCTTTGTGAATCAAATTCTTTATAATGGAATTTGCACTGAAATTTTAAAACAAAGTGTTATGGGATATGGATAAATATACAGTGCTTAAATAAATTCATGAAAAAATCTGCCAAGAGCTATCACAACCTTAACCACATTTCTGAATTCAAGTCTAAACATCCCTATAGCATTGCTGGAATGAGAGAGGGCATGCCGGAAAACTATCACTCTCTGCCTTCATTGGTCTTATGTTCTCAAGTTGGCAGCTCCTCACATACCATCAGAAAAGGGTTAGAGGACAACATACATCTGTGGTGTGACCAAGTAATATGACAGTTATGGATTTCCTTTGTTATTAGATTACCACTATTTTTTGATAAAGAGGGAGCAAATGTTTTCTCAGCGGCATCTTTTCACACAATTGATACTTTGAAACCCACACAAAGATTTTCCCTGCATCAGTAACACATTCTTTGAAGACACTTAAAATCAAGTTGAATTGGTCCAAAGACACAAAGACACTAAACAATATTTTACAGCTGGGCAGTTATGTTGCAATAGCCTTTGTCTTTAGTGGGCACATAACTGAATATAAGCAAGAATTTGTTTCACAGTTATCTTTAAGAGAAGCGTCTTTTCTTGCAGGACCATAGGTAGGAAGTCTGTCTTATTGGTGCTCCTTGTTACTGATGTTCAAGAGGAATATAAGAGTTTCTAGAATATAATGTGAAAACTGCAGAAGGGGAAAAAAAAAAAAAAAAAAAAAAAAGAGAGGCAGAGTACAGGGTGGAAAGAAGGGACCCTATAGGCTAAGGTGGCACGTGAGAGGAATAGAGAAAAGCTGAAAACTGAGGAGCTAGAAGTCTTTGCAGGCAACCCTTAGCAATTAGGTTTTGCCAGTTGATGCCCACAGTCACAAAACCTTGTGTACTCTGCTGTGTCAGGTGGTACATCTTGTGCTGTGGATCTAGAGAAACTTCCTGATTACTTGAATAAGGAAGTAATTAATAGCCATTTGTATGTTAAAACCAAGGATATTTTACATCAGTTCTAGAAAGTAAGTTTAACACAAGTTGTTCAGAAATTAGGAAATATCAGCATCTGGGAAGGTCACGTTGAAATTCAGACCCTTTATAAATACGTATCATAACACAGCCTTTAATTACCTAATTACATGCTAATTTTAGTACAGCTTCCATTTCATTCAAAGCTCAAGATGAATGTTGCTCAGAATGCTGTGTAGCATGACTGACACAGCTTCTTTTCTGTCCAATGCCTGTCTTATTCATTACAGAAATAAAGTATTAAATGACACATTAAAAGAAAGTATTGGGCACCTCAAATTGCAACATAAATTAATAGCTGTCTTATTTGGGCCATAAGGTCACTGTGCCTAAGCTCACCTTTGCAAGGTGAAGGCAAAGCTTTACCTAACAAACTATTGTTAAGCTAATTTCACAAAATATAGGGAATCCTTCAGATTCTGCTCATAAATGACAAAGAAACCACATGAGGGAAATTAATAATTTTGTATAAAGTGCAGCATATAGCCACTACTTAATGATGAGCATAATGAAGAATCATTTAGCAGCTCCCCATTTAACAAATGCTTTTTCCCCCCGCTCTGCAGAAATGAATGCTAAAGTTTCATAGAACAGTTTACAGTAAATGATTATGTAATTAATGACCACAGCAATACATACACAAAAAAGGAGACCACAAGAAAATTGAATGAGTGCTTGAATTGTGATCTTTTTCTAACTTTAGTGTTTGACTTTGAAACCTGAAGGTTCTTGCTCAGGGATTTTACATGTAAATGCTATATCAATTATTTGCAGTATTTGGCCTCGTGCTGATAATAAACCCAGACAGCACATAACATATTTTGGATTAATATACATATTTGCAGCATATGTGTACTGTCTTCTGTATTATACAGCTGAGAGAGATAATTGCTTAGAAAGCAACTGAGCCTAAGAGGAAAATTTTTCTTTAAGGATTGTACTTCCCACCATACAGTTTTCAGTCAGTAAATGACCTTTAAGTGTTTTTTTCTTTGAGAGACAAATTTTAGCTGGCATAATTGTGTCTTGAATAAAAGCATTTAATAACTGTATTTTATTCTTGTTGTAAGTATCCCCACTGGGCCCTAAAATAAAGTTTGTATAAAGATCATACACCAGTCCTTCTACTGTAATTCATGGACTACAAATGGGTTTCAGTTTGATGGGAAAATCCAATGGTGAAAACAGACTAAGGGCATGGAGCTGTACCACATAGTAGTGCAGAGAGACTGTGAGAAAATCCTTATATTTGAGGTATATGCAGAGATCTGGGTGAGTACCTACTACTTTTGTGTGCCAAAAATACACATTTTTTAGGATCACAAGTTATTTGTTTGATTTGTAGCTTGTTTTTGGTTGATCAGAAAAGTAGATGATCCATAAATTGTACTGACAGGGTTAATACTTTTTACAATGCTCTCATCAGCTTTATTTCAGGGTCCTGTAGGAACATAGATACATACATGCATACATATAAGAAGTTCAGTTATAGAAAGGTTTAAATGAGAGTATATTAGGCCATGTTAAAGCATCTTAAATACAAAAAACCATTCAACAAAAATACAACACTTAGAGGTCGCTTTCTGACTGAAATTTATACATTAATATTTATATACATTAATATTAACATTTACTTTTTTTCGGAGTTTATTTCTGGCCACTGCAATTCCTTTTAAAATCCAAAATTTCCAGCTCATTACAGAGAATGTAATGAATACACCAACAGTTTCGCAAACATTTTAAGAAATAATAAGATGCTTTATTCTATCCCATTACTTTTTTCTTTTTTTTTTTTTTTTAATAAGAAAACCTTGCCCCACATCCTGCCCCTCAGAAAAGGTTGTCTACTTTGGAAATTAGTTTTCTTAACCCCTCTTTGCTGTATCTCGTATTTATTGTAGAACAACCTAGATTGGAAGAGACCTAGAAAGATCATCTGGTCCAACTTTTTGTGGGAAAAGGAATGTAGATGAGATTATTCAGGGCCTTGTCCATCTGCATCTTGAAAACCTGCTGTAATGGGGACCATACCACATCCCTTGGGAAGTTGTTCCAGTGAATGACTATACTTACTGCAAAAAAATTCTTTTTTATATTGAGATAAAACATCTCCGGGTGCAACTTGCACCCATTGCCGCTTTTCTTCTCCATGTAACTACTTGCAAAGAGAGAGTCCCCATCATCTTTGTATCTGCCTTTCAAGTACTGGCAAACTGTGATGAGGACCTCTTAAGCCTTCTTCCCTCCAGGGACAAAAAACCTAATTCCTTCAGTCTTTCCTCATGGTGCAGGTTCAGTCATTTCTAAGTTTTTATGTTTCAAAATTTAAACACTTGGTTTGCTTCAAATCATCTGACTTGATATGTTTATCTGTAAACTTAAACCACATGTTGCCATGGAAGAATAGCTGTAGGCTACTTGTTCCCATGTTATACAAGGACATAGTTTCCCATCATTGACTATACAGCCCTGATAGCTGAGCTGTTCTTATCATCATGTGGAACTGTAACTTCACTCAGGATTTATGGAGAGAATAAGAAAACAAAATACTAACAAATTATTAAATGCAAGTGTTGTGTATTCATTAAAACCGAATTAAAATATTTTCCTTGTTAAAAAAGTATTTTAATCACATAACAGTAAATTTTCAGCTAGCACTTGTCATGAATGAATTGTCTATCAAGAAAAACATTATTTGACCCCCTTGGAAGATACTCTATCTTCATCAACCAGAAGAATTCACCCTATTTCACTTTTTCCCATTAAATAATATATTTTTTCCAAAATGGATAATTTTCCCCAAAGATGCATCACTAATTAATTTGTAATAATCACAGACCTTTTTTTTTTTTTTTTTTTTTTTTTTTTGAGTAGTTGTACATTTCACAGACCTATAAATACATGAAAGAGGATTACATAAGTGTGATGAACTGGAATCATCTGTACAGATTCAGTCATAACAAATTCACACTCAAATTTATATTCTTATACACTGACAGTTACAGATGGCACAAACTAACCTGAAGTTAACAACAAATCAGATCAGACAGATCAGTGACAAATCACCCATATAATAAGTGAAAACTTCAGAAAAATGAAGCCCAAGACTAGTAGACACAGTGAAGACAAAAAGCAAAGCAAGGCGGTCCTTCTCCAGATAAGTCTGCTAATAGAACCCTACAGAGGATCACTGAATGAAGATGGTTGACCATGAACTCTGCAGGAACTTAAAACTACTCATGGCATGTACACTAACCTTATGTACCACACAGAATGACAAAAAATAGTTTTTAGACACACCAAAATAATTTATGGAGAAGTGAACACTACTTTCACGCAGCTATTGGTATGAGCATTCAAGAAGTTTCTGCTCTGTGTTTATAAAGTAAATGTATGAGGTTCTCTCTCATCTATTTTCCTGAACCACCAAAAGCAGCAGAATTTTCAGGATTGTTTCATGTAACCAGTGCTTAGCTTATGGAGTTCTTTCATTATATCAGCCAGCCAGCTACTTAAATACTGTATTTCACTTTCATGTTCTGATGTTTCTCAGGTTTTTTATTTTACTATCCCCCACTTACCCAAGAAAAAGCTTTGTGATGCAGAGGAGTTTTGTCTGCCTTGCCTAAACCATGTATTTTTCCCCTCATGAAACAATAACTAAGTTTTCTTCATGATGAATTAGCATCTACAGCACTGATCTCTCACTATGAACACACTTGATTAATGCCTAACAACTTAAGCAGCTCTGGTTTGGCTGGGTTTTCTGGATCTAAGTTTAGCATTTAAATCCCTTGCCAATTTTCAACATCACTGCAAAGTGCTAAAAATTGCATGCTGTTACATACCTGACCTGAATATCAGGTGCACTGGCTTGTTTGTTGTGCACACAAATGTCACAAATCTTTTAGATTAACAGGCTTAAAATTTATTTTATTTTCAGTAAGAGTTTTATGCTCTATCCACACTAAGAACTTATTTCTTAACCTTGGAAAGGTGAATTACATGCAAACATAGAGCTTGACAAGAAAAAATAAAACGTATCAAAGAACTGAAATAAATTTCTATAGATAGTATATCATTTGTGATAACAACTTTAATGTCAATTAATATTCCTATAATGTGTATTTCATGACACGTATTACAAAAAAGTTTTGCACTTAATATTGTGGTGATGAAGCACTTAGAAATACCTTAAATGGATACATTTAATGTGGAGAAACAGGAAATACTGCACATACTAGAGTCTCTCTTGCATTAATAGCAGTAGATTTTTTTTCATTTTGTGATGCACAATCCATTTAGAATTTGTTCCTAATGAGTTTTCACATCTCTGCAACATGTAATATTAATTTAGAAGTTTATACATGTATTAAAAATCCATTAAAACATTCCATTTAAGACAAAGAATCCAGCATTAAGAAGTCACTAAGGCTTACGAATTTCTTAAACCATGAAAGATTTATTGTCTGGATTTATTGTGAGATTTACTGTCCTTTACAAGCAAGACTGTGATACGTTTTAGGGAAAAAAATATGAACCAAAACACTGCACAGAAAGTACACCAGCAGAAGAATGCATAATTCTGCCTGTGGATGCATAAGTACCTAAAAATTACTTGAATTTGGACATCACTTAAAAAAACAACAACAACAACAACAAAATAATCTTCATTAAGAAATATTCTTATTAAAGTCCCTTTCTTGACAATATCCTCCCTGCTTTGTGGTAAAATAGATGGGAGAGGAGAAAAGAGGAACACTAGTTTTTTGGACTTATATAAAAGTTACTAAGAAAACTCTTATAGTTTAAGTCCACCTTGCATAACACTATCCATATGTGCCCACTCCTCTTCCACATGGTGGGGGTATATCAAAATTAATAGCATATAGCCTCACAGGTGCCCATTGTGCGCTCTATCAATATTCATCACCTTCTGTTTCCATTCTGCATTTAATATTAAAAATGTTTTGAAATAATATCATAACATTTTTTTCCAGATTCTGAGTGCTTTTCTATTTCCCAGACTATAAAACAACTATTAAATTACATTGCGACTCAAGTTTTTCCACTTTATTTTCTACCAAGGAAAATGTAATTCTATATATATGTATATATAAACCTTATTTAGAATCACAGAAAGGTTTGACTTGAAATAAAACGTTTAAGGTCATCTAGTCCAATGTCCATACAATGAACAAGAACATCTTCAACTGGATCAGGTTGCTCAGAGCCTAGAGACATTATTCAGGACAGAAATTCCATGTCAGAGCCTGAATGAAAGATGTCAGTGACCTGACTTTCCATGAAAAAAAATCAAAGAGATGAAGAAAAATTACCGAACTGTGATGGTAAATCTTAGCTTCTCGTGAAACAGACCTTGACAGGCTGAAGAAGTGGGCTGACAGGAATCTCAGAAACTGCAATAAGCAGAAATGCCAAGTCCTGCACCTGGGGATGAACAACCCCATACAGCAGTATGTACTGTGGGCCACTCAGCTGGAAAGCAGCTTGGCAGAAAAGGACATGGGGGTCCTGATGGAAACCAGGTTGAACATGGGCCATCAACGTGCTCTTGCTGCAAAGAAGGCCAATGGCATTTTGGGCTGCATTAGGAGGAGTGTTGCCAGCAAGTGGAGGGAGGTGATCCTTCCCATCTACTCATCACTTGCTAGACCACACCTGAACTGTCATGTCCCCTGCATTCTTCTGTACTAGAGAGATAGATGGATACACTGGATAGAGCCCAGTGAAATGACATGAACATGACTATAGCATCTCTCTTCTGAGGAAAGGCTGAGAGAGCTGGGACTGCTCAGACTAAAGAAAAGAAGGTTCAAGGGGGATCTTATTAATGTATACGCATTCCTGAAGGGAAGGTGCAGAGAAGGAGCCAGGCTCCTTCCAGTCATGCCCAGTGACAGGACAAGAGTCAATGGGCACTAACTGAAACAAATTAGGCTCCTTCTTAACATAATCATCTTAACATTTTTTTTTTTTACTCCGAGGGTGACTGGGCACTGGAATAAGTTTCCCAGAGAGACTGGACATGGTCCTGGGCAACATATACTCTAGGTGGCCCTCCTTGAGCAGGAAGAGTTGGACAAAATGACCTCTTCAGAGGTATCTTATGACCAGACAACCTAAACCATTTTTTGAAATAGGTCACATGTGTGTGGGCTGCATGTCAAAAAGGGTATATATATTTTATCATCTTCAATAGGCAAAAGAGCATTTATATTCATTTACTGGTTTACTGTATACACCATGGAATGGGGAAGCTGGTCTTCAATTTTTTTTTTAAATTATTCCCTGGTTAGTATTAGCATTTGTGTTCACCTCAAGGAGATCATAAGATGGCATTTATAAAGTATCCTGTATTTCCATCTGAATCTTACTATATTGTCCAAGAGTTTATTATCGTTACAGCTGAAATAATTGCTGTAGATATCTGCCTCACCTCTTTTGTGCTGCACAGTGGTTGCTGTACAGCAACTGAAACTGTAGAGCCCTTATTATCAAATTGCTATCACTTTTTTTTTTAACTTTTTAAAAAAGTAACATCGATTTGATTGTCTGCAGCAAGCACCTATGTAGATCTTAAGACATTCATACTGTGCAAAATATTCACACAACAAAAGATAGATGGACAAGAAGATAAGTAATTGATTACACGCTTGGGACTGCCCACAGGGTTCTGTTTTGTTCAAAAAGAAAAACCTCTTTTTCTAGTCCCTTGAATATCATTACTGACAGTCATGGTTTTAAATTGCAGTTTGCTCTTTCAATCCCCTTCTTGGAGAAAGGGCATACAGATACCACGACCTTAAAACTTCTTTAACAAATAAGTGGTGTGCAACTACCTCTGAAGCAGCTCTTTTCTCCACCGAAATAATAGCAGTGGAACTGGCGTGGTACATTGACATTATGATAACGGCTTTGTGGGAACATTTTTGTTGCAGTGTCTAATTAGATCACGTAAAAGTTTTTGTGTGGTGGGCTGGGCAACCAGCAGAAAAGGGAAAGGAACTGAAGAGGACCCACACTGTCTCAGGCTATGGGCCCTTGTAGCCCTGTAACTGACCTCCAACAGAGACTCGTGGAAGATGATTAGGGAACTTAAAAACAAAAGGCATATTTAGAGGGTTCCTTTCAACCAATACAAGAATGGATTCACCTCAGTTTCCAGTAAGCAATTAAAAGCAACAAAATTGAAAATAAGCAAAAATTAAGCCAAATACAAGGGTGGTCATGGACTTTCTCTGCTTATGTGGCTGAGCTGACCTCTTTTGACCAGTATTCTTTACATCACTGACACAATATACATTGCAAAAATTTTTGGTAAAGAGCAAAAATGCAAAGAAGCCAAAAGAGTAAGCACTGGATATACATGTAGAAAGGAGGCATAAAATAAAATAATAAAATAAAATAAAATAAAATAAAATAAAATAAAATAAAATAAAATAAAATAAAATAAAATAAAATAAAATAAAACCTCCACAACAAAGAATAGATCTTTCCAGCTTTGCATCTGATGTCTGTGTGTAAAACAATTCCCTCTCACCTCAAGGAATGAAAACTGTATTAATCTAGGCAGCTCAAAACCAATGCAAATATTTGCGTGATGAACAATTATAACATTTTGCTTTTCTCTTTCTCATCTTCCTAACCTCTTCTTCAGGTACCTTCTAGAAAATAAAATAAAAATAAACATAAATTTCCCCTAGCTATGCTTTATATATCTATTCTTTTTTGTTAGTACTTTTCATATGACTACCCATTGCACCTCAATCACCCTGGGAAGTTGTCCTTAACAACCGGGCAGATTCTACAATTCCACAATTGATTTCTCAACATACTCCACCATTTGCACCAAGAGAACATTCAGAATTCTAGATCACAGGCTATTATTTTTTCTCTCCTATAGTCTTCCTTCTTGATCTTCAGCTCTATTGCAAGTATACACATGGAACTGTGGTTACAGGACTCCACTGACACACACAAAATACAGTGCTGATGTACTTTGGCAACACTACAAGGCTGACATTTCAGTGACATTGTGCCAGCTTTGACCAGAATGATTCTTTTTGCACATTGGTAAGCCTACACAAAACAAGGTCTTCCCAAGTTGCTGTTGCTCACTGATGAGTTTGTAGTAGACGTAGAAACACACATCACTTCATGAAAAATTCACTAATGAAAACTGCAATGGTATGACAAATGTCATTTAGGAGACTGATCCAGGTAAGTCCATATCATGAGTTTCTGTTCAAGAACAAATCCTTTGAACGAGGTAGGTAAAGGAGGTGCTGTTTCGTGTTCCAATAAAATCAGAGAAGAAAATTCTGGTCTATACAGCGTCAATAGTAAAGCTGACACTGACTTCAACTGTTAAATCAATGCTCCTGTTTCTCAAGGAGAATTTTTTTTTAAGTTTTCTGAAAAACTGAACCACTATTGTAGGAAAATTAATACACAGAAATTAAAAACCACAACCTCATGTATAACAATTGTTTCCCCCTTCTTTTGGGGTGTTTTAAATGTAAAGCCAAGATATTAATCTATATCTTGCATTTATATATATATGTATAATACACTAGCTTTTTACAGATCTATCTTTGCTAACTGATATGCTCATATATCTTCTAAATTAATACAGAGCACACGAAATGTACCCTGGATTGTACAGATGGTATTTTAAAAGAGGTTGTGGGATTTTTGGGTTTGGTTGGTTAGTTTTTTGTGGCAGTTTTCATTTTTTGTGGTTTTGGTGGTGGTGGTGGGGTTTTTTGTTTGCTTTCGTTGCTTTTCGCTACTTACTAGTAACAATATTCTTTGGAAGAGAAAATTAGAAACTAGATTTTTCCATTCAGAACTCATTTCTTCAAGTTAGAGAATAACTTTATGCAGGCTATCAAGTGCACCCTGTTATATTTTGGGCTACTTCGCTGCACCTTTTTTTTTTCCTTTAAAACTTGCAGAACACACAGGTCTACAAGAAAGAAAACCTTTTAATGTTCTCTATGCAAATGAAGTTCAGAAAGCTTGCTCTTTCATATCAGAGCTCAAAACAGATTTCTCAAAACTAACCATTCCCTTCAAGGCTCAACCATTTTATTCTTCATTTGGCTGCATAAGAAAATTCCAGGTATCACCAACCCTTCATAATACCAAGATGGCAAGAAGATTTAAGGAATGGCAAAACTGCACTGTGGTTTTGAATTTACATCAGAACAATGCATTGAGCAAAAGATTTCCCATTTCATTTTTTGTAGTGTGATGCATTCTTTCACTTTTGGAAAAACAAAAACAAAAAAATGACAAACAAACAAAAAACCACAACACCTCTTTTTGATATCAACAAATTCCAGTCAACATTCATTCAAGTGAAAGAACAGAACTATATCAACTCCTTCCTAAATATAAAACACATCTTTTAAAATATATGTAGACTTAAATATATAAAAGTAGTTAACGGCTTTGAATTCTCTTTCGGGAGTCTTTGGGGAGTTTTGTTTCATAGAACAGGAAGCTGGTGCCACCTCCAAAGGGAAGCTGGTTTTGTCCTTTACATAAGAAAATGCTATTTAGATAAGCTAATTATAAAGTCTGACCTTTGTACTTTTACTTTTCTGTAGTATTCACTATGCAACACTATCTGTACATAAAAGTGGATCAGAAGACACAGGCAACATTATAAACACCCTTGCTAAAGTATAACTAGTTAGGAACACTAAGATAGGCTGGAAATTTTATTGGAGTTAAACAGAGCTAAGGGAAAGGGTGTAATTCTTTTTGGTTATCTTGTACTGTCAGTCTAATTCCTTGCTAAGCTTGAAAAGCATTACCATACATTTATTGCAAAACTGGAAATAAAAATACCAGTAGTTCTGGTACGACAGACTGACCAACATGGCCATCAATAATGCACAACCCTTACAGGGTCCACAGGGCTTTGGGCGAGCAGAGGGCTTGACTGAACCACTTGCAGCGAAGACTGTATGTGTACACTATGCACCCATAATTATAGTTTGAGGTTAAGGATGACTTGCCTTCTGATGTTCCCTTCCTAACAAGTCTGTAATATATACAATAGCTGACATGCCCCTTAGCAAAATAACGCTAACTCAGTGGCAAAAGCAGGACAGAACATTACAACATGGCTTACTGTATTTCAGTACTAGCTACATTTAAAAAAATTGTATAATTTATTATGGGAAAAAAAATGAAACACAGTATTGAAGAACCACAGCAAAACCAAAAAAAAAAAAAAATAAACACCACTAAATTCTTTCTTCTAAGAAATGGAGAATTTGATCAAAACCTGTAAGCTGATACTATCCTTAAAGCTCTTCTACCTGCCCCTTCTCCCTCCTGCTGACTGATAGTGCTTCCAGGAGCACATTAACATAACATGAAGTTAATCAATGCTGCCTTAGAAGGAAAATGCCACCTAATGAATCCCTGGTGGCACTTTCCTTTACACCAGGTGCTTTTGCTGCAGGTGTACCAGGCTGGAACAGATCAAGAATACCTGTTTAAGTTATGAGTCCGATATGCTGCAAGCTGTGCAGCATTAGGGACGATGAATTCAGATACAGTAATGATCTGTGTGCTCTCCTTCTGTGAAGACCCTCTGATGCCAAGTTAGACTCTAAGATTAGTGGTATGTGAATGGCACTGCAAATAGTTTCACTTCTTAATATGTTCCTACAGGAATCAAATAAACTTGAGCCGCTACTTTTATATGAACTCAGATGATTATTAAATGCTTATAAAACTGCAGTTAACATATATCTGTCTCCTCAGGTAGGATTATGGTATGGACATTCACATAGCTGAAAGAGTTATTTCTGAACCAAGATTCTTGCCTTACTTTATGGAGCAAGATTCACAAGCATATCTTAGTCAAAGCACAACAGATTTGTAGAATAAATCAGTTTCAATTACAGTAGGAAAACAAACAAACAAACAAAAAAACCAAAAGCACACTACCAACCAAAAAAACCCCAAAAGCAAACCAAACCAGACAACAAACCTTGCAAAAGCCCTACAGAACTTCATGTTTTCCTTTTTTTTTTTTTTTCTCCTGATTTTAGTGTCAATACTTTTCTAAACTTTTAAGCCTTCCTGAGATCAAGGGACTTAAATTGATTGTTATGTCTGTTGCTAGAACAGTAGCTACAAACAACTAATATAACATATGGCTACTTATGTGTAATGCTAGGCACACCTGAATGATGGAGAAAGTTGTGCTATACATCAATGGTACATGAGTTGCATCTTCAAATATGCGGACCAAATTCTCTGCTGATGCAAAGTGATTTAGCTGTAGTGAAGTCTGCAGCAAATTTATGTCACTAATTGGAAGTTTTTTTAAAAAAAATAAAATTTAAAAGTCAATGTAGCAGGTTCTTATTGTAGGTTGCAATTTCCAAGTGATAATTGAATCTCCCTGGTATTTCATTGTATCAGGAACAATAAACTGCTTAGCTCCCTTGTCCTATACAGGGCGGGTTGCATTAAAAGGAAAAAACCTTCAGAAAGGGTCCATTAAATGGCTTTTTTTCAGAAGTGGAAAACAATCACTACGACAAATTTATTTCTCTCTCTGCCTAGAGACAGAAGCACTGTAAAGAGAGGGTAGGCTGTCTGCTCTGGACCTGAGCCATCCTGGGAAAGCATTGCACACAACCGGTCAGGATGCAAAGCGACAAAGGTACTTTATCCTCATTCTTGGGCACATTCATCTGCCAATAAGTGAATGGCCTTTTCAAAACAGCCTTTTTAATTTTCAAAATATCTCTCAATACTCTGATATTTTAGAACTATGCTTACTTGCCAAGAGCATGGAGGGAAAATGAAAGGAAGTCTATACATTTTCAAAATAAAAAAGGATTAAGTCATTTCCAGTCACAAACAATAAGCATGACTGCCTGCCATTTTGAAGACTTAATCTGGCTGGTGACCTCTTTAGAGAGATGACAGACTATAAAAAATGAAGATCTGCATCTTAACCTTTCAGGTTTTTATTTAAAAGGATTAGTTTATGGCTTTGAAAGCTTAAATGATAATCTTTTAAAATAAAAATGTTAAGGTCAGAAGCAGCTGTTTTTCACAATATTGAACTACAAGATCAGCACTACTTCACTAAAACTTTGGAGGAACAGAGCGGTATGGCATATTTTAGCATTTTTTTAACAAGAAATTCTCTCCTGTTTTCAGTGACACTCAAACATAGCATCTATAGTGAATTAGGAGGCAGAACATCAACTCTATAACAGTATACTTATAACTAATACATGATAATAACACTAGCTTGTTTTATTGCTTCTCTTAACCAGTTTAAGGAACAAATCCTTTATTAAACAAGTTTTATTGAGATAATTATGTTTCCTCAACATAAGTAAGTTCTGCTTAAAATTCAAGGTCACATTTCAATTCCCTATTTGTGAGGCTTCAGAAATCTATTTTAAAGGTCATAGAGACAATCACACTGTTTGTAGGTTCTTAGTATTTTGGTTTTTTTAGCCTTTCTCATTTTCTATTCCTTCTGTAGGAGGCTACATACTGATTTGTTTCTTTTACCTTATTGTGGAGCTTTCCCTCTTCCCTTCTGGGATCTCTCTCAATAGAGAAATCAGCATGTTTTAGAAATTTCTGCTGAAGTTTCTTCCAGTCTCATTTTCTATTTAACATAACAAGGCAACTTTTGGCAGAAAACAAGTAACTGAGCCCCCAGTTTAAGAAGTAGTAGTGCAATAGTTCATGAATCAATTACATCTATTGCTATAAATGCAATATATTTTTGTGCTTGAGACAGGACTTTCCCTCTGAAGTAAATGTTACTATGGTCTGAATGAAGCTGGAAAAACAATTTTCACAAAAGATATCCGAAAATAGTCTGTGAATAGACAAGAAAACCCTATGAAGAAGTTCTAGGCACCTCTTGTGAATGAGAGAAGGCTACACTGGGTGGTAAAAAATGTAAAAAAAAAAAAAAAAAAAAAAAAAGAAGAAGAAGAAGAAAGAAAATGAAAATGTTTCCATAAAGATAGATGACATCAGGAGGAAAACTGATATTAGGTATATACCATAAAGACATTTTCTTAAATCAGGAGAGCTTAACGATATCAATAGCAAAAAGAATGCCACAATACCTTACAAGAAAGAAATGGTAGAAACATTTGAAGAAAACATAGATTTTACTTTTTTTTTTCTATCTCACATGGGTAAAACAAAACAAAACAAAACAAAAAAAGTAAGTTTATTAAAAAGTTATCATGAATAACTAGGGAAAAGTTAAGGTCAAGAAATTTCACATCCCTGGACCTGGGTATCTTGGCACTCAGATGGGATTTCAGACAACGAAAAGGAGGTTACTCTTTTGTTAATATTTTAATGGTAAACAGGGTGATCCAAATAACTGGAAAACTTGGCAGCTTGATATAAACCACAGTCAAATCCAACACAGGAGAAATACACATATAAGAAATAAACAAACATTTAAATATTATAATTATTGCCATTGATATGATATGATATTATATTATATTATGATATTGTATATGATATGATATTATAATTAATGCCAATCAGCATGAATAAGTGGAATACAGGGTTGAAGAAAGGAAAATGTGATAGTTTTTTATGAGATTACAAGATTTTTTTTATTTACAGAAAATTGATACAATGCAATGGATTTCAAGGCATTTAACTTGTCACTTCATGTCTTAAATAGCATGATAGATTATTGAAACTCTTTCACGAGTTAAGTAGATCAAAAGCAGGCAACATACGAATTTCATACACAATTAGAAAGAGGAACTTACTTACTCAGGTCATGTTTCTAGAGAGGTTGCTTCATGGATTTGTTCTATCCCTTCTTTAAACATTTTTGTACATAACTTGAAAGGGGGAGAAGTTTAAGCCAAAACACTTCTCAAATGATATAAAGACTGATACAGACTAATCAAGGATGTTATAGTGTAATTATAGTGTAATATAGTATACACTGATAAACCTCCTTACAAAGCTCTTTAAGCTCTAGAAATAATTTCTCAACTTAAAAGAGGGGTTTCTTCGACAGGACTTGCACCACATGTGAGTGGCTAGTAGACAACGTATCAGAGTTTCCCTCCTCTGGGATAACTGAAAAGATGGGACACCTTCTAGTAGTTCAAGGAACTCAAGAGTGGTTAGCTTGTGTATCTATTAGTTTTTATTACATTAATGGATTTGTTCAGACCTCTTCTAGGTAGTACTAATTTTCCTGAACCAAAAGTCATATATATTAAAAGATATATTGTACTAGATCTGGCTGGCCTAAAGGTATGAAGTTAACTTTATTCATAACAACCTGTGTGGTGCTGTGCTTTGGATTTGTGGCTAGACCAGTATTCTTCTCATGGGCTGCAGTCTTTCAGGAGACAGTAGCTCCACCATGGTCCTTTCCAAGGGCTGCAGGGGAATCCCTGCTTAGGTGCCTGGAGCACCTCCTCCTTCTCTCACCTTGGTGTTGCAGGGCTGTTCCTCATACTTTTCCCCTCACCTCCAGGCAACGTTTTGCCCTTCCTTGCACAGACAGTCCCCGAGGTGCCACCGTGCTGGCTGATGGGCTCAGCCATGCCCTGTGCTGGGTGGGTTGGAGCCACTGGAACCATCTGTGTCTGACACCCGGCAGCCCTGACCGCTCTGCACACGGAGGCCCCTGCAGCTCCCTGCTGCCACAGGCAACCAATACACATCTAAAAATCTTGTATAGTCAAAATTTGTAACAGCATGAACAGTGTAAGCCAACAAAACAAGAAAAAAGTGTTATCCTATTTCACAGTAATAAGTAAGAACACCATTTAGGCCATATGCATTCCAGTAGCTGACACAAATATATGCACCACTGAGATCAAGTTTGGGCCCTATGAATTGACAATAACCTAAAAATCAGGAAAATGCAGCTCGAGCTGTTTCCTTTGAAACATTTCCCCTCAGTAAAATTTAATTTCAGCCAAATGTTTAATTTGAAGACGCTGAATATTTGTACCCTCTTCGCTTTCTCTGTATTGGTTACAATTAAAAAAAAAAAAAAAAAGAAGCTTCCTTTCAGTTCTCCAAGCTCAAGAGTCCTTGTGTATTTGATCATGCTCCAAGTGTAAGTCACAAAGTCTGTATCTTTGGTCACCCTTCCTGCCTTGTCTGAATTATTATTATTTTTTTTATCCTACTGTACCTTTTTTCTTTTTTCAAAGTTTCTACACAGAAATAGTAGTTAGTTTTAATAGACATGACTGAGAAAATTACAAAAACAATTTGCTAGAAGTCAGAACTAAAAAAGATACTTGAATTCATTCTCATATATTGACATCAACTAAACAACCATAATGGCTGTGTATTATAGAAATTTTAAAAAGTGGAATGTAAGTTCTTTTAAATATGCACATTACTTCAAAAGTTCTCAGGAGACATGAATCAGACATGCATGGAACACTTTTGGTATTTATTACATGGGTGGCCACAGCAAAACCTCAAAAGTTTTTGAAAGGTAATTTAGAGGGGAAAACAAAACAAAACAAAACAAAACAAAACAAAACAAAACAAAACAGGAATTTATTGTGGAGGAAATGGAGAGGGAATAGAAGAGAGTTATTCAAGAATCAGACTTGTGACAGGTTGGACACTGCCAGAAAGGGGAGGAGCTCTGCAGAAAAGGACACTGTGGTCTTCGTAGGTAGGAAGCTGAGCTTGCAGCCTGCCCTGACAGCAAAGACAACCAGCTGCATCCAGGACTGTAGGAACAGGAGCACAACTGGTAGACTGAGTGAAAAGATTATCTCCCCCACACTTGTGCTCTTTAGACCATGTCTAGACTGGTCATCCTAGTACAAGACAGACATCAAACTGAAGAAAGATCAGGGGAGGGCCACCAGGACAGCTGGTGCTGGGGGATTTGGTCCATGATGGGAGGCTGAGTAACCAGGGCTTGTTCAGTCAGGGAAGAGGTAGCTACAGGGGGCCTTGCAGCAGCTCCCTAATGCCTCTGGGGTGGTTACTGGGCAGACTGAGCCATACTCTTACTGTGGTGCACAGTGGAAATATGAGATACAAGGGACAGATGCTGAAACAAGAGAGGTTCAAACTAGATAAGGAGAATTTTTTTCCCCCATAACGACAGGTAGGCAGTGGCACAAGTTGCCCAAAGAAGCTGTGTAATCTCAGTCCTTGGAGGTTTAAGACTCAGACAGAAAAAGTCCTGAACCACCTTGTCTGACCTTGTAGCTGTCTCTGTTTTGAGCAAGCGTTTGGTCTAAAATCTTCCCAGGGTCCCTTCCAATCTAAATTGTCCTATAATTCAATGCATACATGGTAAGCAACTTAGAAACAAGCCCCTGATGTTCTATTTATCAGTTTTCTGTAAAAAGTGAAAATCCAATCAGAAAGAAAGTTCATTTACATTTAGCCACTGATGAAAATGATCAAGTTAGCAAGGAGAATATTTTGCTTGCATAACCTAGAAGGTTTAAAATTGTCATAGTTCAGTGATAATCAAGAAACGGTTTTTTAGTTCTACAGGAACAGATGAATATTGAGAACAGTCTGTTTCAAAAGCAAAACAACAAAACAGCCCTTCTCCAATATTCCCCATGAAGTGAATTTTAAAGAAAAGGGTGAATAACAGATGAGCAAAAAGTGTTCTTCACATACTTTTCATTTTGACATATATGCATATTTAATATAATACAGAAACCTGACTGTGATGCTTGTTTTTTAAAATGTCATTGAAGCTGACATGAGGCTTATTTTGTCCTCTTTTCCACAGAGAAATTCTTGATATGATGAAAAGATTCACACTGAACAAATGTGGACCATGCCCCAGAGAGGTCTGCAAGCTCAGTAGCAGCTGCAGTGGGAGGTAGGCACTCAAAGGTAGGTACCCCATGTAAGCAAGCGGAGTGGAAAACAACACATGGTCAGTAACTCAGTAGCAGAAATAGTAAGGAAATAGTAACAAAAATCACAATTCCCTTTTCCCTCAAGTTTCAGTGGAGCATCTGAGATGAACATTAGTGTAGTAGGCTAGCAGACTATACAATTCCAACCCCCTTGATGTTACTGATACATCCTATAATGAACACAATATTCATGCTGTGCTGCTACTGGAGTACGACAGTGACTAGCCGAAGGGCTACACAGTACATAAGGGATATGTCACTGCTATTTATGTCCAAATGCAACTCACATGTATCACTGGGATGGCAATAGTGTAACATATTGATTTAACACAGACTCCTCTAGAATTGAGAGGCTTGAACATTGTTATACTAGGCTTTTCTTTTTTTAGTAGCGTTTTTTCCTGTTCTTTCTAAGGCCCACGCTTGTTCTTCTGAGAACTTTGAAGTTTTTTCCCTTCCACTTCTATTCAAACAAAATTCAGTGCCAATATATTCCTAAATTGTTCCAGTACACAAAGGACAATTTTGATGGAATCTTTCTCTACTTAGGCACTCCATTACCATCTTTTCTTCCCTCCTTACCTACATAGATGCCAAATGAGATTGTCTTGGGGAAACTAAAATCAGCATAAAGGACTATTATTTGCTTTTAAAGTTGTGAGGAGGACAAGATAAGTTACTAAGTCACTATTTATCACCAAGAAAAAGAGCGAGTTTATCAATGGTCCAAATAAACCATACGCTGAGAATCTAACAGTGGAATACATGGATCATCCAGATAAGCAAGCCTGGAATCCTGGTGCTGGTAGTTTGCAGGAATGAAAAACAAAACTTAAAATAATGAATGTCTAGACAATAATTTAGACAGCAACAAGTAAGACCTGCTAAGGAGAATCATGTCTCAAGTGGCTTAAAGACGCAACAAGAGACCTTGTTATAATGTTCATTGTCACACAACTCCAATCTGGTATATTTCTAGTTTTGTATGCCTAAGAAATACTGAATAGAAGAAATACCTTGTTAAAAAAGTTTCCTCTATTTTCAGATCAATGGCAGAAAGCTCTGAACATGTATAATTCTCAAAATTCCCATTTTCAACCAGAATGTGTTCTCAAATTAATCATAATAAAAGGAACAAGCTAAAATGAAAAAAAAAAAAAAAAAAAAAAAAAAAAAAAAAAAAGGACTAGTCTCTGCTAGAAACAATAACATTTTTAAAAAAATTAGTTTTGAATTACTCTAGTTATAGGGTTTCTTATAACAATTTCAGCACGGAAAAGAAGATTTTTGATAACATCTTCAGCACTGTAGTAAGAAACAGAAAACAGATGACTGAGAAGTCAGCAATGGTCTGATTCCTCTTTTAAACTCAGTTTCCTTATCACTTAAAATTGGATTGTTTTTATCACTTTAATTTTTATCACTGATTCAAGTGGAAGCAGAAGTTCAAACATCAGTTTTGAAAGTCTTGTTTCTAGTTGAAGATAACTTAGGATACAAAGTTTAGTAGAAAAGTTTCCAATGTAAGGAGATTTCAGTAGTAACAATAATGTTTCATTAGTAATGGACAAAAGTCTGTCAGATGGTTGGACACCTAATACCTTACTCTTTATTGTTTTGTTTGGTGTTTTTTAAGCCTAAAAGTAGAAGTTACTCATCAAGAAGCCATATCAAGGAGAACATTTCAGCCACAATTGAAATTAATTATGCAGCACTGCTGGTAGAACAAGGCTCCATTTAAAGTAATTATCACCCCAATTAGAAAGCAAAGAGCATCAGTATCAAGACTTCATTTGTATCAGTTAAAGTTTGTAAAGCTGCCCAGATCCTATTATGTTTTAGTTTATAAAGCAACATTTCTGCCCATTTGTACAATATTTTTATATTAGAAGAAAAAAATAAACCAAACCAAACAAACACCACATCTACAGAACCTAAACATAAAGGTTATCATTTGTGATTACTCCTCACATCCTACAGTAGCGAGTATAAAATGCACTAGGAGATGTATTGAGACCTATGAGGTTC
Organism: Streptopelia decaocto; assembly: GCF_964273445.1. Classification (NCBI taxonomy): domain Eukaryota; kingdom Metazoa; phylum Chordata; class Aves; order Columbiformes; family Columbidae; genus Streptopelia; species Streptopelia decaocto. The sequence continues at coordinate 130,723,809 of NC_138663.1, read as the reverse complement.
CTATATCACCTCAATCTCTGAAGGATTCACTGATCTAATTTAGTCAGTCAAGGTGATTATTACAAACCTTCTGTATCCTAATGAAGCAACTATTGCAATGCAAGGATTTTGGCAACCCTGCAGATGCAGAATTCTTAAATAGGAATACATAGGAATTCTGCCAAGCTAACCATTCTTCTGACGAATCATCTACAAACGTTTTCCTACTCTGGCATTTTGCTACCTGTAGCCACCTGTTTAATCATTATAGTAGCTGGCAGTTTTTAATGTCTTGACGAAATATTACTTTCATGCACAAATCACCAGCCAAATTCAACCAGAATACTTATTTACCTTAAAGAACTGCCAGATATTACCTAAACTCACCTTATTACTTACATTTCTTCTGTCTGTAATAAAGTTCTCCCTGTCAGAGAAAGAGCAGGGCACTCAGGTAATGAATGTGTCTTTAATCGGTAAGATTAGTTGTTATAATACCGCACAATCTGCTTTCAAACTACCTCCTTCCAGTATTTAATATAGAAAGAACAATGAGCTAAAAGATAATGTCTCACCTATGTTAACAGAGATAATTGTTAACTGCATTTTGGTTGTGTGCCTCAGTTTTTACAGTTATGCTAGAAGATGTAAAGGGATATTTGCTGCTGTGCATTTGATAACATTGATTCCTCAGTAATGCTTTTTTAATTATGATTTGTTCCAGAAATATGTACCAGACATTCTCTCTCCAAAATCCTGTTTTAATCTTGTTCATTTCTCAGTAAAAATTAAAGTGTTTTTGTAACGCTACCATCAGAATAAGCAATTTTGGTTTCATATTCTTTATCTCTGTATATCTAGCAGCAAGCTAATGTAAATATGAAAAAATAGGTCTAAAAAGTAAGGTTACAACTGAAGTTTATCTAGCCCTTCCCACCCTAGTTTTAAGCTGTTTATAATTTTGCCAATACTTGAAAATAGAAGTCTGGTTTAGTGGATGCATTATAATTTCTTTTACCAGAGAAGTTCACTAAAAATAAAGCTGGCCTACCTGAGAGTAACAATACAAAACAAAGTTTTATGTATTTTGGAGGTCAAATATGCAAATCCATTGCTTCCTATATCCTTCAGAATTTTCAGTTTAGCATCGTAATCAATTTGGAAAAAAATAACTTCTTTCCCAAGCACAACAAAAGTAAGTCAATGGGAATTTGCACATTAAAGAGGTTTTCTTCATGCTTCTACACAGATTAACTCAACTTTAAGACCTTCAAATAGTAAGTATAATATACAGCAGCAATCTTCAGAGGATGTTAAAGCTTTAATTATTTGATTCTTTTCATATAATATTCATCTAGATACACAGTACTAGGAAATTCTCGTTTTAAAGTGAAATATGAAAAGTGTTGTTTTCTATAAAATTAAAAAAAAAAAAAAAAAAAAGACTTAGTCAAAACTGACAATGCTCCAGTGCTGTTTAAACATTATTGGTACCAAATGAAGCTGTATTTGGAACTATTTACTGGTCTTTATTTGTTTATATTGGGTAACGTGTATTTTGACATGCATTGCACTTTGACATCCTCAGATGAATTAGCTCCACTGACAGTATCTATTCCAGGTGAAAAAAAAACTAATAGATGATCTAATAGAGGAAGTGGAACTATTCCAGGCACTATGAAACTCTCAAAAGAGAAGAGAAAAAATAACTATAACATTCTGCGGAGAGGAGGTATGTTAGAACTTCAGTATCTTCAGCAGATACTTCAAAGGATACTGCACATTACTGCAGAGTAATACAGGACTGGTCTTCTCATACTGTAGGAATACAGAAATAATTTATTCTGAAAGTTTGATGTATTTTTAATTTAACCCAAGAAACCAGAGATAGAAGATCCTGACATTTCTATTTTAGTATTTTTTTAAAAAATCTCATTCATATTTCAAATCATATTTACCAACTGACACAATAATTTGGCATTGTTTTAAAAAACATGTCTTCTTCCTTTTCTTGAATCTGATGCCTGTATTCTTCACAGATTCTTTTTAGTCTAATACAATATGTTTATTTCCTCTTCAGGAACAAATGCATTGCTAAACACAATATAAAAATTACACTGAGTCACAGCAGGCTGTACAAATATTTGACATTTACATTCACATAAAGCTCTTTCAAAACTGGGATGGTATCTGGGGATTTTTTGTTTTATTTTAAGAAACAGAGGTATCTGTTTTTCACAGGTAGAAAACTCTCAGAATAATGTCTCAAACTAAAATGTTCACACAAAAGACAGCCTTAGAATTGTATTAAGAAGAAAGTTATAGCAAACCCTTGTTTGTAAAGTAAAATTCAAGGTCATACTCTACTTCTTCTATTAATTATCTAGAATATTCAAAATGACTGTGTTCATTTTCCTTGACATCACACTGATGTTAAGATCCTATATTGTGGAACATATAATACTAATGTCATTCCGTTGAACATGTTCATAAAGTGAAACCTATATAAACTCTATGAACTGTAATAATTAGAATTCAGTTTGAAATTCAAGTTCCTTTATTGCTATTGCAATCTCTGTGCACTGGGAGAGACACCATTTCCTTAAAGCTAATATTCCTAACTATCATTTTTCAGATCATAGGAAATACAAGTATGAAATTGTTCTTAACATATTGTTATTGTTCAGAAATACATTCAGCATCAGGCCTTGATGATAAAGGATCCTGCTAGCTCAGCAGTATGGCCCCAGGAGTGGGAAGCCAAACAACACAATACCAGTGGTAGCACAAACTTTCTCCTTCTGGCTACCAAAGGACTGTCCTGTTGTGAGAAAGGGAACAAGTGACAAACAGTTAAAAAATAGCCTAAACTCCTCAAAATCCTATGGTATGCAAAGATCAAGCACAGTTTGAAGAGACTGGCAATTATTACATACTGCAGCAGACAATCACCTTGTAACCTTTAGCCATCCTTTAAGAGTGTGTGTTCTGCTCAGCTTTAAATACTGCATTTCCTTTTTTTCCCTATCTTTGTACATGTTTAATTTTCCCCTTTAATATTTGTCTGGTTTTGATGTCTGCTGCTCAATGGCTCCAGCTCCCTATTTATTCTGCTAGTAGAATACAAAACCAGTATAAGGCTCAGTTCCTTCCAGCCAATTTTATTTCAGCAAAATTCAGAGAAGCAACCGTTTCAATGACTGAGGATCATCAGAGAGGAGTATAGGTGCTGCAGTTGCTCTAAATATTGATCTATGGCTCCATTGTTTTAAACTGGTTTAATACAGATGCTTTTAACTTCATGGTTGTGATGCTTCAACTTAGTTTGCTTTTTGAGCATCCTAGAAATGGTTTTGTAACACTTTCTAGATAAGAAAAATTAAATAGACATTTTTGATTCAAACAGATATTTGAATACCCTACAAAAAAAAAAAAAAAATCCACTCCTGTCTAAACCAGAACAGTTGGCACTCTCTTACAGAACAAATAAGCATTGAACAGAACACAGGAGTGAATTGAGTCCCTTAACTTTCCAGGCATAATAGTTATCTGTTGAATTTTTATTTGCATGCATTGACATTTTCTACCATATATACAACAAAAAAAGTTGTTCATAAGACAGAGAGAGAGAGAAGGGTTCAAATCACATACATGTTTCCTGTTTTTTCTTGTAAAAATATTTTGGACCAGTTTTGAAGGATTTTTTTAGGGTTTTTTTCCTCAGTTCATCAACTCAGTCAAGATAGTAAATTATTTACACAGTCCTAGGAAGATATCCTGATTCAATTACACCAATGAAATATGAAGTATCAACATTAAAAAGATTAAATTTAAAAAATCCTTTAAACCAAAACATATTTAGTCTTCAGGAACAGTATAGGTGAGCACACGTGTGTTCTACAGCTTCTCAGTAGTCACCATAGGGTCATACTCAATTATCTAGAAAGATTAAAAATGGGAAACTGCTTTTAAGAGTGTAAGGTTAAACATAGAAATATGTATTAAAGCCATGATCTTTTAGAATTTGGAAATAGGTCTCAGCTACTCTTGTTTATGTCAATTGACAATTTAGATGATCATACCCATGAGGGTCTAACAAGGTGGATTTGATATTTCTGGAAGAACTACATCTAGCCATATCAAATAAGAAAATAAGAACATGGAAAGCATACAACAGATGAATTCACTTTGAAACTAAATTGCACTCTCAGAGATGTCCCTTTATAGATACATAGCAAGATGATGAAACATTGTGGAAAAAGGTCCTATGCTTTTAAGTCTTAGTTTTTCTGTGTATTTTCAGTACCTAAGCTAAGTCATGTTAGAGAACAGTTACTGGGAATCAGCAAGATACTGCTTTTAGTGAGTTATTTCAGGTTCTCAAGGATGTAGCAGCAGATATTGAGAGCTAAGAAATTTTCTTGATCTAAATGAATGTATGTTTAGATGTACTGATAGACAGTATGTCTAGATGCACTGATAGACAGAAAATACTTTTTTACTAGCAGGTTTATGGAGTGAAACAGTTGATGCTATCACTCACAGTAAACAAGTTTTAGGGAGCCTTATTTCAAACTACCTCTTTCCTGGTCCCACTGCCTGAGCACCTATCAGTACTTAGAGCTGCATTAGGTGCATGCCTGGAGCTCATCATCTGCTGCACTTTAATGACATCAGAAGAACTGACAACAAGGGAGTGATTTGCTTTAAATGCACATGGCTGATGTGTACAAATAGACACACTAGAGACAGATGTGGATAAAGTGACTCACAAGGACTGACTTTCTAGACCTAGGAGGCCTCAACTGAAATTAGTAGCTGCAGATTCAAGATAAAAGTAAATAGAAGAGGTACCTCATGTCAGAGTGCACTTAAGCTCTAGAACTCACTGCAGATACAATGAGTCCGGTAAATTTATATGCATTCAAGGAGACACCGGACAAGTTCCTGAGAAATCCACTGTGTTTATAAATACAGAGAAACATCCAGATCAAGAAGTACTCTGTGAGCTGGAACAGCAGGGCTGGAGAGACAGAGCAGATCAATCTTTGGCTGGACCCAGTAAAATCACTCATATTCTGTGTTCCCATTTTCATCATAGACCCTCTCCAGTGAACCAGGAAGTATCAGGCTAAAAATACAGCAATAACCATTAGAAAACAAAACAAAACAAAACAAAACAAAACAAAACAAAACAAAACAAAACAAACAAACAAACAAACAAACAAACAAACAAACCCAACATCCACTTATATACATATAATGAAAATTATTTGTGCAGCCATTATGAATTAATACTTTCAGACACGAACATACTTAACAGATGCTTCTGAAACCGAATGCATGGACTACAACAGAAAATACCAGAAGTGGATGAGTGTCTCGTGGGTTTCCCAGAAAAAACAGGCCACTTTCTTTGGTGGAAGGTAGCTGTCTATGTTTGTTTTAACAAGAATGAACACTAATCCTAATTAATTTATTGCTCTGGCAAACCTATTTCTCTCATTTATTTAATATGACTGCCCAAGAGATCTGCACAGCAAAAGAACGGGTACATAATCTCAGTGTCTTGAAGACAAGAAGATAGTTCAGAAGTGAAACAGTTATACTTGTAGACCTTCAGAGCTACAAGCAAGACAACATTTTTAATGAGGCCAACAGATACGTATGAAAAAAACAGGTGAGCTTTCCAATGTGGGAGCTCTGTTTTGGGTAAAAAAGAAACTCATTACCTGAGAAAGTCTTACGTACTGAGAAATACATTTTTTTTGCTAGTCATACATGTTAGTCTTATCACTAATACAGGGTTTTGTTTTTTCTCCAAGATATATGTGTTAGACTAACACATATAGGGACTTCTGAAAACTCTCTTCCTCTACAGTTAGAATTGGGTAAATGTAGGTAATTTTTAATTAAACTTGTTAATATTTGACAAATAAAATCGGTTATGTTAGTTATGTTTAGAAGTTGGGTATGGAGGCTAGACTGATAATTCTGCAGAAACAACAATGCCCAAGTACTAGAAATAATAAAAACAGTGACACTGAGTACAGACAGGCTCATTGCAAACTTTGAAGACAGACTTTACCACTCTGACTTACTAAATTCAGTGCTGGAAGTCACTAGTACTCTAAGTCACTGCAAGTTCTAGTCAGGTTTTAAAGCAACACTAGCTATCTAAAATGTCACTCAGTCTACAAATTTTTCTCCCATGTTGCAATTAGTGTGAAAATAATAAGCATTTTTTCTTGGTACTTGCTGGTTAAGCCATCAAGAAAAGCCATTTACAATACCTAGAAAAGTAAACTTACTTTCAGTAACTTACTCTCAGAAAGTTTGTAGGCAACACCAAGTTGCATGGGAATGTTACAGTATCACAGTATCACAGTATGTTTGGGATTGGAAGGGACCTCAAAAGATCATCTAGTCCAATCCCCCTGCTGGAGCAGGAACACCTAGGTGAGGTCACACAGGAACATGTCCAGGTGGGTTTTGAAGGTCTCCAGAGAAGGAGACTCCACAACTTCCCTGGGCAGCCTGTTCCAGTGCTCTGTCACCCTCACTGAGAAGAAGTTTCTTCTCAAATTTAAGTGGAACCTCTTGTGTTCCAGCTTGATCCCATTACCCCTTGTCCTATCATTGTTTGCCACCGAGAAGAGCCTGGCTCCATCCCCATGGCACTCACCCTTTATATATTTATAAACATTAATAAGGTCCCCCCTTAGTCTCCTCTTCTCCAAACTAAAGAGACCCAGCTCCCTCAGTCTTTCCTCATAAGGGAGGTGCTCCACTCCCTTAATCATCTTCGTTGCCCTACGCTGGACCCTCTCCAGCAGTTCCCTGTCCTTCTGGAACTGAGGGGCCCAGAACTGGACACAATATTCCAGATGTGGTCTCACCAGGGTGGAGTAGAGGGGAAGGAGGACCTCTCTCGATCTACTAACCACCCCCCTTCTAATACACCCCAGGATGCCATTGGCCTTCCTGGCCACAAGGGCACAGTGCTGGCTCATGGTCATCCTGCTGTCTACCAGGACCCCCAGGTCCCTTTCCCCTACACTGCTCTCTAATATGTAATCTCCCAACCTATACTGGAACCTGGGGTTGTTCCTGCCCAGATGCAGGACTCTACACTTGCCCTTGTTAAATTTCATTAGGTTATTCCCCACCCAACTCTCCAGCCTGTCCAGGTCCCGCTGGATGGCAGCACAGCCCTCCGGCGTGTCAGCCACTCCTCCCAGCTTAGTGTCATCAGCAAACTTGCTGATAGTACACTCAATTCCCTCGTCCAAGTCGTTAATGAATATATTGAATAATATTGGCCCCAGCACTGACCCCTGGGGCACTCCACTAGATACTGGCCTCCAACTAGACTCCGCACCATTGACTACCACTCTCCGGCTTCTCTCCCTAAGCCAGTTTGCAACCCACCTCACTACTCTATTGTCTAGACCACACCTCCTCAATTTAGCTGTGAGGATGCTGTGGGAGACTGTGTCAAAGGCTTTACTGAAGTCAAGGTAGACCACATCCACCGCTCTGCCATCATCCATCCACCTTGTTACATTCTCATAAAAGGCTATGAGGTTGGTCAAGCATGACCTACCCTTGGTAAAGCCATGCTGACTGCCCCTAATAACCCTCTTATTCTTGATATGCCTTGAGATGGCACCAAGGACAAGCTGTTCCATTACTTTCCCATGTTGATCTACTGAAGGGTAGGAACGTCATACAAAGGGATCTGGACCAGCTGGATTGTTGGGCTGAGGCCAGTTGTATAAGGTTCAACAAGGCCAAGTGGTGGGTCCTGTACTTGGGTCACAACAACCCCATGCAACACTACAGGCTTGGGGAAGAGTGGTTGGAGTCACCATCCCTGGACATGTTTAAAAGATGCAAAGATGAGGTTCTTAGGGACATGGTTTAGTGCCAGTGTTAGGTTAACTGTTGGATGCTGTGATCTTGAGGGTCTCTTCCTACCAAAATTGTTCTATATGTGGGAAAGAAAAAATAAAACAAACAAACAAACAAACAAGGCAAAACTACTGAATGGTTTTATTCCAACAAGTTTGGCTTCGAAGGGAGACCTAAATCACATAATTATTCAGGGTTTAAAAATCAGTGTATCAGCAGCTTCCTCTTTAATCTAGGCAAAGTGGAAATTCCATAAATCTATTCACACAAGCTGTCTCCAAATATTCACTGATACTATTTATCCAGCTGGGGTTTTGACCAGGTGGGTATTAAGCAGCACAGTATCATTTAGTGTAGACAATAAAACTTTTACGAAGACACATCTCAAAGACATCTATAACAAGAAGCACTTGACTTGTTTACCCCAAAGGTAAAAACTGCTAAGATTAAAGAGGGAAGGAACAAGGATCAGTCATAAGAGACACTGAAAGAGGAATGTATTATCACGTACACCAAAAATATGACAGCTAAATATTTACTTTACACTACAGTGTTACCCACTTTTGGTACAATAAGCTTAGAAGTATTAATAGTAATGATCCTTTTAAATGAAATACTCATGTGGCAATCTCTGCTTGTGTATCCATAAAAATAATATATAAGAATATAAACTGCTTCTCTCAAACATGATTACAGTAATTATTTCATCCATACACAGGGCTCATTCTCTGTAGTCCACTAAATTTCCCTAGTATCACCTTTTTTTGGCCCTTTGTTCTGTATGTCTTCAAGGAGATAGTTAGCAATCTACAGCTGCCAGTTTAGTGATAATGTCACCAATTATTTCTGCCTTGAAGCTTTTTTTCTGGATTAGAGTTTTTTGGGGGCACACAATTTGGAGGACAAAAGAATGGCAGAGATTGAATCATACCTCATATTGCTTGTGACATTCTTCATGAGACATATTTTTTTATTAGAACAAATTGATATATACTTTGAATTTTAATATCAGTATACATGAAGACCTAGTGCACATTCCATTTAGGTGTTTCCATAGACCCCTTCTGACATAAGTGTTGCTACAACTAACTGAAGGTGAAAAACTCTGTGTAATTTCTGCATTAATAATTGCTGGTGCAAAAAGAAGTCCTGTTTGAGAGCAGATGTTAAATAAAACTCTAAATTACTGATATTAGAGGGCCAAGAAGAAGGATTGTGTATTTATAAGTATGATCAAAACTCAAGTCTTTCCTTTGAACTCTTGATTTTACTTTAAGGTACTTGCAGCAAGGTTGGATCTGACTAATTCAAGCATATCTTATTTTATATAGAAAAATCTATGTATGATCTCTACTCCTTGGTAAACACATAACAGCAAGCATTTTTTTTTTTATGCCTTTTTCAAAAAGCTTAATTTTCCTTGTAATTATACAGAGAAACATAAAAGAGTAAAGGTCAGATTTTTTAAATATGTGGAATTTAGCAATAGAATTCTTCTGGAAATTCCTGATTGTTTTAAAATTTGAATTTGGAATGAAAACTCCTCCAAAACTTCAAAGGTCTCAGAAAAGGAACAGAGGTCTGATTATGGGGCCATGTATTCAAGAAGACCTTGTGTCCAGAGCTAGAAATGCACAAAGTTCAGCCTATGCTCTTACATTCTGAAGTACTTTCTAAATCCCTACCCTGAGTGTATATGGAAAAAGAAAATATTAAATCAAAGTGTCTTTATTACACATGCTATGATGGTCATTGCCTTACACTTCCTTTTCTGTGTCTTTCTAGGTCTTCAGTAAGATATATAACATTGGGATGCCTGGGCGCTATCTATATGGGAATATAATGGAAGAATGGAGAGTTAAATGTAAACACGCTCAAGTGACTTGCAGCTGGGGTGTAGAAAAAGCACATACATCATACTAATTGTCTTACTGACCTTGTGTGCTTGACAAGTAGAGCCTCTGTGTTAGATAACATAGGCCTGTGAGAAACTTGAAGGCACCTTACCATTATGCCTGAGATTCCTGCTTTGTCGTGAGAAAGTGGAAGGCTGCACCTGCTTGAAGCCTTGAAATACAGGTGAACACAGCAGGCCCAGTGATCTCCTACCAGATTTCAATTCTGCAGTGCCTGCACCTCCATTTGTGTCACCTCTGCCCAGAAGCTTAGGTGCTGTTTTGGAGATCCCCTGGTAGCGAGGTAACTAAAATAAATTCACTCTTTGCAATTGCATTTGTGGCCTCTGACTCTTCTTGTGACCTGTCTGCATTGGCTCACACACTATTAGAAAGCTGTCATTTACTGTACATTTTCTAGCTTTTCAAAGATTATCTAGAAGCTTGTAAACGGCAGGAAGCAAGGTTAATAATGCCATGAAAGCAATGCATACAGGACATGAGCAGCTGTCCTTTCCACAGAACTGAAAACCTCACTGTGGAAGTCTTTAAAACACATCTTGACATGGGGAAAAAGCTAAATTCATTTTGTTAGGGGACATCATTGTATCTATACGTGTATGTGTGTATATACAAATACAGCCTTGTATGAAAAGCAATAGAACGCTTCTTACTTCTGACAAACTGTTCCAAACTAGTCATCAAGTTAAAAAAAAAAACACCTCATCCAAGCAACAGACACACCCCCAAACTCAAACCCCAGGAAAAAAAAAAAAAAAAAAAAATCTTTTACTGAACTAATCACAAAGGAAACTGGGATGCACATATAGTTCATACGACAGTTGAAGCTGTAGGAAGGAAGCTTTAATGACTAAAACCACCGAGATTGTATCCAGAAATTGTGAATGAGCACTTGCAATTATGTGCTTGATATTTCCTCCAATTTCTCTCAAAATAAAAAGCAAAAAGATAACGGAAGCATTAATCTTAAGGCAGCAAGGTGCTTATTAAGATCACAGGATAGCCACATATGCTTTAGCTCTCAATGATGATTTAATCAGGGGAGCACAGGCTTCTCCTGTATTTCTATCTTCTAAAATTGCTGCATCTAGCTCTTCTCCCTGTTTCTGCCCCACATGATACCCCCATCAAATCTACATCAAGGTCTCCTCTTTCAGTCATTTTTAAGTCTAGTTCAGCATGGTGGCTTACTTCCATTTCTTTTCACAAAATTTTATAGCTTCCTTCTTGCCATCATATTAAACTAATTCTTTCCATCTGTTACATGCTGACTGCTTGACTTCGGCTTCTCTTGTTCAAATTTGGTATCTTTGGTCCTTTTATTACCATTCATCCAATGCTTTATTACCTTATTTTAGCTTCCTTACATATAGCTTTATTTCAACTACTTGTACCATCTCCCTGCTGCCAATAAATCTCAGTTTTCTCAATTCAGACTGACTTTTAACTATTTTGGCAAGTTCCATTTTCTCTTTTCAAAGCAGACATGAAAAAATATGAAGACACAGGGGCAAAAGGATAAATTAGGATGGATAAAAATAAATAGCAGATAGAAATGCTCCCCATTTTCTTCGGTGAGCCCCAACAAGTCTTGTTAGGACGTTTAAAACTTTTTTTTTTTTTTTTTTTCCCACTTCATCTTGTGGTGCAAATTTGGGCTGATTCAGAACCCCTGGCAAGTGGATGAGACCCAAGGAGAACAGCAGTTCCAAGGGCATGGATGAAGACAACCAGTGTTGATCAGAAGCCTCATGTGAATTCTCTATATTTGCAAGCAGAAAACACTTTAGCCATTACAGAGTCTATAATGCTCCTCAGCATATGAAATCTGCTGTTTTTCTTCAAGTATTTCCTTTCCACAGTATATTTTTGTTGGTCAGGGAACCCTATAGCAGTTCACAGATTTATGTTTTTTATCTTTGAGCTCCATTGCTACTTGCTCAAGTCCAGAAACCCTGATACAAGCCATCAGGTTATATTCACCCATGTGCCTACTGAGAAGAAAATAACATTTTTTCCTCTTATATTTGTTTGCTGTATAAGGACATTCAGGTACTCACCATCTGTGTACCATGCTCAGCATCTATGAGTCAGCCTTTGCCAATAATGCATCCACAGCTACATAGGAACAGCAAACTGGGACTTCAGGTGCTAACAGAGTCAGTACAGCTTTCAAGAAGACAGTCTAAGCTATGACACTTTACAAAGTAATTCAAAAGTTAAGTGATCTTAGAAACAAAATTCTTCTCTGGTAAAAGGTATGGAAGAGGGGACAGAAGTTTCTTCCGTGGCAGCTAGAAAAACTTTTTTTTTTTCCCTAGGAGGATGTTTGCTTAAAGGTTAATGCTGGAAACACCGAAATATCCACCAGTTTCTGAGGAACCCAACCAACCAAACTGTTATCACAGTCACTGTAAGAAAAGAATACTTATGTATTTGTCTGCCAGCCTCAAGCACAGCACAGAGTTAGCACATTGCCCTTATGCAAAAATAATAATAAAAAAAACCCGACAAGTGTACTTTTTTTTAACTTGAAAACACCATTTAAGATGATGTAAAGAGCATATACCACATTGCTACACATTCTTATTAAATATCATAAGTCCCACACTAGTGCAAGTGTGTGTGCATACGCTCACATGCACATAGTACACTCTGTTTCCTATGTTTGCAACCTTGAAGAAATATTCTTAGATTTAGTTTTCCCTGGACAGTATTCTACAACTTTTCCAGAATCTGGATAGCTGATCCCGTTAAAACCTCAGTACAATCACTGAAATCTAGCATAGAGGCTATTATTTTGCTCTCAATTTGCCAAATAATGAAAGCCATAGTAGTTATTGAGGGGATTATTCAGAACCTCAATTATGTAATACAGTAGTATAACTTAATTTACTCAAAAATTTTCCTTTAATTTTAATAACTACATTATAAAACAAAAATAAAAAAGCTAGTTTTAAATGTTTTAGAATTTGATTAATTAGCATACTACTTAAAATGAATTATCTCACCCTTATCCAAAAGGAAAGCATTGGACCAAAATACAGGGGAAAAAACTTATTTTTGTTACCATCTCCCCATAAATCACTTTAAGCATATTTCTACTGCCTTACCATAGAAAAAAAAAACCAAACACAAATAAAGTTTAAAATAGCTTCATAATTATTTCTTACCTAATTCTTTCAAGAAGTATCCCACAATTGAAAAAGAAGAAAGTAAATATCAAGTTAATATATTAAAAAGTGAAGAAGACCTCTATCATTAACTAGTTTTAGTTATCTTTCAGAATTCTTGCATTTTTCATTTCCAAATTACTTTGGAATAATAAATTAGACATTTGGAAGCTGAACTTCTTTAGTTAGCCTAGTCTGCCTCCTTTACATACTTTGCTTTCAGCTACTCTTTCAGTGGGAAGAGTAAGTATATTTTTATGGAGGTTTGAAAGGAGATTTTTTTAATTTGTGGAACTTTGAAGGAAAGGGATGTGTATTGATGATGAAGGAGATGAGGAAGAATCTGTTAACTGGGAAGCTTGTTAGGGCACATCTCCGAGTAGACTTTAGTCCAATACATTTAGCAGCTTTTCGAATTTCAATTGAAAGCTGTTTGCACAGCATGGTGCAAGGTAAGATTTGATCTAAGAAAAACTGCAAGCCCAGCAAGACTTCCTGACTACTGAGACAGGTGATTATGATGTGTAACCAATAGGTAAAAAACACACACATACAAAAAAAATGTATTGATATTTGCGCTACAATTTGCAAACAGGCTGTTTGTAGGACTCCTGAGTTTGCTTGTTTAAAGACAGAAATGATCAAGATCGGAAAAGTGTCACAAAAAAAAAAATTAAAGTGTTTAAGATCACTATTTGCTTTCAGACCTTCTTCAGCTCTGTTTCGTAATAATTACTTAAATATGTACAATGAAATAGTTCCTAATGTTCAGGTCTGTGCTTTGAAACAGATGTCACCATTCAACTTGCTCTGTGGATCAACTCAACAACCATTTATTAAGCAAAAGAACTGCAGTCTTTCCAGCTTCTTTACCTTTTTATGACATACTTGCAATGAAGAAAACACACAGGAAAAAAATGTAGAAAAATAAGTTACTCTCAGCAGCCTTTCAACATTATTTAGCTTCTAGAAGGAGGAAAGGTAGTGCCATACAACTGAATCTGTGTAACACACCAATTGTTTTCACACAGAACAGAATTAACTACATAAGTCAATTTTTCAAGAATATTATATATCAGATTAGGCACATTAATGCAAAAGGCACTAGAGGTCCATTTATATCTATATTCTTCTACCAAACCTGCTAAAGTCCTGAACTATCTCTAAAGCATTTAAAAATAACAACCCAGAACAAGGAAGATCTGCCTATGTTGGCTGTAATATTCATTTATCACAATGCCCTTTTTACTTAGAAAATTGCTTCACAAATATGTTGAAAATAACAGAAAAAACAATTTACTAACATTAGTGGTGATACTCTAGCTATCATTATATAAAATTCTATCCTAGAAGTACTTGATACTGTGTGAGTCTAGTAAATAGCAAAGGCTTTTCTGAGGGGAAAAATAAAAAAGGCACATCTTAAACTCCTTAACTCTCCTTCCACTAGAGAAGAAAATGCAAGCATATGAATTAAGTGCATCTTTATTTTCACTCATTCACTTCCAAAACTGAATGCAGTTTTATCAGACTTTACTCTGCAACTTTTAAAGAATAATTGACTTTAACTTTTTTTCAGCTTTTAACCATGATGTTCAAGCAATGCTTTGTCTCACCTAAAAGTCATCATTACTTTGCAGAACCTTCATCTTCAGTATAATTACAGGAACTTTGACTGGCTTAAAATACAGTACTCATAAACTATTGCTCAAGAGTTATATTTGTTATTGAGATTGTACTGCAATTTTTGCAGTTTCATCATTCAACGATGAACATTAATATTTTTACATAAAATCTGAGCAACTCTTTTAATAGAATCCTAAGTGTGCCTTGGATGGCACATTTAGGTTCACAGTGCTAGCTATACCAGAAGATATAAAAACACAAATTTATTTTCAATCTCCCTTACTACAGTGACCTGTCAAAAAACAATAGTTTTTTTAAAAAAAATAGAAATAAAAAAAATTGAGCTCACTCACTCCTCTCATATTCTGCATTTCTGGTCTTCTATTCTGCTCTGAAAGATTAAAATCTTCCGAGAGACATGCCTCCCTTCCTAGTCACCAGGAGTGGAGGCATGTTGACACGGGAGCATGATCAGATATATAATTGAGGTTGCCCATGCTCAAGCATGCACAAACAACTTGTCCTAAATCAGTTTGACAAAAATCATGCCTCAAAATTCATCTCTCTGAGACAACCTTTTATTTTGAAGCGTATCCAACTAGTTTTAACGTGATTATTCCACTCTGTGTTTATCTTTAGGTCTCCAGCTGGAAGACCAGGTCCGCAGTTGCCATAACCAACATCAGGCTGCAGACAGCTGATTAAGCATCCTCTGTGCTTGCTGGCAGATGAGGAAAAGCAAAGTGTGCTTTTATAATTGGATGCATTAAACAATACCTCTTATTTAGACTGATCTAAGTTCTCAGAGACCAGAATTGCCCTGAGACTGTATGTAAAGGTAAAAAATATTTTAAGTTTAAATTAAATCTAAATTTTCTCCATGTTGTTAGGGGTTAATAGTTTACGATGTTTCCTGACTGTCGTGGTTTAACCTGAGCAAGCAATTCAGAACCATGACAGACATTCACTCACTCCCAGCCCCCATGACCCCAAATAGGGGAATCAAAAGGAAAGGGAGAAACCTGTGGATTGATATAAACACAGTTTAATTAAGTAATGAAATAATACTAATAAACTACTACCAATTACAATATATATAAAATGAAAAATAGAATCTAAAATAAAAGAGAATGCATTTCCTCATGACCTTCACTCTCACCAAACAGCCAGTTCTAGGAGCAACATTCTGGTCCTGAACAGCCAATCCCAGAGAGAGAGGAGAAAAAGGTCTAGAGGCCCCGCTACAAAATGGCAGGACAGCAAAAGGCCCAAATAAAACTCCACTGAAACAGAGCAGAAACCAGAATGGGTCTCTGTCTCCCTAGCGAGAAACCTGACTCTCCTTAAATATGAAGCATGACACTAGTGGCAGACAATATTCTTATTGATCATTATGGATATCAGTCAAAGTCTCTGTCATCCATCGCCCCCGTCCTAGCTGCTTCACACCTGCAGGCAGAGAGCTCAGAAAGACTTTGGCTTGCAGACAACAACTAAGATAACAGTAAGCTCTTACATTCTATTTGTTGCAACTCAAAGACATTAGAAAGTTACTTAAAAAAACAAATCAAAACAAAACCAAACCACAACACATTAACTCTATCCTGGGGTATTATCTTCTTGTTTTCAAACTAAATCTAAACAGTGGCCATACTAGCTACCAAAAATCAAGGTTTTTAACTGCATGAAGAATATTAAACTACTTTCAGTGAAGCAAGCACACTAACCTATGCTACTGGACAAACATTTTCTATCAGGTTCTCTGGGAATAAGTTGTCCTTACCCAAGAGATCATCTTCATGACAATCTAACAGAGATAGGATGTAGCAGATTAAAGAAACACCTTCCAATTTTGTGAAAGATGTCAATAACTTGGCTTCCAACCTCTATTTAATAAAGCAAAATAAAAAAAATATATTGCAGTTATTATGAGAATTGGGTTACTTCTACAGTAGTTTTATTCTTTGTTAAAGCCTGGAAGCTGTTTAGCTTTGAATACTGTTAAAGAGCCTTTAGAAATAAGGGAATATCTGTGTGGCACAATGTATTGGGGTGTAGAAAGGGCTGTGCCACTTGATTACTCAGTAGCAACTTCTCTGCCTTAGCATGGCACCTTGCCAGGAGCAGTAGTGCAGCTTTATTTGCATAGCCTAAGTTTCTGTGTACTGCTGACCGCACTGTACTAAGACCTGTAAGTCGGTGAGCATGAAAATGAACCATAATATTCAATTGGAATACTTCTTTGCACCACAGGAATTGAGGTTCCCCCAGGGAGCCACCCTAAGACAGAATAAGAGTCAGATTCTGCAGAGCAGTGCGTCATAAAGAGTACAGTACTTGAATATCAAAATATTGCTGAAATAAGATGTTTCCCTTGCATTTCCTCAGAGGTAAGGCTTAACTGGCAAGCTAACTAGCAGAACTCAGATCTCATAGGCAGCTTCTGTTGAGCAGAAACACCATGATTCCACTGATAAATATAACAATAACCACTTTCAGATAATAGGAAGAGGACCAAGAAAACTAGCTGCAAACTTATCTATTCAGGCTACCTCACCCTTTGAGGGCTGTAATAATTAGTTATTAAAAACTATTTGTTGGTGCCTACATTTTACATTCAACAAGAAGTTTCATAAGTTAGGCAAATAGATGTAAGTAGAGAGTGTATGTTTATTTTATAATCTTAACTAGATTCAGCAATCTGCCACCAGGTTTTTTTTTTGTGTGTGTGAGTGTGTGAATCCAGGTAGATCACTGAAACTGAGTAATTTTATTACAAGTCTACACAAGCTTAGTTTTTTACACAACTGCAGTGAAAAGCACAAAACATTTCAAAACAGATTATGATCAGCTGAAATAAGAAAAAGATATACACATATTAGAGGCTGGAAAAATGCAGGAAACTGTAGGACCAAATAATAGGATTCTTTTCACTATTTTTTAGCTCGTTTTTCTTTAACTGGCTGCTTGATTAAAATTACTAGGCAATATATTTTATTGTAGAATATTCCCTCATGAAAACAGCCTGAGAAAAATGTGGTGCCAGCTATATGCATTGACCTCCTTCCTACAAACTTTTCCTCCCCCAGAAAATTCAACTCTTTGCAAAAGCCAAGGCAATCAGAAATTGACATCTGTGCTTCCAACCCATAGTCCTAGCATGATTAGAAAAATGTAATTGAAAATTGTTTATTATAGCAGAGCAATTAGTAGTAAAAGCTGTTCTCTATCTAGTTCATTTTATAGTGAAGATAAACATAGAAGAACTAAGTCATTAAACTGTTTTTATTTTGTGTACCTCACAAAAGACATACAGTGGAACAATTTTCACCTCCCTATGACTAGAAGCAAGCATGAAAGACAAGAGGAATGTCCTGTTAAACTTCAATGCAATCAGTTTCAACTCCCTGTAAAACAGGAGTACCAGTGCTCTTGTCTGTGTTCTAGAACTATATAAAGAAAGTGTTGCAAGCTACCTTTACCTCTGTGCGGTTTTTGTTTATTTGTTTTCTGCTTGTTTCCAACTCCAAAGTTTTATTTGTTCTTCACTTCTAGAATTTAACCTCAGAGCTCCTTAGAAGAAAAATTTGCATCTCCCTTTTAGGTCTCCTGTTTCTGTCTCAACTGGGAGACCCAACAGATGTAGAATTTTACTTTTTAATGCATTCTCTAATGACTCATTTTTAAAGTGACTGAAACACTATCTCTAATTATAGCTGCAATATGTTCCTCAGTGAATTTCACATCCTGTCTAAGCATCACATTATGTTCTTCCAATAATTATAGCCTTTCTTCCATCCTTTTTCCTTTTATTTCAAGCCAGTCAAAACTTAAATTAGTCTTTAACTTCATTACATAAAGTTTCTCCCCCATAGTAGATGTTCTTTGGATGTTCAAAAGTAGTTGCTTTTTAAGACCACCTTATAAACATTTCAACACATTGATTCTTTCCCTGGTGGATACATGATGAACTTCAGTCTGAACTTCCAAAACTGAAGTATAAACTTAATTCTGGAGTCTTTCCTCACAAGTTATTATTAATAGTAGATAACATTTCACACTGCATTCATTTGCTTGATCCCTCATACACACATAATGTGTTATCCTGTTGAAGCAACAGTTGGAAGGCCAACCCCAGCTATTTATTCAGAGGTAGCACATCATATGGATTCACGACAGACTTTTAGGTCAGAAAGTCCCTCAAGGTTTGGTGTTTTCTACTCCCTCCCACCCACATGTGTAACAAATCCCATTGACTTCATCCACATATAACAGACTCTGTCTTCTTGGATGTGCTCAGAATTGTAGAGCCTGTCATGATGGTAATATGTGCCAGTGGCCTTGCACATTTTTAGATGTTTCTGTGTCCTAGGTTTATTGGTTCTTGCAGATCCAATAGAGTCACTAGTCTCCAGAGGGATTCTTGGGAGCCTCTCACATATTATCTCTCAGCACCTAAAACTTTCTTCTCTTTGGCCTTCTGTTTCCTGCCAATGTTTCTCTTTTCAAATAAACAGGTACCAATACAAGATATTGACATGAACTGGCACAGGGGGATTTCTTCACATTTTCTTCTCAAAGCTATTAGATTTGCTTTTAACTTAACTTGCACTGAAAGAGTACAAATATTAAAGTGGGCGTAGTTTGGGGATGATACATTGATTCTCTCCAAAGCATTCTGTTCTTTCTACCATACTTCAAAGAACCAGAATTTTTTCTTTGATTTTTCACAGTTTCTCATTTCCTCTTTATTCTTTAAGTAGGGAAGTTGAATGGATGAAGAAAGCCTTAATTATTGCATTGTGGTTAGAAAGTGAGAGAAATTCCAGCAAACAGTAAAGAGCAGCATCTTCAACATTGGACAAGATGACCTCTGAAGGTCCCTTCCAACCCAAACTATTTATGATTCTATGATCTTCCTTGCTTGCACTTAGGCATTCACTGAAGCAGAAAAATAAATTGCAGGAGAATAAAACAATTTTCCACCTTCTTCAGAGAAAGGCAGAAATGCATCTTGGCTGCAGTATGGCCAGATTAGTTTTAAGTTGTTCTATAACAATCAGAGTTTTCATGAGCTGCACTTGTTGGTCATTAGGATGTTACACGTGTCTTTGTCCTTACAATAACATATCAGAAGCAAGTTGCTTGAAGGATGTCGTGCTGATTTAGTGCAACCATAATGCATCCTCTTGCTAGGCATCCTTTAATAAGAGCTAGTTAAATTTTCACATTTATTGGACATCTTTTATTCTTGAGTTGTAAAGTCACAATGAAAAAATAAGAGTGGTATCAACTAAGAGAGCAAATAGTTTAAATGAGCTTATCCAGTTCATCAGAAGAAAACTTACAGTGCTCATAAAGATGGCATAAAAATATTTCAGTCTTGCTGTCAATGCCAGCATAAAAAATATTTTCATTGACAAGAGAAACATGCAGCAACTAGGTCTCGTAACTACTGCCATCCCCCATTAGTAACAGTAAGGGTGGAAGGGATAAGGTTTCTGAGCAGCAGTTAGTATGGTAAAATCAAGCTTCAGTTGCAGATTTTAGGGCATTTTGAACATACAAAGTGAATCACAGATCCCCAAATTGTAGTAATCAAACAGGATCTGTAGAGAACCCATCCTGGCTCATTGTAAAGCCTACGTTGCCATCTCTGTGTTGTGATGCTCTGTACCAAGGCAAGGTACTTAGAATTAGCTCATGAATCTCTTCCCATGAATCTGATATTTTTCATTTATTTTGAAGTCAGGATAAAGGGTGACTTTCTGAATGACAAGGATTCAGGCCTTGTATCTCAGTCCTGCACAGTACATTTTGGCTCAGAATTTGTATTAGGAAAATACTCAGTTGTGAAGAAAATACCTATTTGCAATATAAAGAGGCATTTTAGAAAAGATCTAAAATATTCTAATCTTAATTGTGTGTAGAATTAAAATACTTTATTTTTTCAGCTTACAGATGGGATTTAAATGCTAACACTCCACAGTTGTGCATAGACAGTTCAGCTTTTGTGCATTTTCTCTAAGAATCCATATAATTGGTCACACTATTTGTTTGTATTATTAAAGGAGACTAGAAGGCTTGAGTAATAGCAATAAATACAAACTGTTGCAATATCAGATGTTAGTAAGAAAATAAATCAATGGAAATTGAGATACACTAGCATCTGTGAGAAATGTTTTTGACTTAAATACACATAAGACAATTGTGGCTGGTTAAGTTCCAGACTGGCAGAATGGAAAAGATTTTAAAAGCCAGGAGACTCACCACAATTTCAAGTTTTTGCAATCCATAATACTGGAAGGGCAAACTGAAAACCGCCATCAGATACAGGGATACCATTTCTCAATAGGTCTTTGTGATCCAAAGGAGATGAATGTGTCTATACTGCCACTTCCTGCAGAGCCTGTGACTAGCACAGTGCACAGAGCTGAAGCACCAGTGTGAATATATTTTATGCATATCTATTTTTAATATATAAAAAACCTTTTTAGAAAATGCTGCATTTATTTATAGTCATCCTAAGCATGTATATAATGAAAGATGTAGTACTGACAATTTAAAAAATAGCTTTTAAAAAAATTTTGCCATACATAAAACCAATTAGGTTTCTTCATTGCTCTTTCTGTTGTATTTTACTTAAGAGAACAAACCACTCAGATTCAAAATAGGGCACAAAGTACTGTGTTGTTCACTGGAACAGAGATTTGCATCAGATAAATAACTTGAGTAAGCTTAAAAATAGAAGTGTAGAAGCCAAATAGAAATGATCTTTGAATGGCTATAAGTTACGATTTCTCTCCATGAGATGAGTGACATGGAGGAAACAGGACTCCCAATAGACAAGTCAGGAGGGAAAAAAAAGCGGCTTCACAGAAATGAAGAGATGTGATCGCAATCTCTTGCAGCTACTGCAATGGAATAATAGACATGAGTTTTAAAACCATATAAACAAGAAAATTTTAGTACAGTAATAAAAGCATTGGAATTAGAGTAATAATCCTGTTTAAATCATTCCATTTGGATTAGATACTCCTAAACTAGCCATCTAATACTTTGATTCCAATTCCAATCCACCATTTCTTAAAAAAAAAAAAACAAACTATTACATAAATAGCTGAAGCAAATCAACTAGGCAGAATTGCCTGGAAAAATAAAGTCTTTTAGAGTAGGCCATTCTACACAAAAAGACATGCAACTTATATCAGGTCATATGTATCATTCTTTGCCATTATTAGGCACTAAATAAATGTCCATTGTAAGAAGTATTTTCTTTTATATTTAATTAGGCTTCTTAAAATTCATAACCCCCAAATTCCTACCAGGTCCATGCAATAGTCTGGCATCTCTTTTGTTATGCTTCCTTTTTGTGGTAGGCTGACCTTGTCTGGATGCCAGGTGCCCACCAAGCCACCTCTATCACTCTTCTCCTCAGCTGGACAGGGGAGAGAAAATACAGTGACAGGCTCATGGGTTAAGATACTGACAGGGAGATCACTCAGCGATTACTGTCACAGGCAAAATAGACTCATCTTGGCAAAATTAATTTAGTTTATTGCCAAACAAAATGAGAGTAAGGTAAAGAGAAATAAACCCAAATCTTAAAAAACCTTCCCCCACCTCCCTTCTTCCTGAGTTCATCTTCACTCCTGAATTCTCTATCTCTTCCTCCAAGCAGTGCAGGGGAACAAGGAATGGGGGGCGCAGCCAGTTCATCACACATTGTCTCTGCCATTCCTTCCTGCTCAGTCCTTCCCATAGGCTACATTTCTGCACAAACTGCTCCAGCATGGGTCCCTTCCATGGTGCCACAGGTCCTGCCAGGAGCCTGCTCCAGCTCTCTGCAGGGTCACAGCCTCCTTCAGGCATCCACCTGTTCCACTGTGGACCTCCATGGGCTGCAGGGGTCAGGCAAACTCACTATGGTTTTCACCACAGGCTGTAGGGGCACCTCTGCTTTGGTGCCTGGAGCACCTCTTGTCCTCTTTCTTTACTGACCTTGGTGCCTATGTTTCTCTCACATATTCTCACTCCTCTCTCCACTGTTATTCTTCCATAGTTCCCCCTCCACCTCCTTACACAAGTTATCCCAGAGGTGCTACCACCATCACTGAGGGGCTCAGACTTGGTCAGAGGCAGGTCCATCTTGGAGCTGGCTGGTATTTGCTCCATCAGATATGAGGGAAGTTTCTCCTCTAGCAGCCTCTCACAGAAGCCACCCCAGCAGTCCCCCCACTACTAAATCTTGGGATGCAATCCTAATACACTTATTTAAGTATTTCAGAACCAGACATACAAAGCACTAAGCACTTATTATACATTAATTTTGGGCAAAATGAAGGCATCTGTTAAATGTGTAGCAACCCTTAACACATCATGGCCATAAAAATTCCATCAGGAAAGAAAAAGACCTTATGTGCTACTTGGTACTTCAAAAATATCAGTAATTGAATCTATGCAATAAAAAGAGCCAGACGTCAGTAATACTGCTATGAGATACTGGGAAGGAGAATAAGTAAGAAGCAGCAAATAACACAGAACATGTAAACAAGTTTTCATTACTACTCATTTTTAGGATTATCTCCAAAGACTCGGAATTATGATTTATAACTGCATATCATATCTTGTTCTCTTTGCGGGGATCTTGTTGCTATTATGAGTGGGGTTTTTTGCATGTATAGCCACACACATGCATGTTTCCATGCATGAGCTGCCAGGGGATGCATAAGAGGGCAGAATAGATACTGTAGCAGCAAAAAGTAGTGTAAGTAAAAATAAAAATCAGACTAGTTTCAAGCTCTTAGGTGATTTCCTTTTTTTTTTTTTTTTTTTTGCAAATGCCTACAAGAAACATATTAAAATGTGATATCCATAATGAAAAGGCAGAAGCACTTCCAAGTTGATTATGATAGACAAAATACCCAATACAAAGAAGTTGTTTTGCCTTTCAAATACCCACTGTGGATCATGATTGTAAGTTAAAAAAAACCAAAACTTTATTTCATATACACACCCTAGCAGACTTCGGAGATACTCAGCGTATAGGAGATTCTTGGAGAAAGCTGACATTTTCAATGGTTAAGTGATTTGAATATAAAATAAATCTTATTGTATAGGGTCAAGCTGAAGAAAGAGGGTGGACCACAAAAAAAGACGAAAAAAGAAAACCATGTATCAAAATGATGCAGCAGCAGGATCTCAGAAGGGAAATTGCGGTACTTAAGTCTCTTCATACTAGCCAATTTGACAGAATTGCAGAAGACATACAGATGTTATCAAGCAATGATTGTGCCATTAAACAAAGACTGGAAAATATTGTGAATGAGTCACAAGGAGCTCAGATTGAGATGGCAATGTTCAAAGAGGAAAACGAGACACTTAAAACAGGAACAGAAGATAAACAGGGCAGAAAATGGAATAACCTATCAAAATGATTGTTCGATAATGGCAATTATACTTTCAGTGAGATGAGACCATGCCACTAAATTAGGATCAGAGCAGCAGCTAATATATTCCAAACTGTGTGCTGCCCAAGTAGCTGAGTTATTTGACACATTTTTCTGCAATGGCAATTAGAGTTATTGTAGCTTACATCATAATTTAAAAAAACCTTGAGATCTTAATCTTATACACAACCAGGTCATAAACCTTAAATTTCAATATGTAGGACACTCACATCCTAGATGCCATAAGGCTGGACCTTCAGGTGGTTTGAGAGAAATATGTGCCATGTAAGTTAATTAAAGTATACTGGTTCACAGCCAGTTGACTACTGTGCAAGCAAAGACAAAGCTTAAACCTAAAAGGGGTAAAGGGCTGTGCACACCCCTGCTACCGTGTCAAACAAACTGCTATACCAGTGTGCTAAATTGAAGAGTACTGCCTCTTCTGATCCACCTGTAAATCTGACCTTGTGCTCAACTGCCATTTTGAGACAGACAAAATATAGACATTTCAACATATAAGGCACCAAACTAGACTGTTTTTTACATCAGGCCTTTCCTTCTTTTAGGGTTTTCATCCAAGAGTAATGGCTTCTGTCATTTTACTTAGAGCTATAGTGTGTTACTGTTTCTTTAGTTCATTCCCATTCTGCTAACTCAGAAACATGTTTAGGTGGTGTTTGATCAGATATAGTTCATAGATTTGAAAAGAAAAGAATGCAGAGAGGCAAAAATACCATTAATACATCTAGAAGCATGGTGTCTCTAAAACCACTGGAAATGAAGGAAAATTACACAATAACAGCAAAATTCAGCGTTACAGTTTTCAAATCTGAAAGACAAATACAGCAATATTTTTAAACATCAAATACAGCAATATTTTATTGTAACAGAATTCTTTGTTATAATAGCTTTAGTCAGAAATTTTCTGGCAGTTTTTCATCTGGAAAATATATTAAGTTTAAAAAAAATAATAAAAATAACCAATCCTTCTTATATGAACATGTTGATTTTAAGAGAGATGCCATCCAGAAAGGACCTACAGCACCAGAGAGG
Organism: Streptopelia decaocto; assembly: GCF_964273445.1. Lineage (NCBI taxonomy): Eukaryota > Metazoa > Chordata > Aves > Columbiformes > Columbidae > Streptopelia > Streptopelia decaocto. Next base: position 130,698,699 of record NC_138663.1, on the reverse strand, counting down.
AATTTTCGTGGAAATCAGCAATGCATTTATTCATGGTTGAAACAAATGGTCTAATGGCTTTCATAACTGCTTTCATAACTAGAAACACCACCTACCAGAAATCACACCCCACACACCTTCCAACCACCCAGGCAAATTCTCTGAATATTTTTGGTAGTTATTTCTCTTTCCTGCAGCAGATTATTATTATTTAGTCAATCTTTGTCTCATTCCCTGTTCCTGCCCCAAGCTACACTTCTGAAAGTGAAAAAAAGAAAAAAAAAATCACTGATTATGATTTGTACTGATCAGGGAGTGGAAAATAGCTACAATTTAATAACATTTCTCATAATTCATGTCTCATTTTAATTTAGTTATAACTTCAGGTCTTCTGAAATACTTACACATAGTTGCCTCTGAATCACAAGAACATCCACCTGGCTCTGTCTTTGCTTACAAGTACAGCTGCAGGTTAGTTTCTGTCCTGCTTAATGACTAAGTTATATGAATGAACCAAAACTATTTTTAGCTATTTATATTTGTAGATGAGTTATGGAAACAGGACACATGAATATAATGAAGCTAATAATCCATGATAACCAAAAATCGTGTTATTGTGAAGTAGCATTAAAGCTTCTTACACTCAGCTTCATATCTGAGTGTAAAACAAACTCCGTGCAAATAAAGACAAAGCCAAGTTTTTATGTATTTTATTAGAAACACTGTACAGTACCATCCGACAATGATTAGAAACTGCTATTGAAAAGCTCTAGGTAAACACTGAAAATTGCAAGTTCAATAAGGTGTATGCTGATGTCCTGTTTAAACTTGTTTCCCTCATCTGTCTGCTTTTAGACCTCAAACATCAAAAAACTATCCACTTAATTTGATGTTTAAAAATACTGACGTACATGGGGTCAGCTTTGTAAATAGTATTTTTGCCTTATGTCACATACTTTGAAAAACAATACAAAAAATCCTAAGGTAAATGCTAAGCTGTTAAAAGTCAAAGGACAATGCTCTAAGATTATTGTGGAGAAACTAATCTTCATCTTTAATATATTTTAATGTCTTCTAACTTGGCTGTATAAAACCCAAAGTAACAATACTGTCATTCACAGAAACAGTGATCTTAGAACTTCTTCTGTATTTATTTTTTTTTACTTAAAGTTTGTTCAAATGTCATTTAAGTAACTGCTCCATAAAGGTGACCATCTTAAACTAGTGACTTCAAGCCAGAAGGAAAAAAAAAAATTTGAGCAATTGTGGGCCTTCATTTTTCCCACAGACTTCTCCTTTAATTATTTTGAATTATCTGTGTACAAAAAATGATAAATGACACTTGCTGGCATTCACTGACAATTTCCTTTCCTTTAGGAAAGAAAATAAAGGCTTATTTGCAGAAAATGGAAGTGCAACAAGCACTTGCTCTTTTGTAATGCCTGTTGCAGGAATATTTACAAAAACGGTCAGTGCCAGAACAGTTGCTTCTAATTAGAAAAAATATTTGTGACACTGAAAATTGATTCTGAAGACCTTGACTCTGTTCCCAGCCTGTGGCAGCAAGTTTGAAACAGTTGGGTAGGGTACCTCACTTTGTTTAGAAGTTTACACTTCAGCTGTGCCTTTAAAAAGGAGTGTGTGTGTATGTGCGTAAGGTGTTTTCAGATGTTGTACAGTACCCATGAAACCCAGACACATGCATGTTAACCTTGATAACTTGAGGTTTTAACTTTGACAGGTTAAAGTACCTTGGTATCTGCTTCAGTTCCCAATTCCATTTTATACCTGTCTGCTTTCTAAAGAGGTACTTAAGTACCTGGAATAACATTGAAGGAGGAGATCACATATAGAGGTCTTATAACCAGCTTCTAACCGTGAACATCACTTTCTCATGCCACAAAAATCTTAGTTATCGGACTGTCACAGAAGCACCCCAAAAGTCAATTTTATGTGGACAACAAGTTCCAAAACAGATTTATTCTAGATGGAAAAGTGTAGTAAATAAACACATAAGAAACAGGGTTTATACAATTATTTAACACTCTGACAACATAAAATACAGGTTCAGATATCAATTGAGATTATTAGGATACGACAACATAAGAATAATGAGGATCAACAATGTGCATGCACTCACTCACAAGAACCAAAACCAGAGGCCTCTCACTCCAGGGTACCCACAAGAAATAATCACTCGCCTGGGTTAGGCAAGGACTCACTCAAGGATATATCCAGTAAAAAAACAGTCACCACCCTAGATATGTATGTTGGGACAGGCACAATGGGGCACAAAAGATGTTAAGGAGCCATCAACTGCCCCATTGAAGACTCCAGGGGGAAGTGAAACTGCCACACTGACAGACACTGGAGCTTGCCATGGAAACCACTGCAGATAGTAACTTTAGTTTTGGCAGTCTGCAGTCTTGAGAGACTGCACTGTTGTTTCTAAAGTAGAACAAATGACTGGATTAGGATGGGAAACACTAACCAGCATCCCTAAGAAATTTCATTCTATGTGCTGTTAATCAGATTTCTGTTGATTTTGTTTCTTCTCCGTTTGTCTGTATCCAAATATAAACCCTCAGCCCAGTGTACAGTCAAATGCTACAACAAGACACCTTTCCTAAGAAGCTGAGGGGTTTTAGACTTACCTTTATGACAAATCACATAGAACTAACTAATCACATTTATTTTGATATTAGGTATCTCATGTCATGGGTCTGGTAGGATATGTAACACTTTATCTTGTTATTCCACTGTTTAGCCCAGGAAGGAGAGGATAATTTCATTTCTAACTCTTGTTGCATTAAAGTGTTTTTGAAATTTGTTTGCTATTTATTAAACTCTACAACGAACCCTGAGAAAAAGAAATAATTTTCCCATTTAGCAAATGAAGGATGCAGAGTGTAATCTTTGTTCCCATTGTTGAATACACAACTATACACCTATCTGATGGAAATCAGTAACTGTTCTTTATGACTAAAAGTTAACCTGGCTGACAAAGGCCCATATGGCATTTTAATATTTTGAAATGTAGTAACAATAGTGGTGTTGGTGAAATAAAATACAGTTTGTTGGGTTTTTTTGTTGTTGTTGGTTGATTGATTAGTTGGTTTTTATATAGTCCCTCTTTAAATCATTCTGTTATAAACAGTTACTCCTCTTTTGAGACTAAACAAGTAGTGTCAGTGTAACTCATCTTCACTGTAGATGGATGACTTTCAGAGTACATACTAGTACCATCTAGCAGAATTTTTTCTCCCTGACGGCACTTGAATAGACTAAAGTAGGGCAAGTTCAGTGTTATTCTCGTCAAGCTCAAAAGAAACCCACCAAAAACCCAGAACAAAACCACCCCTACACAGCAACTGCGTTTCCAAACTATGTTTTGTACCTCTGGCGAGGGATATATATGGCAAGAGTAAATTTGATTCAATACCTCTACTTTCTCTCTTGCAATATCACATTTGGGATCTTCATCTGCAAGGAGAAATCATCCCCAAATTCCATTTTTGGAGAAAATACCTGACCTCCAATAACCTACACCACTTTACAATTTTTAGCTAAAAGTGGAGAGCAGCAGTCATAATCTCACCCTGCTCCTCATGTTGTTAACCACTACTTCTTTCTCATACTCCTGTGATATTTTTCTAAGTGTTTGCCTCTGTGATAGTTCTGCTAAAACTTCAGTCACTTTCATCATAAAAAATTCCTAGAGCAACATAACGGCACATTATACTACTATTAACCTAATATGCGATTATCAGCTTCAAACCTCTTTCCAATTCCTTGTTCTTATATTTCCTTTTCATAACAGATGGCACAAGTAACTTCTCTGCTTTTTAGGAAGGATGTTACTTATGAAGCTGGCAGCCAAAAAAAATGAAGTTACAGTTGACTCCAAACACTGCTGACACCTTCATCTCTCTCTGAACAAAAAAAAGGTATCAGTAAGTATACTAGTCTTGGAATAGAGAGATTCAAGTACTTATTTTACAGTTCTATTCTCATTTGTTTTTAACTTCAAGCTAGAAATTGTACATTCATTTGACTAAAGCTTAAACCAGATGAGAACACTTGAGCTTTGTTAGCAACCTTATCCCAGATAAGATGAATCCTTTAACTACCATGTTGTCTAGACGAACACACTTGAGCAGTGTTAGCACAATGATGTTTCCTACAGTTCCGCTGCTTGGCCAAAACATTTAATAGGAAAATCTTTATGGTGACAGACTTTTTTTTTTAATTAATAGAAAAACTATAAATAAATGGAATTAAATTTTGCTTATAATACAACAGTTACAGTTTAACACAGAGCTGAAGTTATGAAATTACAAACTTGTGTACCCTACAACTCCTACAACCAACCAAATACTTAGAGAGGCTATGAGAATTAGGCATCTAAGGGATGTGTGAAGGACATGCACACAGTTGTGCGGAAAGTCCTTGCAGTGCTTCATAGTTCTGCTGCCTTCAGATCATTCACCAAAAGTCAATTCCCTCAACTTGAATCCACAGCTGACCTCAACAAGGTCTTGAGTGTGAGAATATTAGTAATCATTGTGTTTGTTTTCATGTCCACACTTTCACTTTTTCTTTCCCACTTCTCCTTTAAAGCAACAGCTTGCTCCCTGTTCTCCCATAACATTGTAACAATTTCAGCTATTTTAAGAGATCTCTCACAGTTGTAAAAGTTAGCATCCTTTCCTTTCCTCCTGGAGTCTACCATGGCTTTTCCAATTTCATATACTGATTTTATGAGCTCCTTCTTTATAGAAAAAATTGCTGACTAGTGAATGAGTTGCTCCTGGATAATATATCCAGTATCCTAAAGTGTTTTCAATCCATGAATGAACAAAGAGTTTTGTCTGTTGAACAGTTGTTTCTATGAAATATACGTGTTGACCTGTAATTCCACATTCAGAAATTGCAGTTTGGGCAGTTTGATACGTTCTTTGTTACATTTTGCCATTACAAACTGTTTAAAACTATTTTCTTCATTTAGAGTGAGCAACTTTCATAATCTCCTGATCAAGAATTTGAGATGCTGTCTCACCTAATTGTGACTTCACTGTGGATAAAATGACCTTGCATACAGTACATACTACGTGCTAGAAAACAAGTGGGAGACTGCATAATTTTGGTAGTACATCTACTAAAATGAAGTTCATCAGAACTTTCCATAAACTAATACTACATCTGATTTTGCAGATAAACTGCTGCAAAGACAGTAAGACCAGGGTCTGAAGTTGCAGAAGCATCATACTGAAACAATAAAGCGTATTCTGAGTTCACAACATAGAAAGGTACATACATAGATCTCCATGTACCCCAGTGCTTACTAACTAGGAAAAGACAAAAATCAATAGCAAGAGAAATTGAATTTTCAGGTTTCAAAGTGCTGCAAGTAATGCAGAAGAAAAAAAAATATTGAAAGTAAAGCAACCAGCAGTGTCCTTCCCACATAGAACTTACTTCTGTTTAACATTTGCAATGGTGATTTATATTGATGTGGCTATGGCTCAGAGTAATGGACTAATCTTGAATACTGATGAAAACTATGAACTAATAACAAGAGCTAGATGTATTATCATAATCTCCCTGACTGCAAGAAACCTAATAGATAATTATGAATATTTAAGTGGGATAACTATTTTAATGAGTAGTGATGACCTCAAAATTCAGTGCTGGAGAAAAGCTACCTATTATTATAAAAGGTGTTTTTCCTCGCAACCTTTTCATGTTAGTTTCAGAGAACAATAGGGAAACTCTTATGAAGCTACTAACATCTAAATTCTGATATATTGCATTTGCAACCATAACTTTGTCACTTGTAATAAATGGAAACATTATTGACACCTTATATTTCAGATTTCTGTTTTTCCCCTATAGGTTGTTCAGTACTTTTACTTTCAGTATCTCATGAGCAGTTACAATCTTTTGATTAAAGACTATTAGGAAAGTATTTAATAGAAGTATTTAAATGACATTGAGAAACTTCATAAAAAAATGAAGCAACTCATTACTCTAAGACAGATGTAACTTCCATTCATGTTGAACTAGAAGATGTGCTTTGTTTTTAGTACTAGCTTATTTGATTTTCCATTAGCTTTATATGTTGGAACATATAGTTCTCTCAAAAAAAAAACCTAGGCATTAAAGTATTTTTGCTAGTATAATGCTATGAACACTAGTGAATGTTGGTGGAAAAGTGTTAGGGTAGCCCAGTGCAAACACTCTTGGATTATCCCCTACAGTACTGGCTTTCAACCTGTTCCTTTTTTTTTTTTTTTTTTTTTTTTCATTTGTTTGCCACTTAAGTGTGAGGGATCTTTGAGTAAGGGAGGAGATATTTTTTGACTCTGTCAGGAGGACAGGTAAACATCTACAAGCTGCCTCATGTTTGATGGAACCTGATGGCTAGGCTATGAATCAACTCCTCTGTTCCAATTTATATATAAAATAAAGAAAACTTGAGTTTTGAGGGTCAGTTCCTATTTCTTACAATATGCATCTCTAGCTTAATGGTATCTTCCCACTGTACCTATGTTTCCCACATTGTTTTAACCCTCACCTCCCAAAGCGCACGCTCAAGTATTTAATCTTCTTTCTCATACATTCATTCTTCTCTTGATCCTCTGAAAATCAAGAAAAAGAAAATCTTAAAAAGAAGGGCAATATCTTACTACAACATTATTTAATAAAGAATCAATAGTCCTTTACTAAAAAATCATATGCCATCCTCAGATTTTCTGTAGAGTCCTTGCTCAGACAAAGCTCCTTTTGACTAAAGGAACAGTTATGGACCTCAGCACTGACTCCCCACAGCTCTGATTCCACCATTGTTGGAATAACCAAAGCTCAGCTTTCTTCTTACACTCCCCTTACCTGTGACTTCCTAAAACTGTAAGCCCCAGGCTGCAAGGGTGTGGAATGCCAAAAACAGAGAAGTGCTCCTACGCAGCATGTGTTCACAGGAAAGGTACCCTGTTATACAAACATACTATTTTTAGCTAACAGTTGGTTTCCTCAGTGTAGTGCAAGTAAACTGGGAATATGTTTGAAATTGTCAAAATAAGGCTCTCCCTATTTGCACTGGTCTGTGTTTAGGAAAAGAATAATAGTATTTAAAAACAGAAATAGTGAAAATAATGATATCTGTATGTGGCTATACTGGCAGTTCTATTGACATACGCAGTTGTGTAGGAATGGTAAAAATTTGTGTCATTCTCAAGCAGTATTGTAGCAGCACATTCAGGGGGAAATGATGAGAGTCTAATCTATCAGTTTAACTGTACTAAGAAAATTACTGTGAGCATAGTTCAGGATCAAATTAAAATAGTGCAAGCAAATTAAAAGAGTCCTTATTTAAATATGAGGTTTGAAGATTTGTTGATAGCTAGGAGGAAAGTTTGTCTGGCTAGAAATGCAGTTTGGTTTTCTTTCCTGTTTTAACCCAATCAAAGAGATCACACCTTCTCTAAAGAGTTACAGGAAACAAGCTTAAAGATAAAGAGTGTCTTTTGAAAAGAGTCTAATAGCACTTCAGCTGAAAGCTAGTTCTTTTGTCTTAATAATAATTTCTCTAAAACATTATGGACATGGTTGCAGTTACATCAGGAAATATACTTTAGATGGAAGGATACATTACTGGTGAAATGATGGTCTTATAATAACATAAAGTAACAGAGATTATCACCATTATGTTGATCAGATACTTCAATAACAGACCATCTCTGTTAATGGGCTGATGAACTCAAACATCAGAATGAGATTCACCAAGAGAGGAATATTTACCAAGACTGCAGAAAAACTGCTTAGGTAGTCTTACATTTTCCTTTTAGCAATGCTACTATGATGCAGCTCTTGCAAGCTGAATTATTTGCATTTAAACCAATATGCATATATGTACCTAAAACCATATGGCAGACAATGTCTTAGCATGAATGCACAAGCAATTAAGACAAATGCATTCATACTTAATGCCGCATGACTGCCATAATACCACTAAACCACATTATATAGTAGTGTCAAGTACTCAAGATGTGTTAAATAGAAATTTCTATAGGATAGCAACTCTTCAGATTGATTCTAGGCTTGTCTTTACATAAAAATATTTGAAGTATTGATAAAATTTTTTTTTTAAATCCATCACATGACCAAAATACATTCAAAGCCAAATCAAGTTAAACGCAAAACACCGAAGATCTTTCTATAGAGGGTTAGATGATTTAAAAGATAAACAAGACCAAAAACGTTTCTATTTTTGATAAAGCCTCTAACTTTACAAAGCAGTGAAATAAGCTCTATGACATAACCAGGGAGTCCTTACTGCTTTGAGACTAATGTTATCTCTACTGCAAACTTTCTGTTCTTCAAGTATTTGTATACTACAGATACTGCAGTATCACTTCTCCCAGTCAGATTTTTCAGGTCAATATGTAATAGAAGTAATCTTATGAGATTTTCTTTTCCTCTGTCTGCAAAATACAGCTTCCCCCCCACATCCCCAGTGTTTCAATTCAGAGTAAGAAAGCTCAATCCTACATTTTCCTTGGTAGGGGTATGAGCAAACTGTGAAGGAAAATGTCTCAAAATGTCTCAAACCTTTCTTGCTTGCAGTCATACTTATATATTATATAAAATTAGCACAATATACAAATAAAATATGTAGAGAGTCCATTTACTCTTTGTGAAGAATTTCAAATATGTCTTCATACCTTTGCAAGAAAATAAAATAAAACTAAGAAGTCCTTCGTAATGGATATTTTTTGTCACTCACAGTGACAAATAGGTTTGGGTTGTCATCACCCACTGTAGTGACAAACAGATTTGTGAAAATCTTCGAAACAGTGGAAGTGTCTGAGAGCAATGCAGAAATTTTCACAGTCAAGAAAAATCCATATGCCTACCTCTGTTAAAGGTACCCTATTTTACAATTTTAAAAGAATCAGTCTGTACTTGAGTCCTTTGCTCAGAATTATAGTTTGCTAATTTTAAGATACTCCCAACTTTGCCTTGACTTCATTTTTCCAGAACAGGTTTCTGTCATTTTGTTTTGTTGCAGATACATCAAACACATGCATCCATCTCCAGAAACTTTTAGGGCAGCTCCCTCCCTTTGGCATACATTACAGAATAAAAACTTTCAGAATAGAAACAGAAGCAAATTGAAATTTTAGTTAGAACAATGAAGTGTCTACAGAGCACCACAATAACACTTCTAAGGAAAAGTTTTTCCACAACAATGGAGATGTAGGTCTTCTTGGGAAAAGGAAAAAAAAAAAAAGTAATATACACACACTATTCAGAAAAACATTTCCTCGATATGAACTACCAGCAACAGCTCCCCAGAAAAGTTTCAGAAACATCGCTGTTCCAGAAAAAAATCATTCTTTCAGAGACAATAACTTTTAGTTATGTCTACCTCAAAGACAAACTGAGCATCTTTTGCTTCCCAAATAAAATTCCATTTAAAGAAAAAGTATTAGATTCTAACTGCTTCATATCTAATGGTAATTCAATATTAAGACTCTTGTAAATATCTTCATTGTCAATAAACAATTAAAAAAGACAGTAACTTATCTGACACTTTCCAGTGTGATTTTCTAATAGACGAAAAGTGTTCAGTTTTTCAAAATACCGGACTGCTTAGTTATTCATTAAGTGTTTTAAATAATGGATAATTATTTTTCTTTAAAGGACAATGTTGCAGAATTATGTGGTTTGCTTTGAACAACCTCTACAGGTTACCCCCCCAGGTATAGCTGAAGAATACAGAAGTAGAATTGAACATACATGCAAGCTTGCCTATACCCAGAAGTTGCAGCAGCTATTCTACCTTCATTTTTACTTGTGATTTTAAATTTTTATGCCTTTTACTAGTTTTATTCCAAATACCAACAGCTTGTGTTAGCACTCTTTTTAGCCAGGAAGGTTTGTTTCTGGACCTTGTTTAAAAGTCTGCTCAACTGTGCAATAAAATTGCAGTATCCTACAGTATAGTAAAATACACGGGTTCGACAAGAAGGGAATAACTCAAGACTACCCTGGAGATACTAAAAGGGAAGTCTGATAGTATTCTGAAGTCTAAAGAAAAAAAAAAATGTTACACTGGAATTGGGTTTCTTTGTTTAATTGTTAATTCACATTAGATTTGCTGGCTTTTCACCCCAATTTAGAACCTCATTATCTCTAGGATGTAATTTTGCCTCTGCCTGAAGAACTGAAGCGTGCCCACACCAGGCAAGACATGGAATTGAGAATAAGCCTTACCACAGAGGCATTCTGAAATAATTGGAGAAAACTTCTCCATTACCTCCCCAATGCCAAGGGCAGTGTCTGTGCTTTGCCAGCACAGCAGACTCCGTAAAAGAAAAAGCTAAGAGTGTCAGAAGCAGGTAACACTGAAGCAAGAGAAGCTGGTTTACTTTCCAGCCTCTCCATATGTAACTCAATCAGTAGCAGAGGCTGCTACATAGGAAAGGTAATATTGAGAAGAGTCTCAGTCAGTTATGAGCCAACCATCATTATCTAGTATGACTAGGCTCAATATATAAGAATAAGTGACTATATGCCTCAGCTCCATTCTTAATTACTTGGCTTTCATTAGAGATTAAATTTTCATCAGATGTCAAACTTGCCATGAAAAGGTAAGAGCGAAGTGAACTGTAGGAGGACATCAATAATGCAATACAGTGTCTTCAGGACTCTTTTGTATATTTATGTTAATCTATTCATTGGCAAGTCTTTTTGGTTCCTCTGCCATTTTTTTCTACTAAAGTTCAGTAACGCTGGATGATACAACTATTCATTTTAAACATCCAGTTTTTGAAAATTGAAACAGACACATTTAAGACATGGGAAACCCCATGTACCTTTTTTTTTTTTTTTTTTAATGTGGCTGCTGCTGCAGGATTGGTGTTACTGTAGAGAATTTGCATATCTATGTGGTTATTTTGGTTAGCTGTCTACAGTTGGTGTAGTTTAAACATTTGGACTTCAAAAATGTTCTCCTTTACCCACATTTAAAATATATTGCTTCTAAAGTTATTTAAATTTTAAGTGCAATAGAGAGGTGCTTCTGTTTCTTTTTTCCTCCTTTCCCTGTCTACTCCCTAAGAAAAGTATATTACCACATTGTATTTATTAAAAATTTACAGAAAAATAAAACCTTGACTAATTTTTAAATTGAATTAGAGAAAATGCAACAGAAAATTGGTTACCACAATGCAATGTAGAACTGGTCTACCAAGACTCCTCCAAAAGATACAGGGGTTTTGTCTCAATACAACTTCTTAACTAAATATTGACTAAAAACCAAACAAACAAACAAAAAAAAACACACAAACAAAACCACACCCAATTCTCATAATGGGTAAGTGCATAGGCTTGGAAAATTGTTTATGTGACATATTCAGGTCACCCATCTGGGAAGAAAACCTTTGCCGTGACCACAAAGTCAGAAGTAGTGAATATCTTTTCAAATAGTAACTTAAAGCCAAATATCTCACATTTGTCAGTTTTATCAAGTTTTTAATTCTTCCCGGTTTCACATGCAAACCCTTCTTCAAGTATCCCATTACTCTGACCTGACTGTGATGGTCCCATTGCTCTGTAGACACATTTTTTTTTTCCTTTGCATTGCTGATGACTACAAGTACTTTCTTGTATATTAGTTTTATTTATGGTTACCAAGGAAGCAAATATAAATAAGGTCAAGGACCCATTTACATTTCTGACATCATCCCAGACATGCGTCTGCTGGAATTCCAGTTAACTGTATTGTGTAAAACCACCATGGGGAGATGCCATCAAAATAATATTTCCAATTATACTGTAAAACAGACTAATGAAAAACACTAAACAGTGCCTCTTGTGACATTACGTTTAGTGGGGCTTGTTTGTTTAAGCTGGTTAAAGGGTTTTGAGGGATCCTTAAAGAGCTCATAAGCATTGAATTCATGCTTTAACCTGTCCTCTTTGCTCACAGCATTCCAAAGTATTTCAGCACTGTCAACCTCTACACAACATATTAATGGATGTGGTGTACCTAGGCTTCAGTAAAGCCTTTGACACCATATCCCACAGCATTCTCCTGGAGAAGCTGGCAGCTCATGGCCTGGATGGGTGTACTCTGCAATAGGTAAAGAACTGGCTGGAGGGTCGGGCCCAAAGAGTTGTGGTGAATGGAGCCAAATCCAGTTGTCATCTGGTCATGAATGGTGTTCCCCAGGGCTCAGTATTGGGGCCAGTTCTGTTTAATTTCTTTATCAATGATCTGAATGAGGGGGTTGAGTGCACCCTTAGTAAGTTTGCAGATAACACCAAATTGGGTGGGAGTGTTGATCTGCTGTATGGTAGGAAGGCCATACAGAGCGATCTGGATGACTGGATCCTTGGGCTGAGGCCAATTGTATGAGTTTTAACAAGGCCAAGTGCTGGGTCCTGCACTTCAGTCACAACAACCCCAGGCGGCACTACAGGCTCAGAGAAGGATGGCTGGAAAGCTGCTTGGCAGAGAGGGATCTGGGGGTGTTGATTGACAGCTGGCTGAATATGAGCCAGCGGTGTTCCCAGGTGGCCAAAAACACCAAGAGCATCCTGGCTTGTATCAGGAATAGTGTGGCCAGCAGGACAAGGGAAGTGATTGTGTCACTGTACTCGACACTGGTGAGGCCCCACCTTGAATCCTGTGTTCAGTTTTGGGCCCCTTATAATAAGAAAGACATTGAGGTACTAGAGAGAGTGCAGAGGAGGCAACAAAGCTGGTGAGGGGCCTGGAGTGCAAGTCTGATGAGGACTAGCTGAGGGAACTGGGGCTGTTTAGCCTGGAGAAAAGGAGGCTGAGAGGAGACCTTATTGCTGTCTACAACTACCTTAAAGAAGGTTGTAGCATGGAGGGTTTTGGTCTCTTCTCCCAAGTAGCAAGTGCTAAGACAAGAAAAAATGACCTTAATTTGCACCATGGAAGGCTGAGATTGGGTATTAGGAAAAACTTCTTCACAGAAAGGGTTGTCAGGCATTGGAACAGGCTGCCCAGGGCAGTGGTGGAGTCACCATCCCTGAAGCTGTTTAAAAAGTGTTTAGATGAGGTTCTTAGGGACATAGCTTAGTGCTGGAGTAAGGTTATGGTTGGACTCTATGATCCTGAGGGTCTCTTTCAACCAAAATGATTCTATGATTCTATAAGAAGTATTGTGATTTTGGTCATGATCACAAGCATATAAGCTGGAATTGGGACAGGAAGTGAACACTGGAGCCTGTATCTGAACCTATACATAGATCTTACATGTAATTTAAAGCTGAATTTCAAGCCATATCATTCCATACAAAACACAATGTTAGAAAAGGCTGCATTTTGAAATGGAGTGATACATCTATGATTTTACCTTTTAACAGCTTAAGACAGATAGAACTCATCTACTCCTTGAAGAAAAAAATCTACTATTTCCAATAGACAAATGAAACTTTTTTTTAAAAATTTAGAATAAGTGCATAGAAATAAGAAAAAGTGTATGTTGTTAACGCACAATGCACAAAGATGGCAAAGATTTTCCTGTTAGACCTGCTGCAGTTAAAAAATAGTTAAACAGTTAGATATTACTTTTATTTTTCTTAACACAATCAGACTGAGAAGTCTAGATAACAAATTACTGTTTTAAACTTATAGATATAAGAGCTGTTTAAGATGCTCTTAATATACCTGTTTTATTTATTAGAAATGGAAAAACCTGAAGACTTCCAGTTATGTAAACACTAAAAAACTGTATTTGAAATAATATGCCTTGCAAGTTCCGTGAAGGTTTTGTTCGTTTGTTATTTTCTTTTTTTTTTTTTTTAATGCAAAAACACATGCTGTAGAATTAACCCCTTAGTATAGCAGTGTGCTTTCTTTTTGAGCAGTTTACAACAGTATAATTTATTAAAGAGATCACTACAGTTATTTTTAATAATACATTGAAAAGCTTTAGAACAGTGGGATTATTTTTTTAACTTTAAAAAAATGATTCGTCCTTTCTTCCTTATAGAGAGATGAGGGATCTTCTGTGCTAACCTAATGGCAGATCTGGTCACATTGCCCTAGCTCATGATCAATTATTTTAGATTAAGAGTTACTGAAAGTACAATGAGTTCAACAGAAATTTTCAGTTACACTACATATATATTAAGCCCCAAGACTGTTAAAGAAAAGCGAGTCTTCTGTTGGCCACATCAAGGCCAGAGCTGCCCTCAACATGAATGAGAAATAAACAGTACCTTCCAACATCTGACCTGGCCTCCTGGCTTTCTTCTCCCATAGTTTTTCACGTTAGAATATGAATATAATTTACCCAATGGGTCATTAATGATACCCGTCTATTACATGAAGGACCTTCAGGTACCAGACAGCTTGCAGCTGATTACAGAAGTGGTAACATCCTGTGCTCATTTCTTCCTTTAAAAGACTGAAGGCACATATATTAATAGTTGTACACTTTGTTTGGCTTTGTTTGGTTGTACACTTTATGGCATTCACTCTTACTAGCTATCCATCATACTATGACAAGTTTTGAACCCACAAATCATCCAATGTACAGAGCAGAAGTCTAAGTTCCCTGAGAAAGCCTTTTCTAAGGAACTTTATTTGTCTCATTTCTTGCAGCAAGACCATTACCTTTAAGCTGACTAGGTCTTCTAATTATATGTAGGCACTAACGGGAGCATAAAACTAACTATGAACGTTGTATCTCATGCACCTCATATGGAAAAAGAAAAACACACAATTTCATGGCAATATTTTCACTGACACCAAATCTGAAATCTACAACACGTACCTGCAATATAAGGTAGCAACCAGTAGTCACCCAGTTTTTCACATGGTCCAAATTATGCTGACCTAAACCACGAAGAGACAAATTTAGCAACATACCCTGACTGACTCTTCATTGGTATAAAAGTACAGTTCCTTTCTACACACAGTTTCGTGCAGTTCAGTTGATCCAGAAGTATGCAAAAAGCTTAGGCTTATTCAGGCCTCTTTCATGGAAAGGGGAACTTGGGACAAAGTCATACTTCAGTGTCACAGCCTTTTTGTGATGTAAAAATCCTCTCTCAAAGTTCATCATAACTTTAATTAGCCTTCTAACTTGTGCATGTTCAATGCAGTTGATTAGCAGAAGCTATTTTGGTTTAACGTAGCAGCACTCCCAAACAGTAGCATTTATTATGGGCACACAAAGAAGTTATTTTTGACAATAATATAGAGGACCAATATTTGATATATAATTTACATAAAGCTGATAAGCCAAAGTATAAGCAGTTGGCTGCCTTTACTTAACAATTCTGAATTTATGATTATGCAAGAACACCTTTATTTTTATAGTGGGCTTTATTTCTCACTTTTATTTCATGTAGTCTAAGTTTACATCACTGTAGTCATGCTGTTTTCATGCAAACACTATAGTCAGATCCAAGATAAATTGTTGAGAATTTAATACAATTGCATGCTTAGCAACTATATGCTCTAAAGGCACATATAAACACCAAATCAACCGTTACTTTAGATGCATACAATTACAACTATTCCTTACAATGCTTTCAAAGTCTCTACATAATCCCTATTCAATTCCCTTTACTTTTTACATTTTCAACAACACACATAAATAAAAAATGGAATTGGTGTCTGGTGGACAGTAAAGTTAGACCCAAGACTTCTGTTGACTTGAAAAAGAGGTAGATATTGAATCCCACTTAGTTCAAGTGACATCAACTCCCACTCTCCAGCCTGGGAACATACCATCACTACAAGGGTCCTTTTTCTTATAACAAGAGCCTTCACTTGGGATGTTTCATTCACCTAAAAGGCATAAATGAAGAGCAAAAATAGATCATTATTTTTGTAGTTCTATTCTACTCCTCTCAGGACTAGACTCAGGGCTTCCTGACACAAATCAAATTAAACAGGTTGTTTGAATTAGCTTTGCTTTAATTTGTCCTCATTTGTAAAACTCTTCAAGACATCTGCAGGAGTGGCGTTACATAAATGTTAATGACTGATTGAGAATATGACATGGTCTAGGACAAAGCACACAGTCAGGTTGGAGATGTACATATACAGTTCTAATTTTACCTAGAGGTTCATATCTGACAGAAACAATCATGAATCTACAAATTCAAAGGGAGCCCTGAAAGTTACCACCAGTTATAGATCTCTTCCAATAGGCTATAAAGACTTTAGAGGATAGACAAAGGGGACTTAAAAATCTCTATGGTAATAATAAATGTAAATTAGCTACTTGTCTGCTTTCTAAGAAAAGCAGGTGAATCTATATATCAGCAGACACATATTTAATTTGGCCTGCTTTTCTCCCCCCTCAAGAATACTTGTGAAGCCAGAGATGTATCATTTACATCTGAATTTTGCCTCTTCTGAAAGTTTACATTTTATTTTATAAAGAAAATCCAAAATAATAGAAAGTTGAAGTGCCTAGAAACTTAAATATAAAGCTTATACACAAGCTATTAACAAAGCTCTTAACACTAGATCATACATATGTCATATGTATTACATAAAAGACATTCTGAGTTGTCTAAGACTGTAGAATAACCCCAAGAGATACACCACACAGAACACTCATGTTTATTTTCTTCAAATTAAGCATGTCAAAATTTGGAATTTTATAAACAACAGTCCTATGTGGACAAGAAAACTAAAGATTGTGTACTACGTTTTATTAGTTGGTCATATATTACCCCTTTTTTCTATGATATTTGGATCAGGAGACTGTTGGGTTATTTGGTGAACTCATACACAACAACCCTTTGTTCACCATACAGAAATATAATTTTTAAACAGATTTTGCATGCTAATAAACTGCAAGTTGCTACAATACACAAAAAAAATGACAAGCTGAAATTCCTTGATGGATTTTTGATGACTTCAGTTGAGCACTGTCTTTTCTTAACCACTTTATTTTCACCATTACCAATATTGTGTTAAATCTAATCCATGGTGAAGTTAGATGGTTGAACCAACATTGATTCGGAATTCAAGTATCTGCTGTTAAGCACTTTATTAGAGAATAACCCATTCTTCTTTTGGTAGAACAGTAGAACAGCAAAACCCTTGAAGTTTGGACAAGCCCTGCAGGGGAGGGGAATCCCATATCAAAATAGTCAGATTCCCTATTTTATTAGTTAGTGTTTGCAGGGGAGGGGAATCCCATATCAAAATAGTCAGATTCCCTATTTTATTAGTTAGTGTTCCATATGGCCACAGATCCTGAAAGGTTTCTTTACTTAGAAATGGCACAATCCCTTGCATGCTCATTCTTTTCAAATAAAAACTCAATTTTAACATGAAAGCAAAACCAAAAAGCCCTATTTAGGTGTAGTGCCACTGTATTATACATGTTTTCTGTGTTTCACAAAACACTGTCACATGACCGATATTTCCTGGCATTCCAGTCAAGAAATTGGACAAGTATTTTTCTCTTTTTAAGCATGAGTCCTTTTAAATAATTTCATTTAGTACACTTCATGGGAAAAAAAAAAAAATACATATCACTGACTTCAACACAGCATTTTTTGTAGAGTAGTTTGATATATTGAGAGAACTCTCTGAAAAAATACTCATGAATTGAGTAGCTCTTTCATATAATTTATGCAGGTTTTCACTAATTGACAGAATGAGGAACTGGTAAAGAATTTTTAAAAAATTGAACAGAGAGTGACAAAAAAAAATGAAATAATTTGGGACTCGTCATGGTAATGCTGTACGTCTCAGCTAGGAAGCAGAGACAATGTACACAATTTCAATGGGTTGCCTGATGGGATGTTTTTTATTAGCCATTGTTGCACTACCAGGTGGCCGCGTTCTGGATTTTTTTTAAAGTCCTTAAAGTTCCTGCGATTGAAAAGGCAAGAAATAAATTATAGGCTAGATCAGGTAATATAGATGAACTGCACATTCAGTGATATTCAAGGTAAATTTATTGGAAACCAAGAAAGCCATGAGTGGACATGTGTAACACAAATGGTACCACCATAGGAGTACAAAGAGAGCAGCTGTCTGCTGTAGAGACAAATTATTTTCATTTCATAGATTTGGCTAGGTTGAAATTACTCAGTTACTCTGAGTTAAGAAAAAAAAAAAAAATCTTACTGCTGTTTCATCTTTGCCACTCTCATGTCTGAAGCTTCACAACTTCTAAGTTTACTCCGTGCATCCAAGTTGTCAATGATATATTTTAAAATGAGTAGCTTGAAATGTTTGGCTACCTGGGGCCAAAGACCCAGCAGGTCAGCAACAGACACTGTTAGGAGACTTTTGCTGGAATTAAAACAAAACAATCAGGAGGAAAGTGTCATGGGTACCATGAAAACTTATTAGTTCTAGCACACATATCCCTGCAGATCACAGCGACCTCAATCTGCTTAAAAAATGGCTTCCTTGGGCTAGCCAATCTTTCTATTAAATAGGTCGGCCTTCCCTGGAGCCAAGATCTGCCACCTTCTGCATGGATTATTATAAGAGCACAGGCAGTATTTTGTGCTCTGACAATTTCCAAATAAAAATCAGTCCTACAAAGGCTGAGATTGTTTATTTTTCCTTAGGGCATTCAGTTGTTCTGATTAGGGACAGAGCAGAAGAAAAGCTGGATATTAAAACAGCAAAGCTGTTGTGAACCAGAGGTGTTATTTTTAGTTTAATTAACAAAAGAGGAAGACACATAAAGGAAAATAAATCATACAGCACTTAAGATATGCAGACAAGGATACACTATGTGACCTACCAGGAAAGATCACTGTGATAAAGCCACAGAGATAGCAAGAAAAACATCCTGCACAGCTCCAGAGTAGAAAAATGTAGAAAAAAATAGTCTATTACAATTTATGACACTGCTATCCAACTTATTAACTGTGCAGCTATATTCAAAAGACACATTTTAAGATACGTCAAGCTTGTAAGTTACTAACAAAACTAAAGATACTCTGCTTACATCCCACAAAACTCTTAATCTTCCATAATTACGGAAACACCAAAATGAGTGAATGCGTCAAACAAAATACATCCGCATTCACCACATTTCACACCTTTTTCCTTGGAGCTTCTTGGCAGTAGAAAGAAGAAGACCTCAGACTACTCACACATCCCAGACTGTTAGGCATCAACACAAGGAAAAGTTTTATTTGCAGCTTGTCCTGTGTACAAACTAGCAAGTTCATACCACAACACCCAAAGGTCACAGTTAAAACTTTGGACAGTCACTGCAACAAATAAATGGAACCCCTAAATTTCTTCCTCAAACTTAGATCACTTAATAGCTGAGATTACACAATCTTTACCTTAAAAACCTTGTTTCCACCACAAAAAAACCTCCTGTTCCTTTTTATAACCTCTCTGGGGTCAACAACAGCACCTGCTTTTATGGCTCAGTGATAATTACCTTGCATCTGCACACAGGGTTCAAGCACTTGAAACCAAAATATCTCAAGAGAGGAGTCCAGTGTCCCCCAGGGCAGGGTCTTCAGGTCTGCCGTGTTACAAACAGCTAATGCATATTATCAAGTTTCCTATTAGATCCTAATCTTTTAGGCTAGATTAGGTAAATGTCAGAATGTTATTCTTGAGTTTATGAATTATTCAGAATATCTTACAGTAAAGCTATTATTGGCACCACTGTGACCTGAAAGTAGTTCAATGTTTTTGAAAGACTATAAGTGAATTTACCCCATCTGGATGAATATTTCTGTGATTTTCATAAATATGATTGTTCACATTTCATTAAATGTTAAATAATACAGACATTAAAAAGCCTGTTTTGTGATGGAGGTGTACATAAAGCTGTACATGAATTACCAAACACTTTGATTTTTAGAACTGAATAACCAAAACTCATCCAAAAAGACATGAAGAACCAGAAGTAATGTTTTATCTCAGCCAGATTCTAATTCTGGTTCCCTGTCTTTGCTTTTACCCTTTCAATTTTGGTTAAGCTATTTATTTGCATGGTTTTTTGTGATCTTTTTGTTGGTTTCTGGGAAGTTATGAACATACAGCTCTCCATTTTATAGACATATTTGTCATTAAGAAGGATATTGTGCAAGGCTTCAATATGTATACAAGAACCAATTGAATGCTTTCAAATACTTCACCTTTGCTAATCCTTAGCACTGTCTGTAATTGCCGTGACTAATCCCAGCTAGTCACTTGGGATTATTTCTGCTTCCTAACAAAGTGAATCATGAACATTCAAAGAATATTCTCAACTCATTGGATATTAATATTAGCAAAATTGTTTTGTACCATGATTGACCCAGGCTCACAAACTCAGAGAAACTTCCTGTTCTTTGGCTTTAGAAACCAAGGTTTGGATCCCATTAACAGCTGTGCTTCAAAACATTATTTAGGGTGCGGGGAGAGAAGAGACAGAGTAGAAAACAACACAGAAAGAACAGTGGCTGTACCTTTTATGAGCCCACTCCAGAGCACCCCAAGACAATCCAAAATAGCAGAAACTAAACACCTTTTCAATATTATGACAGAAAAGTTAAGGTATGGAAGAAGGAGGACGGGTGGAAAAGTTTCAGGCACAGATGAACAAAAAGTGATTCTTAGCACACAGATAAAGAAGGCTCTTTTTGCAGGACAAAAGTGGTAAAACCAGAGTGCAAATCAGTAACAAACTGCTTAAGAAGATCAACTTTAAATTACAGCTATTAGCAGAGGAACAATAGCTAGAACATTTCCAGCCAGCTGTATGTAATGCTAAAGAACTATAAAATGAACTGGCAGCTGTCACCTTAGCTGTTGTCAAGTATTACCTGATAGTCCACCACAAAATGAAGCACTGTAGGGTTTTTTTGTGTTTTAAATAGACTTTCTTTTCCATTATTAGTTGCAACTAACTGACTGAAACACTAAACCAATCTATCAGGCTAAACAACAAAATAAAGATTAATAGATCAACCTGTACCTCTTCTCTTTTGCATTAGCCATTTCTCCTAACATTTCAGAAATATTTATTTCTGGAAGGTTAAAGCAATTCTAGTTAACCCTAGACATAAAGGAATTCTCATCCATACCATAGAACTTCACATTATACTTTCACATTCCTAAAACAAAACAAAACAATAACAAAAAAAAAACCCAAAAACTAGCAAATAAACCCCCCACAAATGTCCAGCAACCCTACCAAAATAATTTGAGGCTACAGCTATAACAACAAAAACTGCAGCAGATGTTGCATATTCTGTTTAGGTCAACTTACACCTGTAATTCCAGAGGCACTACTGCTACTACTACTACTACTGGAACACTTTCAGAATCAGGAAAACAGTTTTATTGATATTTCACACAGAGAGTTGATTAAGAAGGTCTACACTTTTAGTTAAGGATTGTTCTGAAACTGGTTCCAGTGGCAAGACTTTTTATATATGTATATGAATTTCTGCAGATTAAATAAAGTTGAGAAAAATATTTTCCCACCAAAAAAAAAAAAAAAAAAAAAAAAGGCAGAAGTTCACTAATAGTAAATAAAGAACAATACCTTGAAAATTTTGAAGAGAAACCCTGAAAGCTTCAATTTGGTCCAAAGTACTTGCTATTATTTAGGCAGGAAACAAGGGGAGGGAGAAATACACAGTGACTGCTATGAGTCATCTTTACTGTAGCTCAGAGACTATGCCATGCATCTGGCAAACAAGGAAGAAAGGAATTTTATGAGGGTGGCAGAAAGATACAAAGCAATATGAAGCCAATAGACAGGTCATTTAATAAACTCATGTTGTTAAATAATTGAAAACCACTTTGAACCTAGGAGTCCCCTTGCGTTTACTGCTAATATGCTGCAGTTTCACTGCAGAGGAGGAGCTGAGGGACAGCTGCATACACTATAGTAATGCCTTCATCCCTGATGCATTACCAAGGAACTTGTGTTTTGAGTACAGACAATTCGTATATACATCTAATAATGGTGACAGACAGATGTGGCTAGTTCCACAGTCCTTACTGAATCACACCAGTGAGGAGAATCCCTCTTGAGTTCCACACTAGCAAAGCAAACAGCAAGGAGAGTGGGAGGTGCAACTGTCACTCTCATATAGATCTTCAACAGAAAATGAGGGTGGTGGAAGCGAGATGAAATTAAGGCACAGGTGACAACCTGTCTCCATCATTAGATGGTGCCAGATGCTTTGAAGGAAGGAAACAAAATTCTTAAAAAGATAAATATATTTGCAATAACCTGCACAACCAAGAAGCACCCAAGGATTTTTCCACATCCCAGAAAAAGGTTCAGTTCTGTGTCTGTAGTTGGGAATAACAGATACCTAGTAATTTTCTCAATACACAACCATGTATCTGAAAGAGGATAGGACTGACCTACTGGACTTTTTTCTATGAGAAATCTGACAGAAAGATATTGCTGTATTTCTTTAAGGAGACTGATTGATTTTACACCTGTTACATCCCAGGTTTAATATCGCTTGGCTTAGTTATTACAATGACAGTGAATAGCACTTGATCAGAGCAGCTTTTAATATGTGGCAGGAAATGTATACAGTAAACCAAGCACTCCAGCTTGATAAAAGAACAAAACACAACATGTTGAACAGCTGGACACCTATTGTCTTTTTAGACAAATAAGCAAGAAAAGGAAATTTATGAACAAACCGGAAATATTTAACATTGGAAGGGGGTAAATAATCAAACCCACTCAGTATGAAGCTGCTGAAAACTCTGTATTTAGGTTCAGCCCAAACATCTCAGAAGTTTAGATGAGTTTTGATAAATGAAGATTTTTCTTCTAATACTTAGTCATAGGTAGTTTCCTGAACAATGTTAACACTGCCTCTCCCAGGAACAAAAGGCTACAAAAGGAACCTGTCTCTGTCTCAGCCTGTACCTGACTTTGCTTACCTGACTCGACTGTTGGCTAACTCACACACTGCCAAAATTTAGAGTGAGCAACATGACATTCTTGAGCTGCTTTTCCATCAGTTTCTTACTTGTTCTGATTATAAATGTCTTCAGTTGTGAAAAGACATGAAAGGAGATTGGAAGATGTCTGAGACAAGATTTTAAAACCATCTGACAAAATTAACATATGCTGTAAAAAGCTGAGGTCTCTTCATTTAGATTAAAAATATCAGCCATGGTAGGAACAGCAACTGCAACCAACAGCAGAAAGGCAGACAGACTGTTGACCATCAAGCATTTGAGGCAAGTCTATATATCTAGAGACTGATGAGATTATTTATTTTTTGAAGAAGACTGACATAGAAAGCATGCATCCTGTTATTGTGCAAACATTAAAAAAAAAGCAGACACAACTATTTTCAATGCAAAATGATTTATCCACACAATTACCATGGAGAAGATCCGTCTCATCCTGCTTTCTCCCCAAAACTGAACTGCACAAGTAATGCATGCTTTCAAACACACTGAGGAATTCAGATGAAATTAAAAATGCCTAGGGCCTTACCACCTAGCCTTCCTTATGACCGAGTGACAGAAAGCTCTCCTGTTGCCTCCTGAAACAGAGGAAGAACCTTCCCCCTGAGGTGGTGGTGATGGATGCGGCCGGGAGGCTGAGTCCTGCCTTCCAGCTTCACCACCTCTGGTCACTGGCCAGGCCCATGGCTTCAGTTTTAGACAGGGACAATCAGATTTCCTACTAGTGCTCAGCTGCTGGAGTCAGATACAAGGAGGAGTGGAGCTATGGTTTTGTCTGAGACTGTGGGTGGTGCCCATAGAGCAGCTGCGGACCAGGAGGTGGTTGCTGTTAGAAGTGGTAAAAGATCATTTAACCTCTCTCTGCCACCTGGAGAGTTTTATAGAATAAAAAAACAACACAAACTTTAGGTGGGCAGCTTTTCAGTGTTACAAGTACTAAAAGGCACCTATGTTTGCCCCCAGGTTTTCAAACTGTTTATTGCCTGGACTTGGCAAAATACTCCAGTGAACTGTCCCATCAAAATATCTCAGCTAAAAGTGCTGAAAATTAATCTCCTAGCTAAGCACTTCACTAAATTAAAGTTTAGTATAACTCTAAGTATTGCAAGTGATTAAAAACACAGAGCAAGATAGAAACCCAAATATATATGATGATCTGTAGAGAGTTTGGTTTCATGAAAATGTAAATGTTCAAATGCACAGAAAAGATGATTAAAACCAGAAAAGACAGCTTGATCATAAATATATATAGTAACTACACAGCAGTGACTGACAATAGTACATCTATTTTACAGAACATTTAAATCAGCAAAAAGCCAAGATACAATATTTAAATGAGTCTTTATCATAAAATGTATCTTGAAAGTTCTGTGGAAGAATAATATCAGCTAGGGTATACTTTAAAGATTGTAATTGGACTTTATCCCAGAAAAGGCTAAATAAATTGAAATATGTTTTATATCATTATGCATATTCTTTTGTGATAAAAATAGCTTTACATTTCGTAGCAGTTCAGAAAACTGTACAACAAGGGTATAATAATAAAGGAAAAATAGCAATCAAAATAAGAAAGTAGGGAGATTTCTTGTATCCTTCTGCAAAAGAAATAATAAATTACTCTGTGAATAATTTCCAAGACTTCAATAAGCTGTGTGCAACTCCCAGATGACTCTTGAAAAAAAAAAAAAAATTGTCTTAAACCATTGTAGAAAGCATATAAGGTTTTTTTTTTTTTAATCTTAAAAATAAAAATGTGCAAGCTACAATATTTACTGAACATCATTTCATCAGATAGCCCTGTAAGAGAATCCTTAAATAGCATAATATCAAAAGTCTATAGTCCATTAAATTTCTTCGGTAAACTGAAGATCCTCCACAACATGTACACTCCTTCAGTATACAGTCTTCAACAAGAAAAAATTCTTAACAGATTTTCAAGGATTTTGAGCAGGACAAGACTCAATACCTGTAAAAGAGATGTGATCCACCTTAACCCATTCCAAAATCCCTTACAAAAAAGGACTACTTTCGCTACTGAACTACTTTCATTACAGCAAACTTTTTATGCATACATTGAACATACACAAGCAAATGAAGAACTTAATCTGAG
This sequence comes from Streptopelia decaocto, assembly GCF_964273445.1. Classification (NCBI taxonomy): domain Eukaryota; kingdom Metazoa; phylum Chordata; class Aves; order Columbiformes; family Columbidae; genus Streptopelia; species Streptopelia decaocto. The sequence continues at coordinate 130,673,668 of NC_138663.1, read as the reverse complement.
AAGTGTTAAAATCATGTTAACTAGGAGTTTTTTAACTTGAGCATTTGTAACTCAAAAGGAAGATTTAAAAAGAGACATATTTCTAGAAGTTTTATAAACATTTAGAAGTGTTTTGTAAAGCCCTTGAAAGTATGTTTTATATGCAGACACAGACACATACTCAGCGTCTTTCACATATTCTCTGCATATTGTCTCTAGTGGAGTGAGGTAAGAGGTTTTTTGCTGTGTTATTTTTCATTAAAGAGTTATCTCAGCACAGGATGCAGTCTTCTCAAAGGCCACTGGAGCAGGATTTCTGTCTTCAATCTGGACTGGAAGTCACTTCTAAAACTGTTCCTGAGCAGATGATCAGTTCAAGCAGAAGGCAGGCTGCTATAAATTGTACTAGGATGAGACTAGAGCTGACATTTAAGGGCTTGTAACATTTATTAGGTGTGGAGGTTGGCTTTTTTAATGTGGTTCAAAGGATCTGGGTCACCTGCAGGCAGGAGAGGGCAGGAAGCTTCACAGGTCCATGGGGAAAGGCATAAAGAGTGGTGCCAGGGAGGCTGGTAGAACTACCAGTTTTTGAGTTGTGGTAGATTTTGATTCCAGCACTTTTCCACTTCTTGTTATGTTGGCAGTTTACAAAACTTGCCTTTTGTCTTTGCACATACATGGTGTTAAGTATGTAAAATCAAGTATATACATCATAAGTGCTTCTAAAACTATGGGTATAGCAGCATAACTCCACTTTTCCATATACCTTTTCTTTCTTTTCTCTGCTTGCTTTCTTTTCCTCAAAACCTAAACACAACAAAACAAAACATTAATATAAATAGCACACACAAATGCACTTGAGTGCATCATTGCTCACACTGCCTCATATTTTCTCACCTCAACAGGCAATATGATAGCTATCTAGGTGGTAGCTTGTACCGTCTCCTCTTTTTGTCCCCCTCCAATACATGTGCACTCATACACAAAGGAATGGCATAGCTGCTGAATATTTGCTTTTCCACTGCATGTCACTATAAATAAAAAGTTGTGCTAAATAAATTGCTGAGTGCTATTCCCACAAGGACACATTTTTTACAGTTATCATGATCTTGAACCTTTCCATGCCAGCATGATAGTGCAACAGAGTGTTTCTCATGGGAAAGCCACAACTTTCTGTTTTTTAAAATGTCCGTTTTTACGGGACATACTGTATGCTATTAGGTTACTCGAGGGGTTAATAAACCTCAGAACCACTTGTCTTGTCTACAGTGAAGTGGCATAATGACTTCACTGTTGAGGTTTTTTTCTGTAAAGGGGGACATTAGAAAACACACAGAAGAGAGATGAATGCATACCCTAAGCCCCTAACCAGCACTTTGAATGCTTTTATAGTGTACCTGAGAGCATATTAGGAAAATAAAGAAGAAGAATCTTCAATTTACTGACTCAAAATGATTTTCCTTTTTCTCTATTGACTCTAAGACTAAATCTTGAGAACTTTAAATTATATTTTACATGCAAGGCTTAAAAACTAATTTACCATATTCCTATCAGCCAACAGATAAAGTCTGTAGCACAGTGGTAGATAACACTTTCCAAGGGCAATACCTGTGCCCAGAGCTTTGCAAACATATAACATGGAGGATACAATAGAGGAGGTGATATACATCAGGCTAGTTGTCCCTGGACCCTTTCCTTTCAGCTTCGGGCCAGCTATGTATCTGATGAATCTAAAATCCTGTCATCCCCTTGTGAGTGTCATATGCAGCCACTTTTCTGTGCCAGTGCTTCAGTTATCTCAGTTCAGGGCCTCTGAAAGAATCACAGAGGAGACAGATAACTGTATTTAAGCCTTAGGAATTGCCATCTTTGCGAGGGGTAGCCTCACTTTCCCATCAGAGATTAAAGAGACATGGCAACCTGTTCTGAGGAAAGCAAAACAGCAAGGACCAGACAGTAAAAGCTGGAATAGCGCAAAAAATCTACAGAGCACAGAAGTATTGAGAGCATCAATAAATCCCTAAAGCTGACAACTCTAGTTCAGTGGAGCCATGCCAGCCTACTCCAACAGAGCATCAGGCCTGCGCTCTTTGCAAACAGAAATGAACTTTTTATTAAATCAAACCTTCTCCTTGCAGTGCTGTTACATCTAAAATGTTTTCTCAGTAGGCAACACCCTGCTAATGCTGAACAGAGTTTTAGAGGTACACCACCTAGATATTTTTTGCCTGAGAGGGGAATCTTCTCTCACCAGTCTTTTGTCACTCTAAGCACCTGCTGCAGCAAACACATAATGCTCTGTATTTTTCTACTTCCTCATGTACCCTTTTTGTTACCTCCACTACAAGTGTATGCCTGAACTGTCTTCACAACAGTAAATAATCAAAGGGCTTGTGTTTTTGTTTTGTTTTGTTTTTCTTTAAGAACATTAACATTAATGCTATTAAAATTAAACTAATTCCCATTTCTACCTTTTGAATAACAGCATGCCAGCCAATGACTGAGCTTATGCATTTCAGTTTTCAGGGTGGCCATCCTCTTTCTGAAGTCTATTTTCTAGCCCATATACAATCTGTCATGCTTTGATCCACTGTGAAAAGCATGACAGCACAACAAGGTGTCTCTCTGCATCTCAGCTATAATTGCACTGAATTTTTTTTAATCAGGAAATCTTCGCTAACCATCAGGCTGAAGTCAGGGCAGGATGTTGTACTGGGTGACAGGGGTCATCTGTTTCTCTCTGACTGCTTGATATTAACACAGGATATAGTCTCGTATTACTAGATGTGCTGCATTGGCAGACAGATAATAAAGGTTGCTATAGACTCTGGAATTCCCTTTGGGTTTCAAGTAACAGGCTTGCCAAAAGTAGTTCACCTTATTTTTTAATATTTTATAGCTACATAAAAAGTGCCAGATGCTGTTAGAAACTGGACTTACAGCTAACCACTCAATCAGCAAAAAGAAAAGGAAATTGAAATGGCTTTTATTTAGCAGCTGCCATATGAAGGAAAACCCCCAAACAAAACAGCTACACACGTGATATAGTTTTGGTCTAGAGCCACTGTTAAAGTGACATCCTCAGAACATTTTCCATTCAATTTGAGATGGCAGGTATTGTATTTTACACACAACAGACTTATTTTCTAGTCAAGACAGCTTTTTCCTTGTGTTAGTGGAATAGATGCTTGACCACCTGTTCTCAAAATTGAAATGTTTCATTAAAGAAACATGCTCATTATCTACCATGCAGAAGATACTCTGTATTAGATGCAAACTTGGAAAAGGAAGAGAGTGTAAAGAGAGACAGTGAAACAATTAACAACAAAGTCAAGAGAGTAAATGTAATAATTTTGGGCTTTGTAAAACATTTGATATGGTGTCACAGAAAATAATATTGGAAAAAAAAATAGCTCAGATAAAAACGTCGTCACAGAAATGGAAATCTGGCTAAGTTGTCCTAAAATGATACATGACAACCTATTGGTTCATCTGGAGGAGAGATGTTTTTTTAGGTATTACGGACATCGGTTGTTGCTTTCATGCATTGTTATAAATTGGGAAATGGGAGAGGTGCCCGAGGATTGGAGGAAAGCAAATGTCACTCCAGTCTTCAAAAAGGGAAAGAAGGATGACCCAGGTAATTATAGACCGGTCAGCCTCACCTCTGTCCCTGGGAAAGTTATGGAACAGCCTATCCTTGGTGCCATCTCAAGGCATATCAAGGATAAGAGGGTTATTAGGGGCAGTCAGCATGGCTTTACCAAGTCATGCTTGACCAACCTCATAGCCTTTTATGAGAATGTAACAAGGTGGATGGATGATGGCAGAGCGGTGGATGTGGTCTACCTTGACTTCAGTAAAGCCTTTGACACAGTCTCCCACAGCATCCTCACAGCTAAGTTGAGGAGGTGTGGTCTAGACAATAGAGTAGTGAGGTGGGTTGCAAACTGGCTTAGGGAGAGAAGCCAGAGAGTGGTAGTCAATGGTGCAGAGTCTAGTTGGAGGCCAGTATCTAGTGGAGTGCCCCAGGGGTCAGTACTGTGGCCAGTATTATTCAATATATTCATTAACGATTTAGACGAGGGAATTGAGTGTACTATCAGCAAGTTTGCTGATGACACTAAGCTGGGAGGAGTGGCTGACATGCCAGAAGGCTGTGCTGCCATCCAGCGAGACCTGGACAGGCTGGAGAGCTGGGCGGGGAATAACCTAATGAAATTTAACAAGGGAAAGTGTAGAGTCCTGCATCTGGGCAGGAACAACCCCAGGTTCCAGTATAGGTTGGGAGATTACATATTAGAGAGCAGTGTAGGGGAAAGGGACCTGGGGGTCCTGGTGGACAACAGGATGACCATGAGCCAGCACTGTGCCCTGGTGGCCAGGAAGGCCAATGGCATCCTGGGGTGTATTAGAAGGGGGGTAGTTAGTAGATCGAGAGAGGTCCTCCTTCCCCTCTACTCTGCCCTGGTGAGACCACATCTGGAATATTGTGTCCAGTTCTGGGTCCCTCAGTTCAAGGAGGACAGGGAACTGCTGGAGACGGTCCAGCGTAGGGCAACAAAGATGATTAAGGGAGTGGAGTATCTCCCTTATGAAGAAAGGCTGAGGGAGCTGGGTCTCTTCAGTTTGGAGAAGAGGAGACTGAGGGGTGACCTTATTAATGTTTATAAATATATAAAGGGTGAGTGCCACGAGGATGGAGCGAGGCTCTTCTCGGTGGCAAACAATGATAGGACAAGGGGTAATGGGATCAAGCGGGAACACAAGAGGTTCCACTTAAATTTGAGAAAAAACTTCTTCTCAGTAAGGGTGACAGAGCACTGGAACAGGCTGCCCAGGGAGGTTGTGGAGTCTCCTTCTCTGGAGACATTCAAAACCCGCCTGGACATGTTCCTTCACCTAGGTGTTCCTGCTCCAGCAGGGGGATTGGACTAGATGATCTTTTGAGGTCCCTTCCAATCCCAAACATACTGTGATACTGTGATACTGTAAACAATTTTATCTCCTCAGAAAGATGGCATCACAACATCACCATTGGTGGGGAAATATGATGAGGATGACTCTAAACATATGGTTGAAAGACAGAAAAAAATGAATTTCAAAACATGAATGAGAGGATTAAATGAATGGTAATCTTAAATGCAGTTTTTTAGATGGTGGAATAGAGAGAATGATTTCACTAGAGCTGGTAGAATAGTTATGGTATAACTACAGAATAGTCATACTGGCAGTCAGATGTGGCCAAAAAATGAGTATGTTACTTTTTGTTCACATTTTTAGCACCTTGGTTCCAAACTAAAAAAAAAAAAAGCTGAGTCACTGATTTCTGAACAAAGTTTAATGTACCAAGGCCCAAAATAATGCAGCAGAGAGGGGAAAGTGGGGAGCCATCTGCAGGAGCTTAGTCATCATAAACCTCATAGAAAAGAATTATTATGATTAGTTGAAACTATTCTGAAAAATAAAACCAGGGAAACATATAAGGAAAATCAGAATTTACATCACTAGTAATGAGACATACTCCCTTGCCAAAAAAAAAAAAGCTTTTCACTAAGAACTTCATATTCAGCGTGAACAGATATTTAGAGTAAAACCACAAAAGCCAGTTGAGTTATTATAGTTATGCTGGGACTTGATCCAACAGGTAAGGAATATTGCAATATTGTTTTGGTAGCTACAGCTCAACTAGGGAGAACCAGGGAGAAATTCACAAAGCATTTAAGAATCCACAGAAAATATAAAAAACAAACTGCAATAACTTCTGTAGTTTATTTCAAATCCCCAAAGAGCATATAACTGTTGAATATCAATCTAAAATATTTTTACAGTATCAGATACCTGAAATGGAGAAGTCTTTTCAAAAATATGAAAGACTATCCAGATGAACAGAAATTTACTTTGACTGAGTCATAAAGTCTGGATCAAACAGTGACCTGCTCCCCCCTATATTGAAAATGGGTTCTGGAAGTGTTCTTATTTTTACTGACTGTCTTTCAGTGAGGCAAGTAGTGTTTGAAATACATACTAAAATGTAATCATAACCTTAACTATATCTAGTTAAAGCCTCAGCAATCACTTTACCTGGTAGAGTGACTCAAATCTAATGATGCCCAAATTGATTAAATACCAGTATATAAAATATATATTTTTATATATATATAAAGGACATATACTACAATATATCCAGTGGAAAGGCCAGAGCAGAAATACTAAAGCTGTGCTTAAAAAAAACACAAGCACATGTGGCTTCTTCTAGCAAGCATGTATATTTTAGGTTGTAAACACTCTCTTAAAGTCAACACAATTAAATCAAAACTAAGATCAGGGTGAGTAAAAAAATTAAGACTGTAATCCTTGAATATCCAGCTATAAAGTTATTTGCCAATTTATTAATATTGACAAAAACAGCTGGAAATTATTCCTGCTTTCTAATCATTACAATCAGCAGGAAGAATGGGCTGGTTTCATTCAATGCCTATGATGATCCGCCTTCCAAAAAAATTCTTAAAGAAGTCATCTGTCTGCACATGAGATATATACATATATGCAGCTACAGACATTTTCTAGCCTTAAGAGATACAATCTGGTTTAATGGATGGTTAACATCTGGCAAAGTTCATAAACCTTGCAAGTTCACAGGGACAAGTGAAGACTATATGGTAGTCCCCAAAAACTGTATATTCAGAGTGGGCATGAGTGAGACATAAAAGCTTGTAGAATGAGTTATCTTTCAAAGAAATAATGACTTTCATGAAATTCCCATCTTTTATTACCATGTGGGTGGCTGTCTAGGGACATCAAGAGCCTAAACCTGAGCTAAGCCACTTCATCTTTTTTGAACATCTTATTGTACTGCCAAACATGTCACTGTCAACAGAAGTGCAAAGATAAATGCAGGTCTCAAAAGGATTTAAAAAAATTACTAAAGAAGGAAAACTGATTTTTTTTTTCAACTATTGCTTCCTTTCCTGTTCATTCCCAGTTGGCAGCTGGACCCATTTGTTCCTTCTCATCTACACACACACTCTAGTGCCTGCAGTGAGATGTTCACATGAATATCTGAGACCTTAATTTTGAACAAATTTTGTTTATTTTATTTCCGTGAAGGAACAAAGGAGCTTTCTGTAATCTTTCCTGTCAAAAGGATAACCCAGTAGAAATCTAACATCAATATGCTAGGGTAACTTCGCAGTGATATTATTTAAGAAAAGAGATCAAAAGCTAATAACCTCTCTAGCTTGGCAAGCACTTCCAAATGATTGCCTTCTAGACAATTTATCCAGAGAACTGCTGATACATTGTCCTGGTGGAGAAGAAACCAGCAGTTGATCTTTGCAGCAAAGAAAGCCTTTTAAGCTCCTACTAGCAATCTTGTATAGAAGAAATGATTAAGGAAAAGCCACCTCCAGGCATGAAAAAAAGATCCTCACAATAAACCAGATGGAATAAAATTAGAATCTGTTACCAAGTTTGAAAAGCTCAATGCTAATGCTGTAATTGCGGCAGAGAGGACTGCCATACAAAGAATTAATACAGCTTCTTTGAATTAAAAATGGTCAAGTGCACCATTTGCAAATTGAAGTGTTTAAGAAAATTAGTTCCTCCATAAGAGGAAACAAACTCTAGCATTTCACTTGATCTAATATGCAACTCAGGTAACATATATCAGTATCAAACTATAAAAAATGAAGTGAGTCCAGAGAATACTGAAACAGTGTCTCCACAACTGCTTTAACTTCTGCCTTGCAGCAGTTTCAGGACTAAATCCTACATTTTGAACTACACATCTGAAAGGCAAATCCTGTACCATGACATGATCCTTGCCGGAGTATAAAGTGTTAAATAAAGGTTTACACACACATTACACAGACAGAGTGGGATATGGTAGTCAATTTTGCATGGACATTTGCAAAAAGGATTGTGAATATGATAACTAATGGTTCTTCCTGCATGTGCCTGGCCAGGAGCTGCACTCAGGACCCTTCTGATACAGAGTTTTACTCACTGACTTTTGGGTTTGTAATACTCAGTGATTTCACCCTGCAGGGCTTAATATAACATGTCTCGGGACCCAGAGTTTCAACCTATGCACAGTGAATTGCAAAAAAGCAATACAGTTGAGAAGAGAGATCTCCTCTGGATGTTTCACTAAAGCCAGACATTTTCAAGTGTTTCATTGCAGTGTTTCATGAGCAAAATACCTTAAATTGACCTAAAACTGTTTTGAGATCTTGTGAGCTTGAAATACATTTCTATGATTTTTTTCGAAGTTCAAATTTTAATGCAACCTGCAACTAGGTCAATTTTCACATAACCACATTGTGCATAAGGTTTTCTTTGCTGATGATTTGGTTTGGTTTTTGTTTGTTTGTTATATTTTTTGTTGGTTTTTGGTAGCGGTGGCTTTATTTGCTTGCTTGTTTTGCCAGGATAGCTTGTAAGGTTTGGTGGATTTTTTTTTTACTATATTGTTTATTCAGACTGGAAAACAGCAATGTAAGAGAAAGATGTTTTGGCTGGCATTATTCCAATTTGTAATCTGCTTCCATGGATGGAATTTAACAAGGCATGGCCTGGCCCTATGGTTCTAGTCCAACAAAATAGAAATTTTACATCTTATTTAAAAAGAAAAGATCAGTTGTTTTGTGGTAGATTTTGAGTCTGAGAAAACATATTTTGCAAAGATCAATAAACTATGAAACATCTCTATAGAGAAAGGTATTTTTCTCTTCAACTTGACGCAAGTATAGTCATTACCCATCTATATTCCACTGAGGCTACTTATTTTTTTGTGCATCTATCTAGCTTGAGAGTTGTTTATTTGTTTCAAAGTTAGTAGAAGAGAGAAAATTCAGTGCTGCAACTCATGGCTGAAGCTACAGATCTAAAAAAAGCCTCAAAATAAAATCACACATGCTACTTGCAGGATGGAGGTGACCTGACTCTCATGCCTAAAGATACCTGTTTAATTTTTTGGAACATCCCGTGGAAAAGATCAATTTTCAATTGACAGGAACATTCACTGTTGCAAACCTCCCTGCTGGGATACAAAACTGAGGTCATTTATTAAAAGGAATATAATGAATGGCAGGGTTGATCCCTTTATTTTTATGGATACATAAAAAAAAATCTATCAAATCAAAGACTGCAAATTAACAGTATGTTAAAGCAGGCTGCTTTTGTGTCTGTGGTTACTGACAAGTCTCCAGATGCTCAAGATCAATAGATGTTTTGCATATTTTAATTATTCTTCTGGGTTTAGAACTTAATTACTCATATGAACTTCAGGTAATTTTGGCAGTTATAGTTTACCTTGAAGCTGTGAGTTTTATTGTTGTTTTGTCAGCTAAAACAAGGTGCCAGCATACTGATGTAGACTCATGCTTTTATTTCCAGTGGCTCATCTGAGTGCTGGAAGCAGATACCACACAGATTCCAGTGTCTCTCACACCACAAAATTACGTTTAATTTGCTAGTAAATAGGGGAAATCTGTTAAGCGGAGAACATTATTATATCATCCTCCAGTCATTTTCAGGAACAATACTCCCAGTCTTGTGGACACTGACAGTGCCTATAAAGAAAAGTTAGAAAAAACATTAAATGTCAGACAGATTAAACAAGACAGGGAAAAACAAACAAACAAACTAAACCAACTTGCATCAAATGCACTTGAATTCAGGGAAAGATTAGATTGTGAGGATTACAATAGAAAGCAAAGGATCTGCTGTTAAATAAAGTGTTCAATTAATGGGTGCCATATCAATCTGTAAAATTACAGGCCTCTCCTTATAACCCTGTCCCTGAATAGGGATCATTCATTCCTCAGGCTGCTGCTGGTGAGTTTGTCTTCCCACGAACACCCCGCACCACCAGCTGCTGACACTTCCTGCTCTCTTTGTGTGTAAATTAAGCCAGCACATAGAAAGCAAGTCTCTGCACAAAGCCTCACCATGACTTGTAGACCAGCAGCCTTGCCACCTTGCTCTGCGCTACCTTCCGTGGCCCTGGATTCCATGTCCTGCTTAAGAAACCCTCATTCTGCCATCTTCTACACTTTCTCTGGTACCAAAACCATGAGTTTCACTCTGTTCCAGTTCTGCCTCCTCCAAATACGTGGTTGTCAAAGGAGTGAAATATTAATTAGCTCAGTAATGAGTTAACAAATACTTGTTGTTTTTTTAATGTCTGATTCTGGACTTAGTCATATGGGAACATACATGAAGTATAGGTTAACAAGAAGCAGAAAATATATGCCTTGCAAAACCGTATACACAACAGTAAATCCAAATACAACAAATACAACAGGCTGATTTTTTTAACAACCACAACCACTAGTACGCAACATTAATCTTAAAAATTATTTTCATAATTATATTGGAAATAAGGATTTAGAATTGAGAGAAAAGATGCTAGAGGAAATAAATCAGATCAAAGATGGTAAGAAAGAAAAGCATGTATAAAAGTCAGAGCGAATCAGGGTTAAAATTAATTTCCATGTATCTGTGCAATTCTCAATAAATCCTTTAAAATGATTGATGGGGATGGACATTCCATCAACACCTAAAGTACTTAAAATGTATAACAAATCATTCAATCCAGAATGTGAGCAGCACTTGTGTGAGATCTGCATATATGGTTTCTTCCTGTTTTCCTTCATTTATCTAAAAATTTATCTACTTTAAGTTCTATTTATGCATTTTTGCACACTATGAACATTCATTTGACATTCTATGATATCAGTTCTGCCTGGTTCCTGCTGTGGCCAGCACTCTCCTTCAGCTTAAACTTGACATTAGATTCTGTCTAGGCGGATTAGTGTTTTGGAGTACTTTTTGTCAGGAATTTTTGCTGTTAATAAATTATACAGCCTTTTGTATGACCTAATTTTTCTAGATATTTTTTTAAATCATTCTCTTTACTCTAGGATTTGCTGTCATCATCATGCTGATAATGAATTAAATTCAGATGCACTTTATTTTTTTTTTTTTCCTTGAACTTCCAGGAGTTCAAGCAGAAAGATTATGCCTTCATCTCTCCTATTTCTATTTTCCTGCATCGGGTCAGTAATCAACCTCACTTGTAGTTGGCAAAATCATGACTTTAACCTTGAGTCCTTAGAGTTCAAGGTGCAGAAGAAGAAACAAGCTTCCCAACTGCTGAATTTGTTGTCTGTCCTGTGACGCAGCTTGCCAAGCACACCCAGCCAGTCACCTCCATGTCACACATTCATCCTCAAGCCCTGGCACCAGCCCCTCAGCATGCTGAAACCACATAGGAGCAGCAAAATGAAGGGCGGGTGGCAGGACATGACATTTCATGCGTAAATCTGGCTCAACTCTCCAAGTACCTGTTCAACCACAGCCTGTCCTGCCAGTCACGAATGGCACACGGAGCCTCCTGTGCCCTGCCAGGGGCTGCTTGCAGCTGTTCAGAGCACAGCTAGTCACTCACAGCTATGGCACTGTGTCAGGAGCTGTATCCAGATCATCCAGTGCTTGGGACATGAACAACTCAGCCTGTAGTTACAGGTTGCTGAAGCTTCCAGCTGTTCTGCCTCACAACACTTCCTGAATGAAGAAAACTTTGAGAACTCTTATTTAAGAAGCAGGAACATTCAGGTTGCTACTGGGAAGAGGGAGTGTCAGCAGTTTGCCTGAACAGGACACAGAGAGCCCTCTTCTTCCCTCTCAGCCTCCACCCTCATCTCTATAACAATTTCCCCTCTTGTTAAAACAGAGATCCATTTCAAGTTCAAAGTCCATTTCAAAGTTCCCCTTACTTTCACTACCTGTTCAGAGCCCTCTGACAATTAATCCCATGGGGCTGGAGACAGAGTTGGATAAGCTCCCAAACAGCTACTGATGATGTGCTAACAGCCTCAAAGTTGGTGGCTTGGGATTTGTGGACCAGATTTGCAAATGCACTGAGACATCTGAAAATGCAGCTAGGTATGCCACGGGATTTACACAAATGCCTAACCATGCACTGGCTAGATGCTACTGTCTTTAAAATTTAGTTAAATGTCTTGCCTGGTCATGTGCTTTTGTTAATCCTGCTCTGTGCTTTTCTGCCTTTTTGGTTAGTTCATTTTTTTTTTTTTTTTAATTTTTTTAATTTTTATTCTGGTCCCAGGTTATTATGTTGCAAAACTGTACTTTCATATATATATTAATTTAGATTAAGTATCTAGAGTGTTAGAGAGCAGGGACATTTCTGTGTTTCTTGGTTTTAGTAGTGATTGCTAACTAATAGCTTTAGCATTCCTATAGCTGTACCATCTGATGACTGCAAAAAACCCCCAAAATATTAATTAACTGAGTCACACAATGCACCTGTGAACAAGATTTTTATCATTCATTGACAGATGGGGAAACAAAAACACAGAAAGCTTGAATGCCTTATCGAAGAGCCCAGAGGAGGCCTGTTGCAGAGCTGGAAACCAAACAATTAGAACCCAGATATACCAACATTTGGTGCTGCACATTATTACTCTGCATTACATTTTAGGTCTTCCTTTCAAATCTCAGACCATGATCCTTCAGTAACTTGAAACTCTTCTAGTACTACTGGGGGTTGGACTAAATGACCTTTGAAGGTCCCTTCCAACCCAAATTATTCTATGATTTTATGATACGACTACTCCTTCTTCAAAACCCTTCCATTATGTTCTTTTTGTGGACAATACACTGTCTGTCACTCAGCCATGAGTAATGCCTTTGACTCTCTGGATTCTCATGTTCTGCTGAAGGCCTGCAGATAGTTCTTTAACAACTGTCTAAGATACAGCTTTCCTATCTTGCCTTTGCAGATAAATTTATTCTCTGAAGTTTCATCATATATCAATAGCTGCAACCCTTTCTTTTTGGCCTTGACAAATGTAATCTTACACAATCAATATTCCTCCAGAAAACATTGCTGAAGGGATCATTTCCATAAGCCCTTTGCTTTGTCTTTGTCATCTCTTCACTGGTTCCCTTTCATTTTATTTTACAAACATAAGCTCTTGTCTTCATTTTTTAAGACCCTTATAGCCTGCTCTTGTATTATCTATGTCGGTCATTCCATATAAAAAGGTTAAGTCCTACCTATAAAAATGGCAGGATAGCAAAAAGACAGAGGAAAAAAGATCAAGCTGTTCCTTTGAACAGAAGACTCTCTCACTCTGGATTACAATTGTAGACTCTTAAATAACTGGAACAACAACAGGTATAATCAATAAATAAAGGAATAAATTGATATGAAGATTTCTGACAAACGTTTAACAAGGCAACTGTTAGCTAGTGATGTTGACCTCCAAATGTGAAGGATATGTGATTTTAAAGGTCCTATAAGTGAAGCAGATTTCAAGGCCACAGAACCTTCTTGCTTGCAGGCTTGAAATCTGTCTATGTAGTCAATTATCTACTGTGAAGGAAAAGTAACAATTTATTATCAATGAAAGGGAGAATAGGAAGAAAAAACTTCTGTGTGTCTTTACAAAGAATCATAAATGCATGTGGTGAGAAATATTTCTATTGAAAAGAAATGCTGCTCTACTGAATCCAGGAGAATTTTGGTACCTAACCTGATTTGAAGCTCTGGAGATTCAAAACAGACACATCTAGAAATTGCAAAAAATCAACTTGTTTTGAAAGGCAAGTGAGACCACACTAAAGATGATCATCAAAAGCAAGCCAATAAACAATTTCCCTTTATATCTTCTTGTGATATGACTGGGGCAAACAAGTCAAGACACATGCATTAAATGATTCCTTAAATACAACACTAGAATAGAAACGCTTAGGTGACTGTCATAGTGTCTTTCAGGTATATTTGGTAGTATATATCAACATCACGACAGCAGAGAAAAGAAAATAAAAATCACCATGACACACATTAATATAGGAGGAAGTGTCTATGAAACAAATTTCAGACCATGAAACAATTCTGTTAAGCAGTAACTTCATAAGAAAATACAGTTAGAATTGTTTAAAGTTTTTAGAAATATCTTCTATATGAACATTAAATGAAAAGTGCTTAGATTTCAAACTCTTCTACCAGTTGAAACAGGAGAAAATGCTTTGGGTCACACTTTTCAGTTGAATTTAGATCATTTAATGCAATTCAAAAGGCTGTTCCAGAAAGCAGTTACAAGAAGCTATTCAGAAAGATCTTTCCAAGGCTGGAGATTCACTGCACAAGACAAATAAAAAATAAGGTACCCAAGATAACATACTTCCCTCCCTTCCTCATGCTAGTGAGATTCACTGGCTTCAATATACTTGTCAATTTAGGATGTTGTGAACCTCGTGGTGGTGTGACAAAAAGTGACATTTCAGATGAGCTAAGAATGGAGAATGGGTACAGTCATGAAAAAGTATCCACATCAAAGATGACAACCATCAGCAGAGAAATTTTTACATCCTTGTCCTAGGTTCTAGTCAAGAAAAAATAAGGCACAAAATGAAAGTAGAATTTAGCTGGCAAACAAATGAGTTAATGAGCCATCACTTTACTCAAGGTGAGAAGAAATATTAGGCAAAAACTATGTTTTTAGGAGCTGAAATTTGGATTTTTTTTTTTTTTAAAGCTGTATTCAGTCAATAATTTTCCATACATTATAATATACAGGTAAGATTCTTCTTCCCATACATAATGGGAAAGGATATGAAAAAAGTACAATCTCCCAGTATGATCAATGTAAAGATGAATGATTTGCAATCAAGCAGCAGTTGCACAATATCTACAACTGTCATAAGATTGCCCAGTAGTATCTCTAGTAGACAGCAGCCTGATTGCACTTCTTGAATGTAGTTGTGATCAGGTAGAAGATAATGAGGCAGCATTGTTAAAGGCTGTTGAAACAGCAAGTTTCTGCTATGGGACAACATCCACAGGTAGTTGTTATTTTAATGTTATTATGTTTTGTTTTGTTTTGTTTTCTCTATATTCTTAAAATGGTATTTATACCAGGAATTCTGACTCGATTAATCAGTTATTCCTATCAGATTTATAATGCTAGATAATTGACTGTATATAAGGTAGAGCTCTTGTTTATTTTTCATCCTGACCTTCTTCTCTGCAAATTGTTCTTTCAAAGTGTAGTAAATCAATACCTGTGTTTACATTAACTGCAATTCAAAAGTCATTTAAACAGTCATTAAAATGGCAGGGCATCTCTCTCCTTTACTCTCACTTTCCCTAAGAAGGGCCAGGCGAAATAAGGATGCTAATCTGTAATTCACCTAGAAAATATGTCCTACTTGGAGGGAAAATTTGGGCAAGGGACTGAGTCTTTTTCTTTTTAATCCTTTTTAGAACAGAAGCCTTGAAGTTGTGGAAGTAGAAGGGGCCAGCAAAGGAAGAAAGCCACAGTACTGGAGCACATGTGGCAGCAGCTCCTGTGAGGAGCAGAGATAAAAGAGGGATAAATTAGCCACAAACAGGAAAAAAGGACCAAAGAAGTTTTGGATTGGACTATAGAACCAAGGTGTGCAAGGTGATTAGTCTGGAAGAAGTTAAGGATGAAACATGGAAGGAAGTGGGGTTTGTAGAGTAAGAATATGAGTTGATGAGATGCCAGTGACTGCAGAGCAGATGGGAGGGCTCTGAATAAGCTGGAAAGAGGCAGCAAATGAGGATGTGGTCATCTCTGGGGAGAAGGACAAAACAACCTTAAAGGTAGGGAAGAGTGGAGACTATGGAGTAGATTCAGAAGAGCTGAAGGGTCTTGGCTATTAGGAGTTGGTATGAAGGAGAAGTAATGTGATTCAAAAACTGGAAGAACTAGGGCATTAGATTTGCCTTTTGCTGAGACACTTGAAACTGCTGTGGTTGGAGAAACACAGAAACATGCACAAAATTCTTTCAGGAATAGAGATTATATAGGGAGTCATGATATATTAATAAAAGGGTAAATACAAATGCCAGTAAATACTTGATAACAGGTACAATGCTTAACTGAAGGCAATGCAATACAAGGGAAGAGTGATGGACAGAGATAATCCATGGAATAATATCTTAATGCTGGCATTTTACCATCTCCTCAGACAGTAGAATCTAATTGAAGAAGTTAAATAAGAATGAGTTGAAATAATCAAAGTCCTAAAAGCATGTGACATCAGGCAGTGCTAAAAAATTTAATATCCTACCAGTATTTCTTATTTGGCAATTGAAGGGGTTAATACTATTATTAACAGGGTCTTTTTGTTATAAAACCAGGTATATTAAGACCCTCAGGATATTTGGTCTTATTGGATCAGACTGCTACAAAAAAGATAGCCTTGAAGTTGGGGCAGATTTTAAGAAATTCAAGGCAGTTTTTAACATTTTTGTATTAAAAGAAGTAAATTATTAAAAACTTTCGTGACATCCAGATTTGCACTTTTGCTGAAACATCAAGATAAATGTTATGGACATTTAACAGCAATAATTCACATTTTTAAAGCCTTAGTGTTTGATACCAAAAAATCATGAAACTATCACAGATAAAGGCTTTTGAACCGAGTACTTTATGCAGCCTAATACTTATTTTGAGCAGGAACAAATTATTTGGTTTTTAAAGATCCTGCCACTAGTAGAACAAAAAAGATCCAAAGCAAAAAAATATGTCATGCCGGTTACCTTTCTGAGATGTGTTGAAAAGACCTTGTGATCTGAAATCTCACACGCTAATGATGGGTTTAATAGAAAAGAAAGCTAAAAGCAATCTATGACAGACCCTTTGGTGGACCTCCCTGTGTGGAAGGTGACTAATGGGACTGAAGTCAAAGAGGCATTTCCTATCCTACTGTGCTCATTGTAAGATGACTGCTGCAGACTTACCTCTGGCGCTGTTCCAGCCTGACCCTCATGTAAAAATAGAGTATTTTAATAATGTCATGGCAAGTCTTCCAGATCCTTTTAAGAACAGTATCTCTTTTCATGAAGTGACACTTTCTGAAGAACATCATCAAGCAGGCTCAGTTGTGAGACATCGTGTTCATTAATAGGTTCCACCTTGAGTTCTGTAGAATATGAATCACTGACCTGTTCACAGCCAGGAAATTTTCTTTAAGTGAGATGGACAATTATTTTGCTTCGTCAAATAAAAAGGCTCTACCTACATATAAGAATCTAGAATAATGCATCATTCCTTCCCAGTAGTTTGCAAGGAGATCTTATATTGTTAAAATTAAATACATGGAGATAGAGCTGTATAATTTGTGGGCAGAAGCTGAAGAAAACTAAGCTATAATTTATGCTACTTCGGGATTGGAAGTGGAAAGAGTTTTTTAGGTAAAACGGACTGAGTCAGAGTTCCTTCCTACAGAAGCTGAAGAAAATAATTTCATCCTCTGGGAATAACAAAATATAAATGTATTAAATAATGTGTTTAAGCATAAATGATCAAGCATTGTCATTTGGCTTAGGAAATGTCTAAAAAAAAAAAACTTTATGAAAAAGATATCAGGAATAATTTTGACATTATAACACCACATGAGATACATATTGCAAAACAGGATAAGTCTCAAAATTCCCTAGCAGCTACTACACTATCTCTGGAGAAGAGTTTGGGTAAAATAGTGAAGGGATAGGCTGACACCTTCAACACCAAGGAAATGTTTGTTACATATTTTTAATATTTTCATTAGAGTTGATTGAAAGACAAAAAGTCTTTCAAGACTTAAAATTAATTTTACTTTCATATTGAAACAAATATATTTAAACAGAATTGGGGCAATTTTCTATTTTTAAACAAAGAGATATCTCTCGGTTTTTTGGTAGCCAGGTGATTACCCAATATGTGAGAAATATCTATTAACCAGTCACCAGACCTTTCATACAGATTCATCTGTTTCTTGAAACAGTAATTACAAACCACAACCACTGCTGGTTGCTGCAAATATTCTCTGCTTTGGGGATACTTATTAATTACATATTATATGATACACCTTAATTTATGCAGTTAACCGCTATAATTTAGTCTTGCAGTTCATAGCTCTTCTTCCGCTTCTTTACCTTAAAATTGAGTATATGTCATTATATTAGTATGTGTTTCGGCAGTTAAGGGAACTGCTTACAAAAATGTAGTTGAAATTAAGAACGTCTAAAGAAAAGAATTTACATATCAATTTTTCCTTTTCATTTTTCATACATCTTGCACTAATCACCCTGTACTAGTGGATACACTTGAAAACCAACTGGTTTTCCACTGGTTGTGTCATTTTTCTGTTTGTGTATAATTTAGTGGGAATGTGATTTTTTTGTTTGTTTGTTTGTTTTGTTTTCTGTACAAGCATCAGTAATTCACTGGAACTCGGAGCCTTACGAGCAGAAAATTATCAATAAGGTACTTTAAAACCATTTGTAGGGAGAGGAAAGTTCTAGTTACAGTGCACAGTCTTAGACAACAAATTAGTAAATTACGCTAAGACTGAACGAAGTTTGAGATGAGAGACAGTCTGCATTAGCTGATTCTGCAGTCAAAGCAGAAATGAACAATGACCTACATGCAACACACACAAAATATTTTGGTTCTTTTACGGAGAAAATGAATTGGCCAATTTAAGTATAGTTAATTGAGACTTGATGTTTAACTAATTTCAAGTGGTACTATACAGGAAGCCGTAATCTCCTGGCTACTGCCTGTACATCAAGAGTTGTTGTATTTGAAGAGATGAAATAAAGAAAACTGCAGAAAGGATAATATTGTTTAATGTACACTATGTAATCAAGAAGGAAAAGGTTAATCAATAAATCAGTACTTCAGGGACCAATCTTCTAAACTGGTGAAGATCCTTGGATATCTTTTGGTCTAATGTCGGTTGAATGTATGCTGTATCTCAGGAGAGATGCTCACAGCTGATAGGAACAAGTCAATGTATGTAAAAATCATTTGTCAAAATTTTGCAAAGAATAGCACATCTGATTCTCATTCAGTGTGGTACTATTTACTTGTGAACAAATGTTCCTTTTAAAACATGAATTTGAACTATTTTTAAAGTTTCTTCAGAAATTTTGGGTGGTCTAACTTTTATAAGGATGCAGTTTCCCCAGTAAAATCATTGTTAAGTTTGTTGCTTCTGTTCACACTCTATTCTCCTTGGGTTTACAATACTGAAAAATTATTAGGCACTCAGGACATGTCTAATTAAAACACATCAAATCCATGGATATCTACGCTTTAACTTCATTATGCAGAATCTCTCACTGCATGTGCAAACACTATTAAAACCAAGACTTTTGTTTCTGTTTGTTAGAAACAGCTTTAAACATGCAGTAAAATGTCTTTGAGTTCTATATCTAAGATGGAGAATATGAGGATGTTGTGCTTCCCATTTTCAGTGTCCATATAACCACATTTACAGAAATAAAATGGCTTTACAGCACAACAGAGAGATGGAAGACCATATACCCAAACACAGTCTGAGCCTAATTTATAGATATTAAAAAATAAAGTTAAGCTGTAGTAGTAAGTCCTTCTTCTATGATGTCCGTGTTCCCATAATATGCTGTTCCTGTGAGAAAAACAGAAGCAATGCACATTGTAGATGAGTTTTGCTGAAGTTTTTGGATGGACAGTCAGATTAAAGAAACTGTCCTTAACAAAGACTACACAGTTCATTGGAAATTAAAATCAGTTCTTCAGTGGGCCCCTGGATTCCCCTTGGCTTGAAGTTTACTTCCTTTCCTCTCTCACTCCCAGGAGACCTCTGAAGATTTACTAATTAAACCTGAATTTTCAAATTATTATTTTAGTTCCAAATATATTTTCTGTAAATGAAGGGGATCAAATAATACAGTTTACCTATTTCTGCTGCATCTTCACAAACGTAAAAATGACTTTATTCTGATTAGCTAAGTAACCTCCCAGCCCTATACAGAAACCATATTATATTGAAACTATAGAAACATCCTCATTTTCACCAATTTACTGTGATGAGGACCTTCCTTGTTCTGTCCTCTTGGTGTTCCTTGAGATGTTTCCATTATCCCTTTGAACCTCTAGGTCTGGAGAACAGACTGTCAGGGATCTAAGTGAACATAGAACAGCATGAGCTGTTTCAGCAGCTTCTTACATTTTCTCCCACCCCGCAAAAATTTAAGCTGAAATAAAATAACTCAATAGAATTTCTCTCCAGCAGAGTATGGGCTCTGTTTCCTTCCTAGTTTTATATCAAACTTACAGGTCCTGCAGGGAAGAAGGTAAACAGAGAATGTAAAGCAAAGAGATGCAATGGCTGCGCCAGTCTAACAGTACAAAGACATGAACTAAACCTCTGCAGCAGCAAAGACAGTTAGCGTTTTCCAACTTGTTACCTTAGTGATCAAGTAATAACATACTGCAGCTTGGTCCTGTGACTGGCAGTTGAGAAAACAAGCTTCCCAGCTGCATGAGATGCTGCTAAGGAGCTCTGCTACAGCATGATACAGAGAGACTACAGCCCTCAGGATGTCTTTGAATTCTGTTTCAGATGAGAGACTCCGCTTTTGAAAGATTCTGTTGGTTTTTGTTTGTTTGTTTTGTTTTTTGCTTTTTTCTTTTCTTTTTTTTTTTTTTTAATAAATGTACAGCTCTATCAAGTAAATTTGGTGCACTTTGGAATGAAGAGTATTAACAAGATAGCTTCCCTAAAGCAAAATGCCATTTTCAGATGGAAACAGCAGGTACATCTCTTAACCTATTCCCTATATATATTTAAATATATAGGGTCTTTTTTTTATAGTAGTGTGAGAGTAGCAGAGCAAGTTATCACTGTCTTGCAGGTTGAATCATGTCATGTTTACAAGCATTTTAAAACCAATGCAACAATAGCAACGAAAATTTCAGATTGAAAACAACTAGGGAAAAATTTTATGCAGGTATGAAGTTTGTATAATATTTGAGAACAACTCCATTTCCTCATGTTTACCTGAGTTCTGCTTTTTTTTTAACTTGTTAATTGTCCTTGAGTAGTTCACGAGTGCTGAGCCTTTGAGCTTGCCTGGCTACCTACAGCTTCTCTGTTCCCTGACAGGGTGACCACAGTTACTGCACGTGATGCTGGAACCTACTGGACATCCTAAGTCTTACTGACAGGGTTCAGGAAAGAGAGGATAAGAGAAAATTAAGTATTTCTTAGGTTTCTTCTCTGCACCAAGATATTTACAGAGAAGATAAGTACAGCACATGCAGACATGATGCTGGTGGGCGGGGGGAGAAAGGGGGTAGGGTGGGTGGTGGAGGGGCAGTTAGGACTTTATTGAACATCTCTGCTGCCTCTGGTTTAAATATCTTCAATTTCAGAAAGTTATGGGTTGGTTGGTTGGTTGGTTTGTTTATATTGAATTAAGCTGTATCCCACATTATGATAAGAAAAGTTTTAAAGAGCGAGACCAGAAAAAAAACCTGAAATTCCAGTCAGCTAGAGTAAATGATGGGTTTCTCTTTGTGTGGCTCCTCATAACAATATTTGGATGCAAGAAAAGAAATAGATGCTTGGAAGAATAAGTATTTGCCTATATAGTAAGTCACAACATCTACAGCAAAGCTGAGAGGCATGTCTTGGTATTGATCCAGTCACCTGAAATCTCTATAACTTGACATAATGCTGGGAAAACAGATTTTACTACCAATGATTTTTCACTATCCTCACCATTGTAGTTGGTTTGCTCCTATACACAAGACAATAAAATAATCAACGCAGTCACTTCACAGAAAGTTGGACTCCAGTTCCTGTGAAATAACAGTGCTGAGCCATTCCACTCAAAGAGGACCATGCCTTGACAATGTTCAGTTACCACGTATTCCCTAGCCAATAAATTCACCAAGCTCTTGTCTTTGTTATCATTTCAGCACAGTGATCATGAACAATTACTGATCTGAACACAGCTTTTCTACTGATTCAAGCCAATCTGCTGAATCACAGCTTGTAGAAAATTCATGACATCCCATCATCCTGGAAATCAGAGAAATTAGCTGAATTTACCTCATGACATCTTTTTATTTGATATCAAACAGTAGCACTCAATGGAAATTCACATAAATTGGAATCGAGACAATTTTTATTTTCTAAAAATCAGAACAAGTTTCTCACCTTTTATTTTTCTTGGTTTACGGTTAAGTCCTTCTATATCTCTAGCTGTTCTCATCCTTCAGTTACTGGAGAATTAAGAAGATAGCTGACAGTGGGAACAGCCTTGGGAACGGTAAAAGGAGAAACGTACGTACTTGATGAGGAAAACAGCTAAAATTATAAGCTTGGCTTGATTTGCCTGTTTCTGCCATCTGCTAGAAAACAGAACAACTCTGTCAATACTCCTCTTTTGCCTCTCTCCAGAGCAGAATGTGAATGTACAAGGATAGCTGGGGAAAAAAAAAAACAACAAACAAACAAACAAAAAAAAAAAACTGGGAACAAGAAATTTGTCTACAAATACTCAGCAGCTTATACTGAGATGAGACAGATGCAGATTGTAACTTTTGAATGAAAGACACCAGAATTGAAACGCCAATAATATTAAGCTTTAAGAGTTACAGGCTTGTCACTGACCATATAAAACAGTACAGAGCTGTTTGATCTCAGTTTGATCAATGACAGATACGGATAAATACTTCAAATAATTGGTTTTGAGCATGAACAGTAGCTAGCATGGTCAACATTTTCAAATAGTAGAAGTTAAGCAACTAAAGAAACTGATCCATTTACTGATCCATATCACCTTGAGGATCAGGAGAGCAAATTAGCATTTTTTCTTAAATTGAGGTATTGAGTACCTTAAAATTGTTCAAGAGACAAAGTGAAAAAAGTTGTTTAGTTTCCTTCAAGAAAGGAACACCGTGTTATCCCCCAAAAGTGATATGAAGACTCTACTGTGTAAGATTCAGACAAGGGCTTCATTAAATACTTTGCCATTTCCTATATTGTGAGAAGCTGTAGAGTGTCAAAGACAAATAGTGTCTTGTCTCTGCATAGTTCAGTTGTGCTTTACAGTGCCTATCATTAGACATTTAGATAGTTTTCCTGAACATCCAAAAGTTTGAAAGAAGTCAGTAAATCTGTTCTCTTGGCTGTCCTAACGTTAGAAATAAATTTCAGCTCTGCATTAATTTTAAATATTCCTGTTTATCTGTTCTGTTACTTCCATGCTCAATGCAGAAGTTTCGTTTTTAAGTGCATAGGTTACACTCCTCATCATGCTGTGATGTCAATTTGATTTCTTCTGACAAATTGCTACATACCTTGGTGTCTTAAAACAAGAGCACACTGTCCTAGTGTCCAGTATCCTGCTTTGGTCTTTATATCTACATTTTCTTCCAAGAGGACCTTTAACTTATATTAAAGCTTCATAGGAAAGATCTTAGTAGCTAAGGATCAAACCCTAGGAACTAAATCAAAGTTTTAAGAAACCAGGAGAAATCATGCCTCATCTGATTTGCAGAGGGGATACCTGAGGGTATATTAAAAGGCATGGATCAAGTTTACTGATATTTTTGCCTTATCCACTTGATACTTTTGAAATGGTTCTTGAAGTGAATGTGCTACCTCATGGAAAAAAAAAATGCATAGACTTTGCAAAATTTAGTGCAATAAATATAGAATAAATTATGAGAAAAATAGAGCTGGAAATCTAAATCTAATCTGGAAATATCTAAAATTAATCTGATGCTTCAGAAGTTGTTACTTTAATACTTGTAAAGTAACAGATTTATTAGTAGTTGTCTAGTAACCCTACTATATTAGAATCTAGAGACTGTTATGTCATGCTTCAGTTTTACAGGTTCTAATGCATCTAATAAGAAAGCCCAATAATACATCACTCTGGGTAAGGTATACACTGTGAAATTCTGTCATGGCAGTACAGTTTTGTGCAAAAGTGTGCCATGTTCTTTACTATGTATGTAATTGATTTAATGTGATTAAATCCTTTCAATTATGCTATATATACCCACTAGGAAACTATTTCTTTAGTATTTCCTAACTTTGAACTCTGTTTGTTATGAAGGCATCTTCAAACTCTGACTGTTATCAATGCTTATAATTCTGCTATTCCATCTTAAAAGCTTGAGAAGACAGGGAAAAAGCTGATGAAGAGTTAAAAACTGAAAATGTTGGTGGGAGGGATTGACAGAGAACAGAACAAAGATTTCACATCTACCATGAAATTACTACAGAATTTACAGTTTAAAAATGTTCAGCTTTATACTGGGAGAAATTATTTTGTACTTGAGGTTTTTCCTGTGGTTTTACAGAAAGTGAAAAGCAATTGTTAGTGAAATACATGAAGCTGCTGTAGCAGTGAATGAGAAAATCATTTTCATCATAGAGTCTATGCACTGGGGAAAACACAGAAAAGAATTTCAAAAACAGTACATTGATTTATTTCCTTTTTAGATATAGATGCAAAGGAAATATAAGATACCACTATTATAACATGCTCTTCAAAACTTTATCAGTCTAATACATTCCCATTTAGTTTACAAACACTATGGAAGGCAAGAAATGGTCCAATCTAATTTTAATTTCTTTCTAAATATAGATTGAAGGTCTATTAAATATTTTAACTTCATATTTATATTAATTTCTGATGAAGACATAGCGTCTCAAACCCCAAATCTCCCTTCTATATGTACAAAAAGAGAAATAGCCATACAACATTAAAAAGTAAATCAATTTATAATTTAAGTTCAGTAAGATCAGGTTTATTATAAAGGCACACTTAAAGACTCTGGTAAGCAAGTTCTTTTACAGAACCCCAAGAGCTTATACTTTTCTCTGCATGGACTGGTGCAGCCAGTTGTGCCTTTATTTTGCTGCACTCCAAGCAAGCTAGATATGAGCTACATGTTATAGATTTGTACTGCAAGACTCAAAGACATTTTTCCAGTGTCTCTCAATGTAACCAACAATATACTTTTTACCTTGGTACGTAAAAAAATAGGCATTTACCTGTATGAAGCAAGACTATAATTGTCAACTTCATCCCACTACTTGTTTGCTATATTAGGAGAAGAGAGGCACAATACTTTAGACACCCAGTTGAACATCACACTGATCCCCACAGATCAGAAATACATGTATTTAGCCTGAGTCCATTGCCTGGCAGACATGACAAAAAAGAAAAACCTTATGACAAACTGGACAGCAATAGGTAATCTACAGATACTATGGGGGGACTCAGGCAGTCTGGAAGTGAAGAGGAGGAAAACATTTTTCCACAGCTTTTGACTCTGTGTATAATACAAATATAGTTTAGATTTACTGCTTTCTGTGATTCTTAAATAACTATGTTAAGTTAAATGCATGCTGAAGTGTTTAGCTGCTTGAGAGCCTAGAATGATTCGTCCTGCTTTGTGCTACAGAAAAAGGAAGGCACCAGAGAGCCAGATCCAGTCCATAACTGACACTGATAGTAATCATTGCTTGAGCAGGAAAAAGGAGTATCAGCAAGAAAATAAAGAAAAGCCTCACTTGAGAACATGCTTCATTTTTGAGGAGTTCACTGTCTTTTGATCAAAAAGGCATCAGCAATGCAATCTGCTGTTTACACAGGAAAAAAGTATTAGCAAATGAAAGGTGTATATGTACCCAGAAACATCTGTGCTAAGAAGCCGTTTGAAACTAACCATGCTATAAAGTTAGAAAGAAACATCTGCTTGAGCCTAGCAGAGTCTTAGTAACACAAAAAGAGATAATACTAGAAAACAGATGTAAGATTTTCATACTTCGCTATGGTGTGTTTCTACATTTTGCTAGACTTCTACTGACCTTTCTCATTAAAATAAATAAGCAATTTACATATAAATATTTTGAAAGAACCTGAGAGCAGTGATTAACTTTTCTTATGCTAATATACTTGGAACCATTAGTACAGCAACATATTATAACAAAGCTAAACAAAAAATCAACATATTATACCAGAAGTATTTTATATATTTTAAATGGCATAATGTTTTATTAAAAGATAGCTATTCACTAGTTAGGAAATAATAAAAATTGTGTTTTCCTCCTTTAATAGCCAAAATAATTTAATCAATAGTAAATGCTCAGTACATTCTGCTAATCATTTTTAAACTACGTTCACTTCCCACAGTACTTTTAAGCTACAAGCCTGTTAAAAATAAAAGTACCAGTTAATATGCAAATAAATAGTAACGTTTAGAAATTAGTATCATGGCTGGTTAATGAAAAATCAGCATTAAGTATAATTAGTTGGAGGTAATAATAGATTAATATAGAATATTAAAAAAAAAAAAAAAAAAAAAAGGAGGAAAAAACCACATCAGATGAATAAGTTTTAACCTGAGCTGTGATGCAGGAATCTTGACTTTTAAAGCTGACACATGAACATATGCACTTAACTTCAGATAATACAATTCCTCCCTTAACCATGTAGCACCTTTGTCTATGCTGCCATCTTATTTGGAGGCAACACATCTAATTGAAAGCTATACCACATACCTGGGGACATCTAGCCTCATCTCAAGTAATTTTCAAGCCAGGACCATTGAAAGACAAACTGGGGACTGTTCAGTTTCCCATCATCAGTTGAGGGAGGGAAAAAGTCACTCTCACCACTCTACATTTCTGCAAAATGCTCAGCACATCACTAGGGAAGGAGAGTAAAATGTCTGTTCCTTTTGAGTGAAGTGGCAGATGTGCAGGGGAACATACTGACCTTATTTAAGTCCTCCCCCAGATTCTTCCTAAAGGCTAAAACGTATGGGAATCTGTCCTTCTAGCACAAGAAATCCTTATCTGTGGGGCTTACGACAGAAAATAAACTCCTAGGTCCTGCTCTGCATTCAGTTTGTATGTAAACTAAGAAGATGTTGTACCAGCAAAGTGCAGGTGGTTTCTGGGCAAATTGCTTAGGTAAGATCACTTAATGTACAAGGAGTAACTACTTGAAGGTGAGCTGCTTCAAGATGGAGACTCTGTTGGTGGAGAGATGAATGTGTTCAAAGGGTGGACAAACAGTGGATGATTTTGTGTCAAGTTACAAACAAATTTCGCTTTCCAAAAACTCTTCAGTTTTTCTTCTTTATAATTTGACTACTCTAAACATGTCACACTTTTCTCATTGTCTGCTATGAATTAATATATAGAAGCCTAAGTTCTCCATTCTTCTATTTATTATGTTAATAATAGCCTGATCTATATATCTGATCTATATATATATATGATATATAAACATTGAGTTAAGGGTTTTATTTTATCTTATGGTTACCCACAACCATTCATTTTGTGGAACATAAAACATACCCATCGGGCACAAAGTGCAGGTCCTTAGTCTTTCCTGAGATAAACATAATGCAAAGATGAAACAAGGAACAGAGCTGTGAATAGCAAGGCCTGTTCAAAAATCTCTAGAAAAAGAAATAATGAACTATGTTTACACAGACTCTTTGTTGAAAGGGGCTTGGATATCATTCTTCCCATAACTAGCAGCACCTATGACCAGCAGGACTCCATCATTCTTGTAGGTGTAGATTTGGCAGTCACATTATCCCAGAGAATGAGTCATAGTATCTGGCCCAGAGGGGTGATATCACTCCTACTGAAGTTGCCCAGATTCAGTGGAAGAAGAAAACTCACCAGAAATGCATAGATGAAATAACAGAGAATTTAAACTAAGACAAGTTTCCCAATTTTTAGGGAGAACAGTAAAAGAAAGGCATCTCTGAGTTACAACCTCCGGTTTTACACTTTTGATCAAGTAATTTTATATCTTTAGAACTTCAGAACTTTGATTATTTTATTACACTTTGTTGCATTCAGGCATTGAGAGGATGTCTATTATTTCTTAGCACATAACAATGTGGGATTTTTTTCTGAACAATGCACAAATAAAAGAATGGTTGTAAAATGCCTCAGAAAACTTAACTGATAGTCTGCCTAGAATACCAAAATCCACTACACCAAAATTGCATAAATATTGTTTTTAGCACTCCTCAAATTCACCTAAAGTATAATTATTAATTCAGCATTCAAAAGTATCTTATAGCACTATCTATGTTATACATGTGCTTGCACTCATCAAAATATTTTTTCTCACTTGAAAGAAATGTGAACAGTAATAGACTAGTAAAATTTTTAACTAGCAGTTTACGTTAATTGCAAGACATTTGATCTAAGTGTTTTCAAACTTGATTGTTTATAATTAGATTCATAAAAAACAACCAACCAAACAGAAAAACACATGCACAAAAAAAGCCCCACACCTTAATATCTGGAGATCACCCATAATGTGAGAAGACTGACAGGAACAGGAGCCTACAGCACCTTAAAGGCTATAAACAGGATCTACTTACTGTGAGAACTAATCTTCTGGAAGATACTGTTTATTAAAGAACACTGATGAACAGCCAAAACGAAGATGCATGCATGGATTGTTGAGAACGCTTTTTTAGGGACGTGACCAACAAAAGCACTGACACATCTGGGAAGGAAATACATTCGTACTTCCCACAGAAAGGCACTCCATACATCATCATGATCTTTTTGTCTGTTTATTTTAACATAAATTTCAAGAAATTCTGGGCCTTGAGATCAGTTGCCTGAAAAGTGAATGCAGGCCAACCAAAGACATGCTCTTCAGCCTGCAAATCAGCAGGCACAGTGGCTTACATATACATTAGTGAAAAAGTGCTCCCTTCTTTGCAAAAATAACCTCAAAATTTGAAGGAGAAACCCTCATGTGGTACAGCAAAACCACCTGTTCTTATCTTGCATCTTCAAAGCCATATTGTTTTACTACAAAAAAATCTTTTATGAAATCTTTGCGTGTGTGTGCATAAGCAGCATTTTGTGCTAATAAAAGCATCAACATTTTTCCTCTTTTCTTCCATTCTCCCAAAGAAGTACCAAGTTCTTCTATATACAGTTTTATACCCTGAATTCCATGCAGCAAGAAAATCACAGCTCAATGCAAGGTCACTGTGTCTAATCATCCCTAACCAAGAAGGAAAATTTGTTCTTTTCTTTTGGTTTTCATAGGTCAGAGCTAGTTAATCACAGTAACTCAAGCACATAACTATTTTGCAGGTATGTTATGGGCAAAACCAAAAGAATGAAGTATTCATATTTTTTGGGTCTTTGTGGATTTTCTTTATCCTTGCCAAAAATTAATCAAGCACCTTGATCTGTTTTTCAAGTCTGTCAATACCATTACTACTCTTAATGCAAAATGCCTCTCTTGTTTTTTTGCTGTCTAGCAAAATGCATAAATGCATTTGTCTTGGGTTTCCTTCAGTACCACAGCAAACAATACCTTCCCAGAGAATAAACTGTCACACTCAGTAAACTTTGTTTACATCATTTGCCCTGCTGCTCTTATCCTCACCTCTTTACAGCCCCTGTGGGTTATTCTGGGTCACCCCACTTGACAGGCTTGGTAGATGGAGCTGTGTCAGCCCACCTTGAGCATGGCTCAAACTCAAAGTCTGTGTGCTTGACTCCAGCTAAAGCAAAAAATCTGGTCAGCTGACACCAGAAAGGGAATAAAAAGAGTGGATTGGAGGGCAGAGTGGAATCACAGATAATTTCCAGAGCAGATGAAAAACCTGAGCAAACTACTCATATGGCACACTTGGCAAGGGTGGCAAAGAAAAACCCAAACCACAGACCAGAGTTCATATAAACAAATGGATTAAGACCTGCCACAGTTAAGTTTTCCCGGTAAATGAAATAAGAAAGGTTTTAATTAAAAACTCTTTCTACTAGTCACCCACAGTAAAGTGGGGCAAGAGAGAAAAATATGTAGTTGAGAAAGGGGTAATTCCCTTCAGATGGCCGTAGCCATGCAGCCTCAAAATACTGCAGCATGGCTGGGCACCACTGTTTGCAGTGTTGTGGGGTGACACCCTCAACCTTCCTCTATCACACATTGCATAGGCTGTATCTTTAAGGAAAATGCAGTAAATAGTACAGAAAACAGTCAGATTTACTGCTGCAGTGTAATTCAAACACCTCAAGAAATTGCCCTCTGACTTCTCTGGGTTACCAGCTCCCTGTCTGAAATTGAATAAAGTGAATGAATGAATGAATGAATGAATGAATTAATTAATTAATTAATTAATTGATTGATTTATTAATTAAGTGAATAGATGAATATTTATAATTTTGGGTTGGGGAATACAGTAAAATAGCTTGAACCACTTTCCAGAGAAGCTTAAAATCATCAGTTCTCTCATCGACTGAAGTGGATCAGGAATCGTCAGTTAAAGCAACAACATCCAAGGGTGGTAACCAAATCCAAGAAGTTGTAAAGTCTTAAACCTCTCAGATGTGACCACAAGAGATTTTGTGATTATGTCGGAAGTGCTACCTTGCAAATGTCTTGAGTTTTCAAAACTTTGCTTTCTTTAGGATCCTGTACTCCAATTGGTGTCAAACACATTAGTAGCAATGCTTTGTTTTTACTTAAATCTTCATGCTTTTAACAAATTAATCCTCTTAATATCCCTGTTGGGTACATAGGCAAAAACCTTTCTTGTCTGTAAAATTGAGATAAGAAGTGCCTTTCCTAAGGACATGCTGTTAGAACTGGGCAAAACAGGGTTAAAATTCAGTAAACAGTGGCTCTCATGCTCCAACAATTAGACAACACTGTTTATATTGTGCCAACTACTAACATGAAATACAAACACAAGATAGGAAAAAAAACCAAAACAACTAAGAGAGGTAAACTTTTCTTCTTTGATGTTCTCACTAATACTAGAGATTAAACACCTTAAAAATGATGTATTTCCCTGTCTATTCCTTGCATTGTGTGGAAAATTATTTTGAGGAAAAAAAAACAGGATTTTGAATAAAATCAAGCCCCTTTTTTTAAAATTATGCCAAGACATACAGTAGAAATGTAAACCAAGATATGCAAAAACAAGTAATGAAACTAATTATTAATGCTTTTTTCCTTATATGTCTGCTGTGATTCCTAATAAGAACATTCAATATGCTTCACTTTTATAAATCATCATTACAGGACATGTAATAATGTTCATTTTAACAGTATTTAAAAATAATTATTTCAAAATAATTTATTCTACAAAGTAAATATTGCTTACCTATAACATACATATTAATACAATCTCTCTCTAGTTCTTATAACTTGAGACAGGGAGCCAGTTCCTTGTACCATTTGATACAACACATGACTATTTTTTGTTAAAGCCATTTCATTTTTGAGCATTCTGAAATATCTTAAAATGTTGATTGGGTCAAATGTTATTCTTATGATAATCATAGTGAAATTACATATGTGAGTTAGGTTTACAAGATGGTCTTCTCAGCCTTGAAATAGTGATGACAGGACAGAATTTATTATTCCTATCTCAGTCTGTCAAATCTGTAATAAAAGAAATAAGAGAAGACATACTCAAGCTTTCATGAATAAATGTGTCTTATCAAACACTCATTGATATGATTTCCATTCTCATATAATCCCTAAAGACATTAAAGAAAAAAAAAAAAAAACTAGAAAATACCCAGTGTAGCTTTTTCATACCATATTATAGCATGCTGTAAGATTCCCCATTTGTACAAGCTTGCAGTCAAAGTGAACAGTTTTCACCTGCTGCACTATTTGCAGACTCCTTTCCACAAAGAGTCTTGTTTTCAATATAGCAGAAACAGACAACAGTGTATAACCACAGTCTTTCTACATAAATATTATCTATAACTAGCCAGACATTTCAACTTTTCCAGATGTAATTTCAGGATAAGACCCTGTTTTTGGATAGAGAGCAAGAAATCACTCTTCAACCAGATTACTTGAACAAAATAATTAAATCTCATTTATTTAAAGATATATGCCCTGAGATTTGGATTACCAAAGAACTTTTGACAGGTTGACCAGACATCAAGACCCTAAAGGATGCTCGTATTTCTACCAAGCATTTTCTGTGTAGCGAAGGCAAAATCATGAGCTGTGACTAAGCACAAGCAGACCAAGTCCCTGTGCGTGCACAGCAAGCAAGATGATTCTAGGACATGTCAGAAATACTGAACACATGCTGCACAGGCCAGTTATAATGCAGACACATGTGAATCCTGTTTTCAGACTCCTTGCTTTTGTTTCTGACTGCAGGATGCCCAGAAACTCATTCAGAGCCACTTTTCCAACCTGACTGCCAAGTACCTGAGAGTTGCAGCAGGTGGCCAAGGTAAACTTTTCCTGCCTAGAGAAAAACTTTCTAGGAATAAAAAAAAGAAGAACATGCATGGGGAAATCCAAACATATGGTAGCCCTAATAACTGTTTATTATTGTAAACCATTATGGTGCTTATCACAGGGCTCTCACTTCCATAAAAGTGTGTGTCTATGTATAGCGACTTGTACGGTACATGCACTGAACATAAATCACTTACATAGCTGCTAAAGTTACTTCATTTGTTAAATAGGCAATCTAATGGCATGTTCAGTGTTTTCTCTAAGTAGCTGAGCAGCAATTTCCACAGATTAAATCACATTTGTTTATAATGGCTTACATTGAATGTTTCTTCAATAATTTTTAAATATTAAATAACTTTCTTTTTCTACCTAATTTCCTAAATGTCAGCTAATTTGCCACAAATATATTTGAAATATTTTTTTAATATCTTTATTAAACTCATTATTGCTTTCTTAGTTTTCCACTTTATATTTTAGAATTACCTTGGCATACACTATTGTTGTAAAATGCAATAACACCTAGTATAAAACCTTGGAAACAACCTTATTTTTATGCCTCTCAGAGAAATCACACTTGTACTTCCAACAGAAATATGCAAAAATTTCAATATGATCTTGCAACAGGGTCATATAGTGCTGTCCTTATATGCTACCAAAATGTACCACCACACTATTTCTTAGGAAGATTTGCAAAAGGGAGAGAGAATCCACAAATGGAATTAAAATATGGCAGTTTTCCAAGGTCCTTTGTGGATCAATGTTAAATGATCGAATTGATATGGCTGCAAAATAAACTGTTCAGTCCACCCCTCATTTAGGACTAAAAGTAAAAGAAGATAGCTTATCCTTGGAAGTTTCCTGGACCCAGAAGAGAATCCGAGATCAGATATACTGTTTTGAACACAGCTATTTCTTTGTTATGCTGAGTCTTGTTTTTTAAAAAGATCCATCCATAATTCTAATAGATGGAGCGTGAAAAATTTTGTAAACAAATCATTGTATTGTAACAATCAGAATAGAAATGTCAAATTTTTGGTGTCTGAATCTCGGTGTGAAAACCTGCTTCCCAGCCAGGTGTCAGAAGCAAGTTCAGAGGTACCAAAACTAAGGCCATTGCTGCAGGAAGAGCCTGAGCTCTTCTGAGCTGTTTTTGGAGCAAGTGAACCACACAAACACCCTAATCACTAGGCTATGGAGTCGGTAACAGACTTTCCCCCTTTCTGGTCTGAATATCTTGAATTATTTTCTGCAAAATTACAAGTGTATTGAGAATGTCTTTCTCCCAAAAACATTGTGATTAGACATAATTAGGCTACCTCATTCAGATAAAGGTGGAAATGGAAAATCAGATGGCAGATCAAATCCACAAATCTATTCTGAGAATTAGAGGTTCAAGAAATAAGCTGACAGGAAGCTCATGAACTGCAACGAGTACAAGTCCCACACCTGAGGAGGAACCACCTCATGCACCAATATATGCTGGGGGCTGGCCAAATGGAAAGCAGTTTGGCAGAGAATGTCCCAGTGAACATGAAGTTGGACATGAGCCAGCAAAGTGCAGCAGTGAAGGCTAATGGTATCCTGAGCTGCATTGGTAGAAGCATTGCAGTATGTGGAGGGAGGGGATCCTTACCCCCTACTCATCATCGGAAAAACCACACCTGGAGTGCTGGATCCAGTTCTGAGCTCCTCAACACAAGAGAGTGATGGACGTACTGGAAAGTCCAGTGAAGTGCCACCGAGATGACTGGACCATCTCTCCTATGAGGAAAGGCTGAGAGAGCCAGAACTGCTCATCCTGGAGAAGAGAAGGTGCAAAGGGGATCTCATGAATGTCTGTAAATAATTGAAGGGAGGGTGCAAAGAAGCAGAATCCAGGCTTTGTTCAGTGATGTCCAGAGACAGGACATAAGGCATTTGGCACATTCAGACATCTGTCTGAAAGTAAGAAAAATCTTCATTTCATTCTTTACCCCCTTAACTTTTTGTTGGAGGATGAGGTGGGGTTGAACTCTCTAAAAGAAAGATAAGAATTAATTGTGTCCTGAATCTTTGGCAAGTGTCCCAACTATGAAAAATAACATATAAAGGGATGGAGTTTTTCAGTGTACCTTGCTAAGTGGAAGGGGCTCTGCTTAACTTCAATCCCAGTCTGCTGGATGCATAGTTGATTTATTCTGAATGTTGCTGCCAGATTAAACGCTAAGAGAAGATATGCAGTTGAATACATGCTTTAAGGACTTGGGTCTAATGACAAAAGAGGTGCTGTGGTCTTGGGCCCTGCAATGATATTTTTTCTTACCATACTCTGAAATATTTCCAGGAACAAGCAGTACTAATAAGTACTAAGGTAAATTTCCTAGGAACTGTACAGAAACACTCTTCATTCTTTGAAGGAAAAAATCTCTGTAGGTTCTTAAAACTGCTCTGTTTCTCAGTCTTATTCCACCTTGAGAAACATGCATGCATTGCAGAATAAGGGACCAAGTTTTACTGCTTTTGTTTCTTCAGTTAATGTGGACAAATGCCCTACCACAGTATAAAACAGCAAAAGTAAGAAGCTCATTTGTGGGATCGGGTTTTCTTTTGAGAGGTTTGGTTTAGTAGGATTTTTTTTTTTTTTTAATTATTTGTATTGGTCAACTTCTGAGTGCAGAGGCAGAAAGTTTTCTAAAACTGTTTAAAAGTACTTGCTTCTTCAACCACTTAGCTGTGAAATCACTTAATATCTGAGAAAGATGTGCTTGTAATATAATGCAGCAAATCAAAAAGCAAGTGCAGATGTAAAGGAAATTAGAAGAGCAGATTAATTTCACAATTTCATAGAGTGGGTTTCCAGCAGACAAGTTAAAAAACTCTTATTCTAAATTAGTGGTATCAGCTGAAAAAGAAACACATGAAAATAGAGGATGGATCACATTGCTATATATAATATCTTGTAAATACAAAGGTGTCCACTTCATAAATCTACAGCAGCATTCAGATTCCATCTGTATGCAATTTTAGCAAAGACATTAAATTTCACCCTTTCTAATTAAAGGGTATTTTAGAAAGGGTCATACAAAAGTAGGAAAGACAAATAGTACTGCAGACAAAATTCAGGAATGTAATATGAGGTCTAATTTTCCTCTCTTTTCCCCACTGTTTTTCTTAATTAAAAGCTATTTTATATGGGGAAAAAAAAAAAAAAAAGCCAGAAAACCCAACAAAAAACAAGCAACACTCTGGAGGTGGGGAGGAAGATTTTTAAATAGTTTCTCTGTGCATTAAAAAAGATACCAGGTAAAGTTTGAAAGCTCATATGGAAAATATATCACGAACAGACATTCAAGCTTGCAGTAAGAAAGAAAAAGAAATATCTTTTATTTCATTTATATTCCACAGAATGTGACTCCACACAAATGAAAAAATACAAGTAACCTCAGGCACCTACAAACAACATTGGACTTACAGAAAGGACCTATTTGTCAGTATTCTATATAAAAATATGTACTTCTTCAATAATATTTTGCTAAGTACTTTCCCATGAAGTGCTAGCATTAGAAATTTCCTTGAAATAATCTGTACGTCCTATCACTTCTTCAGTGAAAATTTACTCCTGATCAAACAGCTATTCTTTAACGCAGGCCTGACATATCCAAGAAAGCCTTAGAAGGTCACAGATTCTGTCTCCATAGGAGGCCAAGCTGTTTAGCTGAAAGTATGACCTACTGTGGAAACCAATGACCTAGTAAAAAAAAATAAACCGTACCGTGCTGTAAAGTGGTGGAGCCAGCTGAGAAATAGAGAGCTCCGTAATGAACTGTCTTCCTCCTACAGAGATCAAATCATGTTAAGTGATGCTATTAAAATAAATCACTTTTTAAAAGTCTTTACCTGAGACATTAACAACTTAAATTAGTAAAGCATAAAAATATCTATTTTATTTTTTCAACATGTATGAACACAATTATTTGTTCTTTACAGTCGACTGAAGTTGAAACACTCAGATCAACACCCACTCAGGAAAATATTTAAAATATGTATATGAGACAAAGGAGTTTAAGAACGGGTTTTAATGTTTTTCCATATAAATAAAAAACTCAGAGGAAAACTGATTTCAATGTCGTCTGAATCATGACTTCAACTTGATAATTTTGTTTTTTATTGATATTGTCCAATATTACTCAGTTTAAAAAGCTGAAAATAAAATGCCAATGCAAAACATAAATTTCATTGTATCATTCTGTTAGATTTTTATCTAGAAAGTTATAGAAAGTTCTCATTAGAAGCGAAAAAAAACCCTCAAAGCAATCATTTAACACTATTTTAAAAGGTCATATTTTGCATATGATTTCACAAATTTCTGTACATAGGTTTATCAAATAAACTGGACACATAAAACAAGAGTATTTACTTATCTAAATTTAGGGTCTGTTTATCACTATAGTAATTGGAGGCTCCTATTTTGCATATAACAAAAATACATGAGGTTATTCTGCACACTAAATCCTCACAGCACCTTCACTATCAGTGGGACTATGACCATTAGAACTACTAAGAGCTCCTTTAAATAGGTAAAACATTTAGTACCTTCTTAAAATTTCTGAGAGATGGACAACATTTTTTGCATCATTTAAAAAATACATTTGGTCATCATTCTACAAAAGAAACCAGAAAGCTATAGGAAATAGAAGTAATTAAGTGACACTGACTGTATTTCAGCACTGTTATGTTCTTTCATCAAAGCAAGTTCATCTGGTTGTGGGTTTAAAAACGGGAACAAAAGTAACACATCAACAAGGTACAGTAGTGATCAGTCATCAAGAACTGAGAATACTCATGCAACCGTTACATTCACATTTAATTACTGAGAAAGGTAGAAATACCAGTCAACATAGCAGGTCCCACACCATCGGGTGCTGCAGGGAGCAGTGATAAGCTGCTGTGGTAGAGTCAGACATGATAGATTAAAGGAAAGGCCTTGGCATGGCATTCAACCAATAGAGCCAAATATAATTTAATCAAATTATTTTCAGAAGAATGAAACTTCTGCTATAAATAGAGCTCAGGACACCCTTTAAAAATAGAGTTCCAGAGTTGAAGTTGAGATGTTTTCCAGAATAAATCACAAATACACTTTTTATTCAGTAACTGATCCTTCATGTCTTGATAGCCTAGCAATAACATTCACTAGAACAGCACCTGCTAAGCTATGATAGTGTTGCAAAATACAAGAAAAAAAAGTATTCAGAAAGATTCCTATAAGGCTGGAAATAAAGTACAAAGTAAACATTTCCTGCTACAAAGAAAATTCTGCATTTGGGTTTCATATTGATTTTTGGCTTCTAGGAAAATATGTATACGAGTTAAAAAAGAGGATGTCCCAAAGCTCAGCAGGAGGAGGAAGTTTTTGTCAGACAGCTTTTTAATACATTCTAATAAACCTACTCACAGATCATATTTCACAATCATTTCTAACCACATATACCTATAAAAAATAGACAGGCAGTGTTCTACCATTCTAACCATCTGAGAGAAAAGGTGGTCCAATTATTTTATTTTGTTTTATTTCAAAGCAATGCCATGAATCTGGAGTTCAAACTGTTTGTGACACCCTGTGTCTTCCAAGCAGAGAAACTACTGTATTTTGTTACTGTTACTGATGTTATAAGAGAAATTTTCATAATGGTCTTTGTCTGAAATATGTACTTTCTGCTCAGTCATTTGATTTATAGCTACACAATCTAATCTTCCTCTGACTAGAGCTAATGTCAATTTCCCGTCCAAAATCAAGAGTTATACTCACGTGCGAGAGTAAGACCTACTAATGAATTAAACCTTACAGCAACAGAGTAGGACGACTAATTATTGTTATCAGCAGACTTGTCACATCTAATCCTTCCTTCAGAAAAATCAACACAGTCAGGTTTGCTACCTGCTCCTTTTAGACTTTTTAACTTCTGCATGGTTGTTCTTAGTGTGAACCTGGTCATCCTTGCATATTCATAGGCACCCTGCATAAGGTTGTCCTATGCAGGGACAGGAGTTGGATTCAATAATCCTTGTGGGGTCCCTTCCAACTTGGGACATTCTATGATTCACTGACAGCTACACATGGCATGTGGGAATCTGAAGAAGTACTGACATGTCCTCATGATGAAGAGAGACCCATTAGAAGTCACAGTACCAGCTACAAATTTACATGGCAGGCTACAAATACTTTTGATCATATAAATCAGCTGTCTACCAAAAAAATGAGCTATATACAGGCATGAAGCAACATGATCCAAGCTGAGTTCAGCATCCCTGTTTAATGGTTGTGATGCATAATAAATATAGATGACTGTCCAGAGGATACAAAGAATGGAATCCACAATCACTGACTCTCAGTCTTTGGCCTAAATGTAGCACTATCTTTCCTAATTTACACAAAATCTACAATAAAAGGGAAAATAAACTGCAATACAGTATAGAAAATACTCACATGTTCCCTGGCTCATTGCTAGCTGGGGAACAGATTATTTAATGACAAATTTACTGTACTTCTCTGTTACAGGAAAACTACTTGTTAGGCCATGTATCACAAGCTTAGAAAGGCAACTAGGAAAAATCAAGAAATCAATTTCTAGTCCCTGCGGTGATATATTCTACATGTGAATTGTGTTATGCCAGGGGAGCACAGATTTTATCCTTAAATAGAAAATTTCTGGCTTGTCTTAGGTTTTTGAAATGTCTTTTTTGTTCAGTCTTTTTTTCTGATAATATGCCTTACTATGAGAATATCATGCTCCCATTTGTATTACCAAATATGAAATCCATTTCTAACACAGAAAATTATTATTAGTTCTTACAGAAGCAGATAAAAGTCCAAAAAGTTTCAAGGGTTGGAAAATCTCCCTTTTCCTTCAGCAGCTCCTTCAAATATTAAAAAGTATCAAGGCCTGTAAACTATAAACTTTTTATTATCATTAAAGAAAAATCCAAGTATATTATTTTAAGTGTTCAATAACTTGACATACTACAGTTCTACCTTAGACTTTTGGAAACCAATGAAAGAATTAATTAGGATTAGATGAGAAACATCTGCTATCACCCTCTCTCCAAATATAATACAATATAAAGAAAGAGGAAGCGAGAAGACAAATGTGTGCTGTTGTATGTCTGTGTCCAAGTACCATATACTATTGATCTACTTCTTTGAGGACTAGCAGGAAAATAAACCAAGTCAACCCAAGTATGAAGAAGTAAAGTCTATTTTTACATATATATTTGTATATAGCTTAGGAGCTTTGTGGGTATGGAGCAATATGCTACCTAAATATTAAGTAGCTGTGATGACAACATGTTTGAAGATGACAGATGACATTCACAGCTGCCATAAAAGAGAAGAACTTTTGCCAGAGCTGTCAGAGTAACTTGGAGCTGATAGTCAGCTCGAAGCAAGTCAGTCTGCCCTCACCACCGTGTTGTAAGAGATATTGGGGGAAATCTTTGACAAGCCCACACTTATCCACAAGGGAAGCACAAAAAGCTGTCATAACTTAAAGAATACAGAGCATCTATAATTTATCCCACATATTAAGCAATTTTGAGTAAAAGGAACTATAGTCAGCCCATAAAATTTCCAACAGTCAGGTTGATCTTAGATTTAAAAAAAAAAACAACAAAAACACCAAACCACCACCACCAGAAGCAAAATCCCCTCAATATTTATTCTCATCTGAGCAGTTAGACCTAAGTCATCTCTTTTCCCTAAACAAAAATAACTAACACAGATAATAAAGAACAGAGTACTTTAAGATCTGAGATTTTTGGACCGAGATGTCATTATTGCAAGATGAACAAGGAAGATGCAGGCTACTGATAAACTCACAGGTCTGGTCTTTCTGCTTCCAGTTTCTGAAGCTGAGAAACTGGCAAAATATCTGAGGAAAACATCCTCTGTTTCTTCCAACTGACACAAACAGTTCAGGGAGATTGAGACTGACAAAACTCGATAGATTCAATTTCAACAAGTTGACAAAATTAAAAACTCATGGTGTCATGTTATTAAAAAAACAACAACAAAAAATGAAAAAACAAAGAAAAAAAGAAAAATAAAAATTTTATTAATCTTTACAGCTTTCAAAGGTGTTTATAGTTCCAGATTTGTGCTCATGGTATGCTACTGTTACCATATTTTTGTGGATTTCTGTGTAGTTTTGAACTTTGAAAAGTGTTCTGTTTAATGAAGGCTGATATTCCTATATTCTCATTTAACTTCGGGATCTACCAGGAAAAACAACAACAACAACAACAACAACAACAACAACAAAAGCCTCATTTATCGTGAAACTAGGAAAAAATTATCATAACATCTTCTAATAAATAAAATCATATATAATATATATTTAGGACATAAGATGAGCTATATTATTCATCTTGTCTGCAACCACCTTATGTGTCTGATGTCTTGAAGCTCTTTACAGTCTGCTACCAAAAATGTAAATGTCTGTGCAACCTGTTACATTGATATGACTAATTAGCTGCAATCTTTCTGCATACTAGATAGAAATAATGATAACGATAAGGTCAAGGAGAGTGGCTGAAGAGCTGGTGTAAATTATGTTGACTCCACATAGGTTTGGCCCTTAGAGACTTTGAGGCTGATATACTATTCTAACACAATAAATATGCCAGAGTCACTGAGAGAGAACAAGATTTTTGTCGCTTTGACTCTTTCCCATTCCCAGAATATTAGACTTCCAACTTGCAGAAAAGCTATAAGGTTTATCATCTCCTACTAAGGCTGTAAAATCGAAGCCAAAAGAGTTCAGCAGATATTTAAATAGAAGTCATCTATGTTTATGTAAGTTCCCTGGTTTTAAATCTGTAGGACAAGTGAGTAGGTTTGGTCCAGTAAAGTTCTTGGATAACACTAATGAACAAATTAAAGGGAAAACAGTTACAGTGTATGGCTGTTCCAAATCACAACAATTATTCAGAAGATGTAGATTTTATTTCTCATGGTTAGAGATGCCAAATATCACTATACATCCCACTTACACCCTCTTCTGTGCTTCACAGCTCCATTTGTAACATAGAGATTATACAGTTACTTAAATCCCAAAGGAATTCCTGCCTTAGTTTACTGTATGTCTGGGGATCATCAAGAAGAAAATATGGTGACTCGGGAGTATTACGATAAAAAGGAAAGAAAAAAATGCAAAATACTCCCTACAAAGATAAATAATAATGAAGTTCTGATGTGTGAAATAATCACAGCACATCCTAATGTCTGCCCTACTTAATACATTAGAAATACTTTATGATTTAAGAGTTAAGAACCTATTGAGATAAATGGCTGATTGAGATTAAAACCACATTTGAATGCTTTTCTGTAATCCCTAACCTCATATGGTGCTTATTATATGTAGTAGAGTTGACAGTCTTTTCAGAGGTACTTTATCCTGAGCACTGTTATCAATTATATTCATCACAAAGAGACTTATGCCTGCTCAGCTAGGAACACCAGTTTAGTTTATGTTGTGGTTTAACCCCAGACAGCCACTCACTCATTAACCCCTTGTGGGATGGGGCAGAGTGAAAGTGAGAAAACTTGTGGTTTGGGGTAAAGACAATTTAGTAGGTAAAGCAAAAGCTGTGTACACAAAAAAAAAAAAAAAAAAAAAAAACCAAACCAAACAAGGAATTAATTCAGCACTTCCCACTGGCAAGAGGTGCTCAGCCATCTCCAGGAAAGCAGGGCTCCATCACACATAACAGTTACTTGGGAAGATGAATGCCATCACTCTGAACGTCCTCCCCTTCCTTCTTCTTCCCATAAAGTATACACTGAACATGACGTTCAATGGTATGGACTATCCCATTGGCCAGCTT
The DNA here is from genome assembly GCF_964273445.1 of Streptopelia decaocto. NCBI lineage: Eukaryota > Metazoa > Chordata > Aves > Columbiformes > Columbidae > Streptopelia > Streptopelia decaocto. The sequence goes on along the minus strand of NC_138663.1, from coordinate 130,631,709 downwards.
GGGTCAGCTGTCCCATCTGTGCCCCTTATCAGCTTCTTGTGTATCTGGCATGGCAAAAGAAGCTGAAAAGTACTTGACTGCTCAGCAACAACTAAAACATCAGTGTATTATCAACATTATTCTCATTCTAGATCCAAAACACAGCACTGTACCAGCTACTAGGAAGAAAATTATATCTATCCTAGCCAAAATGAGGACAACTGGATAATAACAAACTGTAAGCATGGTTTCCAAATAGACTGTGTAAGCATTATTGATGGGAACTAGAAAAAGGTATTATCACTAGTTGTGCTGCAGAGTCAAGGAAAAGAGCAGGAATTAAGACATTCAACAGAAATTGGAATTTATCATGGCACTATCAGTAAAGTACAGGGTAAAACAGGGCAGAATTACAGAACAGTTTTGGTCAGAAAAGACACTTAGGATCATCGAGTCCAACCATTAACCTAGCACTGTCAGGTCCACCTCTAAACTATGTTCCTGAGATAGGCAGGAGGTTGTGATAGATCTACAGCAAAACCACAAAAACATGAGATCAGTTTGATTTCTTAAAGTTGAATGAGCCTTATGGCTAAGAAACAACCTCTATGCTTTCTTGAATTTTTCATACACAAGAAACCACTGCTGCTAGAGCCATTTCTAATTGTCATGTTCCACGGTTTCAAGTCAACTAATAAAAAGAAAAAAATCAGAAAACAGAACTATAAACATTGTAATTACACTCAGAAATTCTTATCTTAGAAAGTTACACAGTCTTTCATTATTCCAAAATGGCAATTATTGTTAAAGAACGTCAAGAGATAAATTTTATGATTATCTGTTGAAAGTAAGAAGTTGAAATTATTGAAAGAATTAAACTGATTTTTTTTTTCCTGAAAAATACTGTGATAGGTGCTTTTTTTGTTTCATTTGATTTTGGTTTGATTTTGTTTTTCCGTCTTTGGCTTGGGTTTTTTAAAGTTTTTTATTCTTTTCTCTTCTTAGTTTTCATTAGGTCAAACCTGAGATCTTTCAAAGTTTGTTGTTTAAGTTGTTTTTTTTTGTTCTGTTTTGTTTTAATAGGAGAACATTCACAATACAAAAAGTAGCCACTAAACTCATGAGTATAAGAACATAATGGGATACTCAGGTTGAAGTCATTGCTGTGAGTCACTAAAACCACTAAAAATGTGTTTCTTCCACTGCTGTGGCAAATAGACTCAGCTGCTGGCTGTATTGTCATGCAATCCCTCCATATACAACTAGAACAGATTGATTGTTTTGTTGTTTTGTTTTGTTTTGTTTTTACACAGAAATAACCAAATATTCCCCAAAACAACACCATGAATCTAGGGCCTGATAGATCTTCAATAAATGCCTCAACCTCTAATCAAATTCATGCCGGATGTAAGAAACATTCTGGAAATATCTTTCACATGAGTTTTTTTTCAAAAAAAGTTTCATTTACTGTAAAAGAAATCTCTTCAAAATGAAAAAAAAAAACAACAAACAACAAAAACCTAAACCAAAAAAACAACACCTCATGTCAGTCCTCAACATTACTGAATAAGGGAAAAGAAGTATATGCAAATCAGTAAATAGAATAATCATCTCATAAACATTATACTAAAGAATCATATAATTTCCTTAATTATAGTTTCATGGTTACCTATTATTTTTTACACAGCACTAAATGCAACATACTCCAGTTTATTTTTTTACAAATATCTACAAAGCCAATTATCTTTTGATCATTAACTTGACTTATCTGCATGTTTATTTGTTTTCAGAGACAGTTGTCCATATTAGAACCATCAAACACTTGAGAATGGTATGACACAGTGGTCTTCAGATTTTTCCAGTGCTATGATTATCTCCTGCTGACGTATATGACATATGTGTAGCACTTTATGCTGTGATACACTAAGAATACCCAGCTAGGAGCTTTGCATACAATGCTGATTTTGAAGTCAAAGAAGTCATAAAGATGTTAATATTTACATTAAGTCCTAAAAATATTTTTAAATGTAGATATATTTAGCATTCATATTTTTTAACCACTGAACTGTGACACATTCAAGGCATTTGTGTGTATGAGAGAGAGAATGGAAGCAAGATCAGTCTTATGATTAGCAGGATTTAACATTATTTTCCTCTTTAACACCCTTACTTAGAAAATAAGAAAACATGATAAAAACAAGAAAAGCAGTTTCACTGAGTTCTACAATTTAGAAGATATTTAGAGTCAGGTTGTCACTGGACGGGTGAGATAACATATCTTGAACTGAGCAGTGAGGCCTGAGTAGGTACTACAGAAACTTTTTTCATATCTAATAGGTAAGAAATTAAAGTTGTGGTGTTTGTTGTTGTTGGGTTTTGTTTATTTGTTTGGTTTTGGAGTTTTGTTTGTTTGTTTTTTCTTGCAAGATTTCTGATACAAATATACCTAAGCACATATCTCATATGAACCCAGTATTCTGTTTGCAGTCTTGATGAATTGTAAGACTCTGTGCAACTGAGTAAGACAAAGCACTGTGTATTAATTTAAAATTACTATTTTAAAATATCCTCCTTAAGCTCAGGCTATCACAAAATATTGAGTAACCAGAGCATGGAAGAATATTAGTGGAATGATCTTTTGCAAAAGAGTGGCTGATAGCTATCACCTGTAGACAAAAAAAAAAAAAAAAAAAAAAAAGCCTTGATTTCTTTCTGGAAATATCTTAATATCTTGTAAGAGTCTTAAGTAACTTGCCATCTGACCAGTGAATATGAAGCCAAGCAGAACAAACTGTACAGCAAATGATCCCTCACAGACAATCTCCTGCCACATCTTTTCATACATCTTCATATTTACCTTGACTATACAGCCTATATGACAAATTTCGAACTCGGATCTCTACTAATATTAACTCAAAGTTAAAGAACGATCAATGGCAATAATCAGTGACATAATGGAAACAATTCATAAAATCCAGACATGTATGAGTGGGATACTAATTTTCACATACTTAATTTATATGATGATGACTAGGGTTTGTAGGCCATAAGCAAAATAAAAGGTCAGTGCTATCTCCTTTTATACAGTCTTCTTTGTGCACAAACAATTTTACGGATGGAAGATTTTTTTTTGAGCATACCTACAGTATGTTCTCCAAGCTACAAAAGGAGCACTTATCTGAACAAGTCTTTTTAAATAGCACAAATATCTCACACTAGCTGTGGTATTTTTCAGAAGACTTTCTTAAAGCATACTGTGAATTTCATATTAAACTGTTCCATGTGTTCACCTTCTATGTGCGACTCATTTTAAAACTCTAGTTTTCTTAGCACCTTCTCTGTTATGATCCTCTTAGAAAATGAGGAATCTGCACTTGCTAAAGTTCTGAATTTTATGAAGCTCAAGGCATTCTCACAGAGTGATTCATCATTTCTTTTTCTTTTATCCTCACTAGCAGCAATGACAATACAAGACCATCAGGTCCAACAGAATAATTATATCACCACTTTACAGCCTTCTGGATGTATCTAATTACAAGGACTCTTCTGAAACAGCTTTTACCTTGAAAATACTATTTTTAATAAAGTTTATTTTCAATAAAGTCTATTTTCAAAAAGTTTTATTGATTATTAAATTTCTTTTAAAATGCGTGTGTTTTTTGCATTTGTATTTCTTTTCAATGGATTCCACAAACATTTTGAAGTATTAGTCTCAGATAAACTTTTAGGTCTTTTGTTTATATTTTCTCTAGATTCTTAACACACGTCCATAAATATACTAATAGTATTAGCATTTAAGAATGCTCTATATCAAACCATAATTAAAGGCTAAATAATATTCTATTACTAGCTGTCACCATTTGATTGCACCCGGTTTCCACCCCTCAGTCCCCCTGCCCCACCCAGTAAAAAAAGGCAATAGGAAGGCAAAGACAGGCAAAGAGAGAAAGAAGACTTGCAAGTTGGAAAAAGTTAAAAATGTTTTACTAATGCTACTAATAAAATAAAGAAAATAATAAAAAATATACAAAACCAATCTTGAAATTCCCGGCAGCTCAACACTGCTCCAGCACCTGCAGGGCAGGCAGCCAGAAGTAATGGGTTGGACTCTGCAGCAAATCAGAACTGGATTCAGTCTGTCACTAGGCTTCAGATCGCAGGGATGGCAGCTCCTCCCCATATGCCAGCTATAGTCAAAGAGAGCGAGACTCTTGTGATCTCCCACTTTTATATTAAATATCATGTGGATGGGATGGAATACTTGGTCAGTTTTAGTCACCTGTTCAGTTTTCTCCTCCTTGCAAATATGTGATGTGCATTCTTATCAGCGACCTTGCAATCCATTGCTATGTCTACCAAAACATATATCCAACTTCAGAAAAGTGCAGTTACTAAGAAAAACTTAGCTGAAAGGATAATGCACTAAAAGAGAAACTGGTCTTGTTTTTAGCAAAACCAGGACACTAATGATGTATCACAATAACCAGTAAAGTCATTTAATGATTGCACTTTATTTTTATAAATCCTTAGGAATGGATTTTCTTTCTATAGATGGATTGGTTTTAGTTCAAATTGTCTTTTTTGGTCATGGCAAAAGTTTGAATTTTTTATGGTTAGAATAAAAAAATAATCAGAAGAGATAAACAGTACTCTGTCCCAACTGAAATTCCTTGTTATTTTTTCCTATATTTTTAGGTTTTTTAAACCATAATACAACACGTTTTGAAAAATGCTACTTTACAATTCAGAAATAAGTGAAATTGTGAAATACTCCTGCAACATAAGGATTGCATGTTTCAGCAGTATCTGTGACTTCTCTGGCAGAATTGTGGAGCACCCAGTGGGAGCTAAATGCGACATTAGCTGTGATCGTTGTAATGGGAAATGCTGATAGAAATTTGCAATGATTCATTCTACTCTATTCCCCTCCTACCCTTGTTAAATACTGTGACAAATGAGAAGCCCAGACTTTACACTGAAGAGGTAATGATGGCTACATGCAGGTGAAAATTTATTATCATGAGCTTCAATTTCCCTTAAACAGACATCTTTAATGGATTTTTCTTCCTGGGCTACCCACTGTCAACTAATCTCTAGTTTTAACAGTATAAATAATCAACTACTTTATTAATTTTAACAAGACATTTCAATATTTGTAATACGTAGCAAAATAACTAGAGGTAAGTGAAATGATGAGTAGCTTAGTGTCTAAATACTATACCCAAGTAACTTAGAAAATGCATTATAAATGAGTATGGAGAGGTGTTAAATCTCAAAGAAATCCCAAGTGTGAGGTAGGATGAACTTTTGGCTATGCTATAGAGTATCCTAACTGCTTTCTGGACATGCTTAGGGATACCTCAGCATTCAGTGAAAAGTATATTTCAATTGTACTTTTACCACATATCACGGAGGCATCCCAAAAGTAAATTCTAGACAGAAAACAAGTTCCAAAACAGATTTTATTCTAGATGGAAAAGTGTAGCAAATAAACCAAGTAGAAACAGGCTTTATACAATTATTTAGCACTCCAACAACATAAAATGCAGGTTAGGATACCAGTTGAGGAGATTATTAGGGTATGACAACATAAGAATAATGAGGATCCACAGTGTGCACGCACTCACTCACAAGAAACAAAACCAAAGACCTCCCACTCAAGGGTTCCCAGAAGGAATAATCACTCACCTGGGTTAGGTGAGGGCTCACACTCACCTGGGTTAGGCAAGGACTCACTCAGGGATATATTAAGTACAGAAAAATAACCACTCACCACAGGAGGAGGGGAGGTGCTCACAATCCAATAATTTTAATTCTATAGTAATACCTTGGCAGGCAGGAGTTTGTAAAATTTTACAGTGGTAAATATCTATAAATGTCATTAGCCTGGAACTACACTTTCCCATTAAGATATGCTTATGCTTAATTAGAGAACTGAGAGTCAAAGTAGATCAAAACCCAATGCTAACTTCCTTTGTATAAACATAAACAAGAAATCAACTGTATTTGTACCTAATCACCCCAACGTGATTTACATTAAGTAAAGAAACTGATTTTTCAAGTTTCATCAGAAAAGTCCAGCTTTCCAAGATCAGCCTACAACACTGAACAGCTCTCACAGGACATGATAAATATTTTCACCTGAAAGTAAGTGGCTAAAGATAAAATATGTATTTTGATTGTTCATATGGAATTTATACTCATTTATATTTTTACTAATTTCTTATCTGAGTGAATCACTAAAATATGCAAGAATTCTCCTCTGTGTCCAAATATGCCAGAGAAACCCTCACTAAATATGATAAAAATAAACTATGCATTAAAATTACATTTAGAAATATTAGAATTACTTTAATGTAACTAAATAGTCATTTAGAGAGCTGTATAGCTAACACTTTTGTTCAAATAAGAAGGGCAATGAAGCTGGTGAGGGGTCTGGAGCACAAATCTGATGAGGAGTGGCTGAGGGAACAGTGGCTGTTTAGCCTGGAGAAAAGGAGGCTGAGCGAAGACCTTATTGCTGTCTACAACCACCTGAAAGGAGGTTGTAGCATGGATGGTGTTGGTTTCTTCTCCCAAAAGTTTGTGTTCTGTCTTGAGCAGTCTGAAATACACAGTTCTCGTTCACAGATGTTATAGGTGCAGATGGGTAGGAGTGAAGAATGCATATTTCTTGAACTCAAGGCCTGGAGGACATGGAATAATTGTTCAGCTTTACAGTCTCATAGTGACAGTGTTGTTTCATTTCCATAAATGCCATTTACCACATTTGTTTTATATTTGCCAGTAACTGCATAAGAATATAAATAACTACATTGTCACTTTGTCATGTTTTTTTCTTTCTTTTTAACTTTTTTTTTTTTTTCTCAAAGCATATACACGGAATGCGATTCCTGTGTTTCACAGTGAAAATACTCACACTCCTTTACTTGCCATGTATGTGAAGTTCAGTCTTTCATCCAAAAGTCTCTGCTCATTTTGACCACAGCCCAAAGTCCACATGTTGCATCTTCTAGTCAGTCACTTGAATGTGACTTGAAGTCTAGGAGCCTGGAACCAGCTCTCCTGCCTCCAAAGGCTGTCCTTCAGCTGCCTGAGTCCACAGTGTCTCCTTCTCCTTTTGCTTCTCCAGAGAACATGGCAGTTTCCTGTTTGAGGAGTTACAACAAATGAAGCAGATATTCTTAGTGCTGTGTCCTCTGTTTTACACTATGAAGAAGGTGAATAACTGGATGCAGCATAAGTTAGACAGCCTTCCTTCCCAGCATCCTGAAAATACATTTCTTGGGAAATATATTCTATGGTCACATTAAAATTTGTTCTTAAACTTGCAAAGAAAGTGTTTGTTTCTTCCCTGAACTTCCTTCAATAAAAGGAAATAAAAATCAAATATTTTTATAGCTTCTTGTTAGTTTTTCTTTGTTATTTTTTGAAGAGCATGTAAACATCCCTTTTTTGGATAAATCAATTGATTATTCTTCTGCAAAGAAATGGATAGCATTCTCTTAGGTTTCATACAATCAGTTTCTTTGTTCAATACCTAGCACTACACTGAGCTGGATCTTTTTGTATTTTCAAAAAGATTTTCAAATTGTGGAAAAAGAACAATAATTTCATTCAGTTTAGCACAAAGTCTATCATTACATGAACAAAATGAGAAATACATTGAATGTGCAACAAATGGAATTGAATTACATCTTCAGGGAGTATCTGCAGATACACAGACAAATCACTGTGCCTAAGCTCACCATTTTACTAGGACAACTTCTAATCTTTTAACACAGTTTAGCAAAATGTTCCAAGCTGAGACATTCATATACCACTTAAGTGACTCTAACTTGTAGCATGTTTCTGAACTTCCTGCTTTTACAGAGATCTGGGAGGACAAGTGGGTACTGACAAAAACACCTCTGCTCAAACCTGTTCTGTTTTAGAGGATATGTAGCCATATTAGGGTGATGCTGAACTTGAGCTACCATTTCAGTCAGTATGAACTGTGCCTACAGAGATGCTGAACCAAAGCTTCCTCACACCCTTGCAGTCAGACAGTAGGTAAGAGGCATTACTCTGCTGTGCAAGCATGTCCCTTGTCTCACTGAATTTTTTCCTTTTTTTTGTTTTTTTTTCCCCTTCATCTGTTTCTCCAAGTCATTCATCACCAAACCCACTTGTACATTTCTACTCTGCACAATCATTTACTTCCTTGCTACTGTTGTATACAAAGAACTAATTATGTGACAATTTCTGCTATTGTAGTGTAGGAAATAGAGCCATTTGCAATATCTTGGTGACAGTACTAAGCTGATTTTGGGGATGCTTCCAGTAATTATTATCACACAATGTTGTCAACTGTATAAAAAAATGAACCTGAGAGAAGCTGGATAGATCAGAAATGACAAATGGTTACAGAACTACGTATATCTAATTAACTGGTTTAAATTGAGCAAAACATATGACTGATTGAAGCTAACAACCATGTGAAGACTATCGTAATGGCCTCCAGGAAAAGTTAGTTGTCTCAACTTGATTTCTAGTGGACATAGGTGTAAATCATAGAAACAATAATTAGTGTTACTATCTTGCAGATTTCTTCCTCTATTAAATGCACCAGGACCAGACTATGCTTCTGAGGGTGTTAGGCTCACAGTCCACCTCTTGTGCTCACACACTCAGCAGCTTTCATCCCTAAAAACAGCTGTCTCATCCCAGCAGAGGCTGGGAGCTGTTACCACCACACACTGGGTGCTGGCACTGGCCAAAGCAGTGCTTGATGGCTCTGCTAGCAGCCAACCCCTGTAGGCTGTCATGTGTTGGTGCGCAGTCCTGTAGTCTTTAGCTGGCTAGGCCAAACATCTCCATGGAGATCACTGATGGACGAGGTTTTGGCACACCTTGTGCAGCTACTGGGAGCGATCAGTCAATAAAACCTCTTCCCTCTACTCAAAGGTCTCTTCACTGATACTCTTTGCATGTACATGTACTCCTGACCAACTTCCATGAGTTATTTCAGTCTGTTTTGGGCAGTGATAGGTCATCTTTTGGAAGGCTGTAAGAAATTTGTCTGGCAAACTGCTTCTATTTTCTGCTTTCCATACAACAACTTAGAGGGTGTTAGCATGAGGTGGAAAAGTATATGCATGATGCCCAATGTGGAATGTGTTTCTACAAATAACAATTGCTTAGCATTTTTCAGTCACAGGCTCACAGAAAACCTACTGTCTCTGTCACTCCACATGAAAAATCACACTGGACCTGGAAAGAAGAGCAAGTTGCCCTTAGTAAGTGCTGCTACAAGTGGAGTAGTAATGACAGAGAAACATTGTCACAGCAGGGTAACACATTGGACTGGGGTAAAATATCCTGTAACAATCCTGCGTAAATCCTTTTTCCTGGTAGTTAAAACACAAATGACCAAAATTTGCCTCCAGGACTACAGTTTTTGAAGAAGAAAAACATGTATTGATCTTTGCTAGAGATTAAACTAATAAAGGAGGAAGCACTTTATAATTGCAATGCTGGATAATACCCTGATGAATTATGTTAATAAAAATCTATCCTTTGCCTCTTGTTTTCTTTTACTGGACAGTCACAAAATGGACTTAGCAGTACTGGTATAATGAAGCACGAATTTTTGCACTACAGCTGTCTTCCTTGTAGCCTGTCTTAGAGGAACAGAGGTCTTCAATTTTCAAACTATCATTTTAGCTTCTATCACAAACAGCAGAACAAATAGAATTGCTTTTAACAATGCTGATTTGTACTGCGAAATGAGGCATTTATTACTTCCAGTAAACCAAACTGAAACAGTCATTCTGCAACTTTTTCTATAACACTTTTATTTTGGGCAAAGAGAGGGATATTCAAATCTCATGTCAGAAAACACAGCCATGTACTGAAACCTGAACTTGTTATAGGGAAAAGTTGAAGGTCATCTCTCAGTAATTGTTCACGGAAGGATTAGTGTCATGTTAAAAAGTCTGGTTTGCTGTTTTCCTGTAAATGTTGATTGCAGCTCGAGGCATCATTTTGAATGAACTGTCTTGTCTTTCTTTGGTACAGAAGATAATTACCCCAGGCCCACCCAAAGAACTGAGCTTTAGCCAGCAGGAACAGCTGAGCTACAAATGAAACAAATGTCATGTTGAAAGTGAAGATATTGTACCATGTTTCCAGTAAGATCTTATTCTGTTTTCTGCCATATTAAAATGTTATAGAGGGTGTAGTGTGCTAATGACCTACAAGCACTGCATGAGCAGGGTAATACTAGACACTGTTGGCCAGTTAATAGTATAAACAAGACTTTTACAGAAGCCTCAATCAAAGAGGACAAATTCAATGTACTACTTTGTGTACCTGTAATCAATATAACCCACATCAACAGAACTTGTCATGCCTGCAGATTGTCTAGATAATGGCTTTATGAAAAAAATAATGGTCAAGAGCAAAAAGTGATTTTCAGTAAAAATACAATAATGAACAAAAATACCAAACTGAATCACTATGTAACTTGGTTCTTGTGGAAAACTTTGTCCTAGTCTGATGCAGTGTAGTTTTAGAGCTGAGTCTGTGCAGAAAGAAGATGAAATCAGTATGTCAAGCTCTAAAGGATGCTTAGACCAATCAATTTTTTAAAATAAGTGATGATTTTGGGATTTTGGTTTTTAGCTAACTCATTATCAAGATAACAACCTTTGTGAAGGAATAATTTAAAATGGAATCATTGTGAAGTTTAATTTAGAAATTCATCAAAAGCCAAGCCTGAACATGAAAACTAGATTCACACATCCAACACTTAGCATTTGCAGAGATAACTTCATTTCTTTTCCAATAAAGTATGCAATGAGTCTTTTCAAATTTCAAATAAAGTATCCAACCCAGTAATCAACTTGTCCTCAAAACTTGTCTGTTACAGACAGTTGACTGTAGACAGCTGCCATATGCTTATGTCATACAAATTCAAAGAGGTTTTGTAAACTCCTAACACACTAAAGATACTGGAAGATAAGCACATCTTTTCCGTTGGGCTGGGCCTATCAGTTCCTCAGGTCTACATTTTCTGGTAGATTGGTGAAAGTGAATGTTAAATACTTGGGAAGGTCATTTGGTATGCTCAGGAAAGCTGCAAGAGAAATAACTGCAAGAAATACAGAAGACCAGCTGCACCTTAGATTTGGCAAGTATCATATCAGAACATAAGATCAAGTTCAAATTTTTAGGCAATGACTGGTAAGGAAATAAAAGAATAAATTTCTAATCAGGTCCTGAGTATTAACAAGGTGTGACTCACAGCTGAAGAGCTGCTCTGCATTAAAGTAAATCAAGTAGAAAAAAAAGTGCCTAGGTTGGACACCTGTATAGGAACAAACAGAATCACAAAGTCTACTACTGTTTTGTACTACATATTGTGAAATGAAGAATTACAAAGAATAACTAAGTTATTAAAAATATTGAAGGGCAGTCAAAACAGTGAATTCTTGCAGTAGGCTGAAAACTATTTAAAAACACTAGATTAGAGGCCCAGGTCATATGCATATCACTTCTAAAATATTTTTGTAAAGTTGAGAAAAAGCTGGATAAATGTCAAGGTACAATAATACCTTAAAATCAAGAAGTCAGGTTTCAAATAGTGAAGATGTCTGCAAATGAGGAAGATAGAAGGGTTAATAATCTTTACCACATTTTAGCTGGCCAAACATGAGCTTGAAGAACAACTTTCAAGAGATCTAAAGCCAGACAATACATTTTCAAATATTTTCAAATTTTCAAACATATAAAAAGTAAGAAGTCTGTCAAAGAGACCCAGAAAAAGTAGAACTTTAAAGTGTAGCAAGAGTGTGCAGAATAAATAAGGCCAAGGAGATTTTTTCTTTTAATCCATACATTTACCATGGAGATATATTTAAGTACCTATTCTGAACAATCTTTCTTTGCAAGGAGAATATCAGTGATATATCCCAAGCTAAAATACTGGCAGAAGGAGTTATAGAATAAGATGACAAAATAATGACTTTTTCATTAACAAACAATACTCGCCATAGAGTTCAAAGGTAAACTAAGGGTGAAATAGCTGATGTGTTGTTCACAATAAGGAACACAATTAGTGAACATTTGAATAAAATACCTTGGGGAAGTTCAATACTCCTCTTGTTAATAGAAATATTACCTTCCAAATTATAGCGGTCTTCTGAAGACATGAAAAAGTATAGTGATAAATCAGATTTGCCTATCATCTATTTGGAATGCCAAAAGATGTCTCAATAGATCACAAAATGAACACTCTTAACAAACCTAGGCACAGGACAATGGTGAAGCTCCTCAGATGGCTGGAAAACAGAAACATGCAGCAAAGCACCAGTGTTCACAGAGCCAGAGATGTAAAATGGGGAGTCCTGAGCCACCGCAATGGTGTCTCAACATATTCATAAATGATATGGAAAAGTGAATGAATAATGAAGTGCCATAGTGTGTGTTGATGACACTAACTTATTAATGGTAGCACAAAAGTTGGCTCCTTTCAAAGAACAGAGGAACTCCAGGAGACTCAGTGATGGGCAGATGAAACCACGTATGGAAAAAAACAATTCAAAATCCACATGTACATTGAGAGGCTCTGTCTTATCAGGAACATCATTATACTGATCAAAAGATATCAAAACATATACATGGGAATAACTAAGAAAAAAAAAAAAGAAATCAGAAATTATCATTATCACTAGGTAGAAAAAAATGCTGTACCTTTTTGTTAAATACTATAACTTACAGCATTCCCACAACAAAAAGATCACAGTAAAAATTGTGACATTTTAGAGGAGAATGATAGTGATTATCAATGTAAGAAACATCTTCTGCACACAAAACAGACTAGGGCACTTCAGCCTGGAAAAGACATGGCAGGGTGAGGGGGACATGGCACAAATGCACACAGTCATGAGCATAGCATGTTCTCTACCCATAAAGAGCTACAGTGCATAGAAATTGGTATATATTTAAAGAAAAAGTCCTAGTCCTTTGAAAAGTATAAAATGCAAAGCATTACTTCTGTCTAGAAAAGCCACTCACAAACACCATGGCATGTTGGGACAGTTGTCTAGGTAATGTCATTACATTTTTGCCTTGTTCTGGACATCCATTACTTGCCTTTGTCAGCTCTAAAACTTTGTCAGAAATTATCTGACCTAATTTAGTCTCTTTCATATTCCTCATGTACCACTGAGACTACTACTACTACTACTGTTCGCTACTGCCAGAATGAATGCAATCTTGTTACTGTAGTCTCCATGAGCTTTTTTTAAACTCGTATACTTAATGCATTTAGAAAAATGACAGCACTAATATGGTACTGGTATACTTAACTAAATACATAAGAAACGGCTGGAACAACATTTCATGTCAGTTTGCACAAAACGCACTAAGTATTTAATAAAAATCTCTTTCTGTAGATTTTTCTTTCTAATCATGCAGGTATTGCCTAATCACTTCAAAAGGGCTGATAGCATCAGACAGGTTTCCAGCTGTGCTTTATCTGAAACCAGAAATAATGTATAATCTTGCTCATGGAATAATGAGCAAGCAATTAACAGAATCAGGATACTTTCCAAGAAGAACCACCTCTCTCCCTGTATAAAGCTTCCCACATGTCAATGGTGCACTTAAAAAAAACTTGTAGATGTTTTCATTTACACTCCAGTCTCCCCAGACCTGGCTTTAGTGCGCTTCATGTTATGTCACGGTTTTACCTTTGAACAGGTAAGCATCATTTTGTCTAATAGCTAGATAGGATGAAGCAGGCAGATCTGCATGTCCTTCACCTGGCCCATAGGTGGTCTGGGGTTTTTCAAGCCTAGGAAGTCCATTCAGCATCCTAGAGGAAACTTGATTAGCCCAGTCCGCTGGAGTAAATATTCCACCATACCTCATGTTCTAAGATGCCTGAGGAATGAGGTATTGGTTCAGAATCACTACCTCTGTGCTGGGGTGTGGAGCACTTAGGAGCGTAGCTCCTAACTTTGCTTCCTTCAAAACAGACAAATTCACAGTAAATAAGAATACTCAGGTGATCCACTCCTTAACCACATGATGCTATGAGCAAAAACTCTAATGCAGATGCTTACATATATGTGAATGCTTATGCAGAGGCAGTTTACATCTAAGTATTATTACTGCTTAGAAAGAGTATCTGAATGCACTAGCTGTAAGGGAAAATGGAAAAGTTTTACTAGAAGGTACTCAAGATACTCTTCAATGTAGCAGGTCAAAAAAATCCTCCTTTCTAACAATTTTTTTTTTCTTTAAAAATTATTCAGTCATTTTCATGAAGTATTGCTAAGAATTACTGAAACAATTAATTAGAAAGTAATTATTTTAAGTATTGTACAAAAATATAAGATATATGACAAATAAGGAACAAAACATACAACCTTGAGAACTTAGCCGTCAGTAATCTAGAAGTTAACTCTACCACCTCTGATTTATCTTCTTCTTCTCAAACAGCTTCTACTTTATACATCTCCCAGAAGAAAGAAATGGACCAAAAAAAAAAGATATTTAAAACTCTAGTACTTTCTTAGAAACTTCAACTTTAAACTTCCTTTTCAGTACTAAATACTGGAAGGATAAGGAACAAAATAACTAGTTTAGCTAGGAGATTTTATCATTTACCTTGGGGTAACTGTTGATTCTTGTGTTTCCATGTGATTTAATAAATGTGCTGGAGGTCACACAGAAGGAAAAAACAAAACAAAACAAAAGAAACAAAACAAAACAAAACAGGATCACTGTATGAAATGATTCTTAAAATATCATTTTTTCTATTATTTTCTCTTAGCTTGCTTTCTCTTCCTGTTGTATATTTTGCTTTCACAACATTTTGGTTGATTGACCCTTTTGATACTATACCACATTGTAATAAAGAGAGATGCATTTCTAGGCAAGGGAATGACAAAACTCTGGCAGCTTCATATACCAGTTGTTAAAACATAGTTGATGAAACATTCTGTTTGTTGTTTGGTAGCTTAGCTACTTCATCAAGCATTCTTCTTATTTTCCCTCATTACTGGAATTATGCCTTTCAGCTACGAAGACCAAAAACATTAATATATTATTTAGGCAACAAGAATATTAAAAGTGTGTGTGAATGAAATACTGACTAGGTTAAAAAGAAGATGGGAAATAAGACTTTTAATGTTGAACATTCTCATTCCCTCGGATCATCATACAGATCTTACACATGGTTTTAAGTGTACGTGTTCAAAACAAAGCATTAGGTCCATTCTTTTATATTAGTAGAAGCTGTATATGGTCTTTCCATACTTTTAAAAATCTGAATTATTCAGTCTTTTGAATGTAACAAAGAATAAAACTTTCTTGGAGAACACCCTTGATCTTCAGTTTGCATTACACACTAGTTTAACAATTACAATTTTTTAGTTGACTTCCTGACTGCAGGCACCCCCAAATAAAAAACAAAAACCACAAACAAACAAAATCAAAGAACACAATGCAGTCCCTACCCCAAAGCCATGAATGCTTACATTTCAAAGCATCTGGGAGTATTGTTCTATGATGAACTCCAAGAAGACCCTATGTCTGAACATATAGGTGCAGCACTTTCAAAATATTAATGTATTACTTGAATTGCGGGAATAAGAAAATTTAAGACATATTTCAAATGATTCAAAACAGCCCCTTCATCCTAAGCAATCTAGTAAAAGAGTGATTGAGTTTCAATTTTAAAAGTCAAAGCATTTATTTAAAACTGTGAAAGGGATAGTTTTACCTTTTCTGATTATTTCCATTTTTTTTTCCTAAAAGATAAATAGTAAATCAAGTGATTTCTGCCTCATTGAAATTTGCATTTTATGTTAGCTGTCTCTACTCAGAATAATAAACCGGTCTCAAAAGTGTCAAGCAATGACTTAAAAGAAATTCCTAAGCATTCAGGTTTTCAAAGCTTGGATTAGTAAAATGATTCAGAATTAGCCATCACTGCTCCTGCTAAAGGTAATGATAAACAAAAGTCCTACAATACTTAATGAGACAAAATTAGGTCAATGCTGAGAGCTTCTACTCTCATGAAGCAAGAAAGCAAGACACTACCAATATTTTTTGTCATAAATCCAAAGTAGATAAAAGGAACCTGGTACATTTTTCCTTGTATGTTGAGGCATAGAAAAACAAACAAGTTGGGACCACCTTTTTTACGAGTAGCATGGAATGATCATGGAATGACAGTGCTCCAAGGATCTAAGGAAAGCACAGATCCTTCAATCCTTTCAGATTTTGATGAAAGAAAAATATATATATGGCAAAGTGAAAAAATGTATGGGACACATAGATTTTAAGGATTTTTTTTTCTCTTAATCCTTGTGTGTAGTTATGATTAAATATGCAGATGGAGAACATAGTGCTAAAACATGATGAATGAAGATAAGCTTTAATTTGGGTTAGGAAATAAAGATTGTCTGTCTAGTATACAATGGATTTAACAGCTTATTAGATTGTTGTTGCACCCAGGAGGTTGTTCCTGACCTAAATAGCAGTATCCAACAAATAGATGCAGGAGTATGTATACATACGTGTGTGCATGTGTTAATGTGTAAATTATTTCCTTTTTCCTTTTAAATAATAATAGTATGTTCTCCATTGTCTCTAGCTGGCCAGCAATGTTATCTCTGAATTTCTCACAGACCCCATGGCAGAAGTGTGCCTGGAAAGCAGACTCAGAAAACAGAAATTTTGAAGTTTAACATCTGTTTTGAAAGCAGCACGAAGAAAGCTATGATAAAGATGGACAGACACATAGCAAATGGTGTTTCACTGGCAGAGAGGAAACTGTGGAGGAATAGAGAGAGGAAAGTCAGATAGGCAGAGAGTATCATGGGAGGCCCTTAAAAATAAGAAAAAGCAATCTGAATTTGAATTGCTATGAAATTGGGAGCCAGAGGATGGATTCAAGGAATGCAAATGATAACACTGAAGAGGAAGTAAATGAGATTAGTACTGAATCACTGTGGGTGATAAAGAAAGAAAAAAAAAAAAAAAAAAAAGAAAGGATGGAGAGGACCAAGGAAGTTTTGGTACTGTGCTATTTTTGATTGACAGGTAAGGATGGTGCTATCCCCATCACTGTAAGAAAAAAGAAGGGAAGTTGGAAGGGTAAAGGAGAAAATTAAATTCTGTATGGATGGACAAACTTCAGGAAAAGAGATGGTATGAAGGCTATGGGGGGAAAAAAGACTGAAAGGATTAGGATAAATTAGTTCTGGAAGTATAATTTTCAGATTACTACATAAGCTTGCAAATGTATTCAGGAATCAGATTTATTGTTATGTAGATAGATAGATTGCTTAAGTAAGTCTTCCCGTATTGCCCTATCTTCCTTGATTTGCTGGGGAATAGCAACAAATCTAAAATTTACCCCAGAAAAAATATCCTTTTTTCAAAGTGCACCTGGATATCCTAAGAAACAAAGCTCACAGAGGCATGCTGCCTACCATCCATCTTAAAAACTTAATCTAATTCCAACCATGTTTGATATGCCTGGTTACATCAGAAATATTAAACCTGAGATAATCAGCTGCTGAGTAGAAAAAAAGAGATCAAATTTATATCTCTGAAGAATGAACAATAATATGAGTTCTCACTTACCAGCTGGTCAACCAAACAGCATACATATTATTTTCAATAAAGTAGCTCAGTAGTAGCTTGAAAGCAGTCACAGAGTACACTTTTTTATTCATCCAGGAATTTGGAGCATGAGAAGGTCAAGGTACTGTGGAAGAGCACAGGGAGCAGAGTCAGGAAGCATAAGTAATTACTTTTGGGGGAAAAAAAGAAAAAATATAAAACATAAGCCCTTATGAAACACAGCATCATGAATTCCAACATTCACAAAACAACTTCTTCCATTAGAAGATACTCTCTTTGAGGTATGTATAAAGGAGAAAACAAAAATATCTGTTACATTCTTTATGAGACATTTTTCATTTTCTGGTGCTGACTGGAAGATATAGATCAACTGGACTATAGATCAACTACAAACACACCAGAGAGAGTTTATCTTACTCTGTATCTAGCACATTAGTATTGTGTACTTCTACTACTTAAAGTTTCATAGAGTTATAGAATGATTTGAAAGGGACCTTAAAGATCTTCTAGTTCCAAACCCCCTGGCATTAGTAGGGACACCTTCCACTAGACCAGGTTGTTCAAAGCCCTATCCAACCTGGCCTTTGAACACTTCCAGGAATGGGGCATCCATGACTTCCTAGCACAACCAGTTCCAGTGCCTCACCACTCTCATGGTGAAGAATTTCTTTCTTATATCTAATCTAAAACTTTCCTCTTTCAGTTTAAAGCCATTACCCCTTGTCCTATCACTATATGCCCTTGTAAAAGGTCCCTCTCAAGCTTTCTTGTAGATCCCCTTTAGGTAGTGGAAGACTGCTATAAAGTCTCCCCAGAGCCTTCTCTTCTCCAGGCTGAACAACTCCAACTCTCTCAGCATGTTTATAGGAGAGGTGTTCCAGGACTTTGATCATCTTTGTGACCCTCCACTGGACTTGCTCCAACATGTCTTTCTTATGCTAGGGGCCCC
The DNA here is from genome assembly GCF_964273445.1 of Streptopelia decaocto. Lineage (NCBI taxonomy): Eukaryota > Metazoa > Chordata > Aves > Columbiformes > Columbidae > Streptopelia > Streptopelia decaocto. The sequence goes on along the minus strand of NC_138663.1, from coordinate 130,613,135 downwards.
AGAGCTGCACACAGTACTCCAGGTGAGGTCTCATGCAAACAGAGCAGAGGGGGAGAATCACCACCTTCAACCTGCTGGTCATGCCCTTTGTCCTGAATGTTTAATGTACTATGTAAGACAGGATTCCTGTCTAGATATTTCATGCAAGTTTATCCTATAAATTTTGTCTCCCTCATGCTTAGTCAGAGGGCCTGTGAAGAAGGCAGATCCGGTCCCACCATCTTCATTCTACCCACACTACCTGGTTGCTCTTTTGTCACCTATTAAAGTAACCTGCTATCAGTTAAGTATAAATTAAGATCAATCTTAGAAGCTAAGAAAAGTCTTACTCTATGACCCCGGGGTGGTACTCCCAAAATACCCAAATGTACTTATGCAGCTCTCCTGTAAAAGATTTCTGTATAATTCAGTAACCTATCTGACTAGTTAAAACAAATTTTGACATACATTACTTTAAAATGTACAGAGGCCAAAACATCTTCATGTTCCTGTTCCAGGAAAAGAAACAGTAAAATCCATATGACTCTACCTAATTTAAGATTTTAAAAAATTATTTATAAAATAGTGTTTACAAACAATTGAATTTTAATTTACTTGCAACATTCATTGATCTTACATAGTAACAATGTGAACACTAAATATCTATATTATCAAACATCTAAATGCATAATCTTCAACACACACAGAATTCAGTGACTAGAAGCAAAATCCACTGCAAAGAATTAACAATCCGAAGATTAGGAAATGACTGAACATATAATTAATGACATTCTCATGATCCAGGTCGGGTATTTGGAGAAAGCAAAAAATTCTATAGTATTTTATAAAGCTGTAGATATTTACAGATCAATAAATGATGAGTGCACTTCTGCTCCAGCTAAGCAAATACTTGTTTCCATTTAGAAACAAAGATTAGTGCTGTGGAATGAACTTTGTTCCAGTCCAACAGCTGCACATTTACACTAAAACAAGCACTCTGCATCCTCACTGATTTTATTGAGACTTGGCAAAGTAAGTTTTGATTTATATTTAGACTTTAATGAAGTTAATTAAGTATTGTCATGTGTGCATTACTGTGGCAGGAAAGACGAAGACATTCCATCTGGTTCTCAAAATCTCCTCTCACACCATGCACCAATACAACACTCAACCTGCTATTTTAGAGATCTTCCTCGGTAGTTGGGAAAGTGTTTGTAGGTGAAAGAAGGATAAGGAAGATAAGGCTGGAACTCTTAGACCTTGTGTGTTACACATTTTTGGAGGTGTTATGGAGGGATAGTATTAACATTTACATCACTGCAGGGTTCAGGAATCAGACATATTCAAAGATTTTGTGACCTCTCTTGGAGATCCCAACCGTCATGGGAAATTTCTATGCTTATGTGCCCTGCATCAGTCTTGAAAACATAATTTACTTCCTAGTCTAGGTAGAAGAGTTGGTTTAACTCCTTTTTTCTTTTTCTTTTTTTTTTTTTTTTTTTTCCCATCTTCTAGGAATTTCCTTGTTCAGTATTTATATTACTCTTGTTTTACTCTGTTAACTGGGCTCTGCCGTAGAACAAACCTGTTTCCTCAGCACTTTATAATTTTGGTGTTCATTTCTTAAAGTAAATCCCAGTGGCTGAAGCCTGCAGTTTTCATCCTATGCTAACTCAAACTCTGAGGTCATTCTTAAATCCACCTATTTCTGAAAAATATTCCCTGTCATGAAGCCACAGCTGTGAAAAAATAATCCTGTATAGCTAGTTCATGCTATACACAAACCTGAGGGTTGGGATTTTGGAAAGATTTTAGTAGCTGCTAAATCACAGAAAACACAAAACAGTTTCCACACATTACAACTTTTTGTGTCTGACTTTTATGAGATGATAATGTGATGATGTCCAGTGATACGGTTTCGTAATTTCTCGCTGACACCTAGATTTACAAGGACGTGAGCTAAGTAAGATTTAGTTAGTGTTAGTTATAACTGATAACAATGATAATGTACTTGCTAACAACTCTAGGCAAGATATGGTGCTTTGCCATAAAAAAGTGGTGCCTTTATATATATTTAAAATTATTTAGAACTACCACCAAACTAGCACTTAGTGCTCCTTTCCCTTCTCTGCCACGCTGTTCTCTTCCTCCATGTGATACACCTGTCTCCTCCCTCTGGTGCCTTCCTGTTCTAACAAGAACACTAAGTAAACAAAGGTAAAGATTTTGATGCCCGATGATACCCAAATTCAGAGGCTCAGGGTCTGATGCAGTCAAGTCCTTGCTCCAGAAGAATGTCTCTGACAGAGCTTCATCTTGCCCAGATGGTATTCAGGATGGCAAAAGAAGAAATTCCCTTAGTCAAAAAACAGTTTAAGTGTTCTTAAATATTTGTTGTCAAACTGCTGTTAAATATTTCATTATCGTAGTAAAGCTGAAATGATGATATAGAAGTTTTAATGGATTCCTCATTTGGCACAATCTGGCCAGCAATTTACATTTATTTAAACCTTTGATGCATCACATACAAATGGCCATTAACATTCTTATCCAAAGTGCAGAATTTTGCCACTAACAAAATCAATATTTTCTGTCTGTTTTCAGACTGAGTTACAGTAATATATTCTAGTGTTATGGAGATGGAGGACTCTTTGAGTACTATAACCAGGCTAATGTATAAAGTGTTATACAAATACTAATTCACTGAATTAGTCTCCAGATATCTGGCATTTCAATTTCAAGATTCCACTTACAGTACATAAGGCATTACAGTTTAGACCCTTCTCACGTTGTTGGTACTTTGGATTTGTATCCTCCTCCTCATCTGCTGCATAAACTTAATGCAAGATTTCTCTGTTATGATCAACAGTCTAAACAGAGTCTTTTGGGTTATAGAATCTACAATATGTTTTTCATGAGAATTTAACTGCAAAGATTTATTTGACATTACAGAATGAGGCCAAGAGTAGAATTTGTCCTTTTGTCTAAGAACTTTTAAAAGCTGGAAATCTTTGTGATTTTAAACAAAGAGCAAAAACATTAACCAAGATCTTACCCATTTTATTTTTGTAAGGAACCTGGACTTTGAGTCTGAAGTGTCTGAAACTACAAAAGCTTCATGGAAATTAAAGTACTGTGAAAAAATATGACAGAGCTTTCTCATTATTATTTTTTTCTTTAAATTCTTTTTTTTTTTCTTCCTCCTTTCCCACATAAGTTGTATAATGATTAATACAGCTTTCTAAACATTTATCACCTTAAACTTCGCTTAAAAGGGGAACATAAGTAGTAGACTCCAAGGGTCAATTTCCACATTTGCTTATATCAGTCCACCTCAGATTAAGTCAGTGACTGTTCATAACCCATATGAACCTAAAAAGAGGTTAGACTCATAAAAGGAGGTTCAAAGAATGGATAGAATACATAAAGGATGGAGAACAGGATTTAGGAGATGATAAAAGAATTAATGTATTACAGAAATAAACCAATCAATATACTGATTGCTGATATCCTTCTAATAGGTCGTGACCAGGAGACTGATATATTCTTGAAGTTCATTTTCAGTTTGCTTCACTCCTACATGTGCCATTTTGTAGATATACTAAACAAGATAAAAAAATCTCTTCACAAGCAAAATCACATCTTACAGTAAAAGAAAAGTTTCACATACGTATAGTGGTACTCACAGCTCAGATAAAGAAAACTCGGAGACACATAAAGCTTTTTCTTACAGAAAAAAATATAGAGACAAAGAATTATTGATTTGGTGAAGTTGGATACAGCTCTAAGGAGAGCAAGTCCAGTAATAAAACAGTCACTGTTTTCTAAACTAAACCAGTAATAATCTAAATGGACATATCCATTAAGTGAGTAAAACTCTACTGGGAGATACAATTGCAAATGATGTTGTCATGCAACAACATTCCCCACCTTTTTTCACTCTTTTATAAAATCAAGAAACACTCAGAAGCTCCTACCCATTCCTTTTTAAATAACTGCATTATTATAATAATAACAAAATAAAACCATAGACTTAAATCTATCAGGAAATATACATAATTAATACTTTCTACATTGCATGAACAACTGGGCCTTTTTGGGAAGGGAATGGGAAATAGGGACATTATGATCGTTGTTTGTCACAAAGTTTTTTCATACATTTCTGGCCACTGCATTAATTCTGCTCCCAAAAGGCCGCCTATTACTTTTTAATTGCAGTTATGGACAAAGTTATGTTGACACTTTTTGTGGCCATTAATATTCAAAGGTTCCAAATTTACTTTGTCTATACATTTTCATGTTTTATGAAGACAAGATAACACACGAACTTCATGTTTGGCCATTCCATAAAGATGAGGGTTTAGATCTCAGATAGAAGCCTTGCTTTAGTCTTAGTTGACTACAATTCTATTGCTGCCTACGGGTTTTTGTAAAGAATTCCTATCTGCCACACTTTTAAAAGTGCATGAACTCCTGTTCTCTGAAGAATGGCACTGGGCAAATGAAAAGTTCCCACAGAGTAGCACCTGCATATTTTTTTAACATTCATGTTAAACACATTGTAGTGAAAACCACATCCATACTCCAAACAGCAACATCGGGGTAGACAAACACCCCATGACACCTATTGCTGTAGCCATTAACAAACAGTCTAGGGGGATGACTGTGAAAATAAAAAGCAATTGTAGCAAGGACTGATCTCTACACCAGTAGGTAGAAAAGACATAAAGGGTAAAATTAATTGTTTTAAGAATCACTGTAAAGTCCCCTTTGTTTTTTACCTAGGGCTCCCAATAACAACTAAGCACAGTGCTGGCCTATTCTGGATGAACTCCACTCTGTGAAACTGGGCCCTCACAGGGGACTGATTTGTTTCTATGAAATGACTAAATCTTTTCATGTAAAACACAAGCATTTTGATATTAGTAGCCAAATATATTTGTAAATACTTTTAGTAGTTAATTTGTTTGAAAAAAAAAAAATGCCAGTGATAAATAACCTATCTTAAGTCACTCATTTCAAAAGTAACCAAAATCACAGAAGCAAACACTTGTTTCTTTTTTTTTTATCTCATCCTTTCCTTTTTGTGTTCACTCAGGTAGTGACAGATACACATAGGGATGATTTCTAATTAAATTAAATTCAGCAACAAAAGGTGTGTAAAATGCATTTACTCCAAAACAATAAACAAGTACATGATTAATTGCTTGCAATATGCCTGCCTCTGATGTGTGAAAATAAAGATGATGCAGCAGCTGAGTACCTTTGAATCAATTCAGCATCCACTTGGTAGAAAAGCACATCATTTACTGCAGACTTATGTTCCATGAAAGAATTTCCAACATCTCTAGTGGAAATTCACCATAACAGAAAAAAATTGTATCCAGTTAATTCTTCCTCCTCTACCACCACAACTTAGAGTGATACCCAGATTAAAAAAACAGCCCCCCAAATGTCTATAAATCAAACTATGTGGTAGGAGAAAAGCTAGAAAATATAACTACATCCCTTTAGACACCCTGATAACAGAGAAAGATAATCAGCATTTACACATTTTTTGTCTTTTATCATAATTTGTCATGATTTCCTATGTATCCAGAAATTATATTTATACAAACTGTAAAGAAATAAAATATAGAAGAAGAGTCCCTTAGTAGTGGCATCTAATCTCATTCATAGTTATTATTTTTTGAATCCCTAAGTACTGTGCTATACTACACTGTAGTACAGTAACACTTATTAAATACACCAATACAGTGAATATACAATTATATACACAATGAAAACAAAGAGGAAGAGATGTGGTAAGAACAAAGACTATTCCTTCTGTGTATAGAATTCTATTACTCTGCTTGTAGTTTCAAATGCATAAGAGAGTTCACCCTACCTACTGTTTTTCAGTATCTATAATATATCTGGAGGAATCTCGGATTGCTACTGGTTTCCTTTGTTTCACTGGAGAAGCAGTTCCATTTCAGTAGTAAGTAATGATAATACAGATTATCTGAAGGCTTGTTTAGGGTTATTTCTATACAGTACTCATTTAAAATGCATTGCTGTCAAAGCAATAGTTTATGCTGGATTTCAGCAGGGATGCAAGTCAAAATCTACACTGGGTCAGTTTGAGGAAATAATTTTCTTCCCAAATAAATCTTACATCTAGAATGCCAGAAAGTTGAGATTTTGAGTTGTGACAAACTAAATGTGAAGAAATGTAACAGTTCAATTCACTATAAATTGAATAAACAAGGTTTTGTAGCAGTGCTAAAATATTTACACCCACATCTCCACACACATCTGCACTCTCTTGCTACATCTCACACTCAGACATTTTTAAATGAATGTAGAGAATAAAGAAGAAAGAGGAAATCAAGTCCCTAACATTTAATTTTGTTTTCTTCCAGTAGCTGTAGGCTATTAACAGTTTAACAGCAAAAAGATAAATCTGTAAATGTTCATATAATAGGATGGCACCTTCAAACCTGCCTAATGCCACATGATTCAGGAACTGCCTGTATTTGTAGTTTTTTATTGTGATTTCACAAATTCAGGGCAAACATTTATATAAATAGACCTAATATTTAAAAATCCAACACATTTTACTAGATATGGAAATACTTAAGAGATAAAGACTAACAAAAGTAACAATCCTTTTATTCCTAAGCAGAATATGCGAAGCTCAGTCAAACACAGGAGATAAATAACACTATGACTACAAGCAACTGGTGTTGCTAATATCTGCTTAGCTCCTTGGAGATTGGTTGCATTCATTTCCTATCAGATGACCACTCGAGTTTCACAGCCTGCTCTACAGCTCTTTTTACAATAGAGAGCATTCTGCCCAAGCCCTGGCAAGTTGTCATTGATTGTTTCAAATGTTCTGTATTCAGCTATTCACAGAATGATTCCCTGGCTTTTCAAACTGTAAGTTAGCCTAGTGTGTCAAATATGCTTCTGAAGATAAAGGCATTTGTAAATGTAAAGGCATCTGTGAACGTGAAAGGTGCTTAACTATGTATGCAGCCTTTACAAAGCACAGGCAGCAAGCGTGAGACTCTTCCCGGTGAGAGAGAAAATAATTCAGCAACATTTTTGCTCTTTCTGAATTCAGGTTTCAAAATAAAGATTTAGTAGACTCACACAAAATGAAGTTAGGAATTTTAACAACACATCGGCTCTAGCCTACCACTACTTCTCTATTTTCTGCACCACAGAAATGTCAGCTCTGTGTTTCCCAAGGAGCTATGATCCCTTTACAGTGTGCGAAGCACATAAATACAGGGGCTGGAAGGCCTCAGTGGGCAAACCTACTGGCATCAAAACAATAAACGCTCTGGCATATATTTACAGACACAAAACCTTGGCATGCATTTGCATACATTTACTCAGAAAAAAAGTAAAAGAACCGAAGGTCTGAGTGAAGACAAAAAGCAGTGAGACCCTGACATTTCGATACCTAACTACTCCCTAAACCCTCCCTCAAACCATGATTTTGTTATCTTCCCACTTCTTCCTCACATTTCCCAATCACCTTCCGACAACTCTGTTCCTTTTAGAAATGAAGAAAGAAAATGGAAGACTTTCAGGTCTTGTTGGGCTTGGAAATTCAGGGTTGAGATCAGCAATTTAAGATTGTCATCTTTTCCTAATCCTTACAAGCAGAAATGTATCAGTAACAGCCTGGCTATAGATGAATTCTGCTTTACACAAATAAAATGAACACAACCTGGCTACTTGTTGTTTGCTTGGTTTGGGGTCTTGGGGTGGTGGTTGTAGGGTTGTGATGGACCGTAAAAGAAGCATCATTAGGTTACTGAGCTCTTCACTTCAGACAAATGGTGTCTGTAAGAACTGCTGTCGTAATTTCCCTGAATAAAAACTCACACAGTGGACTCCTTTTAAGACTTGGATTGTGTTGATTCCTAAAGATCCACGAAGGTTTGTCCCAGTGGTACTGAGGCTCAGCTGTTGGTACCAGAGGATGGTCTGACCTTTTCCCACCCCTCAGCACCATTAGAACTTCACTCATGGGACAGTGTACTACACATGTCTTGCTTAAATGAGACTCTTAGCTTTGGAGCTTGATTCTGTAGAAAACCTAATATATTCTGCATTTTCATCTTTTCTGATCCATGCATAGACTAAAGAAAGGTCATATTTCATCTGTTATTCTCTAATCAACTTCTGAACAGACTAAGTGTTCAGACTTGCCAACCCTACTGATATGGGAAACTTGATTCCTTCTCCTGGTAATTTGCCACCCTGCCACTTTGAGCAAGTGATGTACCAGATATCCTGATTCTCAGGCTGCTGGGCATCAAGAGAAGTACCTCTGTCTTGAAATGCATGGACTTGCTCACATTTATACCCAGGGAGTTCAAAACATGACTCACTGAACAAATCACTTTTAGATCTGCATATGCCACACAGAAAAACTTTTGCATGACTGAAAGAAGGAAGAAAACTAAGGATATGGAGAAATGAGAATGTATGTATTCCTGCATGGATTTGAAAAATGGAAGGAATTTACCTTTTAAGAATTTTCTTTTCAATTTTTTTTTCTCTAAAAATTCTTTAAGACTTTTCTTCTTTAATTCGTCTAAAGCAAATCAATCTCTTTTCAATTATCATGAAACAGTATACATCCAAAGTTTTAAGGAAAATTAAATTAAATACTTTTTCTGATATTTCTAAATTTTATTTTTTAACATGTGTATGATGATAACTTTGTTACACAAGAAGCTGAAGCAGATTAGTTTGATTGTGATACTCCATCCACCAAGATGCCTTCCAAATATCTGCCATGTAAAACTGAGTTATGTATGCTTCTGCAAAAGAGTTGGGACTGATGACAGCCATACTAACTTGGGTAGTATATCTCTTACATCTGTTCCTTTCTCTCCTTCTTCTAAATTTGGCACAGCTGTAGAGATCTGCATTGACTCCCTTTTGAAAAATCTCCCAAAACTTCATTAAAGTCTGTTCTTCTGACAGTATCTATTGGACCTAAACAGGTCTGGACACATGAAAGAGCAAAATATCTGCAAGCATCAAGCAAACAAGTGGGGGAAGAATTCCTTTTTTGTTTTGATAAATATATGCAATAACAGCACTCCCCCCATTACTTTTGTTTTCTGAAAATCTTGTTCTCAGGCCAGTTGGTTTTAAGTACGAAAGTAGCTGAAGGACATTTTATCAACTGGAGAGAGAAAAAAAACCAACAACACACAACACCACCCACCCCCCTAAAAAAAAACAAAAACAAAACACCCACCACCGCCAACAACAAAACACGACCAACAACAAAACACAAAACAAAATGAAAAAACAACAACAAAACCCCCACAAAACAAAAAATACTCACAAAATGACAAGCTGGGCAGCTATCTGACTCAATATTTCAATCGCTCCAAGACCTATTTCGTAAATACCTACAGAATAATGAATCTTGGAAGGTCAAAGAGTTTTCACTTATGGGGAGCCAGAGTGGTCTCTACACAGAAATGATTGCAGACCTGGGGTCCAGCCTTACCGTAAGTCTGAACAGCTGGGTTTCTGGCACACCATGTTCCTCATGGCAGCCAGATTCTCCTGTCAATTACTGCAACGCACATCAGAATGGCAGGTGCTGCTTCCTCCCCGTTATTTGAAGGAGATTACAGATTGCCCTACACCAAGAACTGGCAACCAATCAAAGGTGGGTGGTGTGCCAGCTTGTGTATTTCTTTCCCAAATCAGAGTTTCAGCATACTGGCAGAGATACAAAACATTCAACCTCTCAAAGAGGGAACTTGCTAGTATTAGTTGATTTTTAACCCAACATGAGCTCAGATACATTCCTTTCCTGGAGGGGCATGATTAAACCATAGTAATGGCTTAGTGACCTTTCTCTTGGTTCAAGCAATGGCTCCTGACTCTCAAAGGCTTGGGAGCAAATGCCTATGATTAAAGTGATCTAGCCATACTTTTGTGCTCCCTGTGCCATGTTCCAATTCAATTGGACCTCCAACATCAATTCTCCACTCCTATCCATTCTCCAATGCACAGCAGTCTACAGTAAAAACATAACACTTCTGTTAGCCTCCTTGGAGACAAAACAGTCCAAGAAGTCCTTGTTCTTGAAAATATGGGACTTCCATATATCTGGATGTCAGTATGCATGTAGCCAGGATCAGTCACAAGGTAGAAGTCACTGCAGTTATCTCTCTCAAGAAAACATAACTTTCTGCTGCCTCTGCAAACCTTGCCATATACCTTTCAAACTCTGTTCACACCTTCAGCGCCCTTGCTCTCAGCTGTTTGTCCCCATTCTAAGTTCAGCAGTCTAAAAGTTCAGCATTTACTGTAGGTATTCATTTATACTCCCACGGTGGGGACAGTCAGGCACCTACACAGGGAAACTTTTTCTGCTTTTTTAGTCACCTACCACAGGAGAGAATGGAAAACACATTTCTTCATAAAGAGAGCCTAGAATAAATGCCTAAAATAGAAAAGGTAAATCCAAGTTACTCTATTTAGAACTTTTTTTTTCCCCAAAGAGTTAAACTTAAAAAAAATTGGTTCATCTTACTTTAGGACTAATGAAGGTAAAATGAGTGCACTGTGGGAGGCCTCCTAGTGAAGAAGGAGCACAAATATGCCCAAAGCAACTCTAAGTTTAAATAAAACATAGTGTTAGCATGTTAGCTATTTTTCTTGGTAACTTGTGAAGTTGTGTGGTGTACTGTAATTCAGAAAATTCCACAGTGATCTTTCACAGTTTTATGAGTCTCTCTGAATCTTATAAGTGATGCATGAAACAGCAGATCATCTGGAGATTAGAAAAAAGAGTAAAACAGGGAAGGTATCAAAAAACAAGCAATTCATATTCAAGCTTGGTGGTGCCTCTTATGGGGAAAAAAATTAAAAAAAAAAAAAAATTGTGGTGGTGGGTGTGGTGAATGGACGTATAAGGTGTTTATAAGTATGTACACTCATAACATGTGTCAGTGCACCCAAAATAAAAAGTCTCACAAAGTAGAAGAACAAGTTGTAGAATTTCTGCATACTCCAAGAAAAGACAGAAACCTTATTAAATGGGAAATCATTAACCTGAAAGATCAAGAAACAGCACAAACACAAAACACTCCATAGAGAGAATTTGAGGCGACTAATTGTCAATGTGTGCAAATGATGTGGCACAATGGATTTTGCCTACAACAAGGAGTGTTGTTATACCCACACCTACTTTCTAACTTCACTAGAAAAATCACTTCATTTCAGCAGCATGCGACTGGGTTATTCAGGGAACACAATTACTTGCTGAGCCAAATGGGTAATGCCAATGAGACTCCAGTTTATTTTGACATACCACCCAATTACACCATTGAAGAAATAGGCACCAAATTTGTCATCATAAAAAACTTTGGGGAATGAAAAAAATGCACATTACGGTCATGTTGGCAGTGTTAGCAGATGGTATGAAATTGCCACCATATGTGATTCTGAAGCGTAAAACAATGCTGAAGGAACAGCTGCCTACTGGAATAATTGTTAGGTGTCAAAACCAGGATGGATGCCTAAAGACTTAATGAAGGATTGGCTGAACGTTGTTTGGAATTGGTGACCAGGTGTGCTATTATCAAAAAGGAGGAATGTTTGCCCTAGATGCATTCAAAGGACACCTACCACTAGCAAAAAATATTATCAGAGAAGTTAATACTGTTCTCTGGTCATAGCCAAAGGAGGGCATGCACAGCTGCAGGTGGCTCGATATATTAGTGAACAAGCCCCGAGTAGACCATTTGACATCTGTATATTCTGGCTATAGAGAAGTGATCATGCTATACATCCTACAGAAAAAATAATGGAGCCAGGCACAACAATGGATTTAGACAGCATGATACCAGATAAATCCAGGAGTTGCAGTTCAAAGTTTTAATAAACTCTGTATTTCATATTCCATGGGTGGAACCAAAGACAATTTGTTCTAGTTCAAAGAAGTTGAGAGCAGGGAAGATACTGAAAAAGACCAAGGAAGTGTATATGAGCAGGAGAGGGACAGTGATAGAAATGAAGAGGGATTAAATATGTAATAAAAGTTTTTTATTTGTAACCTTCTATTATGGGTGGGATGGAGAGGTTATCTCATACTCAGAGTCATCATCTTTCCTGATTAATACAGTAGATGACTCCAATGTTCCATCTCTCCAACTGCAACTGCACAAGGAGGAGGTCAGAGCTGCCTTGCAGAATCACGGTGTATCATGAACTAGGACCAGCAACATGTCTGGGAAATGTAATTGGACGATAGTGTATATTCTCTACTAGTTCAAATTTTCCATGAACTGGTGAAATTCATTTGAAAAGAACTGCATTACTTCTGTCTTACAGATTTAAGACAATAGCATAAATCACTCAAGAGGTAATTAACCTACAGCTCATACAGCACCTCACATTTTCACAACATAGCCTCACCTCCTTTTCTTGTTCCTAAAAACAACAACAACAAGAACCAAACCAATTCCAGTCATATAAAGTACCCAGGGAAAGATACAAATTCCATCATAAAATATTTTTATACATTTGTCATGTGTCCTCTGGGATTTTGGCATATCACCCTTGTCCATTTTTTTTCTCCCTAGATGCAGGATTACACTAGTGACTAGATAACTTTGCAATGTCTTGGGTTTAAAATTAATAAGTAGATGCAGCATAAGAATATAATTTAGTGCTACTTCTGTATAAATATATCTAGGTAGGTGGTTATAAATGCACAAGAGACCTTACAAAACTTCAAAGTCTACTCACACTACTGAGTTGCTTTTTACTATTGCAAGATTCAGAGCCATATCAGTTTAAACATTCTGCTATGATAGTAGTCATTTCTGCATTAAAAAGCTTCAGCATGAAGAACTGCGTAACAAGAGTATAATCAAGTCTGTATAAAGAGATCCACTGCTCCCTGCCATGCATAATGTAGTCTACATTTTGTTAATGACAGTTTCTCCCAGAAGCATCCAAATTTAAACACAATTGTACTGGAAATTTTGAGACCTGAGGAGACTGACACAGTTCTTGCCCATTTCTGTTGAAGTAGCACTGGGAGCTGGTTTATTACTGCTGCTTATAAAGCATGTTCTTAGGAGTGTGGTTTAAAAGACTCTGGAGCTGGAAGAGTTTTAAATAGATGAGTGCCTTTCCTGTTTCCTAGTACCTATACTAATTTAGGACTAAATCTTTCTTGAATTTTTGTATTTCACCCTCAGCCACATCCTCCATCCTCCTTCAGCAGCACTGAGACTTCTCTTGGTAATGACAGGAGCAGAGTCAGTGTCCAGACAGCCATCTGAATAGAGGAATATGAAGTTACCTTAAACTCACCTTTATTCAGTCATGCTTTTGGTGTAGTTCTTGTTCCTTGACATCACATCCCAAACTTGATCTGCATTATTTTAAAAGTAGTTTTTATATTTAAAATTAAGTGGAACAATCTTTTAGTCTGTGCTAAATAATTTTAGCTTTTGCAAAATCTTGAAATATACAAAGTTGTTATATTGAAATTAATTTAAATCTATCCTCAATATGTCTGATATTTATTACTTTTTATGATATACGTCTGTGAAGAAATGGTACCTTGGCTTCTTAAATATTACAAAGTCAAGATGTTTAAATTTACAGTTCCCACAGAGGCTTTAATTCTATTCCCCTACATGTATACTTCTTAACAAGACCTTTCACTACATGATCAAATGCAGTACTTACAAGGAAAACAGACCGCTAGCTACTGTATGTGTTAGATTTATTGAGAATGGGCTGGGAATAAGTTTTGCTTAGAAGGTGGTATGTGCCAGTTGTTTAAACAGAGAAAGAAACACTCAATTTCTTGCTTCCTGAGAAATGATCTCCTATTTAGGATCAATTTTCTATTAAAATAAACAATTTACTGAAATCAAACTTCAGACAAGACAAACAGGTTCTTGGCTTGCCTTCTATATCTGTGGAATATATGGAGGATATAAAATTACCTCTTCAAAACAAGAGGTGCTTCAGCACACTAGCAAGTGAAAAAGCACAGCTACCCAGCATCTGAAAGTTCCTTTTACATACATTATTAGCCCTAGCCCTAACTCTGTAGCTTTCTCGGCCAAAAAGAGCTAAATACTCTGTTCATCATAAAATGAGATTAAATTTACCTCTGACAGAACTGATATGAAAGATATCAAATAGAAAGCATTTTTGAGAGCAATGTGACAACACCATGAAAGTCATGCATGTGTCCCACAAAAGAATGGAAGTAGTAACTACTGATAGCAAGTTATGAAAAGTATTTCTAACTGATTTCTTCATGCTTTTATGTGCAGCCATTATTCAGGGGTCAAAGCTTCACTTTTCTTGAATAGAAATACTTTTAAGTGAGAAAAAACATTCACTCCCCAAAAAATTTATTTACCACTAGACCTCCACCTCCTTATAGCGGTTTATGCAAAATGAAATGTAGGTTTCAGTCTGGTTTCCAGTCTACATAAAATCCATTACAACTGACCTTCACTGTCCCAGTTAAATAGCCAAGAAGTGAATTAACATCAAGACAAAGGATGGCTTTGAGTATTAAGCTAGTAACAGATTTATTGCAGAAGTAGTATTTGGTAGATCAGAATAACAGAGGCTTCAGCTCTGTATCACAGTAGACCCCTGCAACTTAAGGAGATTCTTAACAGACTTAGCAATGAATGAATACTTATCCTTGGAGAAAATACAACAGTCAACATCTCAGTGTTCTTTCAGAAAGAAATCATTGATGCCAATTAAAAACATGAATCAGAAGGTATACATCTTTGTTGTTTCAAAACTAAACATCAAAATATTTCATCTGAGAATGATGAAACAAAATGTTCTACTTCCTAGGGAAAAATAAATAAAAATATTTCAGCTTGAACAGATTCAGGACAAATTATTTTCCTTAACCTATCTTTAGCAATTATTTATCCCCAAATCCTGTGTAATTTTAGCCATAAGCATCACAGACACTGTTAGTCACTCCACCTAGGCTGGTGAAGAGTATCAAAAAGAAAAGTTGAAGACACATGAGTTTGCTCAGACACCGTTTATTCCAAACCACATGCCAGCCACAAAGCCAGGGTAAAATGGTGCAAATGGAGGCTGCCATTCTGCCACTACAGGAAGCTAAACCTTCAGGTTTCACAATTTCCCCCATAACCCAAGTGGTCCCTGAATGTACCAGTCTAGTCTCTGAGCTACTGTTCTGGTGCAGGAACAATCTCCGTGAGTTGTGAAATAGAAATCGTGGCCATGTGGAGGTGAAGCCTGTGTTGGAGGGAACAGTGCTGTAGACCAGATTTCCAGGAGTAGTTACGTGTGAAAGGAAAGCAGTGAAAATAAATGCTTTATGATCCCAAATTGTGATTGTGCTGTAGACAAGAAGCCTTGTGTGATATAATAGGTAAAAAGACTGTATTTGTGGAGATACTGGAGCAGCACTGGGAAGGCAGCAGACCCCAACTGGGGTAAGTGGCTATAGCCTGTGGGGATGAGGGGTGCAGCAGTTCAAGGTTCCATGAGCAAGGGATTTTACTTGGAGAAGGGAGAGGAAGGGACTGAAGCATACCACCTCCTCTGTGTGCCAGGCCTGGTGCAGACCAGGAGACTACTATCAACAGCAGCAGCCACGCCAACTGAGTTTGGAAAGCCTTGTTGAAATGGGACAGTAGCTTGAGTTAGCTTGAGTGTTATGCATGGCTCTGAGCTCTGGAAGTCAGTTCTGTATTTGCTGCAACACAGCTTGGACTTCATGACCTTGAGATCAAGCTGTAAGGCTCCTAGACATATCAGAAGAAATATATTACTCCTCAGTATTGCAGATGTTGTTTCTCTGTCAGTTGTCACTGAGCTATTGCCTCAGAAAAGAACACTGAAGTGTCAGCACTGTCTGCAAGCCTCAGTGAAAACATCAGTCATTCTAATTAAAGAGCATCCAGAAATAGTTTTCCCTTATATACTGTTCACCATCAAAGAATACATTGGGAAAAGGCCACAGCCTGTTGTTGGGATGATGTTGTTAGAAAACGGAAACCTGGCAGATATTGGCATCTTTCTCTTTTTGTAGAAGTTATTGTTCCAAATGTATCCAAATATTAAATATTTATCAATATAGCTAAAGAAGAAACAAGAATCTCTGGACAGTATCAACAAGACAACATGGAACTAAGAGCCCAGTTAAAAGAAAGCTACTCTTAAAGAGAAGATCCTGCTGAGAATTTCTCTCAGAGGACATATTGCCAAGACATCCATAGTAGAAAGAGCCAGTATTCAGGATACAGCTAAAATCTGACCTCTCTATGTCTTGCTCTCCATCCCCAGATTTTGAATACCTGGTGATAGTGACACTTGGGTTTTGTCTCTTCCTCACTTACACTACTGGAGCAAATGCATGCTTAGTGTTTCCCACAATCTGCTGTGCATGTGGTATCTAATAAAAGCATGATGAATACCTGGGGATGACAGCATTGAAATAACATTTATAAGAAAAGGAAAATCACCATCTCTAGCGACAAGATGATCTAATAATAACAATGACCATAAATGGCTAACAGTCCAAGTGAGAGGAACAGGATTTTGGGGAAAGCACACAAATAATATTATCCCATTTGACTAAAATCTCCTAGTGTCAAAATAAAAGGTAATACTCTTGTTGTTATAGCAAATGTAAATCCAACTCAACAACCTAAATGGCTCTCAAACACCAAAATCAGTTGCACTTACAAATGGGATAATTGTATGCTGTTAGCTTTTCTTGATTCACTTGTTCGAAGAATGATTTATCTAAAATGTTCGCACCAGCCATCTACCTTCTCTTCTTTCTCTGCATTTTTCCTAGACTAGATAAATTATATGATGTAGAACACACACACACACACACACACACACACACACACACACACGAAGACATGAAAGAAGGCGAAAGGCCTTGTTATCCAGAAGTACACAAGCAAATTACCAGTGACAGGTTTAAGCCTGGCAGAGTAAGTCATTGCTTACATCCATCCATAAATCATTTATTACTTTATTCGGAGTGAAGAGGAAGGATGGTAAAGAGAGAGAGAAACAGATGAAAAGACAAAGTAATATTTTAAGTTTTCCTAACCTCCTAGTTCACTTTTCAGCCTTAATTAGCAGTTGTACTTCTGGATCATAAAATCAAATAGTTTTGATACTCATTTCAAAAATTTTTGCCTGCTTACACAGAACTTCAATGAGCATTATATAGGTACCTCTATATGTCAGTTATTTTCATAGCTAATAATTTTTTATGTTAATTCTGTTTAACAGTTCAGGTTCACAAATTAATTGTAACCTGCTATTAGAGAATAAAACAGCAATGTCTGTAACAGCTAATGATGCTCAATGATTTCCTCATTATCCTTTGTTCTTAAATCATACAGAATCCAGGACTAAATTCTCCCAGTAGGACTCCACCAACATTTTCCTGGTTGTATTTGCTTTTCCTTTTTTTTGCTAGATATTTTCAGGTAGGCAATAGTATTCATCCTACCTTTTAAGCTAAAAACAGAGCAAAAGGTAAAAAATAACTTCTTCGGTATCTGTTCTTTGAATTACTTGAAGCTCCATAGGCTTTTGCTCCTCAAACCTTGATTTTATACATAAAAAGCCTCCCTTGGGCTTCTCTTTACCATTTAAATAATCTAAAATGTTAGCCTTCAGAGAAGAGAAACCAAGCAGGACTACTACTGCAACTTACCATCACTACCCAGTAAAGAGGGAGAATGACTTTGAATGTCATCACCACTTTTTATAGGATGATCATGCTTTCCAATTACATTCCCTGTTTCTACTAATAAGGGAGTTAACCCTACTGGATAATACTGTATTGTTTCCATTGATTACAATGGAATTTGGATCCAGCTGACTGAGAAAAAAAAATAATGTGCTTAGGCTAGCATGATGAATTAGTACGTTTTAGAATATTCAATGAAGAAAAAAAAATCCCCGAATACCGCACTGTAACTTTTGCAACCCCACAGAACAGGGAAGCAGGGGAACCAAAGGAAGAGACTGAAAGCAAGAATGAGAGGAGAACAGTAACAGTGTGAGAGAGAAGATAAACAAGGGAACAGAAGAATTTAAACTGCACTGTTTGGAAGGGACATGGTAGGAAGGTGAATTTGTCTCATTTTTTCGAATAGTTGCCAACTGATGCACTTGGTGAGACAGTGAGGACATTTCTTATTAAAACATAACAAGGAACGTTATAATTGAAAAGTAAATTGTAATAACACCACTTCCTGAACTTATGTAGTCAATGAAGATGATGTTGACAAAGAACTAAATAATTAAAAACCAGCCAAATTTTCTTAACATATATACATGTATATATGCACTGGCAAAGGTTAAAACAAGTTTAACCCAAGTGAATTGTGTATATGAAATACATTTTTTCTGGTAATACTAAACTGTCAGTAATATTTAGAAAACAGTAAGGTTAACCAGAGATGTAAAATAAAGATTAAAACAATTTTGACCTTACTACTTTAGAAAATACAGCATTTTGGAGCTGTATTTTGCAGCTTTGCACTTTCACCAGAATCTTATGACCCATGCAACAGTGAGCTTCCCCTGTGTTTAATATGTATCAGAAACACAGCAAAGTTAAGAAACTATAACAAGTACTAAGTGAAATTACCTTGTCATACAAAACAGTAGATAAAACTCTTGTGTCTCAAAATGCCTATGGAACTTGAAACAGTCACAGTTTTCTCTTTCTGTAAATCGAATGGAACTGAGTCTGCTCCTGTCTTACTGATAATAGTTAAATGAGGATTTTGCCATCGGGATGAGGAAGAAAAAGGATACTAATTTTAAATAAGTATAACAATACTACTACTAAAATACTCCACTCCTGTTGAGGACGTTGTGGCATCTATAATGAGGTGCAAAAAGTCATGAGATCTCCCATTAATAAGTTGGCCCCCAACTGGATCCATTTGGAAATTTTAGGAATTTCTAGTGCTTGGCAAGGGGACTGGAAGAAAATAAGTTTTCCATTGCAGTGCAAGTGGGTCACCTGACTTGTAACCTTGATCACCCTATTGCTGATTTGTATGCCTAATGGTCATCTCTCTCCAACATCAGGTCTGAAAGAACATTGCAAGCTTCCAATTAATTAGATAGAGGATGAAGACTGGGTTGACTTGTTGCTGAAGTAGCTCCTTTTGAAGGTTATCACCTGGATTTCTAAGGCTTTGACCTATAACCACTATTTGCCTTTACTGCTTACAAAAGATGCTTTTGCACTTGCAAAATAATTCCTCTAAACCACTGCTATCCAGTCCTACATGTCACACAGGAGTACAGAGTACAGAAATAATCTTGTGGTGTCCAAACTTGACAGATATCTGCTGAATATTACAGCAGGTCTGTCTATTCAAACTATTGTCAGGTCACAGGTAGGTATATTTTTAAAGTTTCTTCTTTTTATGTAAGGTCATATTTTTGGTGACATAAGGAAACTGACATTTTTTTTACAAAATTAAGTTCATATAACACAACACTATAAGGTAGCCTAGCCACAGATATAAACTGGTCTGCCTATATATAGACAATACACCTAAAAACATTCAAGTTCAGTGTATTGACCAGTGTTCCAGCTGTTCTAGGCCAGGAGACAGGTAGGATTTCACTCTCCTTACTTCAGCATTGCTTCTTGACTGGTGTGATCAAGAGTGTGATGGCTATTGTGACTCTCAGCCAAAGGTATCTAACTTTCCTTATTCACTGTTTATGCATATGAGCTGCCTAGTCTGACTTGGTAAATTTGTACGTCTGGGTCCTTGCATTGCTATGTTTAGTCTAACAATGCCCAAGTTTCTTGTTAATCTGGGTGTAAACAATTTATTTCCCAATACATAAATTAGAATACATTTAGAAGCCATCCACCTTGAATAATGATTTAGCTAAGTAGAAGAAAATATCACTCTGTAATTGAGTTGCTGAGGTGCATGAAGGTCCCTCTACATGGGCAGAGAATAATGGAACTGGATCCAAAAGAAGTAGAGTGAAGACTTCTACTCATGTACAGCACTACCAATGCATCAGAAATTAAATACTAGAAATCCTTGTAATCATTTGTAAAAGGACTCTCTGCAGTAGTAAGTATATTTCCCAAAAATGTTACCTGCTAATGTGGCATTTCAAGCACATTAGTCTGAAGTGCTGGACCTTAAACCAAACCCAGTACATCTAGACCCCACCATACCTCCAGATGTCTAATGATGGATGCCCCAGGAAGAATACGACAAAACATAAGGGAAAAACACAGTAAAATGTAGACAAGCATGTAATAGCATTTCCACAGAATAATTCTTCAGCCTCTAATGATCCATGAGCCTGATACTAGAAGACCAGTTGGTCAAATTGCTTTAACAACCAAATTAGCAAAACCTACAGTTGAGAATAGTTCTAGCAAAGAGAGAGATATCAGTAAAGAGTCTTGCTTCCTCCTAGTGTTTTGAAGAGGTACCTTGGGGTCACTGTGGATACTTCTCTGACACCACCACCTCATCATCCACCTGTTGTCAGGCAGGATGTTAGGAATTACTAGGAACAGACAAAACCAGATGAAACTGTAATGTTTTATAAACACAGTGTGCACGCACCATTTTGAGTATCATACACTAGTCTAGTGAGCCTATCTCTGAAAGAATATGGTAAAATAAAATAAATAGATAATTAAACAAGTATATCTCTAAAAAGATTATCAAAGGTGCTTAATGGCTTCTTAATAATGACAATAAATATAAGCTCTTAAAGGAGACAACGACAGAAATAAAGCAGAGTTAAAATAGAGACAATTTGCATACCAAAGAATGATCACTCTATTCTTCTATAGTTTCTTATATTCATGTGTAACTTACCTTCATTCCTAAGCATCCAGGATTGATCACTGTCAGGAAGAAAATACAATGTTAGATGAGTTTTATGTATAAATTAAATATGGGGAAAAATAAGAAAAAAAAAAAAAGAGAAAAGAAAAAAGAGGAAAAAGAGAGGAGAGAAAAAAGAGAAAAGAGAAAAAAGAAAAAATAAGAAAGAAAAAAAGATAAAAGAAATAAGAAGAAAGAAAAAATAAAAAGGAAAAAATAAAAAAGAAAAGAGAGAAAAAGAAGAATAAAGAAAAAAGCAAAAAGCAAAAAAAAAAGAAAAAAGATAAAAAGAAAAACTGTAAGTCTGTTTTTTTTTTCAAAGTAATTTATAAGGTAGTCAGAAATTTCACAGCGAATTGTGCCCATCATTCTTGTAAACCAGGTGTGACAATGCTGATATGGTTGTGGGTTTTTTTTCCCTAATATTTGCTCAATTCACATGGCAACTTTGTGAAATGAAAAGTAATCTGAGATTTCCTGTTGAAGTCCAACCTTCCCTGTCCAATCTTGAAAAATCTGTAACACATTTCAATCAGTCTGAAGCCCAGGACTGTGGACACCTTTAATCAAGGAAGTAGAGAATTCCTGGAGAAATGGTCTTTTGGTCCATTTTATCATAAAGGTGAAATGCAGGCAAAAAAGCACTCTGTAACATTTTGTCTTTAGCAGCTCTTGTAGAACTTTGATCTTGTGAGTGATTTACATTACAAGGGAATTCAATCAAAGGAAGTTTAATGGTTGGTTATATGAGCAATGGTGTTGTGGTGGAAAGGCGGTTGGGTAGATGCTATTTGGTATGGCACTATGAGGTGTGAAATGGTCCAGAATATTTGTCTTGCTTAAAATCACAAAAGTAAAGGCATTAAACTGGAACACCTGTCCTGTGAGAGGCTGAGAGAGTTGAGGTTGTTCAACTTGGAAAAGTCTCCAGGGAGACTTTATTGTAGCCTTTCAATAGACAGAGGAGGTTTATTAGAAAAACAGAGGGAGTTTTGTTTGGTTGGTTGGTTGGTTGGTTTTTTACCAAGGCCATTAGTGACAAGGCGAAGGGCTATAATTTTAAAATGAAGGAGGTTAGGTATAGATTGGATGTAAGGAAGAATATTTTTTTTTACAGTAAGGGCGATAAGATCCTGGAGCAGGTGGCCCAGAGAAGCTGGGCATGCCCCATCCCTGGAAGCGTTTAAGGCCAGATTGGACAGGGCTTTGAGCAACTTCCTCTAGTGAAAGATGTTCCTGTCCATGGCAGGAGGTTGGACTAGATGATCCCTCCAACTCAAACCATTCTATGGTTCTGTGATTCTAAATTAATATAAGCATATACAAACATTTAGTAGCTCAAAGTTGCCTGGGCATCTGTACAAAAATGTCACAAAATAAAAAAAAATTCTGTAAGACAATAATTACTTTCACTTGAGCTTACATACTAGGAGACCTTGTTTCCTAAGCAGTGTGCGTGGGGGGACATCTAATGACTCCTTGTTTCAAAATAACTACTCAGCAAAATACCAGCTTTGTGGAGCTTTATGAATCAGGATGGGAATGTAGAAGCTTTTAATTTAAACGTTGTTTCTTTTTTGATTACAGAGAAACAATGGTGAAATTAAAAAAAATAATGTTGTGGGTTTGTGGTTTTTTTTCCTATCTGGTAACAAACAAGGGGGAAAAAAAATTAACATCTTTGTTTTCAATGTTATCTAGTGTGAAGTAAAATGGAAATTGAACAGATGCCTTCATTCTACTGTAGGTTCTTTTTCGAACAGCTATCTGAAGAAGGAACATAACAATCCAGCTTTCTGAAAGAGAAAAAAAGCAGGTTTACTTGAGAGAATGGTCACTGTAAACTTCATCACTACTTGTGATTACATCACTATGTATTTGTGAATATACATCACTGCTTGTGATACTTGCTTTAAAATTCTGCATTACAAACAATACACAAGTAGCATAAAGCAATTACCTCTTAGGATTTTCAACGAAATTTCACAAAATCCCACAGTAAATCCATTTTGTCCAAAGAAACAAAGTGAGGTTGTCAAAAGATATTATCATGATACTTCAGAGAGAGAGTGGTATATGATTCTTCTCAATAACAATTTTAATTACATGTATAATGAGACACTTCAGGCAGACTACCATCACAGGCTCAGGGAACAGCAAGAGATGGACTTAAGAGGCTAATGGTAGCTGTGCGAGGCCTCAGATTGCTGTTCAGACTTCAGATGTTTGAAACCAAGAAACTAGGCTTTCAGTAGCTTCATTTTAGCCAAACGGCCAATGCTTAGGTTATAAAATGAGATTTAGGCTCCCAGGCCCACCTGGTTTTAGGCTCTTAACACATACATTTCCATTCCTCACTCCTGTGCAGTCAGTGAAGAAAACTCCAGAAGGTAATTCAGTACTTGAGTGGTTGAGTGTGCCTGTTTCTCTCTCCATTCAACACAGAATTAACAGTAGATAAGTACAAATTATCAGAAAAACTCACTGGTCTCAGTCTCTCATGACTGTGGACAGCTTTGCAATGGGATATCTGTTTTAAAGACTCTACAGAGCATCTGCACCACCATCACCAATTCAGAATGAATAACTACCTTGATGTGTGCTTTCAAATTTTAATAAAGGTCACAAGTCCACAACTATAATTTGACACAGAAGGGCAGCAAAAGTCAACCGCACTGCCAGAGAACATGGTCCCTTCACTAATTGGGCATTTTTTACATAAAATTTCCAGAAGACCTGTTACCTTGCCTTGCCTCAATCCCCACCAACCTGACCCAAGAGGAAAAGCCACACTCCTGAACTACGCAACTTTGCTCAGGTAATGTGAATTTGACTTGTGTTCTAGATGTGTCATAGCATTTGCAGAGAGATCAGTCTTTTTTAAAAAAATAAAAAAAATTGCAATACAGTAAAGTGCTTTTTGGAATAAAGTAGCTGCCAGAATACTGTCTCATAAAGTTTTCTAGTAGTTATCTAAAGATAACAGAAAATTCACCTGTCGCAATCTACTCCCTCTATGCCACTCCAACAGCAGGAAGACCTGGATGCTTAACAGAAATGTTTCTGGCATGGAAAGCCCAGCACCAGCTGACAGAAATGCCATACACAGATATAATACCAACACACAAGCTTTGCCAAGGGACAAACAGGGCCTAATCAGAGCACACCACTCTCCAATTATTCTTGGCTGTGGAGCGTCCCTCTGGTTCCACCACAGTTAAGCACAATTTAGAGACGTGATTGAGCTGTTCTAACTTTTACAGGAACCTTTGTCCAGGGACTACCAGAGATAAAAAATGTGTCTTAAAGCCATCCCTCTCATACGTACCTCTTACTGGAAAATGGACAATGTAGGGGAAATGTAAAAATCACTTATTTGAAACCCAGCCAGGTCCAGGAATTGGTGAGTGAAATGATTTTGGTTTTGAGAAATTTCTGGACCTTCTGAGGACACACAATGAGAATGGATTAGTTAAAAGTTCAAAGGTTCAAAAAACACCTGTGCAGAAACCATGAGATGAGCCACATACTGGAATTTAATCAATCCATCTTTAATTATAAAACTGCAATTATTTATTTTAAAATAATGTTTTCACTCACATATCACCATACATAGGAATTTACATGTTTAACTCTTCCTATTATTCTGGACTTATACATGCAAATTCCCACATCACAGTGATAGTGTTCCCCATAAATTCAAATAGATTCTTATGCTCAGATGATGTATCAGGGCAAGCATTTCAAACTGTACCAGACAAATGTAAAAACTGGCAGAGATTAACGAATTGTAAGCTTCAAACTAGCAGTGCACCTTTGAATAAAATGCATTTGCAGTTTTCTCTACAAAGATGGGTTAATTTATTAAACACATGTATGAATTGATACCTTTCCTGAAAAAAAAAAAAAAAATTGCCTTTTCTATCTGGCAGAACCTTTCCTTTTTAATCAGTTCTCCCCCAGTCATATTGAATTAAGGTTGGAAAGCAAACCATTCTTTAATTAGGGTGTTATACCTACTGTCACAGCATGCTAGTCCATGAATGTACTTTGTCTTGGTTAGACTTGCTGAATAAATAATTCAAATTCTTTTTTAATTTTATAGAAGCAGATGATTACTTTAGAGTAACATAATACTTTGTTTCTCTGAAGCTTGCTACCAGAGCTTGGCAATAAATATACAGAACCCAGCAGTAGGCATTTCCATGCTCAAACTTTATTGCAACTTTTTGGTTTTGACACAATGCTTTATCCTAATGGCCTTTTTATCCACTGCATACATTTTAATTAAACAATAAATAACCTTTAGCAGAACATGGATAATTACTGTAGGTAAGTTAGAAATGACAATCCCATGCTATAACTGTCTCCAAGTCAATGAAAACAGTTTTAGAAATGTACCTTATTGGAGATTTCAATTGCTTACACTTATAGTTTTCATCACTGGCAAGGCAACAGTTACTAATAGAGACAATCTCCGGATGTAAGAAACTTAAGTCACAAAGACAGTTTAAAGACTCTTGGGTACATGGAAATCTACCCTTCTTTTTAATATAAAGGCTTCTGGGTTTCTTTTTTTGTTAGAGTCCTTTTAGAGGGAATGTTGCTGCTTCAAATACATTTACAACTGCCGAAGGAAACATAAAACCATTCACTATTCTTATTGTCATACAGTAGAAGCATACAAGCCAAACATCCTTCAGGCCCAGCCTCTCCAGAGTGGAGAAGTGTATTGATTTTGAGATTCGTGGATCATTGTAACTTTTACCCAACAATACAAAATGACAAGTGTTTTGGGGTCTGTCTGTTTGGGTTTTTTTTATCTTCACAGTTCAACACAATGTTCTTTGGCAGTACTACAGTTGCTAACAAAATCTTTCCTCTCTTAATAAAAAGATGAGCCACACCTATTCATCTCTTAGCTCTTCCACCCAGAACTGCCTACAGCTAAAACCTTATTTCTTACCTTCTGCCCTTTCTTCTCCTGGCTAGGGAGAATGCAGCTGATATTTAACTATAGTTTCTTCCCTCTCCAAATATGCTTGATGTTTTGACACTGCCAGACCAGCACTCCTTGGACCTTAGCAGGAAGTGTTCTGGGGCAAGTCTTTAGTATCTCACTCATCTTTTGGAGGACAGCACCTTGCCATGCTGTCTGAGAATGTATTTTTTGATGTCATGAAAACGTGGGTCGGAGTTCTTCATTGCTTAGGAAATGCTTCCAACTTAGTTCATTCAGTATAAAGGGAAAAAATGCACATGAGAGATACGAGTGACAAGAAAATTCTACGGACTGTGCAGGATATTCGACTGAGAGTAAATCTAGTCTTTGAAAAATATTGGAGGTGAACATCAAGATTAATGTCAAAGGCTCTTAAATTCCTCTTTGTGTGAAGACCCCAAGATCCCAACTAATACTTCCCTAGTAACAATAAATGGGACCCTTCAAGTGTTCATTGAGCATTTTCAGTCTGCCTGTGTAACACAGATATGTCCAACACTACCTTAAAGCCTTCTTGTGTTTGGAAAGGTTTTTATTTTGAGAAATTGATTCTCAGTGTGGATGTAGAAAATAATTCAACTTCAGTCTTACGCCAGTAGAATTTAATTTCAAAGGAAACACCGCTATGTAAGAGTTCCAGAATGCACTTGATACTTCAGGTAAATAAATTAAAAAACATTAAAAATAAAAAAAAATCAACATTTCCTCTGAAAAATAGACTCAATGGAAAATATTCAACTAAGTTAAGACACAGGATGGCCGGTTTTTTAGACAACGTCTCATTTATTCTTCTCTGCACAATCTGTTTCCCTTAAGTGTGGTATCTTTACCATAAATAGAAGTGCACCTTAGGTCACCTTCAGCTGTCAAATTCAGCTCTTACATTCCCTAGCATCTATTAATCCTGCTGAAATCACCACTCAAGTCTTAGACTAAAGCATCTAAAAACTTATTCTTTAAATATTTCTTTTGGCTCTTTTCCTTTCAACAACCTCAACCAGACAGAGAATAGAAATAGTTACACTGTATTTCATATAGTGGAAATTAGGCAATGCATTGAGAGCATTTCTCTGAACAGCTGATAATGGATTCCCATCATAGCTTTCAAAATTAGTCATCAAGTCACAATTTGAGATCAAATAAAGAGCTTTTCAAAGAAAATGAGCATGAACTGGCAATTAATACATTTAGACTGGAAATCTAAGCATTGCCAGTTATAAGAATAGGGAGAATCTGAAGCAATCTCCTGAGTAATAATAATGAAGGCAAAAAATCTACCTATTGCAGAGGTGAAACTTGATGACTTTTGTAATCAGATTGGCTGTAATAGCAAGAATTCACTTCCTGGATTCAGTGATCCAGAAGATTGCTCTTGATGCTTATCTTCTAAAAGCTGATTTATTTATTATGATTCTATGTATGTTGCCAGAATATCCTGGGAAAGATGATGAGAGGGGAGGAAGGGAGTTGAATCCCGTTTTACAAGATTTGGAAAAAAAAATAATAAGAGGTCACGGTAAACCTTTTTTAGATTACATTTTTTACTAGTGCAGCGAGCTTTACATAAAAAGAGAATCCATACTCTTCCAAAACCAGAAAATGCAGTTCATTTTTTTTTTTTAAGAAATAATAGATTTCCATATTCTGATACAGAATTTATATCTCCCTTATAATTTATAGAATATACTTTCTAAAAGCAACATGACTCTAAGGATGAACAACAAATGGTATTTTTGTGATTTAGTTCAACTACATTGACAGTAACCAGTAGAATGTCTTTTAATTAATTCTCATAATAAATTTTAATTAAAATGAACAATTCAAATATTATGCATTAAAATTGCAAACATGTATCTTCTCAAGAAAAGTAAAGAAATTTAAAAGGCTGTGATTTAAAACACAATCTCCAAATTTAAATTTATAAACTTGTGGGTGTAAGACAAAGGATCCACAGTTTGGATTGCCCTCTTATGTGGCTTTTGCCTGTACACTTAGAAAACCTGGTTTAAGGAAATGTTTTACATTGTTTTAACCTCTAAGAGGCCTGAAGCTGCTGTGCATTGCCAAAAAAAAAAGCTCAAATAAGATATCAGTTAACAAGAATTAGATGACTGTACATTTATTATGAAAAAAAACAACAAAAGACACACACCAAAAAACCCCCAAAACCACACAAAACAAAGCAAAACAAACAAACAAACAAACATTAAAAAATAAACAAAACAAAACAAAAACAACAAAACCAAAACATACACACACACACACACACACACACACACACAAAAAAAAGACCAAAAAAACCCCAAACCCACTTCATCCTGGAAATGGAAATATTTTTGTGGAACTCAGATTTCAAAATTCAGTAGCACAAGACAGAAGATAGCAAGCAATCCAGCTATAAGTAACACAGGTACAGTGTGAAGTTTTAGTCATAATGCATAATAATCCTGCATAATAATCCTGCATATTAAAATACTTCAATATTTAATCACTGATAACAACATGTAGGAAATGACACAACTGTTTTGTTTTCTCTGAAGATGTCTGATTTGGGTTTTAAAATATACTTTTACTGTATTCAGCTATGCAGTACACATAAATCTATTTAAAAATAGTTCAAAATATACTCTACCCATAGTTTTTCTTCTATTTTCTGTTACAATGAGCAGTAGTTATGACGTTTATTTGATATACAAGAGGTGCAAGGGTAAACACAGATAAACTTAAGAAAATAAATGTATCCAATTGGTCTTCAACTTCTCTAAACTGGTGAACTTGTATTGACTCAGTGAAATGGCTATCCACTCTAAAGAAGCTGCTCACAGCAATTCCAAGACTCAGAGATGAAGATGTAGTATTTCAGAGACTTAAGTAGTGATATTCCCTTTGACTCCAAATACATCTACCTCATGGCATGTTCTCCAACCTGATATAATAGCTACAGACGTTTCTGCATACATAAATGTACATTATTGACGTACCAGTTATGCCTCAAGTTATGAAGCAAGTCCTTTTTGCACTAGCCTTGCACAAGTTGAAAAGTGAAAAAATTGTTTTACAAAAGGAGTGTAAAAGAGCTTGAAGTATTTACCTAAACAAAATTAAGAACCAGAATGCATACACTTGTTCTCCCTAAATACAAATGAGGAAAATGAGCTATTTCAGCCCAGCAACTGTATTAGCAACACTGGCATCGGAAAAAATACATGTGAACTGGCTGAGAATAAATTCAGGCTGGAAATTGAAAGAAGGCTTTAAACTATTGAGGAAGCAAGACTGTAAGACTACTTTCTACTAGAAACAGTAGAAACAAAGGAAAAAAATATCATTTTCAAGATCAGGCAAACATGATTAAAATATGACATGACAGATCTGGGACTGACTGCCCAAGAGACTGTCAGCTATCTTATATCCTCTAGTCCTATGAGGAAAAAAAAAAAAAGAATAGTATTAATCACTCCTACTTTCCAACTGAAATCAGTTCTACCTTGGGCAGAAAATTACAAATGTCCCCTTTAAGTCTGAGCAATGCTTGGTTCATGATTCTACAGATATTTACCCCATAAAAATATTATCTGCAAGCCATTAGAAATTTCTGCTGTTTATTTTTTATTTCAGAGTTAATGAAAACATTTGTTTGCACAAACCAGAGATTTAGATCATTGCAAACTGAGTCCAGAAAGGTTGTGTGTATGCAGGCACCCATCCTCTAAAGGATTAACAGACTGATGCAGTGCAAAACTAAATGGAGGAAATTCTCAAACTGTTCTGTGCCAGATCCACAGTGCTGCTGACAGAACAGACTATGAGACCATTCCTCATCCATTTCATCTGCAGCATCCACTGCTTCATCTTAAACTCCACCACCTCAGTTTACCTGGCTCAAGACTGTTTAAAGCTGTGTTTGCACTGAGTTGGTACATCACTATGGCACATACCTCACTAGTCTTCTGAATCTGACAGGAGGTTAATATCCTCCAAGAGATAGGTGACAACTATGAAAGCCTAGGAAAGGGGAAAAGGCCTTGATCACATTCGATTTATGTGTAAATAGAAGGTACACAGAAAATATCTGCCTAGGTTCTTAAATGAATAAGCATGGGGATAGACATCTAAAAGGAAGTCCTAGCTTTGAAAAGTGCTGAACAATGTGCTGTGATGGTATATTTGGGGATACCAATATACTACAAATCTCAACATTTTAATGACACATCTGATCTGATGGAAGACATGCTTGCCAATAAAGTCCTGGTCGGAGACTTAGCTAATCAAGTTTCAGCTGTTGACTCTGCTGTCTTCTGACCTCCTTCCCTCTGAACATGCTCAGCTTTATGTGTGCAACCCTCAGTCCCCAGTCTGTAAAATAAGGATGACAAAATTTCCCTAACTCATAGTTTTAAGAGGATCAGGAATTAGAATATCTAGACAGAGTGAGTGTGAAAATAATTTATCATTTAAAGTTTATAAACATAAGACTGTTACCACAGTAGCTATTTTTGTATGCTAGGGGGATGCAGTATTATTAAGAAGACAAAATTAGTCAAATGTATAGCAAATATTAATTAATTGGGTAGCAAACAATGAACATTCTTTTTTGGCAGATGAATACTGTTGTTTGCCCAAGAAAATGAATATTTGTATGAGTACTAGTATTCCTTAAAATTAATAAAAAGATTGTTCATATGCTCATAGAAGAAAACTTAAAAGACATAATTATGCATAATTCTAATGAGTAATTAAATTTTGAAATTGTGTTCACAAGTGTTTGCCAATTATTCAAACAAGCTGCACACTAAATACAGTGCTTCATTAAAAAGAGCATTAAGACAGCAAATTCAAGGACTAAAATATGACAAAATCACCAGACTTAGGTTGCTTATGCAATCTCATTTCTAATCCCTTGTTTATAGTAAAGTTTGGCAATGTGATAGTATATTTTACCACAAGTAGGCAATATGCCCTTGTGGCCAAGAAGGTCAAAGGTATCCTGTGGTGCATTAGGATGAGTGTGACCAACAGGTCGAGGATAGTTTTCCTCTGCCTCTACTCTGCCCTGGTGAGGCCGCATCTGGACTACTGTATCCAGTTCTGGGCTCTCCACTTTAAGAAGGACAAGAAATTACTGGAAGAACTCCAGTGGCAGGCTATGAAGATGATGAGGGGTCTGGAGCATCTTTCTTAGGAGGAGAGACTGAGAGAGATGGGTCTGTTCAGGCTGGAGAAGAGAATGCCGAAAGGGGATCTCATCAATGCTTATAAATATCTCAAGGGTGGGTGTCAAGAGGATGGGACCAGATTCCTTTCAGTGGTGCCCAACGATAGGGTAAGAGGCAACAGGCACAGACTGAAGCATAGGAGGTTCCATCTAAGTCTGAGGAAAACTTCCTTTACTTTGAGGGTACCGGAGCACTGGAATAGGTTGCCCAGAGAGGTTGTGGAGTCTCCTTCTCTGAAGACATTCAAAACCCACTTGGACATGTTCCTGTGCAATCTACTCTAGGTGTACCCACTTTAGCAGGTGGGTTGGACTAGATGATGTCCAGAGGTCCCTTCTAGCCCCAGCCATTCTGTGATTCGGTGATATTCTGACATCTACAGAACTTTTGTCACATTCAATCATTCAATACAGAAAATGAATGATATTTGGTATTGTAGTTCAGTTTGTTTTCTTCTATTTCTTTAATTTCTCCTTTTTTTTTTTTTTAATTTTATTTCACTTTTATCTACGGTGTGGCCTAATTCCTTATATACCCCATATTGTTGAATAATGGCTTCAACAGTATTTTATATCTCTATATATAATGTTTCATCACGTTAAAGGGCTTCTCTTCTTATTTTCTAAAACTCTTCATCATGTCTTTGAAGTGAGGAAGCTCTCTGTGAATATTTCACAGATGGGAAACTGAGTCATATATAAATATAGCATTTAGGAAATCTATTTTTGGGTGTTAGCTTGATGTCAAGTATATATTTTTCATACCAGAGAAGCTCCCATGTTTGAAAAAAATTCTAAGTTGTCAGCATTTTTAAGAATTAGGATTCAGGATGGGTTTCATTCCACTTAAATACATCTGAGCTAGATAGAAAAGCATGTAAAGGAAATAAGCACTTAGAAGTCAAATATCTCACCTAAAAGTGAAGAACTAAGATAGACATAACTCATGCCTGAAAAGTACTTATTTCTTTCCATTGACAACAAAGGGAGTCAAAATATCAAACTCATATGTAAACATCCAGAATCAGGTGGGACAAACCCAGCTCAGAATTTTTCAGGCTTTTGACCCTTGACATCAAGCATCTGAGAATTTCTATTAAATAGTCAAACATACCTGACACAGGGTGTTATTCTCATAAATCTTTGTTCTGAGTGGAAACAGCCCTTAGAAAGGACTGGTAAATTTAAAAATTATACTTATGTCCTTCATCATTCAGCAACTTACATTTCTCTTTGTCAGTGTGAAATAGAAGAAAAGTTAAACACTTCTCCAAAATCATGAACTTGCCCAGTGGGATGCCTAGTCCTCTTGTCTTCATGGTGCAACTGATGGGAAAGCCAGTTCAATGAGAGGAAGCTTGCTCTTACATCTCCTAAAAGCTCTGAAATGTCTTTTTGCCTTACTGAAGATGAAATCCTGCTAATACTGGCTGCCAATCTGTTAGATGACAAATAGAACACCCCTCTGGACTGCAGTTTATTTCCAGTGAAAACCTTGTTGGGATGGAGTGGGAGAAGTAATGGAAAATAAAAGCCTTTTCTGGTTACAAAGTAGAAAAGTAATGTTCCATAAAAATCTCCAGCAACATACACCTGGTGCTGGGAATTTTACAAGCCAGGAAGATGATTGTTGCATTGGCTGCAAATGAAGCCCAGACCTCCCATATGGCAGTTCTAATTCAGCTATCGAATGACCAGTGGTACAGGGAGAGGTCCTCTACCCCAAGAAGCACTACCTGAGAAAGCCTGTCTTTTCATCCAAAGTATTCTGCTTGCAGGATTTGCTGTCCTATGGCTAATTTGTTTTTGAGTTAGTGTTCCGAATGTTCTCAAGCACACAAAAAATGTTTGAAACTCTAGGACATACAGATTTGTATACATAGATAACACAGTATTTTTCCTCCAGAGATTACAAACCTAAACAAGCAAATCAAACAAACCAGTGGAATATGCGACATGAACAGACTTTTTTAGGCAGGTATTTTCAGTACTTTGCCATTATTCCTGTTTTCCACTTGTTTACACAAAGCAGCTTCTTGATTCTTTGATTTTTAGACCATTATAAAGCCAATGACTAATAAGTACCAATCTCTCAGTCCAGCCATAATGAGAAACAATGCTCCCTTTTCTGCAAGATAGCAGGGATTGACAGAAGCCTCATCCCACACAGTATAACACCAGGCAAGGCCATATCAGAGGTGTGAGGTGAGAAGGGCTTGGTAGCTGCAGGGAGACTAAAGGATTTTGGGGAGGGCTCTGAATGCTTCGGCCATGTCCTCAGTCAGAACTGATCCCATTCCTCTATTTTTCTCACAGCTGATTTTACATTTTATAGTCTTTGCTGTCATACAATTTAGCAGCAGTACATTCTGCTTTCCACAGTGCTTAATGTGTCACTCTTCCCTGCATCTGCATCCTAATTTAATTTCTGTGAATAACCTCCCTTCTCCCCACTCCCCCAGTCTTTCTCACATCTTCACCAATCATTGCTTTTAAGGAAGCTCAGCTATTTTTCAAGGGAAAATTAAAAAAGGAGCAGGAGTTCTTTGTACAACTGAGTTGCTCTTCATCTTTCCTTCCCACTCTGTTTCCTCAGGGGAACAGTAAAATTATGGGCCTTCTCTTGATGGAGGAAGCTGGTGGCCTCTTGTTCTCACACTGGGGTGGAGAGAGCATACTCTCTTGTCATTGGCATAAATGTTTAATAGTCATGCAAGCAGAACCGTCTCATGATGGCTTACTAATTATCTGCTGTAACAGACTCTGGATCTGATGCCCTTAGATTATTCTCCTTACTGGCTATGCTTTAAAAAATAATTACTCATCATATTTTCAGAAAAATCAAACAGTGTGTTTTCACAGCAAAGGCTCTACTAGCAATAGGGAGGATACTAAAAATAGAATAAAAGAGGCCAGTGGTTTCTTTGATTCATTGGCACTGTTTCTAGCTCTGCAGTCTGCAGTGTGTGACTGGAGTTCGTACAGAGAGTAGAACTCCACTGAAGAGAAGATCTTCCTCATAACTAAAGCTATGTGCATTATTACTGTTGAATGAGTAATTAGGTGCAATTTGCAGAAAATGAGCAGATATTTTTAATGAGAAAAGTCATTTGTATCTAGGATTGCCATTTTACATACTACAGATTTGGTAGTATAGAACTCCAAAATATAACTCAGCATTACAATTACACCATTCACTGAACATGGATGTGTGTCCCTAAAACATAGAATTGAAATAAGAACAGGTATATAATTCAATGTCAGACAAATTAAAACAATAATTATCCAAGGGATAACAGTTTGATTTTTTTTCAGGTCTCAAGATTTTGCTTTACCAAACCTGACTAAACATTTGGAATTTCAGATATTTTACTCTTTCTCAGTCCAAGAGCATAGATAATCAATAGAGACTAAATGAGACTGATCCATTGTCAAAACAAATGAAATTTAAAACCACAATGAAACCTTTTTAGAATATGGGAAAATTTAGTAAGAATACAAGAAAGGTAGAAAACAAAATGGGACTTGGACACCCAATTTACTGACAATGTATTTGTGTAAGAGACGATACAGACATCAAAAGCAGAATCTGCCAGTATGGAAGAGACTGTCAAACTTGCATATAGTTTGAAATCTCAAAAATTAAAACAGCAGTAAAATCAAAATAACTGTATTCTAATGAGTTCATATATACAATGGCATTAACATGTGACATATGGTTTGAAAATTAACATTATAAAACAATGACTGAGAATCAGACATTAGCATATGGATGTTTTTCCTTAATAAATGCTTTTCAGAAACATATAGATATGTCTGCAGCAGCTCTGCATCAAGTGGATACAAGAATGTAGGTTCAGTTAATATTCCTACAAAAACATATTCCTACAGATTATAAAAACCAAAACAAAACAGAAAACAAAGAAGAAGCCACAAAACAACATTTAGTCCGGGAATAAACATTCAGCTACTATAATCATCAGAATTATGCATTAAACAAATCAGCTTCTAAACGTAACACTTGTCCGGTTAAAAAGTTTACAGTTTTTACTATAAAAGTGCAGACCATTACTTTCAAGTTTATTCTTCTTCAAAATCCTGTAATCTAGACATTTTAAGAGAATAGACAACTGTAAACATTTTAAATTTGTCTTAAAAAAAAAAAAAAAAAAAAAAAAAAAAAAGAGAGAGACTGAAATTCTGTTTGCCTTCCGACCATGATCAGCCTACCTGTAGCCAGGTAGGATAGAGGAAGAAAAAGGGATTCTTGGTACCCTATGCTTAAACAAGTGAAAACCACCTTTCTCTTTGTCCCTTATATGCCAGAAACAGACAGAAATACAAACATGAGCTGATGCATTCAGGAGAGTGACATCAATGAAGCAGTGAAATACCATAAGAGACAACAGTCAATACATCTACAGTGAGTTCAGAACCTAATAAATCTTCCATATTGGCAAAATTATTTTGATATATTTTTTCTATGACACTGAGATTGTCAATGTTATGTCATGAAGCATGCAAAGACTAAGTATTATTCCAGGAAGGACATATTTTTCATTTAAAACAAAACATCTAAGTCCTTGCTTTAAACACAGAACTTAAGTAACAATTGTATACACAGATAGATTTGGGTTATTTACTACTGATGGAGCATTGGCTCAAGTACATACTTGTTTTCAAAGATCTTGTCCTGCTTGTCCTGAACAATATTAAGAACTAGTATAACTGATATACAGTTTAATCATGAAATCAGGACTGATCCATACAAGGTAGCACTGTTAACAGTTACTACAGAGTCATCACATTCACAGATAGGGAATAGAAGACATTTGAAGAACCGTATCCAAATATATATATACGCATGCATACTTACACATAGTTTCTGGAAAAAAACAGAACAAAACAAAACAAAACAACAACAACAAAAACACAAAAACCAAACCAAACCAAACAAACAAACAAAAACCAAAGGAAATGACAGAATCCTTTTGGACTGCAGTAAAGCTGATTTTTGCCCCAAAACTGTGGGGTAGTTGTGGTATATATTTGTCAAGATTTAAGGCAAGGCAACAATAAACCATGGCAGATGCTCCCTGTTATCCCCTCACTTCCCACCACCCCTTTCCTTTAGATCAGAAAGATGATTGGAAAGATAAGGAGAAAGGAAGAGAGACTTAGACTTCACGTTGGAGAGTTTTAAAGGGTTTTACTAATGCTACTAATAAATAGAGAATATATACAAAATATACAAAACCAATCTCGAATGCTTGATGTGGACTTAATGTCACTCCAGCAGTGGCGGAGCTGGGTGTGCTCAGGCCCCTGGAAGTCATGGACGGGACTTCACAGCAAACCGGAACCTGGTTGCAGGGATGCAGGGCCTGAGACCTGTAGATCACAGGCAGACAGACAGGGTCCTCTCTAAATACCAGCCATGGTCAAAGAGAGAGTGACCCTCATGATCACCCTCTTATATAGGGGGTATGATGATTATGGGATAAAATACTTCAGTTGGTCAGTTCTAGTCACCCGTTCCATCCACCCCTCCTCAAACACACCCCTCTCACGACGTAACATGGGAAATCTTATCAGTCTTTCTTGGCTACCATAGTAATAAATCTAAACATGAGCTTCTTCAGCATTTCGTTGGTCTTCTTGTCAGCACCGAGTACAGCATCCTAGGAAAAATATGCAGGCTAAAACTCAAAAAAGTACAGCCACCTAGAAGAACTTAGCTGAAAGAAAAATCACTAAAAGAGAACTGGTCTTGTTTTTAACAAAACCAGGACAATATTCCTGGATCTTCAATCACTAAGCCTATAGGCTTCCTAATGACAGGGAACGGCTGATATTTAACTCCATTCTACCTTATTGTGAGAATTGCTGTTTGACCACACCCATCAGATTAAGCCTTCCACTGGTATAAACAGCTTGAGAGAAACTGCAACCTTGGCAGCCATGCCTGAAACTACACAGTGCCCCAAACAGTCAGGGAAAGTTTTTGAACAGCTTTGATTTTTGTTCTTAGCAAATTAACTTTTTATCCTAGCAAAGAAGTGTCATCACCTCTCTGAACATCTCCCCCACCGCAGATTTTCTTTTTATTTTCCTCATGCAGGAGTTATTTCCGTGCTGTTCTATCGCAAGCCAAGCGCCTTATGACAAGTCATTTATAAACTTTCTTAATACTTTCAAACTCATTCCCTATTATTTTTTCTACAGCCTGAAAATCTCTACAGAATGGCAAATTAATATAGGGAATAACTGCTGTACATGTGACCTGAATTTATATTGGCAATTACTAGTCTGGGTTATCTATGGGAGCAAATATACTTATACATCCATGGGCTGTTTCTCCAAAAGGTCTGCATTTGGAGCATATGTTGATTTTGCAGACCAGTTTACATAATGGTAAATGCAAGCTTTTGATAAGCTAAGGTACTATTATAATCAAACATTGCCTGCATTTTAAATTACTACTATTTCTTATGCAATGTATAATGAAGGATAATGCATGTACCTTTAGAGCTCATTTTGAGTTTCAAAACAAGTTACAATGCAATCACCTGTTAACCTTTTCATCCCAAGGGTTTTTCTACAAAAAGCTAATATCCCTGACAGCTCCTTGTTTATTTTCAGATCCATGCACTGTTTGCCATGAGTGACCTTGCAAGCAGATCCACACCTTGCAAAGTCCCTGACCTTGTAGTCATTAAAATCCAATCACACACTGGGCAGGCTTCCATATTCATTAGGACAGCAAGAAGATAGATTTGAACATGCCTCTGAAGTGACCAATACATTCATCAGCCAATTTCCATCTTCTTCAACAATTTCAGCTTGCTTAGGGATATTACTAGATTAATTGATACAGAAAATCTTTTGCAACAAAACAGTAGCAATGTTAAACAGATGCAATATGTTTCTAATTAAAAAGGCCGTGATCAAACATAAGTTGTAAATTATAGGTTGTCTTATGAATATCTATATGAAGTTCCTAGAACAGTTCTTTTTGCTTATGCATTTGATGTGGGGGTCAGAATGCTTTTCCAAAACACATTATAGTGAAACTAGTATCTAAAAATAAGAAAAGCCATTAAGTTCCCATACATCTATTTCAGAAACACATTTGGAAGGTACAATTTTAACTCATAGATAAATATAGGAGTAATGACAACCACAAAAATAACAAAACCTGAAGGAAACAAACTAGGACCTAGGTGTAACATTTTCTCCATCCTGTTTTCACACAAAGTTGCCTTCATTTACACAGATTGTTCTCAAGAAAAAGTGATATTTAAGTGAATTCACTTTGAGGAAAAATAAAAGACTTTTCACATTGGGAATATTTAGGCATGACCTCTTCTGAATTTAAAGCAAGAAGGACTTGAATGAGAGTGGGATAAAGGAAGAAGTTACAAATACCTAAATGGCAAGCCTCGGATGAATCACTGCCTGCCAAATAGGTTGCTCAGAAATCAGTGTTTGCTCTCATCATGAAACAAATTTACAGCAATACTGTTTAAAAAACTTTTACCCGGCAAAGTCCATAGTTATATTAAAATATTTTCAAGGGGACTGAGCTTCAACACTTTGGTCAAAGGTCTCTTTGCACAGAAGGCAGCTGAGGGCAGGTTGTAAGCTCCTCTTGAATATTTAGGTTTGTTTTTATATTGTGCATGGGGAATCCATCCACGTGAGTACACATCAAAGCACAGAGAATCTTTAAAGACCCAGGTCTCTTGTTTTAAAGTTGTAAATAGCACTGCTAATTAGCCTTGCAACTCAATTCTGGCAGCCATTTTAGTTTATTTTTTACTGAGATCTGTCTGAGGCAGATCAGTGACAACAAATCAAACCAAGGACCCACTGGAGAGAACATTTTATTTGGAAGGCTTTTACCTGATAAACAGCTTTTGAGTAACATTTGAAACAGATCACCTCTTTTTACAGATACCTCCAGTTGTCTGACAGCAGAAGCCAAAAATTCATGTGTCCTGCAGAGGGCTGACCCACAAAAATACTGTCTTTCTGTGTTCATAGGCCAGCATATCACGTACACATAACTTCAATGAATACAAGTTTGGTAGGGTCTTTGCTTTTTGTTGTTGTTGTTGGCTTTTTTTATTTGTTGTAGTTGATTTGTTTGTGATTTGTTTTTTGGGTTTTTTTTTCAAAAAAAAAAAAAAAAAAAAAAAAGGAGGAGCCTGAACACTTTCATGTCTTTAAAGACAAACTATTTTAAGGAGGAAAGATAATTCTAAATCTGGCTTCTTAAGGAGAGAGCAGAGAAGAATGCTCATTATTACATCATTATTCCTTTGAAAATGCACTTCCCTAGATAGGAAAAGAGCTGTTGTCTTGAGAATCTAGTGTATAATAAGCAACTGGTTATTTGCCCATGTTTGTTCGAGACCATGTGATGAAGATCCTGAAATAGTATCTGTAACTATAAAACTAGTATAATAGACTTTCCATACTACTACAGAGTAAACAACTGGATACAGAACAACACTGTCTGTATCCTTTGTGTAATGGTCAAGTATTTTTCATTTATACTGCCCTTTCATAACCTGTATGGTGCTTACATTGAACCAAAGCTCAAAGGCTTTGTCACCCAGTTACACCATAAATTGAAATAATGTGAATGATTTTATACAGTTCCACAAAATGTGTCTAGGGAGTTGTGAGTGTAATATGAACAATTTTGCAGCCAGGACTTTTTGGGAGGAGAAAACTAAGACCCTGAGCTTTTCTCTGCTTTTGGAGAAAGCAGGGATGTTTATAGCAATAAATATGTTGTTTTGAAGGCAACCAATTTTAACAGGCCCATTAGTCTTTATTGAATTAATATAAATAATTTTCTTTCAAGAAAATTATGTTCATGAGCATAAATGCAATTATCTTGCATTACCTTTGCACACAAGAGACATTTCAAGTCATTACATCATACATCCTACATATTCAGCAAATTAAACACTCCCCTGATACTTCAGGAACACAGTAGCTGAGAAGGTGTCTTAAAGAGTATATAATAATTTAATCATAAATTAAAATAAATACAGGGTTTTAAAACAATAATACTGTTGGAACATAAACTATATATACTATAGCTTCTTGAATACCTGTTTTCAGGAATAAAATTATGGAAACCGTTGGCGGTCTCTTTCCCATTTTTTACAGAGGGAATTTCTCAGTTTAATGTTTAAAATTTTATTTTATAAAGTATTATCAAAGCATTGTGATGTAGTTATCAATCATAATTGCTTGAACAACAAAAACCCAAATAAAATTGTAGAATCATAGAACGTCCTGAGTTGGAAGGGACCCACAAGGATCATCGAGTCCAACTCCTGTCCCTGAATATGACAACCCCACAGTTCACACCATGTGTCTGAGGGCATTGTCTAGTCTCTTCTCAAATACTGTCAGGCTTGAGGGTGTGACACCTCCCTGGGGAGCCTGTTCCAGTGCTCCACCACCCACTGGGGGAAGAATCTTTTCCTAATGTCCAACCTAAACCTCCCCTGGCACATCTTGCCATTCCCTCAAGTCCCCTCATTGGTTGTCAGAGATCAGCGCCAGCTCCTCCTTCTCCCCTTGTGAGGAAGCTGTAGCCATGATGAGGTCTCCCCTCAGTCTCCTCTTGTCCAGGCTGAACAAACCAAGTGACTTCAGCCATTCCCCATATGGCTTCCTCTCCAAACCCTTCACCAACTTCATAGCCCTCTTCTGGACACTCTCCAGTAACTTTATATCCTTTCTATCCTGTGGTGCCCAGAACTGCACACAGTGCTCCAGATGAGGCTGCACCAGTGCAGAGCAGAGCGGGACAATCACCTCCCTCGCCCAGCTGGCAATGCTGTGCTGGATGCACCCAGGACACGAGTGGCCCTCTTGGATGCCAGGGACACTGTTGGCTCATGTTCAACTTGCTGTCAACCAGAACTCCCAGATCCCTCTCCATGGAGCTGCTTTCCAGCATCTTGTCCCCCAGTCTGTATGTACAGTCAGGGTTGCCGTGTCTCAGGTGCAAAATCTTCACTTAGACAAAATTCAGTCTACTTAAATTAATAAAAAGTAAAGAGGCATATATTCTCATTTTAAAAATAAACAAATACTATATAAATGTATATTAAAAGCTAGGAACTGTCCATTCTTAAAATTGGCATTTTATGTTTATACAGCCTGCATTTTTTTTCTATTGGAATTAGCACTCTAGCTTCATTTTTAAACACAGTTAAGTTCACAAGAGAGTTGAGGATCATTAAGATTTTGATATGCTGAGGGGCCAACAGTCTACAAGGCCTGTTGCCTTCAAATGACTCTGTGACCTCCTCTGCATCTTTGAAAAACTAAAATCAAGTCCCAAAACTTTATCCCACACATAGGCAGTCCTGCAGCCATAGAGTTTGTCTATATGAATGTGAAAACACCAGGTAAATGTGAGGCCATCAAAACAGTGAAAAAAAAATCAATAAGCATGCATAGAAATAGTCAAAATGAGAACAAGAGACTATCAGCCTGCATTATTTGCCTACAGAAAAGCAGGAAGTACAAGAGTGTTGCACTGCCATAGACCAGAACTGAGTACTATTTCATTTGAGCAGTGACAACATTGATCAGTCTCTGGGTTGTGTTATCCATATTTGGACCATATTGAATATTTTTTTTAATGTCACCATTATATGTCTAATTAATCTAATGAATCTTATTTTATTCAATTCCATTATGTAATTATTGACTATTTGATTTAAAACAAATCATTTTCTGTGTTGCAGTTAGCCTCACTCTCTCTTTTTTCTTATTTTAGAAAAAATTTGATACTCAGCTTTCAGACTTCTTCAACAATTTCAGATGACTTATATCCCAAAGCCCTATTTGTTTAAGATACTACTAATCTTGTGTTTTCAGTGTGTTTTAAGTGGGCTTGACCATTACCCAAAAACATTTCACCAAATAACATACTTTCATGCTAAAATATTATGTTAATAACCAGTTTCCCAAAACTCATTTTCTTTAAACAAGGATGAGAACACAATTGGGCATGGATTTCCTTTTCATGGTTTCACCTGTAATTCCAGATTTAACATAATTATTGTTTCTGTGTTTACTAAACCTCCAAAGTGCTTAGTGTAGAGCTGGTAAGTGCTTGGAAAAATTGATAATAAATCATGACTTAGGAAAGTAATAATGGTTCAGCTTAAAGAGTAGAATTTAACAAAGATTCCTTATCTTTCAAGTCATACAAGTAGAAGGATACTTAAAATAACTATAACTATAGGAAGAAAAAAATCAAACCCCTGACCTGACAGAAAAAAACCAAAACGTATAGTAAACCATGCATTCCAGGAAACAGGATCTATTTAAAG
The DNA here is from genome assembly GCF_964273445.1 of Streptopelia decaocto. Lineage (NCBI taxonomy): Eukaryota > Metazoa > Chordata > Aves > Columbiformes > Columbidae > Streptopelia > Streptopelia decaocto. The sequence goes on along the minus strand of NC_138663.1, from coordinate 130,570,625 downwards.
GGAAAAATAAATTGCATTAACATTGATTCTTTGTCATGGAGATGTGATAACTTTCATTTTTAGTTGTGTTCCTGCATTCTCCAGGGTGATAGAAGATGCCATGTCCCAATGTCTTGTATCTGTGTTTGGCCTTCAAGAGAGAAGAGTCAAAGATCCCACACAATATACAAATAATGCAGAAAAAAAAAAAAAAAAAAAGTTTTGCTTTGTTAGGGTTTTTTGTTGTTATTGTTGTAAGTTTGGTTTTTGTTTTTGTTTTTTTTTTCTTTGTTTGCTTTGTGGAGGGGAGTGTTAAGTATTGTTTTTGCCAATATTAAGTAGAACAGAAAAGACTGTTGGTCATAGGGCTTGCACACTGCTCTGGAATGAAATATTTTTTCTAGGGAAAGTGGCATATTCCCTGGCTGCTTCAATATTATTCAGGCATGGAATTTACCACTTATTGACGAGCAGCCATGAAGTCTGTTGTTCTCCTAGACTGCAATGAAAGTTGTTTATAGAAACACAGAATCATCTAAGTTAGAAAAAACCTTTAAGATCATCAAGTTCATCCACAAACCCAACACTGCCAAGTCTAAACCATGTTCCTAGGTGGCACACCTACACATCTTTGAAATACGTCCATGGATAGTGACTTCACCACCCCCACAGCTCCACTTCCCTGGGAAGCCCATTCTGATGCTTAAAAACCCTTTCAGTGAAGATTTTTTTTTTCCTAATACTCACTCTAAACCTCCTCTGGTGCAACTTGGGGTCGTTTCCTCTCATCCTATCACTTGTCACTTGGGAAAAGAGACCAACACCCTCCATGCTACAACCTCCTTTCAGGAAGAGAAACAATCACAATCAAATAAGACTCTACAGTAGAAAGAGTACAAATAATTTGGCAATTTCAACAAAATGATCCCAGCAGTTCACAATAGCAGCAGCTAAAACGTAGGTGGTGATTTTTTGGTGCAGTAGGTGACGATTTTTAGGGCATATTGTATTCAATCAGCTCAATGTATACAACTGAATTGCTTATGAAGAAGGCAAGGCAATTTTAAGGTGTTATTCAGAAAAAAACAAAAAAAAACCCACAAAACAAAACAAAACACAAAACAAACAACAACAACAAAAGAAACCAACTATGTATACATATGTGTCAAAAACATACTTGCATTTTTATGGTTTTTTACCTCTCTAAAATGTACACATTTTCCAGAGAAGTGTCTTTTTTTTTTTTTTTTTTAATCAAAATCATGGACTTTCATCTAGTTGTGAAAATGAAGAATAATTGTCCTATCCAAAGAGCACAGAGGTATTGATGCATAAAAGTCAGGAAAAAAAAAATACTTGCTGTGAATCATGCAACTGCTTTTTCAAGCACAAGACTCAAAAAAAAAAAAAAAAAAGAATTTTGAAGATAAAATTTACTTGGAATAAAACCAAACCCTAGTATTTCCATGATTATTTAACTAGGAGAATTGTGAAGCATTTTGACTTCAAGACCACATGTTCAGTGAAACACAGTTTCACCAAAAGGTATCTAACTATCTCAATTAATTATAAAAGGTATGTGATCTTCTATCTGATTAATGATTCTAAAATGGTTTGTCTAGAGGGAAGCTGGCATGGCATTGAGTAGGGGACAAACCACAAAAATGAGAACAAGTAAAAAGTTACTTTTGCTTCAGTCATAAATAATGTGAAAAATTTGATGCAGCTGTTCCACGGGGACTCTGTAATACCAAGACTGAGAACCTTGATATTGCTTTCCTCTGCCTCATGCCGCAACAAATGTTTGCCAAAGTATGTCAAGTCAGTATCGACATTTAAAGACATGCAATATATCATGGAAGTTTGAGATGAACCCTGAGAGTAACAACAGATGTAAAACATTTACAAGATTTAAAATATCAAGCAACAGGGGGTGGGGGTGTGGGAGAGAGAGAGAGATTACAGTGAACAAGATGCCAAAAATAATGACATGGCAGAGTAAAATATTGTTTGGAACTATAAATATATTGCCATAGCTAGCACCTGATAAATTTTATACATGATGGTAACCAAGTCTTTGGGTTTTAGGGCACTGTGTTCCAGTGGAATAAGAAATGGAGACCATCCATCCTGTATCTCAAGTTTATAGGCCCGGAAAACACTTCAACAGAAAGGAAATGTGATCTGCACAAGTGTTTCAGACTAGAATCATCAATATCTCATATAGGAAATTCTGTGGTTGCAGAAACATAATTTAGATAGCAAATGAGAGAGAACACTGAAATGTTGGGTCTACAAACAGGTATCCAAACATATTGTAACTTCATCCTGCAAAGGATACATATCTCTGGAATTGCAACTGTACTTCAAGAATGACAAGTGCTTAAGTGTTTTGCTGAATTACTGCATGAATGCCAGCTGGGACATACATCTTGTGAGTTCCTGAGGAAAATGAATTTATATTTCTTACTATTCAAAATATTCACTGGACATCTCACTCTGATACTTAAGCATCAATTAAAGTCCACAGATAGCAAAATTTGAAGTTGCAATTATGCAATTTTGGTTATTTCCCAAGCTAAATTTACTGAGAGTTAACACACACAGATCTCAGGAGAAATATATTCAAGGTAAAGCCAAGACAAGGGCAGATTCTGTCTCTTCTCCCACAGGTTTAGTTCTATTTTTCCTCTCTTTTATGAAATGAGGCCACTTTTGCCTCTTTGCTGTGATTTTCCTGAAGGAAAAAATGCAACCTTCCCCTACTGCTATCAGGCTTAAACTGCCATCTAGTCTAACTGCATCATTTTAGCTACTACTGGCCTCTCCTGTCCATTTGCTCTTGGGGCTTCACTTGCTCTTACCATGATCCCTGGAGGCTCTGCTTCCTTGTCATGATCAAACAGAGCAATAGCGATCAGTCATGAAAAGTGTGTACATGACCAAAAGACAGAGCCAAACTGAATGTTACATAAAGAAGAAATTTAGCCAGCATTTAATGAAGATGCTTTTATTATGTTTTGAAGAACAGATACACTTAAACAAAGAAACCAACCACCATAAAGTAGTCTTATAACAAACCCACAATGTTGGAGCTAAGATAAAAGAAATGAAAAGTAATACATTTTTAAAAGTTGACTCATAAGCATACCTAAAGAGTGATGCATTTTTAGAGAAGAACTGAGCAACAGGAGGTATTAGGATAAACCTAAATAAATGTGAGTTCAGGATAAAATTGCATTGCACATGAATCTTTTTTTAGTGATATATTTACAGTGCTCTATTTAGACTGTACTAGTGAATTTCTGGAACACTGTAAAGGCATGAAAAGGCAGAAAGTTGAAACAGCAAAGTAGTAGCAACTCTTGAACATATGGCTCACAAAACAAAATTAAAAATATTTGTATTCTCCCTGAGGAAATCAAATTTAAAAGTGAGCACAGCTCTGTATAAATACATGGGATCAATGAGTAGGCAAGTTAAGCATTTAATTGAATACTAGCAACGAAGTGCAATGGATACAAGCTAACAAATATGCTGCACTTAATTTGGCTCAAAGTTTTTCAGACATATACAGATAAGCATTGATCTGAAATATATATTCCAAAGCCTCTTTGCACTTACAAATAAAAGTATAATAATAGAAAATATATATATGTATATACATAACATACATATGAGTGTATATATATGTAAATACATATACAGACATGAGTATCTCAATTTACACATCGATGATTTCATAAAAGTAGTTTGGACCACAGACTGAAATAGTAGTGAAATACTGGGGTGAGAAAAATCCTCATTCATTCATATTAGCAACAGCCTTTTAGAACTTACAAGAAGTAGCATGCCAAAAAAAACAGGAATAGCACATTTTATGCCTTGATCTTGAAATATCTTACTTGAACTATCAGATAGCTTTTAGTACTTCTGAAGTAGTCAATAATGGCTTAATGAATGATTCACAAGTTGAGAAGTCCACATATTTATTAGAAATAAATTATAATAGAATACAAGGTCTTGTGAAAACCTGTAAGTACTTACACAAAATTGTAAACAATGGGGTCAACTCTATCAAATCAAAGAAAGTTGCACCCTGCTGCAGAAAAATATTCACTTGAACAACAGCGGAAGCTTTAGCTCCCTGGAGATCTACTTTGTGTACGCTTGAGGGGCTCTTACAACAAGATAAAGTACTTTATAACTCCTAATTAGTTGGGAAACACAAGATTGGAAAAATTCAGTAATAATTCAGTGTTACTTCCTGCATCTACTTGAAAGAATCTTTAAATTTCCTAGGAGGATTAGTTTAAAATAAGTTTTGTATAATAGGTTTCAGATACTTTGCCAAGTTATTTGCCATGACCAGTCACTATTCCGTAATGGTCTTTCTAATTGCACCTGCAGACCTATTAAAGTCTCCTGAAACTTTCCTCCCTCTTCTGATGGCAATCCTGACCTCAGCTGTTCAGTGTGCCAGTACACAGCCCACAGTTCAACAAGAAGAGGTATTCAACAGTCATTCTGACTAAGAGCGCCCACCTCCTGCCCCTCAACACTGCTGGCTCCTTCCTGCCCCTACTCCGCACCACCCTGTGCTAACAGAGCCATCAGCAGAGCTGTCAGCCCACACCAGGGAATAAAACACGATAAAAAAATAAAGGTGAGGAGGAAGAGGCTTCATTTTTAATCTAAAACAGTTTCCTGATCTGATTTGATGCACTTCACACCCTCACAAGCAATTTTCAGGGACTTGGCAAAAGAAGATACGGTCAGGGAAAGAAACTACTTAAACTGTCATTTTGGTATCAGGAAACTTTATCTTTGTTTTGTGCTTTAACCAGCTGACAGCTCAGCAACAGAGTAAGTGTGATAGGAGGTACAGATGGACAACTTATTCCATCCCAGTATATTACCAGTTTGGTAAAATTCCCCTAAAAATGTCCATTTTATTTTCTTACATCTTATTATCCTAAGCCATCCTAAGCTTTCTAAGTTATCAGAGTGTCAGATGCATTTAAAATGAGTTTACAATATTGAGTACGTTCCGAACCACTCATTTAGGTAATACAGCTAGCAAACGTCCAGTACACACTTTATTGAGCAAAATGAAAGCTACATTAAAATAAAATTAATCTTAGATACTGTCTATTAATTCATCCTAAATATACAAAGCAAAAGTATTTGCTGACATCTGATCAATTTACTATTACTCTAAGGATCTCAAAGAACATCTCTCTCCCAATACAGTGCTTAACAGAAAAAACACGCTCCCTCACATGCAGAGTCTGAAAGGTCTATTCTCTGGGGCTCAACATATTTGGCTGCCTTTCTGTAATCGCTGGCACAAGTGTTTTGGTAGCACTCAAAGCACGTCGGATTGTAACACTGCGGATTAGCTTTAATTAACTTTCAAATTTGTGGTATTGTGGCCTGGCATGAAGCAATTAAATTACTTGGGTGCACAGGCTGAACACCTGCAAGAAGGAGTTTCTTGAGCAAGCCATTAATATTTTCAGAGTAGATGGAAAAGGAAGTCTTTGAGTACAACTGGACACCTGAGCTCTCCATGTGACTTAAAAGGTTTGCCACCACTAACCCTTGTTTCAGAAACAGCAGGATTTTTAGGTCATCCCTAAAACTGGGATTTTAGGTCGTCTGTAACTTTCTGACTGTATATTGGTAATAGTAATTGCTATATAAGTGATGACCCTTTATATTCCAATCTATTTTTACCCATAGATACAATGGAGTAGAATTTATTCACATTATATTTTCAGCTAACCTACATCACTATCAAGTGTAACGTTTCATTCATTGTAAAGCCCCAGAAAATCTTCTTTATCCCCAAAATCTTTGCTCAACGGCATCTGTGTGAGTGCTAAGTCATCAAAAACATACTTTGTTACCACTTTTATTGCTGTTGTGTGTATTAATGGAATATAAATAGAAACTGAAGAAATCTTTCTGCTTTGTTTTGATTTAGCAATGCTAGATATAGTCCATAAAGCCTCTCTTTTAACTTTACTGTAAGTAATTCTTGATTCCCTCACTTAAGGACAGTTTTCTGGTAGTATTAGTAACAGAAATTATGCAATCTTAACAGAATATCTCCCACGCAATCAGACCTATGCAGCTATCGCAGCACAGACAATGGGGAAACATAGGGAGCCAGAGGTTCCTGGCTGCTTACATGTCAGTGTTCAACTTTTTACCAATTAAAATTTACCCAGCAGTGAATTTGAAACAACACCTAAACAACCATAATTAAAATTAGCTATTTTAACGTGGGCATTCCAAAAAACAAAATCATTCTCCATTTTGAAAGTCACATCTTACTTCCAGAGGACCTTAAGGAATACCTTACAGAAGTGAGAAAAATAAATACCATATAAATAATGTATTATGATACTCATCCACCTGTGCTTTTGTTTTCTACCACAACAATTAGAGGAAATAAATTCCTGTACCAAAGTTTGGCACAGCACATTTGGTCTTGTGTGTGATTAGGATATTCTATTTGAGTAATGGTCCTTGAAAACAGAATATTGTGTACTACTGAGGGCCAAATCTTCAGATGGCATAACTTGGCATAACTCCATTGATTCAGTAATATGGATCATAAAACCTCTGAGCAAAAGATGTATCATTTTATGCTTGGAATGCGCTACTCACGTTGTGGGGGTTATTGTAATTCAGCTGGATAAATACTGCTAATAGATGAAAACTGAGTCTCTCCAGGAAAACATGAAACCAGCTTCTAAGTAAAGAAGAGTCCAAATAGTAACTCATCAGGAAAAACACACATCTTATAGACTATTACAACAATAATTTCTAGCAAGTTCAGCACTGAGATTTTCCTATTACATTTTTTCACTCCGTAACAGTCTTAATTGGTAATAGAACAGCATATATCCCTTTTCATTAACATGTAGAGATTGATATTAAGCCATGGTTTCTGAGTTTGGCTATCTCTTAGTGTAAGTATAACATTTCCATAAATAAGATAATATTTAATATGACAGAAGATACTCATGATGAACCGTGCATTGGGCCACCAAAAAGGGGAGCAGGTGTACCAGAAGTATAACAAGGGGAACTTTATTAGCAGCAGATACAATGTAACAAGGATAGATTTCGACCTTCACAAAGTTAAAAAAAAAAAAAGAGAAAAAAGAAAAAAATAAAAGAAAAAATATGAATACAAAAAGTCAGCACTGCAAGAAGGCAATCCAGAAGCCCAAATCTGTTAAGAAAATCTAAATAATTGCTCATCTAATTCAAAACTGAGGAAGGTGTGTAAATTGATCCTGCAATACGATATTGATCAAGTGGTTAAAAAAGGCAGGAGGGGGAAATGTTCCACAATTTCCACTGGATGCTTTCTCATTTTCCCATTTGCAGAGAAAAAGAAGAATTTGAAACTGAACCCATGGGAGTAAAAACTGCAATTTGCTCTCCAAGCATATTCAGTTCTGACTGCCTGCTCTTATTAACCGGCTTGTCACCAGAAAATGTTCCTTATTAAATTGCTCAAGTAATAAATTACTATTATAATAATGTTTCTCTGTTTCTCTTCATATAAAATTAATGTATCCAGATTGGCATTGTATTTGCTATACTTTGCACTTTAAATGTAAATATTATCAGTTATTTTCATTATGAAATTCTTGTACTGATTTTTATGTTGCTAATTCAATTTTCCTACCATCAGCTTTGTTCTTTTTCACACAACACTCTCTTCATGAACCCAGATGATTACACTCTACTGGTCAAAACAATTTCTACTAGCAGACTGTGGACATGTTGGAGCTAATATAAGTTAGTACAAGTTTCACACAGGAAAGTCAGATGGAGAGCCAATAGAAGAGCATTAGATTGCAAACAGAATTCAGAGTTTACTACTACAATTTCAGAACATATAGGGGAAAATGGTCTATCTTGCTAGAGCTAGCAAAGTTTGTTGTACAAGTACCTTGAGTTAGTCATAGTAATGATCTGTAACAAATTTTTGACTCTCTACAAGGAAGGCTAGCAAAGTATGAAACAAGAATGGAGACAAGGGAAAGCCTCACCCAAAGCCAGGAACAGAGCTGAAGGAACTAGAGAAAGAAATGAAATTTAATGATGAAAGCTATGTGGTACCAAACTGAGACAGGAGTATAAATGTATTTGTTATGGCTGCATGCTCTACTCTGAAATACTAATGCTGACAAATTTGAGAGTACTTCAGTGTGACAATATTCTCATTCATTGTATTAGTCTTGTGTTTACATCTGAAACTCCATTACAGCTTTAAATGGCTACTGACCCCCGTACTTGCACACTAGATGAAATGTTTTAGGATTAAGAGAGGGAACACTGACAGAATAGCAATTTCAGGAGGGATTACATCCTCTAAAACAAAATGTGATTCTAAAGGGAGAGGAGGAGGAGGGAAACAGGAAGAACATTTTGTTGCTGTTTCAGGAACCACCATTCTCCTTGGAAAATGACCACTTTTGCAAGCTTAGAGCTAAACCTTCTTTCTGTGATCTGTCCAGAAGTGCCTGTTCTCCTTCCCAGTGACTTCTTTAAATACTGTTTCTGCTTAAAAAAAATTATAACACCAAATCAACTTTAACTTTCCCTTAGACAACATCTATACAATAAGAAGTTTGTATGATAACAGACATGGAAATGCATGAAAATGATTATTTTCTCTTGGTTTGTTTCTAAAACAATTTAATTTTTTTCCATCTTTCCTAACACACACCACATAACTACAGAGTAAGTTTAAACATGTTTAAATGTTTAAAAATCTGAAAAGATCACTTTCAGATCTGTTTTCTGAATATTCAAGTTCAGAAGTGTTTGGGTTTGGCTTGGTTCCAATATTCCTGAAATGATTTACATCATCGACATAAACTTGCAAGTGCAAAGAAAGAAAATTGCCCTTTAAAAATACAAGAGAAGATTCAACAAAAAATTCCCAAAAGTATATTACCACACATTATTTCTCATGATTTGAAGATGTTTAATATCAGGAAAATATACTAAAAAAATGGTGAGATGCATGATTGGGCTATTTTAACCTGCTTTGGAAAGGACATGTTACAAGTACTTTATGCAAATCTCAAATCAGAGAATTCTTTATCTGATCCTGATAAAAAAGCAGGAACAATAATCAAGAACTTCAGAAAATCCCATTGTATTAGTATCAAAGAACAATAAGGAAAAAAACACAAAAACACAAAACATTCTTTACATCAGAAATGCATACTATTTTAGTAAGTTTGACTTTACAGAATATTGAAAAACTTTTTCAGCTCAGTTGCACAAAAAAAAATATTCTTTTTAAACTAGGAGATTTCTCAAATAATAATTTCACTGGTTTTAATTCCTGACTAATCAGTAAGCTTATAAATTATCAGTACTCTATCATATCTTACTACTTTCAGAAGACTATGATATGTTTTTCTGATTCCTCTAAAATAAAAGCCATAGAATCTCAATTTAAAATTGGAGTCTCTATGCCCACTTCATATTTTGTAATATTTGACTTCTACTTTGTACAATGCTGTGCAGAACTGAGGCCAGACAAAAGATACTAATCCAAGGAACTCAGAATGTGTTAATAAAGTAGGGTAGTAAAATGTTATCATTCACATTCCACAGGAGGGAAGAGACTACCAGAAAGAGATTTAAAATCAATAGTATGAGGTCATAAGGCACTTGCATAATTCTTTTTAAAAAATACAACCAAATCCCCCAATATTGTCATTTGAATGAGCAAAAATGCTTATACTTTCGGGGAAAAATATGTCTTAAAATACTAGAGACATTATTTGCAACACACTTGAAAAATGACTGTAGGTCTTGAAAGCCCTGAATAAATTGTGCTTCCAGAGTGTCACACTTAGATACAATCTGGACCAATACTTTTCTTGTGGATTTAAATAGTAAGAGACACATTTATAACAATGTTCTAATGATTGTATGCTACAGAACAAGCAGTTCACTGTTTCACAGTCTGCCTTCTGTAACAGTTCTGCTTGAATTTTCAAAAGTTCACAGAACAAGTTCTGCCATAGACTTACGTAGGTGCAGGGAACTCACAGCCGTCATGAAACAGAACAGCATTTCCTTCTGCTGCCTTTGTCTTTCTGACCTTCCAGGACTGCATATATTTCTTAGGTACTACCTTTACAAGTTCTAAAGGGCATCTGTTGATTCTGCATTGGACTTAAAAAAATAATTAAAAAAAAAAAGGACTTGTAAATGAAGATGGTAACTTTAAGCTGCTACATCTGTCTCTGTGAAAAAAAAAAAAATAAAAACAAACACACCACATATATTCTACTCTTTTCTGTGAAGGTTTAGCCCGTATGAAGGTAGCAGCCAAGAAACCAGTCATTTTTCATGCATTGCAACAGATCTTCTTAACATTGTTATTTACATACTACTGATTTGTTATGTTTGACCATCTGTTTGTGGGTGAAATACTGTAGGCATATTTCATTTTCTTTTGAATTTGCTTAAAGTGCTTACCAAAATCTTCTCTCTCTCTTTTTTTTTTTTTTTTCTTATAAATACTCTATGTTCTTTTCATCCTGTTGGAAAAATGCTACATGATGATATTCCAAGTCACTGATGTTACCATCAGTGAATTATCTGTGGGTCTCTTTAGGATCTGAAGCACTGAATGGATGATTCTAAGTACTTCTTCCTCTCTAGAGACTTTATTTTTCCTCTTTTACAACTAAATGAAAATAATAGTTTCACATAGTTTGACTCTATGCTCTTCTATTTAAAATTCTCTAAACAATGCCACTAATTTTTAACCAGTTAATACCTTTAAACAGGAGGTTAAAATTGCTTAAAAACACACATGCATTAGACAAGGACAATATAAAATCTACATTCCACTTCAAGTTCAGCTAGAAGAAGGTTTGCTATACTAATACCCTGGAAGCAATATCATGTATAAATCCTTTAACAGGGGCCGCTTTGAACATAGTGGCTGATCTGAAATGTCCTGTGATTTAAATCCAAGTTGTACACAAAGTAATCCTCAAACAACTGAATCCTATTTAACTTCTCAAAACATTTGAATTTGAATGTGAGAAAAGCAAGCATTTCTAAAACCCCACTTTTAAATACACATTTAACTTTCATCTCTTTTTCTGACTCTTTCTGGAAGTATACCACCTGTACATCCATATCAATTATATGTTCATGTATATACATATATTTAAATGCATAATGTATTCAGCTTAGTAAGAACAGATTCAAATGAAAATTTTCCTCAGTTCTAATACTACCACTGGAATTATCAACGCCTGATCACAGTTTGGACCGCAATATGCTGCATCTATGTTCCATGCTTTTTGGGGCTGGTTAAAAGGAAGTATTTATTTGGTATTCTTTTTTTTTTTTCCTTTCCCAATACAATAAAATTTAAAAAAACAACAAACCAAACCAAGTAAATCCCATTTCTCACCAGGCCCAAACCAAGTTATTACAAAATTCATAGTGAGAGAAAAATGGATAGCCATACAAAACCAAATAATTTATAGTAAGATTTATACCAGTGTTATATCAATACTTAGGCCTACTGTTATGGTACTCATTTGTGAGTTGGTGCAGAAAATCTGTGTGTGAAAGGCAAAAGACCTGATTCAGATTACTTCTGACATAAGGAGGAATTTAATCTCTACATTAATCCATCACCATTCCAAATATAAGATGGTACAACTCCACTATATGTATTCCTCGTGCTGAATATCAAGAATGCAGCTCAAGAAGCTTAGTTTTAGTTACTGGTTTTCTGCCAGTGGCTATTATTTTCCCATCAACCTGAAGCCATGACTGGGCAACATGCCAAAACCCCCTAGCCTACTTCACATCATGTCAAGAGATGACCCAGTGAAGATGCTAACTCTAAAACAGAATTTATTAATTTTCTAGTTTATGAAACTCAGAGGCATTGACTTTTGTCCCTGGCACACATAACCCTGAGGATTCAAAAACTAGCATATCTCCATCTCCTTAATTCTCAGCCCTTTGTTTGAAGGTCTGTTTCTGTGCCTCAGCCATTCCAATTCAAAGCCTAATGTCTTCACTAAGCTACATGAAAGAGCAGCAAAAGTAGAGCCAAACGCCCACTTCTGTCAGCTTTTCTATACAGAAGTCAACTTCCATAAAGGACGAGGATGAAAGGTTGGAAATTGCATCTCCTAGCAGTCTGGAACAAGATTCACCAACATCTATCCATCAGAGACCTCAGTGCCTCTGGAAGTTAACGTCTATGTTCTGTATCTCCGTATTTTTTACAGAGCACTTACAACTTAAAAAAAGTGAGAAAAGTTTATAAAAGGGACAGCACTTGTTCTAACAGTAACAAACTAAACTCACTTCAGCTTTCCATCACCTCATCTGCTTTGCAGTCTGCTCAGCGGTACTCTGTCTTTTTCCTACATAGGAATAAAAGCAGTAATTCATCTACTGTTTGGTTTTCAAGGAATACAACACCTAAGTTTCTCTAAAAAAGTTTGCTGATATTGATAAGTTTGCAATGTGATGACACACTGCTGTTGTATCATTTTTACTTGTATCATACTGAGGTCTATTCAAGCCCTAAGAAAATCTGTTATGCACCTTGTAAGGTTATTTCTATGGAACAACATTTTAAATAAAATCAATAAATAATGTGACCTGCAGGTACAGTGAGCTGCTCATACTGCCTATGAATTGCTAGTACAAATCTCCCCTAGGCTCATAAACTTCCTGTCAGCTGTCAGATAGGCTTCAACACAAATTTGAATGATTCAGCTGGACACACTGGGACAAGTGAACCTACAAGAAAACAGCAAAAATCAGTCTTCTGCCATGACAGGAATTCTGTTGTTTGTTTTTTTTTTTTTTTCCACATATAGGAGCCATTGAAAATGGCTAAAAATGAAAGAACCACAGCATAGTGTATTTCTAGGTGTGATTTTTAAATGTTTCAGAAGATATCTTCCTTCCCTTCTGACAGCTCCTATTTTTAATTCAGTCACTTAGTCCATTTTCATGAGATATAATGGAAATTTTGTTCCTCTTTCTTCTGTATGTCAGGCTATTAAACCATCCCATGGCATGTGGGGGGATGTGGGCTGGCTCGCTGAGTGGGGCAAAACTTCTCAGGAAGATAGAATGGAAGACCCGGAACTCAGCTTACAGTAGGAAAATATTGCTGTATTCCAATAACTGCACTGACCTGTACAGTCCTATGTAATTTTTGCCATTTAAAATGGTACACTGAATGTAACTATTCTTTAAAATAACTACGGTTCTTCACTGTGAGGGTGGTGAGGCACCGGAACAGGTTTCCCAGAGAAGTTGTGAATACCCCATCTCTGGAAGGGTTCAAGGCCAAGCTGGATGGGGCTTCGAGCAGCTTTGCCTAGAAGAAGGTGTCCCTGCCCATGGCAGGGAGCTTGGAACTTCCAACCCAAACTGTTCTATGATTATATGCTAGCACAACTGCTAATGTGACTTTAGTTAAGCTTTGCAAAGGTAGCCTGTAACAATACAGCTTATACATCTTCCTCTATGGGACATAGCAGTGTAAATTTGTTAAATTACTGTGTACGTATATCCCAATTGGGCAGGACATAGATGTGCAGACTCCTCAAATTATCCCAGTTACAGGTATAGTGGTAATGTTTGTGGGTTGAGAAAGCCTTAGATTAGGGCCACAAAAACATTTTTGGTAGCACAACTGCCTGTTAGGGTGATGTTTCTGTACTGATAATAGTTTCATTTTACCTGATGCTATAGCAGTAACAACTGTATTAAACAACTATATTAACAAGAGAAAGTTGTTTTCTGGATTGGTGCAAGTAATATTGATGTAACATTTCCCTTTTTTTCTTCTTTTTTTTTTCTTCCCTCTTGGTATTAGACTTATCAGCTAAATAGTAGCTGTTTTTCCTAATGCAGCCTAGGTACTATAGACATATTAAGGACTAATTATTTTTAACGTAATATACATAAAAACATTTATTTGAAAAAATTAAAGGGAATCAGGGTAGCATGACTTTCTCTTGTTCTTGCTTCCTGTTTCCTTGCCTTGCATCAACTATGAAATAAATTGCATTGAAATTGATGGGAACTAGGGGGGAAGGGAAAACCAAAACAGTTCCTCACTGAAATGCCTACTGGGTGAGGATTCACATTCTTTTGTTTGTCCTTATTGCTATGGTTAAACCTGGACAAGAACACCACTAAATACAACACACTTTTAGTCATGTGTATCACATAGTTATGAGAAAGTAGTAAAAGAAGAGAGAGAGGAATGAGATATTAACTAACTTTAATACCTTCTAATTAATATAGTGTTATCTCAACACCATCACTGATCTGATCAATATCGCAATCAATATTCTTGTTTGCAACTTTATGGGTACTTAAGGGGAACAAGGCATCAGGTTTCTTGTTTTTTTTTTTTTTAATACCTTCTCTGTATAAATCATACTTAGCACTGAAGGAAAAAAAAAAAAGTGCTTTCTGACCAACTTTTCTAATGTTTACCTAAAGGAAACTAACCTCTGTCAATTAGAGTAGTTCAACATCAGAAACAAGAACTATCTTCCAGTCCTGCTGAATGAGGAAAAAGAAAAGGAAGTTTGCAACTTCAAGTGTTGTATTTTCCTAACTAGAATAACTATTTCCTCCAGTTTTTTTTCAGAAGGTCCCTCAAATTCTTAATTCATACATCCAAGGAAAAACTAATTTGAAGTTTTTTTTCCAGATGACCATTAATTCCCACATGCTAATAAAGCCAATAGATGCCAAAGCAGCAGTAGTAGATACGAAAGTAGTGACACTCTCCTCCTGCTCTCTGAAGACTGCCAGTTATTTCATTAACAGCCATTATCGTCATCTCCATCATTGTCTATTTCTATATGCAAAACTATTTCAATTTTCTAGAAAAACAAGTGAAGAAAACTCTCACAAACTTTACCAAAATGATCATGTATTTTGATTTTTTTTTTCATCCATATAGAAACTGTTTTTGTTGGGAGTCTGCTTAACAAACAACAGGAAAAGTTATGTAATAAAATTGTCATTTGCATGTTTTAATATTCACTGTTATCATGATGTACACTTGGAAAAAGAACAATTAGAACTTAACCCCCTGCCTGTGGAAATCCAACTTCCTACCACCTGAAACAAAACACAGTCCAGCTATTTTAGTACAAGATATATGTTGCACAACTCTGATTCAATTGCAGAGACAGTGGCATTGTTGTATGTAGGTCAATTTACTACAATACTCCATTGCTCTCCTTCTTGACCCATAGATATCTAGATTCATAGAGAAAGAAACTACACTTGAAAGAAGAAAGCTGTTCCTTGAAAGGTCAAGAGTGTATTACATAGAGCACAGATCATAAAGCAACACAACACCACACCTGTTCTTTGGACTGTACTCAAAACCATTCATTTGTTTTCTTGTTATAAAGAAAACACTGCAAACATAACTGAACAATTTTTATGGCATACAATGTTTGCTGTATGAGTGTGACATAACAACAGGATATACAGTTATCTCCCCCATAGACATTTGACTTATTTTTCACAAAATAATGATTAAATATGCAAGTTGTGTTAAACTTCAGATAAGTTACCAGCCTGTTTTTAAGCATGTTTATGTAGGAATACACACATATATAAAAATTAAGCAATTTACATATAGAATCAACTGATAAAATTTGCTTTGGTTAATAACTTTTACTGAAAAATCAGTTCACAATTATGCCAAAACAAAGTTTTCAGCTGAAAACAAACTATGGGAAGGGTTATAATAATTGATTTCATTTAAAAAAATAATTATTTCTTTTAACAAGTACTGAGACAATATTCAGGTAACAGCCTTCTCTAACTTGCATGTCCTTCCTGTTCCCTTTTCTGCTTCTCACTTTTCATGAGTCCTGTGGGTAGGACACTCACATGAGTTCTTGTCTTGCTCTTCTTTGAGCTTATTTATAATTATGGTATAGAAGATAATCTTTTATTTGTCTGAAGACTGTACATTTTTGAGATAGTAGGTCTTCCCCTGAAGAAATTCACTTCTGTAAAAAATGCTTAAAAATATACTAGAGCAAAAACTGGAAGGCACAGGTATGTAGCCATGTAATTATATGGTTGATGACAACAATCAGTCTTAGAACTGGTGGAGTTTGTGAGAGTCATCTACCTCCCCTTATTAATCTAAATCTATTAAAATGCCCAGAATAAATATGTAGACTTCTTCAAAAATCTGGAAAAGTATTGGCCTCAGACTGACCTAAATAAATTTGTCTTCAGGTGGGCTTCTGAATGGAGAAAAGTTATTATACCCCTAATGTAAACCCATGTGTTAGTTTCTAAGACAGAAGTATAAGTTTCACAACTCAGCAGTCAAAAGCTATAAGAGAACAAACAAGGAGGTGAGAAGAAAACTTGAAGCACAAAGAGGTCAAAGAGAGGTGAGAAGAACAGCATAACACATGAGAAAAGAAAAAAAGAAAAGAAAAGAAAAGAAAAGAAAAGAAAAGAAAAGAAAAGAAAAGAAAAGAAAAGAAAAGAAAAGAAAAGAAAAGAAAAGAAAAGAAAAGAAAAGAAAAGAAAAGAAAAGAAAAGAAAAACACAAAAATACATCATAAAAACAAACTAATATCAACTAGAAAAAGTGATAAGACTGGTAGTTTCTGTTCTCACAATTCAGGAATGTTTACTGATAAAATGAACACTGGTTTAAAACTTGTAATCTGAGCTGCCTTTTTTTTTTTTTTCCCCAGATAGCCTGTGTCACTAAAGGATATTATTGAAAAAAAGGAGAATTTTGCACATTCAGAAACACTGTATGTTGAACAGCAGCAATTAATGACCGCAAATCATTCTAGAAGTCTTACAAATTCAAATACAGAGCTTGGAATGTTAGAACTCAAATTTTGCTACTTATTTGCTGATTCATATTTCTAGTTCCAAGTAGAAATACAATAGAAGGATCACAACAACCAGGCTTGGAAGCCACAGTGTAAAGCAAACATTATTCAATTCAATAATAATTCAAGTTAGATAAAGATGATCATGGGAAAATAAGTGCTCCATATTATAAACTTCCTGGTTATTCTCTGAAGCTTCTAAAGATAGTTACATCCAGAGACAGATTCTTATACCAGATAGATGAAGGTATGAACAAGTATGACTTTGCAATATGTTAAGAGGTTAATCATTCAACAACCTAGCTGTCTCCATAGTTTGTATGGGCTCTGCAAGTGCACAGCTAGACAAACAATCTATATACACAGACAGCTGTAGCTTTGGATCATGGACACACAGGAGTAGCTCTCAATAGCTCTTTTAATAGCTTGTAAACAACAGATATTATAAAAGGTGACAAGAGGAATGTAGTTTCTCTAAGAAATACTATTGAATATTAATCATGAGGCTCAGAATGGAGAAAGCACCAAGGATGCTCTTCCAACTCTGTTGACTTTGAATGTCAAACTGTAGCTCTAATCACTAGACCTTAACATATATGTCCATTGGAAGTAATATCATTAGTATGTTCTGACAGACTTGACTTAATATACTGGGATATTATCTTTTTTTTGCTTGCAGGTTTCCATGCATTTATTGGAACAGAATGGCCATCTTCATCCTCCTGAGAATCTTGGGCCTTGTTTCTCCTTAAATAGAGGAGAAAATCAGTGGTCTTTTTTTTCTAATTGCAAATTTTCTGCCATTTCCTGTATGACAACAAAGAACTTACTCCCTGCAGATATACTCCCGTTGTATTGTGTAATAATTAGACATCTTTTTGCTTCAAGCTGTTGCCGAGCTAGAGCCAGTCGTGTACATTTTTAGGTGTCATCGTTTGGTAGCTAGATGAATGCTGCATGGAAATGAATGGGTTATTAAACAAAGGTTGAGGTTTTCAGGCTTTACTGCTGAAGCCTAAGGAAGTATATCATTCACCATCCAGTTCATGCTTGCAAGACTTTCCTTGCATTCTTATCAACTGAAAGGTTACTTTCCAATTAAATTAATGCTGAGATTCTGGTGCACAAATTGCCTGACATAAAGAAAAAATTCTTTGCTTCCTACTGAATACTCCTTCCCGTTCATACCCTGCTAGCACTTTTCAAGAACCCTTTCTTCCACTGTTCTGTCAAGGTTATTTTTAATATTGCTTATATAACACTACTGTTCTGCATTTGTTTGCAAAGCCAGGTAATTTTCCATACTGGTATCAGTTCTGTCATTTAAGCCCCAATTCAACAGAGACAGCAACCATATACTTTTAAAATGGAGAATACAGATAGTCTGTTTATCATGTGCTCATATTCTTTGCTGACCCAGAGTCAGTGCTCAGAACACACAGTGCGACAAAATAGTCAGAAGGGAGATACCACTGCACTATCAACAGCAAAGTCAGTGTACTTGGAGGTCTTGTCTGTGCTGGAAAGTCACTTCACTTGAACTAGGTTGGTGCAGTCAATATAGCATAACCTGCATTGTTTGTTAATCTCTCATACCTAGTAGTCTGCTAGAAGTCTGCTTCACACAGTATCTCTGTTGTACCTGAAGACCAGCGTAAAAAACATGAGCTTCTGCACAGCAAATAACTCTCTCAGTGTAGATGCAAACGGAATAATCTTTATATGGACAAATTTATTCCTACAAAAGATGGGGAGTAAATTATTCTGGTACCTTCATACAGAGGTTCCCCCATGTTCCTACAAGTGGGTCATGCCACTATAACGAGTATCAACTCATAAAGGAAAATATTTCCTATTCTGGGACCCCACGGCAAGTCTGACAAAGACACTGTGAAGGAACAATCAAAGTTGCACTCTCTCTTGCTTATGAAAAGGCATACTTCCTGCTACTTTTTCATTCAACTGCATCATTGAGACTGTCCATTCATTACCAAATCTAAATCATACTTTTTTTGTCTTGAAAACAGCTTTGGGATTTAATTTACACTTCACTTGTTGCCACGTGCCAATTGTTCCCAAAATAGGTTTTGCTCTGACCTTATTGAAAATCTTTAAAGCCACTTGTTGTGTTATGTATTACACTATTTATAAAACATCTGTCCTACATTTGACTGAAAGACCTAGCAAATTACTTGAAGTTTTATTCATTCAAAACTAATCTTATAACTCAAAACCTGTCAGTATGGTACATCCCCTGATAGTTTTGTTCATACACTATTTGGCAAAATGATCATAATACATTTTGACACCAAACAAAGGAATCATTTTGAATATCACGTCTTCAAGTGTCTAGTAAGACAGGAGTTATCCTTTCAGTCTCTGTAGAATATTACTAAATATTCATCTGTTCTATAACTAAATGCCATCTATGTTAGACTGGACATATTTTTGATAGCTCAGAATCAGCCAAGAGAACTAATGCTATTTATTTTTTATCTTCATGACAGAACATCTTATTTGATTTTCCTGCACAGCATACAGTATCTAAATCTTGCCTTTGCAATAAAAACAAACTCTACTTATTCACCTTTTCTCTGTAATATTACATAGACTTTCTTGCATAAAAAATCAAATAATTTCACCTTCACTCAGTCTGAGAATATGTTCCCTTATGAATTAGAATATTTTATTGCATTTTCACCCAAAATATATAGTGTTGAATTTTATTCACTATTCCAGTATTCTGTTTAACATGACAGCAGTCAATCTTCTTATGTGTACCACTTTCATTAGGCATTTTAGCTACACTGAACAGCATCAGAATATTTATCTACATTTCAGACATTTCATTAGTTTTCCAAAATGTAGTAACATCAACAAACTTTAAATTCAGTTTAGTACTGTAGGAAACTAATCCATATGCTGCTGCTTCCTTCTACTCAGACCATTTCATCGAACGAATATCATTACATTTACAGGTTTCTGCAGGGGTGAAGGCTGCAGAGAAATGGAAGAGACAAAAATGGGAGGCTGCTACCAGGATCTGCTTGTTTTTTAGGGCTGAGTGCTTCTGCTGCCTGATTGCTATAGAGATTAGACATCAGCCTAAGAAGGAGCTCTTATTAGCATCTGTGGGCAGTCGGAAGCAGAAGGAGAAAAGCATCTCCAGCTAAAATGAAGATTTCTATTCCAAAGGGAGGAAGGATGAAAAGACTGGTGGTGGTAGCAACAAAATCAAGAAAAAAAAAAAAAAAAGGAGGATGAAAAACTGAGGGGAAAAGAGTGAATTCGACAAAAGTGGTGCACATGGAGAGCCAGATGGCAAATCCTGACACTCCTTCAGGCTTAATGGGATGGGGGAATGTCAGTCTGTCTATTAGCATTTTCTAATGCAGTACATGCTCTCTGCCACACGAAGAGGCCTCACGGACATGCAGGCTCTGATCAACGCCATATCCTTATTTACCCATGTTCCCAAAAGAACCACTTTCTATGTAAGGCACTGATCAGTTAATATTTATGGGTTATTTTGAAAAACAAACAAACAAACAAACAAACAAAAATCCCACCAAACAAAAAAATAATAAAAAAAAACCAAAAAAAAACCCAAAAAACAAACAACAAACAAGTCTTCAAAATTCGGAATGAGTAAAAGTAAATTTGCAATAATTAAGGACTACATTTTCTAAAAATCTGCACAACTGCTGTTACTGAAAGCTGCCTCGTATTTAAACTGTTTTTAATCATGGCTGTTTTACAATGCTTATACATTATGAATTGTATAGGGTCAATAGGACATAGTGATAACCTGATTCATGGCTGGATCTCCTAGATGAAATCATATGCCAGCTAAATCATTAAATGTTATTTTGTTATTTCTTTAGTGAATTATAAAAAAAAAAAAAAAAAAGCACAGCCCCAATGGCTTACTAAATCCTCTGATTTTCTAACATATAATTCATAGTCACTTTTCCTGTGTTCCATATAGGGTGGTACGTGGTTCATTGATACACATGAAACACAAACATGTGGGAAATAATAAATAAATATGTATTCCAGCAAAAGTTCAAAGATAGCAGTATAGAAAAGTATGGTGCCTATAAATCAAACCCCATACGTACACAGATTTTCATACAGTAATACAAAGTGTGTGTGGGGGGAGAAGTTGCATTTCTTTCTATTTCTGTAGCTTTCATCTGAAATCAAATGCATGAAGTTTTGAGGATTACTTTTTTTGCATGTGTTTCTAGTTTTCCAGGCACTCTGGGAGAATTTCCACATTGCAGAAGATATTAGGATTTCTGTGTCTACCAAAAGCTGTGCTATTGCCTATAACATGAGGCATTCTGGTAAAGAAATCAGAATACAAATCTGGTTATGCTTCATTACTTTGTGGTACAACCTAGAGTAACAAGCAAGTTATTTTGCAAACCTTTTCATGTTTTGAGATTCATGTTGATTTAAATTTAGAACATCAATAGTGCTTTTATGATTTGAAGCTTTGTACTTCTCATGTAGCATTTTCCAGGACATCCACCCTAGAGATTTCTCTTTTGTCAGGAGCATCCATCAGGCCAGGAATTCCCATACAACCGATTCTGTAAAGAGATAAAGAAGAAGAAAAAGCTCTCAAAGAGTCAGTAAAAAACAAAATCAGAAACATCCATGTCTCTACTGAATGTAGGGACAATGTTAACAGAAAATTATACAGGTGCATGTTTGCAGCCTGTTTTAGACTAAAAATAGCTCTGAATGGGTGATTATGTCCACCCATATTTTTCTTAAATGGTACAACCAAGCCCTAATAAGAAAGACATCTAATACATTACAGGAAATATTACCGAGGAATAGTGCTTTTCTATTACCTGAACTAATACCACTTGTATAATACCTTTTATTTATGATGTTTCAGGAACATTTTAATTTTTAATTTGTATTTCTTGTCATCTAGATTTAAGCGAACTTTCAAAGTATACTTTAACTTCTGATAAATTAACTAGTAAATCTTTAACTGGTAATGGGAATTTAATTTTACACAGAGATTTGTAAAGTGTGCTCTTTTGTAGTCATAATAGTGAATGTCCCATTTATCTACAGGATTTTTTTCTCTTATAAGCTGGTAAAGAGGACAGCATTGTCAGGTAAAATACATTTCCTCAAATATTTGGTCCACTTTGAAAACTTCTATTTGGTCTCATTCTAAAAACTGTTATTTGGTCTAGTTCTGAAAACCTAACGGCACGAATATGCCTGATTCCATTCAAATCAGGTTCGGAAATCATTAGAAAATTCAGTTCACTTTGAATAAGAAACAATTCAATCTGCTCAGTTTTGGATTGTTTCCTTTCTTACTGTTCATAACTTTTAAATTATTTGGTCTTTGTCCTTCTTAGACTACATATAGGGTTTTCAAATTTACTCTCACTGATATTAGAGAACTTAAAGATTTCCTGGAGCCTCAATAAGTTTGAATGACACCTAGGAACAGCTAATGAGTTGTGTATTCATAGCAGCTAAGGTTATTATAGGATGTACTGCATTAGGTTATAGAGTAAAGGTAAGATCAGATATAATATATGAGATTCTGGATTTTTATTTATACATACACATACATACATATATAGACACACATTTTTTTCACTTGCTTTATAGCAAACATCAGAAGTAAGACTACAAGAGCTGTCAGATGTAGCTCAAATTTTGTACATAAACCAACCTGAAATATTAATACCCAAGGCTTCTTCAACAACAGAGACTCGGTCCCACGTTATATATCTAGTAGTATCTGATTTGTGCAATGCACCAAGTTTTCTATTTAACGGTAGCTGAAGCTGTGGAATATGTGAAAGTTAATGATACTCTAGAGCTTATTACTTACATTTTCAAATTTTTATAAGGCGGCTATCTTAGATTTTTCCAATACATATGCCATACATACATGTGGCATACCCCTCATTATGCATTTGTGGATTTTTATATATATATTTTTAGGATAGAAGGCTCTATTATTTCACCCATAAATTACAGGCCGGATAATCTTACTTAGAAAACTTCATGAAAACACAGACCTCCTGCCTGAGATCACACAAATATTTTAGAAAGATATTTATGGTAGAAATATTAAAAGCACTCAATGTTTACTTTTATATGGATTAATGACTTATTCACAGTACATAAGTTACATATCCACAGACTT
Organism: Streptopelia decaocto; assembly: GCF_964273445.1. Classification (NCBI taxonomy): domain Eukaryota; kingdom Metazoa; phylum Chordata; class Aves; order Columbiformes; family Columbidae; genus Streptopelia; species Streptopelia decaocto. The sequence continues at coordinate 130,547,492 of NC_138663.1, read as the reverse complement.
AAAAATGTATGAAGAAGAGGAGTCACATAAGCCAGCAGATAAAAAGAAAACCTCCTCAACCAGACCATAGAAAGTACTGCAAACAGGTCAAAAGAACTTGGGTGCTTTTCTTTTCTTGGTGACTGGGAAGTATCAGCCAGGATTCATGGTTCCTTCCATAGGTCATGGAGAGTGTGAGCCGTTTTTGAAGTCGAAGCAGGGCTGAAGGCTGTCCAGGCCACAGAAGAGTTCCACCTTCTGATATGAGAGCATGGAGGAGTGTTTCTCACACTCTTGGATAAATGTTCTTACCATAGGTTAGCAATCAGTTGCTATTCCTCTAGCATTATATTTATTGATTATTCCAGGCTAAGAGAAGCTTCAAGCTTCTATTTTTTTGCATTTAGATACTCAGAACCCAGATACGATATTTTGGTCATTTTCTCTTCTCCATTCCCTTTACCTGTTTATTTTGAAAACTGCCAAGTGATGACAGTTCTGATGTGTTAGAAGACAAACAGTTCTAGTAATTTACTTCCTAAAGCACTGAGAATTTGTGCTTTCTCTGTAGCTTGAGTTTTCTTTGCTTCCATATGTTGGCTCTGCTTTTGGGAAGGACATGCAAACTAGAATTTCTTTTTGTAGAAAATGATAATGCAAATGGCTTTAGAAATCAAGACTAAGAAATTTTAATTCATATAACACAAAGAAACAAATTTTTTGGTCAGTTTGATATTAAATCTGCATCTGCTAAAAACAGTGCTCCCACACCAGACAAATAGAAGTTGTAGCACAGTGTCATAACAAAGCATTGAAATTTGGTTATATGAATTCTGTTGCCACACAGAAATTTTCATTTGTATGGCACCAGGGAAAAGTGAAAACATATGGCCTTTCAGCAGGAAAAAAAAGCACTGATATTATTATTATTTCTCACAACTATTCTCTGTACTTATATGGCTGTTTTGTTCTATATAATGTATGTTATGTTAATATACTCATGACTTAATTCACTAAAAATTATTAAATGAAGTAACTGGTAAGTAAAATATTATTAGACTCTATCTAGCATGACGTTACACAGATTTTCCCAACTGGTTACCATAGCTATAGATTATGTCCTAAAAACTCAGAACTGATTTTACTGAAATCAATGCACAGAGCCATTCCTTGTGTTCAAATGGGACTCTAAAACAAGACAAATTTTGTAAATGCTATAAATAAATAATAAAAAGACGCAAGTCCACATAGCTATACAACATCAATTACACTCCAGAAAGAGAAGCCAGCTCAGGAAGCAGGAAGCAGGAAGACACAATGGTATGAACACTACCAGATGACAACAGGCTTTCTGCCACCCTGAGTAATGTGCTACCTAACAAAAGTTTGTCCTTTATTCTGCTATCCAGACAAAGAGAAGCCTTTCTCCTCCTGTTCATTAAATGCTTAAGTTAGTATATTGCAGTTCTCACATAATACAGAATACCAAAAGTGTGATTTTCTTACATCTTATGCATTTCTTTGCACCTGTATAAAATGCTGCCATCTTCATTCAGAGCATTTCCCACTACTCTGCAGAGCTGCAGACACAAGATAAAATGTACTGCAAGGTTAATGATGTTACTGGGACTTTCTTCTTTCATATTTCCTAATTTTGAGAGATATCTAAGCTACCTGAATATTGCAATGCAGGGTTTTATTACTAAATTTGATTTAAGCCAGTTTTTCTATCCCAATTATAGTTAAGAATAACAACTAGACACAGTAGCTCAGATGAATTCCAGTGTCACTATTCTTCTTTGTTTTTTACTAATTTATTGTGTGAATTTGATAAATTTTAGCAGTCAGGGAAGTGAAAAACTACCCCCATTGGCTAACGCCAAGAACAGTTCAAACGTGTTAAATCCAGTTCTCCAAACAGCTGTGCCAGTGTTCTTCTCTCCAAAACTGCTAGTTGAGTCTTGAGTCTTTACTGAACAGGCTGCCAGCTGCATGAAGCATTGCCAGATTGTATGAGATATAAACAAACATCTACTTGGTCTTATATTTAGACCAGCAAACATGATGTGTTTGTGTCCCAGGGTCAGATTTAAGCCTAGACCTCTGAAAATGTATCCTAGTGTATTGAATGACTGTGCCATCTAGCTCTCTTTTAAAGTAATCCTGTTACTCTATGAGAGATTTCAGCACTGCCGAATTTGAGTTAAATAATCCCTGTAAGCAGTTGGACACTAAATGAAAATATTTCTGCTGTACCTCAGCCAAGTCTGAACACATCACAGTATTTTTCCACACGGATTAATTCAAGGTCATTATTTTACTTATTTTTTACTAGGCAAGTATTCATGCAAGAGGCTAAATCTTATTAGTTTTCAATAAAATCCTCTAAATAAATTCACTCAGGTCTCAAAAAAGTTAATAAGGTTGAAAAGTACACTGGCGTTAATTGTGGTTTTTAAGGAGAAACAGGCTTATCTCAAATTTCCTAAACTGGAAAGTCTTTCCTTCAGATTATTATCACTTAATGGTCATTCAAACACCAGGTTTCCATGAATATCCCATTGGGTGTGACACCATTACAAAGATTTATCACAAAAACTGGTTCAGCTGTCACCTGAACCTAGCACCTGGAGAAAACCAAAATAAAGTGAAACAAAACACACACACAAAAAAAACCCAAACCAAATAAAACCAAACCAAATAAAAAAAAAAAACCCACAACCAACCAACAAACAAAAAATCCCAGCATATTTAACAACAAACACTTCAAAGGGCCTTGAAAAAATTCAGCAAACCAACCAAAAAAAAAGAAAGGAGAAAATTACAGCATTACATGAAACATTAGCATGACACACAATTATGGTAATTTAAGGAGGTAATTTGAGGCATAAAAGAATTTGAGGTTCCTTCTGAGACAAGGACTAAGAGGTGAATCCTTTACATAGCCAGGAGGTTTGCAGTTGATAAGCATTTACTACGATGCCTCTAGTTTAGGTGTTCTCTCTAAAACTGTTTCTTGTTTCAAAAAGAAAAAGGAAAAAATATTAATGGCGAAACATAGTTTATTGAGGTAAAGAATGATTCAGCATGGAATGACTAGTCTCTGAGAAATGGATTTTGTACAAGATGACCATCTTAGCCAAAGAAGTATGAATGGTAAGATAATGCACCCTTCACAACAAGGAAGTCAAATATACTACTGAATGACAGCTGCCAGGAGGTGGAAACAGGTGGTCAACCAGGGAATTGCCCCTCACTGTGCACAGCAAGCTGCTGCCGGCAGCACACCTTCTCCTTGCCGGACCCCAGCCAGTGCTACAGACACACAGACAGATGTGCAAGCATGTGCTCAGAGGCTCAATGGGTCATCAGGTTCTCCCATTAAAACTCTCAGCTGGAGAGTTAGGATAAGTATTTTGGCTACCTTTGAAGCAGCAGAAGCCCCAAGCCCCAGTATCTAAGGTGTTCAGAAGAATACCAGCCATGTCTCTAAAATAAAATATTCTAAGAGAAGGAGCCTTCATAGGAATGGCTAAAGCCTCAGGTTATTATTGGAAATGTAAGTTAGAAATCCAAGTCGAATGCTGAGCATCCTCTGCACTGACTGAGTTTTTCCTTTAGATGACCCCAAGGGAGAAAGTGGAATTCTCTAATGTAACTAGCAGATGTTCGTTTTAAAGACTTGACTAAATTTTCAGCTCACAGGTGAATCAGAGAGGTATCTCCTTTATACTTTGGCAACATGTGCACAGAATTAAATGTAAACGGTGATAAAAATTTTAAGCAACCTAAATTCAGGCTACATGGCCAAATAATGGAAATACAGGGAGACAGCACAAATGCAACTCTATGTTTTAGGTAATTTTAGTTTATTTTTGGGTTTTTTGGGGTGGGAGGGGGGGCAGGGTAGGCAAATTTTCCTTCTCCTACTATGTTATTTCAACATGAATGTAAGGTCCTGAAAACAGTGATCTATTTACTAAAACATGACAAAAGTAATCTTGGCACATTTGCAAAAATTTAGTTGTAGAGTTTGCTATGGGATTGACCCAAAGTGCAAAGCAGACAACAGCTTTTACTACATTGTCCTTGGTTCAGTAACTCATTCATCTCATACAAGAGAAAGATGGAAAATCGGTTATAGATTGTAGCTATCTAAACACAAATGGAACCTAGAGATAAGATATTCAGAGAAAACAGTGAATATTTTACAGAAAAATTGTACTAATTTCATGATATAGATACAATTTTTAAACAGTGTTAATTGTCTAGTCAACACAAGCTTCCTCCAAAACAAGAGCTATGGGGGCTATGCTGATGTGGGATTCCAGCTTTCAAATGTCTACTCTTCTACTAATTGGCACAACCCTCTGCTTCAGCCTTGAAATCTCTGTAAATATGTGTGCAAAGTATGGTTGTTTTTTTTTCAGTTGTAAGACATTAAGGTTGAAAGTCAGATAATTTTATATAAGTAATCAAGATAGAAACAAAATAAAATGTCACCTAACTATGTTTCAAACATTATGCACAACAAGAGGATGAGAGTGATAAACTGACCTGGATGTCCCCCATCTATGTAGTAAAACACAACAAAAGCTCACATACTCTGACGCACACACAAAATGAAAAATTATTTCTTGAAAATCTGGATTTAATAATTCAAATGATTTGAAGATGTCAAATTTGGCAAAAAAATATCATTGCCTAGTAAAAAGCTAAATACAAATGGAACGCAGAGTGCATTTGAGTAATACAAGTTAAAGAAGAAGAAGGTAAAACATTAGTATCCTCTGCCTTCCTTTGGGTAACTCAGAATTTTAAGGATTATTGGAAGTGGCCAGACAATGTAGGAAATAAATTAAACTGAACAACAAAATATTTCTTAAATTTTAATCATTTCAGCACATACAGATACTAATTCGTGAACTATATGTTCCTGGGATCAATGATTTATAAACCACTGCCAAGTGATAAACTGAATTTTATTATGTAGACTTTCTTACTTTACCTTAAGTTTTCCATTTTCTCCGCAAACCACAGCCATGTCATTAACTCAAACAACCAAGAATTAATGAAATTAGAGAACAAACAAAGAAGAACCATAAAGTCCAAGCTGCCTGAAAAACATTCACTTTTCCCTCTACTTTGAAATTTACACTGGCCTGAAGCCCAGAAATGGCAATATGCAATCCAGTATCTCTGACAAGTCTAAGACTGATATCTTTTGACCTGTCAGGATAGGGATGTAGGACAGAAAAGGAAGATCACAAGCTTTCTAATAGAAATAGACCAAGTTTTATCTGTTCAATACAGTAGTTTAATGGTACTATAATAGTATGAAAACAGGATTTTGCAATTTTAAAGTATTTTGGGATACTATTAGTAAACTTTATTTCTCCATGGCTTGTATGTCACAATTCAGAACGTGGTTACAAAAAAACCCAAAGGGATTAAAATATAAAACCTGGAATATCTTAAAAGATTCTTGGGACCTAGGCCTGCACTTTTTAAACTCCACTCACTGTGCCGAATCAGACCCTACAGTGCTTCTACAGTAACTGTGGACTGATTTACTTGTTTGCCTTTCATAAATGTGACACAGTAAGATATGGGAAAGGGTTTGTTGGCTCCTACTTGTAAGGACACGTATAAGTCCCTTCTAGCTGAGCACTCTGAGGATTTAGCTCTTTGCTTAGTGTCTAAGTGGACAAATACAAAGCTAAATCCCAAGTGGAACACAGTACAGAAAAACTTAACTTCTAAGCATGCATGCAAAGGAGAAAAAGCAGAGCTTGGAAACACAGAACATTAGGTAATCCATGGCGTGGACCTGTGTTTGCATCTAGCTTCACACCTTGACTCTTTGACCAGGAGCCATACAGTACAATACCAGTGTTATCTTGTTCCCACTTTCCATTAGAAGGAAAAGTTAACATGCACGATAAAAAACAGAGGTTTTGATTAAAATGCAAATAAAACATTTTAAGAAGGCTGCTTAGCACTGCTTTTGCAATACAGAAGTCTTAGAGCAAAGTGACAAAGATGGTACCTGAATTAACACAATCCTCAGTTTCAGAAAAATCCAGGACCTAATGTATTAATCATTGAATAGGTGGAGTTCATCCTACTGGTTTGTTTTCAAGAGTCCTCTTTTGAGGACTCTTGCCATAAATTCAGGGAAAAAAAAATTCAACTGTTTTATATCAGGTGCTCTGAAATAAATGCAAAAAGCTCACTAAGAAGTGTCATTCACTAAAAAAATCAGAACCACAGAAATTTGTTATTATCTATGAACAATTATTATATGCTTAATAAAATCACAGAACTATCTATAAGCATTTCAAATATTTTCATAATTAAACAGCAGTCAGTGATGCCCCACAGTATTATTGAAAAAAAAAATGGACAGAAATCATCGTTATTTTAAAACTCTTTAGCATGCAAACATAAGTTTTATTCCAGTCCATAAAACACTTGAAAGAAAAGTGCTGAGATTTAATTATTTCAAAATCAATTAGATCAACTATTTGTACCCAGATGATATGCAACAACTTCAGCTCTCTCTTCAGAAAAGTAAGATTACAAACATAAAAATTATAAAATCTTTGTTTGCTCCCAAACACATACCTGTTGCACACTGATCAATCCATTCACACACAGGTTTTAGAAACTAATAAGCAACATGAGCATGATAGACAAGCAAAGCATTTAAGAATTTAAATTCATGTTGTAATATTAATTGACTTTTGCAGGTAAATTTACAGTTTATAATATGGTTTGGGATGTGAATGTGTACATAGCCAATGTTATCGTCAAGGGTTTTTTTTCAGAGGGGAGGGGAGTGAGAGTTAATGCTACTTATTTGATTGTTGAAAGATAGCTAAAGAATGTTAGCTAGTGTCATGTGGTCATGCTTCTATTCCTAATTTTTCCTTTTGATTTTTCTGCCTCTTTGAAAAGTAGCTACAGTGTTTGCTCTCTTTATGTTTCACTTCACTCCCTAGCAAATTGGTTGCAATACAAGATAGAATTTTTTTGTAAAGCTTAATTCATTATTTATAAGGTACTTTGAGGTGCTCTGAAGAACAGCATATAGCAAATAAAAAGGAAGTGGAAAGTATCCAAGGATACAAGTTCTTTGAAAGACTACAGCCTTTTAAAGGGTTGCAAAGAACTCTGAATAGATGACAACATTTCATTTCCAAGGATTTTGAAGATTCCGTTCATATTTTGATCTAGAAATTGTTTTGATCTAGATGTAATCATGTTCCCTGATTCCTTGGCACCTGTTTAATTCTAGTTTTACTAAGCATTTAAGACCAGGTGTTCCAGACTAAAATCTTTAAGAGAAAGTGTTGGCACTAGAGCATTTGTATGCCCAATGTCAATTCTTTGCCATTGCAGTAAAGAATCATGTCACAACTTTTTTTTTCCCCATTTTGTCTCTGTGAAAACAGCTGTTGAAAATTCCTAAAATTTTTTCAGTTTCTTATACAACATTGTTTACTTACTGTGATTTAGTGATATTTCTGGAGTTATAAACCATTTTTATATAATTATGTAAAACAGACAGAACTGAGATACTAAGTAATCCATAAAAGCAAAAGGACTTCACTTTAATCAATCCATTCCAAAACCTGTCAACTGGAATGAGAAACTGTAAAAAAAAAAAAAACCAAAAAAAAACAGGAGGAGAACACAGCTGAATTAGAGATGATCACCAAGATGGAAAAATTTTAACTGCTTTTCTCAATATCTATAATTAAGATGTATAAAGTTGCATGAATATTACATGTAAGTTGTTTTTGAAAATAGAACCTAGACAAACTTGACATTTCTGTTATGAATATTTTCAGTCTCACCCTTCGTTAGTATTACTTCCAACCGTACACATGTTTATTAAAAAAAAAAAGGAAAACAAAAAACACAAACAAAAAATCCATAGGCAAGGTATTTCATCTAATACAGTTCCAATCTTATGTATAAACTAATTTAGTCTGTCACTAATTTACTAGGCAAGGAGTGAGGCTTCTTGATTGGTGAAATTAACTTCCAATTCTGGTCCACAATTCCTAAGACACTGTAAAGCTCTACCTTTAAAAGGAAATTGTTCTAATTCATTTGCATGATCTAAAACAACTGCAAACAAGATACAAAGTCATGTGATTAATTTTTGAGATGGCAACAGTTTGCAGGAATCAGTTGCCAACACCTTGATTGTGTCCTATTCTTTGGCAAGGAAAGCATATTTTTAATAAAGTTTGAGAAAGGAAATAACAAGTGATTTTATACCAATCAGTTGTCAAGAGCTCAAGTTTTTTTTTTTCCTTATATACATACAAACTAAACTTGAATGTTATTGTTCAAGGCATAAAGCAAAGTGATTTCTTATAGCAATTACCTCTCAGTATTTTTATTATTTCTAGCACTACAAGGTTTCCCTATTTTCCTTATTTTGTAGCTTGGCATTTAAAGGAAAAGTCTTTTAGCTTGGAGCTAGCTAGTGTCTGAACATTACATGGCTTCACACAGGAAGAAACAGTCCTTTACCTTTGTTGGCCAGCAGTGAGGCCAGGCAGCAGCCATTCTCCTGAGCTAAGGGGCTGCTCGCTATTTGTTCCCACAACAAGTGAGCCCTAGAGCTTTGCTTCCTCCCAGCATACTGCACTGCTTTGTTGTTCGGACAAAAATGAGAGGCTGAAAGTATAGAGGTAAATTGTTGCATGAAAGTAAAAAACCCTTGGAGGAAGAAATATTTTTCTCCCCTTAGCTGGGAGCAACTGATCATGCAAGGCTGGGAAAAAGCCTCTGGTGGGCCCAAGAAAGTTTGCAAAGCAGAGAGTTAGTGGCAGAGATGAAGATTAGGGAGTCTACAGAGAGGAGCTGGGAATAGACCTGTGAGCCATACCTCAGAGAAGAGAGAAGGAAAAAAGCTCCTCTGAAGGGTCTGAAGAGGGATGCCATAGCTGCAAGCTACTAAAAATTACTGCTGTTCTGAGAGTAATATGCCTCAGTCCTACAGGGACACAGTGGGCAGACACAGGTAACAACAAAATGGCTTCCAGCCAGTTATGTCTCACTCCGAATTCTCTCTGTGTAAAACATTACCATGTCACAGTTTATTTTCTACTAAAAGTGTTACAGATTCAAACCCTTCATGGTTTTCTAGGGATTCTTGCTGTAAGGAGAAAGGTAGGCAGATCTACACGAAAGCTCTCATTATTGAATTATTCCTCCTAAAGGGACTGCAAAAGAGTCAGACACCACTATCTACATCCTTGCTAGCTCCAGCAATGCCACCCCCAGTTCGCTGGGTTCTGCAATTTGAAAGTCCGAAAAGCAAAGAGATACCCTGAAACACTTTGAAAGAGAAAAGACATCGGAACATGCAAAAGCTCAAACCAGTGCATCTTTTTCAGCAATAGAAGATGTATTTCCAAGATTTTGGTGTTTCCATATCTGCTAAAACAGAAAAAGGGCAAAGGCCCTTGGAAAGTTTGAAAAGACATCAAGACATCAAGAGATTTTTTTGTTGTCTTGTTTTGGTTTGGTTTGGTTTTTAAACAAACTTGCTACCTTAAATTCAGCTCACATCCTATTTCCTTTATTCTCATTTGCCTTTCATATTGTATAGGAAGAAAAGCTGTGTACAATTACTAATTTCAAGATGTTCTAGAAGTAATATGCTAAAAAAAAAAAAAAAATCAGGAAAAAACAGCTCTAATTTAATGGTTTTGCAAACCATCAAACACCTCATACAAAAAAAAAAAAAAAAAACTCACTAGTTCTAGCAGTGTTTTCTATGTATGAATATCCTAAATGATTAATTGAAAATGTTTTCAGTGCACTAGCAGTCTTCAAAAGGTGGCTTAAAAATATGACACTAAAGAAAGATTCACTTCTATAAATGTCTGTATCAATGTCTGATTTTACATGCTCCAAAACAGTTAATTTTTAGTGAGTTATTTATTTGCTTTTGCATGTTTTCAGCTTTTCTATATCTTTGAAGAAGGACTGTGATGGAGGGTGTCCTAAGATGTGCAGACTTGCACCCTCTGAGAAATAATAGAAACCAACAGAAACCAATGGGCCAGACAACAACCAAAAATGGTTTATACAACATGAATTTGCAAATGAGTAAATTTTCTACTTTCCCCATTAACCCTGTGAAGAATTTTGACCAACATTTTATGTATATTCAAAAGTAACATGTTGTGAACAGAATTTTAAACATGACACAACAGCTGGGTTTTTTTGTTTGTTGAAAATCAACCTATTCCTCCTAAATACTTCAATTCCTCTCTACTTCTCTCAGCAGAGTACTAACTAGCTCATTACTGCTTACCGCATAGACCTATTTTTAGACATTAGTTTGAAACATTTGCACTGCTCACCTTTAAAACCAGTATACAAGTCATATAAATCATATAGTCTTGGCCTCTAATGGTAATCTTGACTGACTGTTCATTCTCTCCACCCTGTTTGAGCACAAGGTAATCCTGACCTAACAATTTCTCTAACTCTCTTACTTTATGGACTCTGTCAGAAATCTCTGCATTTCTATCAAGCACTTTCAGTAGCTCTTCACACTGCACCAAAGTTATCAAAATGCCCGTTCATTACAACTCTTTTTCTTGTGTAGTTTTCTAGGAGCAGCAGTTGCATCCACCTGAAATTCCAGTTGGTAGCTAATATGAACAATCTTAATAATACAAGGCAGAAGACAGCCATGGACCACATCACTCCAAGGTAATGTAAAGTGGACCATGTATCTTCACACTCACTTGCCTCACTGCAGTGAATACAAAGTTAATATGGGAAACAGAAAATGAAAAATTCTCCCATTAAAGGTATTCAGGATACATCAATTTGATATTCTAAGACTCAACATTTTTGTAATGACTAAAATTTCCCTTGTTGTTTTCTACCACATCACTCACACACGTGGCAGAATATACTTTGACTGAAGGATTCTGAAAAAAAAATGGCATTTAGTGCATTATTTGTGTCAGATCATACCCTTAAAAGACAAAGAATAGACCCAAATGATAAGCAACATGGATTACAGCCAGCTCTTCCCTATAATGGCCAGCACAGACTACTGTGGTCATGAAGCTGTTTCTTGTATAACTGAGGTTGCCTGATTTTCTGGAAGAAGTGTCTCTTTGAATTAAAGGTATTGTTTATGCATCTCTCCCCTAATCCCAGATATCTACCACCAGCAGCTCACCAGTCATGGTAACAAGAAGACACATCAATTTCCCCAATGGTTAATTGCCCTCACTTCATAAAACTGAAGGACTGTTGGGTGTGATTTACTTCACATTGAGGAAATCTCTACAGAGATTAACAGTAATTTACACCATTGAATGAACAATTTTCTTAGTTTGATTTCCCAAGAAAACAAGATTTGTTTGATAAAGATGTTTGTATTTGTTTCTTTCACCTCTGGAATACACAAGGGTCTGTTTGTTCTTTGATCCCTCATTTATTGGTTAATTTTAACCAAATTTGAGGCATCAGGACAGATCTCTCAGATATGCTGTTTTCACTAAAATAGTGAAGGAAAAATATTTAACTTATGCCTTCTGATAAGGAGACAGAATATACTTTTTTTCTGACTTGGTATAAAGAACCAACATCTGAGTGAAACATTAAGAATGCCTTTGCTCACACACACACACACAAAGACACAGACACACACACACACACACACACACACACACACAAAATATGAGTTGGAATTCTCATTTTTCCAGACAGAAGAGAATCCAACCATGAGACATCATTAGCACAATTTGTTTAATATGTTGACTGCAGACAATACTGCAATATCACAAAAGGGTTTCTATTAAAAAAAAAAAAATCAAACAATACAAAACAAAACAGGTTATTACCACAATGATAAGTGATGTAAATGAAAAATATATTTTTAACACTCTCTTTTTATACAGATTACCTTCACATACGTATAAAAAAAAATCTGCTCTGAAATTGAAAACAGTATTTTTATGCATACAAATATTTGATTGCATTATTATTATTATTATATTATATTTATTCTTATGGCAATCATATGGAAGAAAGGTTAACAAACAGGTTAGAGAGGAAGCATAACCAGCCACATTCCTACTCAAGGGACAAAATACCTTAAAAGAGGACATGAGTAGCTGGAAGAACTTTCAATGTAGTGTGATGTACTGGTCCCGAACTGTTAACTTGGAGTAACATAAGGAGTAACACAACGCTACAGGCTTGGGGAAGAGTAGCTGGAAAACTGCCTGGCAGAAAGGGGTGTAGAGGTATTGATTGACAGCCATCTGAATATCAGCCAGCAAGCGGTGTGCCCAGGTAACCAAAAGGGCCAACAGCATCCTGGCTTGTATCAGGAATAGTGTGGCCAGCAGGACTAGCCAAGCTATCGTGCCACTGTACTTGGCACTGGTGAGGCTGCACCTTGAATCCTGTGTTCAGTTTTGGGTCCCTCATCACAGGAAGGACATTGAGGTACTAGAGAGAGTGCAGAGGAGGGAGACGAAGCTGGTGAGGGGCCTGGAGCACAAGTCTGACGAGAAGCGGTTGGGGGAACTGGGGCTGTTTAGCCTGGAGAAAAGGAGGCTGAGGGGAGACCTTATCACTGTCTACACCTACCTGAAAGGAGGTTGTAGCATGGAGGGTGTTGGTCTCTTCTCCCAAGTAGCAAGTGATATGACAACAGGAAATGGCCTCAAGTTGTGCCAAGGGAGGTTTAGATTGGATATTAGGAAAAAATTCTTTATAGAAAGGGTTGTCAGGCATTGGAAGGTGTTTTCAACACCCTGTAGGAGTTAAAAGGCATTTAGATTAGGTTCTTACGGATATGGTTTAGTGCTAAAGTTAGGTTATCTTCTCGTTGGACTCAGTGATCCTCGGGGTTTCTTCCAATGGAAATGATTCTGTGGTTCTATGATTCAAAGCTCCTATGGCAGACCAGAGGAGCTCTCTCACTGGGTTATAGGATGCTATAGCACTCTGTTTAAAGAGTACCTGAGACTGATTAGCTATTCCTTAGCATTCTTTTTGCTCCGGATGCAGTTCAATTTAAAACAAATAATCACAGTGATTTAAGTAATAATCTTGTATCTTAATCTGCTGACAATTATTGTAGAGAAGATATCAAACACATGACAACCACACAAAATTGAAGGCTTTGTCCAACTGTTGTCCGTTTCACCCCAAACCAGAAACCCATTCCAAAACCAGAAACATTATTGCAGTGATCTGAAAAAGAATGTTTAATAAGATTACGTTGCACACTTCTGTTTCTTTCTATTCATAGCCATGAAAGTTCTCAGCGCTATCATTTTTCTTGTTTTGTGAGTTTTGCTCTTCATTTCTGTATTGTTACTAGACAGTTTAGGACATTTTTAATTGTCCTCAGTTCCTAAATATGACTGGCTTCACATCCAACTCATTTGCTCCTCCTGTTTGCATTCCTTAGTGTACAACTCTTAACCATTAAATAATTTCAGTAATTCCTGTTTGCAAATTGCTATATGACTATTGGCCATGGTGTACATGTTTATTGTCATGATAACAACAAGTGCTGAGAACTTTACAATATGTCTTTATTTTCATCTCTATCTTCAAAATGTTTGCTGACATACACAATTCAGTGGCTATACAAGCATTAATAAGTTTGTATACAAATGTGTGGTAACCTGGAGTAATGACAATTAAGAGGTTCAATTAAATCACAAATTTACTAAAAACTCAGTGCAATTATAGTGAATAGTGGCTTGATAAAAAGTTCATAACTATACCATAAAAGCTAACAAGACTTCAACAACAAAGCCTCAAAACAATATTACCTTTAAGTGCCCAGAATAAAGTTAGAAGGAGAGAAAGAGATTAAGATAGAAGAAAGGTAAGATTTCACCACTCTGTTGGTCCAGCAACAATCCCTGAATTTCTCTTGTTGGTGGGTGCTAAGAAACTCTGATAATGACGTGCACAGACAAGTGTTCTGAGTGACAATGTTTTATACTTCAGTCTATTTGCATGTGAGACAGGAAAGGATGGCTCATCTCCTCCCTCTGCTTGTTCTTCATGCTAATTAAGAAGATTGTTCCAGAAATGGGTTGGTGGTCTTGGAAAATAGGTCAATGGTCTCGGAAAATAGGTCAGTGGTCTCAAAAGTGCCTAGAATGGAGTAGTTTTGTCCTCTAGGGGTAGCTGGTTATTCATTATTTCTCAGTGAGCACTGAATGACCCTGCCTTGGTTCCAGCCCAATTAATCAGGAACAAGGACTGAGGCCTTGGTAGAACTCAAGGAAGAAATACTGTTCATGCTTTTATCTCAAAAATTTATGCCTTCATTTTGCAGAGACCTTGAGGAACAGACCTATGTTCTGTCTCCACAGCACTTAATCTGTTTCTGTTAGAAGTTGCAAAAAACAGCTCTTCAAGGAATAACATGTACCTCCAATGAGGCCTTTGTTTTGAAAAGAATAGGGAGGCCTCAAGGCCATAACACATGTCTATTTCCATTCTAAAATTTCCAGAGCAGATACTATCTGTCTTTATATGTGCAAGAATATTCCTCTTGTTGATCAGTGCTCTTGCCTAAATATAAGTAAACTTGATAAAAGTTTTCCCCCAAAATGTGTTAAAGTGCGGCCTATCAACAACTATCCCTTCAGTTGGTAAGTAAGCAGCAGGCACAGATAGATTTTTCAACCTGTTTACCTCCTCTCACAAAATTTTTACATTTGATGCATGAGTAAAATCAAGACGTACTTGTTTGAATAAGTCAAGGCCATGAGGAAGAGAGTCTGAATGCACCAGTTTCTGTTATCTTAAGTTATCTGGGTGTAGCTGATCATGGGTTGGGAGTAGGGAATGGATGACAGGATTTTTTGAGATGTCTACCAGCCCTAGTCTCCATTATTTTAGGTAGGGTGATTTTCTCATTTAATGATAGGGAATCTTTTGTTCTGAAGCAAGGTGTTAAAAAGGATAAGTCTTTATAACTGGAATAATATTAAGGAAAAGTTATAAATGAATATACTTTAAATATTGTTTTTTTTTAAAAAAAGGATGGTATTTTGTTTGTTTGCTTTTAAATCACCCAGTCTTTAATAAGTTTTTATCACCCAGGTGACTTAGTCCCTCTATTCATTACCCCAGTGTAGGAAAAAAAAAAGTTATGGATCTAACCTGGTTCTAAATGTGTTGCAAATCAACACTTACTTTATAACTACTGAAACGATAGCAAATGGACATATTAAGTCATACACCATTTCACTTCTTTGCTTTTTAGTAGCTTGCTGATGCATGTCATAAACACTATATGAGAATCATGTGCCTTCCCTTTACAGGAAAAATATGCAGAATGATCTAAAACCTTCAACAATTTGTTACAAAATTGTGCTGCCTAAGTAAATTTATATTATGCTGTCTGGCTATAAGAAAAAATATTAGGCACAATAAGTCATTGAAATTACTACAAATATCTACTGAAAAGAACAATGTTAACACTGGCTGTTCTATAAGGGGAAGTTAGAACATTAACATAGATCAAAGTTAACTGTGAAGAAGCAATATTTTCATTTCTGATTTTAAGAGGTTCTGCTTTTTTATACAATTGACAATTCAAGCAATTTCATCTGGAAAAAAAAAAAATCACATTCTCCTTTTTTTTTTTTTTAAAAAAAAAGCAATATTACAACACAGAAAATGGACATAGTGAAAACAAATATGCAAAATGTTTTTGTTGGTGATAAATCTTTCTGAAAGGTATAGACCAGAAATCACACCAGTTTCTGGTTATTGATTACTGAGAGAAGGGTAACTGAAGGCTAGAGGTCCATATGTTCCTCTGCAATGTTGACCTCTATTTTGCCAGCTGCCCATCTTCCTGCTGCATATTCAACCTCCTTAAAACCAGCACTACATGTTAGCTTTCTGCTGGATCCTTTCATTGCCCTCATTAAAGCTGAGCATATAAACTCATCTCCTCACCCACACGAAGCAGACACCCTGTATGTTCAGTCTCTTCCCATGGTTATTTCTAATTTATTTTAAATCAGAATGTAGGTATGTTTTCAGGCTTCACCAGAACCTACCTGGTTGTAGGCAGAACCTACCACCACCCTGCCAGTTCAGGAGAGGCACATCATTTTGTATCTGTTCATGTGTCATAGCGAATACCACAGTTTGGGAGCCTGAAGTCTTGATGAAGTCTTGATGAAGCCTGGACTGCCACTGTTGGTTGATGGTGTGGGCAGGAAGTTAAACACCCACAGGACAGCATGGATTAACTGTAAAAAGCTAGTTTACAAATCAAAGAGTAACAGTTCATGAACTTTGAACCTGAAGAAAAACAAAAAGAATCTTCTGGAACAAGAAAAAACATCCAGTCAGAGAATAAACACTGGCTGGAGAAGGATTATTAACATCCAAATAAAATGTAATATTAGTCACATATTAGTAGAATAATATATCAAGATAGCTAAGCCATAAAGGTCTAAATTTCCATTTATATGTGATTGCAAGTGAGGATCACATACAGCAGCATGATCTGAGTTTAGTGTCTGGCCTTTACCAAGGATACACTCCCCATCATGCTTCAGCTGGAATAACTTATTCTCCTCCCTTCAGCTTCCTCTTTTCTCCTATTACTTTCTCTAGGATGCTCAATTTCTTTTACAGGCTATTAATTGCATTTGGACTTAGTTTCTCTTCATTTCTCCCTTGGGCGACTTGCAATTTTAAACAAAACCAGTTGTGAATGAGGCTACAGCAAAACTCTTATTCCACTCATCTTCTCCTTTCCCCACACACTGATGTGATCCCATAGCATGGCCAGGAACAGTCTAACCGAAATGCCTTAGATTCTCAGAGCATGTCAGCAGTGCCAGCCAGGTGTCAACTGACATTTTTCCATCCCATTAAAGAGGAACCAAAATCTCCCCTAAACTGAAGACAGTAATTAGTCACAGAGAACATCTACTTGCTGATACAGAAAACAAAGTTGTTTTCTCCCCCATCTCTGCAAAAACTGAAATAAATACTAGTTATGTTCAAGTAATTAATGTTATTGTGTGCAAAAATAACATTTAAATAGAAAAGAGACATATGGACACAGGAGCTAACTCAGCCCCACAGCTGCATGATCCTGACAGCATCTCCTGATGCACCTCTGTTGCCTGCCAGTAGCAAAATCTAAAAAGGAGCCAGCAGAGGTGACACCAAGGAGTTAGCAACACATCCACATGCTGCTGCTAGAACAAGCGTTGCAAGGTTTGGCATCTGGTCCCTGCTTTTGCCAAGTATGCCCTGTTTGTTTCCACAGCTGTTAACTGTGTTTGCTCAAAAAGGAAAAAGCAGAAAGAAGAAAGAGCAGCTAGAGATATAGTAGTGACTGCGGGAAGAAGTATGAAGCCAACATGCAATTTACTCCCAGATAACAATTTGCTTTAGAAAATGTATTGCTAGTTATTAGGACAAGTCTGAGATATTCTTAGACAAAATTCATGCATAAATTCATATAGCATATTTATGTTTATATCTTCAAGAAACTGTAGGCAATTATCACAGGGTTAACAAATACATTTGTGGTAAACAACTTTTCCCCACTTTCTATATATATTTTAAATTACCTGGTAATAAGCTGTTCCATCCAGCAGAGAAAATTATTTTAGGCAAACTGAAATCTGCACTAGTTGTTCCAATTTACCTGAAGGTACAAGGATACAAAATTAAACAATAACGTTAGGTTAGGTAACTTGTTACAAATCCTTGTGATGTATTGAAAATAAATGTATTTCATAAAACAAATAAGCAATTAAAAATAGTAAAATCACAATTAACACTCTTGAATATATTAAAAATAATCTTATTGTAAAACAGCATCTCCCTTATAAGCTTATCAAAAAAAAAAAAAAAAGTTAAATTTAAGAAAACAAATAATTGCATTTAAACGAATTAAGGAACTTTCAATATTTAGACTTCAAGAACAGGTAAAACAAACATATCATTTCAGGATGCAACAAACATGCCATATTCAGGTTCTGGCTAAATCTTATCAATTTATTTGCTTCTAGCAATGTTTTGGTCTTCACAGGGGAGTAATTTCTGTTTTGATTAGCATAACTGACCCTGTTTTACACCTGTGAAAGCAAGCCTTGTTAATATGGCTAAACAGAATGCATATTCAGCTAAAACATTGCCTCTGGGTACATGTGAAACATTGATTTACTCAAATTCAGTTACCCTCTCAGATTATTTTAAAATACAAGTATGAGATAAAAACTACTGTTTCTTGTAGTATGATACTAATTTAGAGCTTAAACAAAATCAGCTACATGGATTTTTTTTGTAATAAAAGGGTCTTTGCTATCCTGAAGTCAATTAAAGAAAAGTAAGGATGTTAGAAGTCACACTGAGTATTTTATCTCTGCTGGAGTTCCACACACAGTTTTACCTAATCTACACTTTTCCTAATTTGTATTAATTTATTTTTTTTCCTTTCTTGCAACAGTAATGAATTTTCTGCAAAGTTAGTTTCAATGAGTTTCACTAGTTGGTAGGAGAAAACTGAAAAAAAACAAAAACAAACAAACAAACAAACAAAAAAACACAAACAAACAAACAAAAAAAAAACCAAACAACAAAACCAAACCAAACAGAGTTCTTTTTTATTTCACATTATTTTCCAATTAAGGAAAAATGGAAATTGAATAGTCTATATTATGTCATTTTTCTCCTTTTTTTTTTTTCCCCCCCACCAGTTATAAGTGTTGGACCTAATGATAGTGTGATAGTGGTTTCACTGAGAAAGCTCTAGTAAGATAGCCATCTAGGTCTTAGCACAGAAGAAGTAAGAAGATTGTAGGGGGCAATCAACTTCTCTGTTAACCTCTAGATAGTGGTTAAGGTTCCCTATTATCCCCCTTAAATTCACACTAGAAGGTGTCTTCCCATCAAGCACAGGCCTAATGTAATGTCAGTGTAAAATAAACAGTCAATGCCATTATAATGTATAATTATTGTACCGACCAGTTCTGACCAGCAGCCATCTAGCTCTGTCTTCATTAATGTTCCTGAAACTGCTGTCTCTGTCAGAGGTGAATCAGTGGGGACAAATTTGAGAGCTCCCTGAAGGTGATGGTTAAAAAGTGACCCTTTCCACCAGGAGTATTGTCAGAAGTGATTAGCAAAAGTTCTGTATTATAAACAGTAATGGAGAAATCCAGATCATTAGAAGTGTAATGATGAATCACATGTTGTCAGCAACGAACAAGTGAGTAAATGTAACGTTTTCTTCTCTTTCAGGTCCAGTGGTGTGGCCAGTAATTGTGTCCACCTAAGACCAGAACATGCATAAGGAGATCAGGTTGTCCACAATTCAACCTATATAAAGCAGAGCTGATGTTGTTATTTGGTAATCATACATCAGGCAATGTAAGTTAACTGTTCCTGTGAGACAGTATATCTACTCACAAACTATGACCCAGGTTCATATTTATTACTGGAAAATGAAGTAAGAACAGATTTCCGTGACCAAAAGTAGAGACTGGTATGCAAAAATTCGAACTGTTAAGGCAAGCATTTTGTGCATGGTATATTACAAGGATGTTTTGCAATATTGCAGAAGATTTTAAGTTAAATGGATGATATAGGTACTGAAGATAGTACAAAATCTGCCTAGTTCATGGATGTCCACTCTTCCCATGTACCAATGATTTGGAACAATTACCATTCTTAATTTCTTATTGTTAAATGAGGGAAAAGAGAGTCTCAGTAGAGTCTGCTTATGTCTGAAATCACTTCCATAGTTATTCAGAGTCTGCTTGAAATTCTCTTATCTTGAAAGCACATTGGAAAACTAGTTATTGTAAACATTCCTAGCTAGGGAAGGAAATCCCCTTCAGGACTGGAAATTGGTCATGGTTTTGGTTTTGTTGGTTGGTTGGTTGGTTGTTTTTGTTTTTGTTGTTTTTGTTTGGTTGTTGAGGTGCTTGTTTGTTTGTTTTTTATTTGGAGAGCTTGACCCAAGTGCTGTTTCTCTAGCAGAAAATGAGGGGATATAATGCTGATTATGTTCTAAAGAATAATTTCTGGAAATGTCAAAGTTTTCCCTAAAGTGTGATATTTTATAAGTCTCTAAATATGTACACGTTTTATTGTCATTTTGACACCTGTTTACCCCTTTTTACACAACTCTGTCTATGTGTAGTAGAAATTGATTTAGAAATGTTCCATGGAAGGTCAGTGTCTACAGAAGCAAATCCTGGCTCAGAGCCAGAGTGGAGGCATCTTATGCATTTCCATAAAGTTTTGTACTAACCTCTACACAGTAATATCTAAGTGCTTAACTGATGGCATTTTTTTTTTTTTTTCACAAACAACATGCAGCTCATAAGTTATTAAAGAGTGGCTCTTGTGCTTGTGGAGTTGTTGATAACATGGACTGTCAAGTCATCTGAAAACCTGGCTACCTGAAGAAGAGTGTTAGCAGGGTCTGCTAAAGGTCAGCCATTTAACATGATGTGTCCTGTGGGTATTTTCCATATGAAGCTTCAAAGAAGCTTTTCAGAACTGTGAGGAAAACTGATTATTTCTTGTCAAGGGATGGGATGCTTGGGCTATCTGATGTCAGGTAAGGCTTCTGCTGCTAAAGTATGGATAAGGATGGAAGTAGGGCAGGATGATTGGATGGGGAACACTAAGAGAGGAATTTCTCTGTCTCCATGCAAACAAGAAATGTGGCACGTAGACTATGCTGCTGCTTCAGCAGTAGTTTGTGGTACACACAACCAAACACTGTCTTAGCTGATTTTCTAGAGCCTGACACAGAAAAAAACCAAAAACCAAACAACAACAGCAACCAAACAAATAAAAATACAAACAAACAAACAAAAAAACCCACAACAGTAATAGGGTTGTGGCTGACTTGTCTAATGAGCTACTTGGGCTGCTTGACTAGCCCAGGACAAAAACCTTAAAGACTCAGGAAAATTAGACACCTCTGCTTTAAGGTCAGTAATTCTGGTATGATGCTCTTAGAAGTTAGGCAGCATGGTTTCTTTTTTAAATCATCCAGAGCTGAAGTAAGACCAAAATGATTTGAAAAAGTGAAAAGGAGGAGCTAGCGAACTTTTACTGATATGTTCCCAGCTATTGCCTCTCACTTTTCCGCCTGCTGAAAAAAAGGTTTAAAGTACATCTTGCTTTTGTTTTCCCTTCAGCGGCTGTTAAAAAAGACATCAAGTGTCATGTTATATTCTGTATTGTACAGGGTTTTGGTCAATGGAGGACAGAGCATCAACAACATCAAAGTAGCACATTTAGGGAAGAAAATCTGGTTTTGATGTGAAATCTTCTAAGGGAGACCTCTACCATCATTTACTATGTAGTTGTGGCTACTTATATTATAAATGTGGGCATCTGATTTTAAAGACAGGGTAGAACTGTCTTTTTTGAAGCGTATAAAGTCTTAACTGGCACAGATAATGTCAACTCAAATTATTATTTCCATTCCAAAATAAATTATAGGACAAGAGAACATAACGGGAAATTAAAAAATAAATTCAGCACATATATCAGAAAGCACCTTTTCATGTAGAGAATAATAAATATTTAGAATAGCCTGCAGGCAAAGTTATTGAGGCAAAAAGCACCAGTGTCACTCAATAAACAATTAGATATCATCCTTGGGGAAACAGACTACTAAAAAGAATATGTCTTGATGGACCAAATGGCCTTTACTCATTCCCCAAAATTCTCTCATGTTCATATAATTCTATAGAAGAATATTTCAGCATTTTGGCCTTCAGAAATGTCAATTCTTGCTTGAATTATTCTGTTCATTGGTTTACTGCTGAGGTTGATTCTTTCTCATACTATAACAAATA
Source organism: Streptopelia decaocto (assembly GCF_964273445.1). Taxonomy (NCBI): domain Eukaryota; kingdom Metazoa; phylum Chordata; class Aves; order Columbiformes; family Columbidae; genus Streptopelia; species Streptopelia decaocto. The sequence continues at coordinate 130,525,614 of NC_138663.1, read as the reverse complement.
CTGAACAACTGTTATCCCAGTAACATGAAAATACTTTGATTATATAATCAAAACTCATTTTCAGTCCCATGATTATACCCAGCCTTGTACCCAGACTGACTACACAATTTTTCTCAAAAATTTAGAAAATACATAAATAACAACAAGAACCCTCTGAGGGTTGTAAAATTAACTGTAAGGAATATAGCTGTTCTCCACTCCTGGCACACAGCATGCAACTTTTACATGAAACACGTATAGGAAAATGACAAGGTAATTTTCCCTCAGAAATTAAAACAGATTCATGAAAGTCCTTGTGGCTTTCCAGTGGTTGTTACAATAAATCTTTTAATCCTTTAAATTATTGCTGAAATTTTTCAGGTATCTACTTTTTTTTTTAATTCACTACAGATAAAAATGAACACAAAATTAAGGATTCACAAAGATTGTCTTTTTTATTGTGGAATTTAAGGGAATACTAGGAAAAATGTAATCACTTCTACAAACAAGGAAAAGCATAGTTTATCTCTACTGACATACTGAGGTAAGTGGAAAGGACATAGTTGGAAAAAAAGGAGCTTTGACAATTTAAGAAGCCGGGGAAAACCTAGTGTTATCTGTAAAGCTGTGTGGTTTTCTTTCTACTTTTGATATACATTACTCATACACACAAGTCACAGGAGCTCTGGACTAGTTTGATGTTTCCTTCCTGCATCCATATTCTTAGGTGGTACTTTTGAGTCCAATAGCACTTTGCAATGCACTGTGAATTCCTACTGAAATTAAGACACACATAGCATTTCACAGGACTAGGTCTATGTACTTAGAACACTAACAAAGGAAAAAGTACATCTGGAAATTGATCCCCAAGCAGTAGTTGTACAATTCTCTCTCTGTATCACAAATTGAAACTCCAGGGGCATGGCAGGAGTGCAATCTTAAAAAGCTGAAAAACTGTTGAGAAAAGTGGGTGTTCACTAAATCATATAAATCCAAGCTAGAGTAAATCACATGAATAATTAGGATTATAAAAAGAGAAGGATGCTGACATTTTACAGAGTTTTGCTAAACTGTACAGATTATGAAGCAAAAACATTCATTTAGTCTAAGTTAAGAAATTTATTCATACTGTTGTGCTATAAAAATTAATTGCTCAATCCATAAAATATGAGAAATAACAAATTATATGAGTAATTTAAAATGCAAGAAAATTAATTATTCCACATTCTCTAGATTCCATTGAATTAGATTTTAGGATCTAATAGACCAATGTTGTTCAGTAATAAAGGTATTTTTTAAGTGTTGAAGCTTTAAAATATCTGGAGAATGCTAGCATTTTATAACTTTGAAGAACTAAATTGATGTTATATAGTGTGGAAACATCAAACCGTTAGTTTCATTGTGACATTGCTACATACTATTAGCACACTGAAAAATTCAGATTCAGTCACAAAGACTATTTATTTTAGAAATGTAACACGTAACTATTATCGGAAGATACTGAAATATTACATAAATTTTTAAATAATTCCTTTTGAAGACAAACAGGTTTTTTTCTGCGTGGAGGAGTGTCACATCGGTACCACGAGTGTGAGAGTTCTGAAAACAAAGAAAATACCACTTATCATGTTATAGTTTCCATTTGTTAAATTTCCATGTGTCCACTCTAGTTTCATTTCTCTTGGTATAAGAAATTGCAACACAGACTTCTCCACAATAAGATCGTTCTGCCCCTTTTGAGTTTCACATTGTATCCTATCTCAAGTTATTTGTGTTACACTTTACTCATTACATTTTACTCATGTTGTTACCATTTTTACAAACTTTCTACAGATGTTCATATATCCATGTTGGTAAATTACTCTGACACAGATACATGTTGGCAGGATTTAGCCCTTGAGAGAGCCTCTTCATACTAGAACATTTAGTTGCTGGTGAAGGTTTTTTTGTCACTACTTATACACACGGTTAACCCTAAGGGTCAAGATTTGAAGTCAAATTCCTGAGAAAACACAGTTGTCCTCATAAATTTTAGCACTGGAAACATTATTCTTTAGTCATCTACAGCAAACTGTATTTGCATGGTATCAGCTGAGATAGTGGTGGAAGTCATTATGCAATCGACTACTTTGTTCAGCACTTTTTTTTTTATGTTTCGGAACCTTCACCCAAATAATTTATATAAATATTTTAAAAGCTCCAATTTAAACACTGACTTATGTAATAATCTAGTAGTAAAACCTATCCAGGGCAAAAAGGGTGTAATTTATAGTTTTTAGTCATTGTTTCTCCTGTTTTACACCGTGTCAGACAAATTTCTACCTAACATATTAAAAGATATTTTTTTCTCAAAAATAGATTTTCCTGTTTACTGAAACACAAATAATCTCCTCATTAAGTAAAAAAAAAAAAAAAAAAAAAAAAAAAAGAGTGCTGAATTGAATATATTTTTCTTCTTATTTTCTGGAATAACTTTCTTATTGTTCTTTGGTACTTGTATGTTGAATTTGCATTATCCTACCCTTTTTAAAAGGTGATATAAATGAAAAAGTTGAATAAAGTTTTCTGAAAATGTGACCTTTTTAATTTTTTTCCCTATACTTCAGATATTTGAAAAATACTATCCATTTCTATTCTTAAAATATACATATATACCTATATAAAATGCTGCAGCTCGTCAAAAATTCTGGAGACATTTCAAAGGACAGAAGATTTCAACCTTAATTGAACCCAAACTACACCTTTATATCTATTAAAACTATCTGCAAAAGTTACAGAATGCAATAGACGGTCTTCTCAAAGTAATACTGTATTATTCCCTACTGTAAACTTGCCAGGGCGCTGTCCAATCCCATGCAGTTGCTCAAGAAGAAAATGATAGTTAGAAGGTTTTATAAATTAACCCTGGTGCTGCCTCTATGAATCTTGTTGAGTTAGCTAGGTGAAACAAAAGCCCAATGGCCATTTTTGTAATGAAATTTCTAGGTTCACAATGGATATTTCCAATGATGATTTGGATATCAAAAAACCACGCGCTTCTGTGGATTTTCACCAAAATATCCATTGGCACATGCTGAAAAAAGTAATCTCTAGAGAGAAACAAAGGGTATGAAACCAATACTACTACTCCATGGGCAATTCTGTTTTCTGAGAAAGAATTTTAATTTTGGACTTTCATTGATTTGTGGGGTTTTGTGGGTTACTAATTTTGGGAAAAGAAGGAACCATATTCTTATATAAGGGTTGATGTCTTCAAAGGCTCAGACACTTTCAGTTAAAGTCATCCTCAACATAGATCCTAAAATCTCTGGGGAGTGGTGCAGAAGATGGAAGGACAGGTGGGTGAAAGAAGAACAAGAGGAATTACATCACATTTATTTTTTCTTGCCAAATTCCATGGGCTTCCATAATCTGCTCCACAACATTACTCTTAACAGCAGTTTAACTCTACTGAAGTTACCAGTTAGACCAGCAAAGGTTGTTCAATAAAATACATTTTCCCTCTGCATATCTAGGGGTGTGCTTACTGTCTTAAACAAAAACACTAGTGCAACCCTTGTACTTCATGGCAATACAGGAGGGGACCAGAAACTACCATTTTTAAATTCCTGCCCCTTATCTTCTGTAATTCAATACTCAAGTTTAAAAGGCAGTAGGAAAACAAAAATGGTTTCAGACAACATTGCAAAATTGGAGACATTTTCCATTTCAACTAGTTTGAATAGCACGTGAAACAGTTTGTTTCAGAGTTGTAACCTCATCAACACAGAAGAAAGGAAGATATTTAACCTAGCTCAACCTGTCTCATGGCATATGCCAAGATTTTCAGAGTGCAAAGGATATAACAGCTGCCAGCAAAGAGGAGATAAAACTGTCCAAACTTTTGGAGCTTGAAAACTAGAACCAAATGAATCTCAATTTTAGACTGAATTTCAGAAGATGTTCTAGTTAGTTTAGGTGAAGAAGGAAGATGTCTAAATCAGCAGTTATAATTAATGTCTTCAGTGATTCCCTTTTATCTCATAAACACACACTTTTATGCCTAGTTCCATAGTGTCCCCTCCTTCTCTGTGAGTGATACTATCCAGCTGAGAACATCTGTAAGGTTTCTCCCTTGAAAGACTGGCAAAAGAAACAAAGGACTACAGTCATCCTTCTAGCTGGGTACCCAGAGGAAAGGTCCCTGCAGACAATGTGGTCCTCTGCTGAAATATTTTACTGTTTTCTCAAATGTATCCCAAAGCAGGATTTTTTTTTTATTTTATGTCCCCACTATTTTGCCATAGGATTGCATCTGCTTGCTGCATTCGGGCATCAAACACACTTGAAAGGAGCCTATGTGCTACAAAAAAAAAACATTTGCCCAAAAGTTTCTATACCATGTCATGTTATCCAAGAACTTAGCCCCCAAATTGTCACTGGATCTTTTCTCTCACATATGTTTGTAAAAATTAAGGAAAGCAAAACTGATGATGTGTTTTATAGGATCCTTGACCTATGAAATGTTAGTCAATATTATGAGCATTAGGTCATGCACTTTACTGTGTAAAGAGGATTTTGTACCATCATTCTAATGGATTAGAAACATTAACATCATGACTCATATTAAAAAGTAGCTGAAATAACTGACTTCATTCCTTTACCCTTATTTTATTGTTCTGAGAAACTCAGAATTATAGGCTTCATTAAATAATGGTTGGTATATATCAATTTACCTCTTCAAAATTTAGCAGGTTTTCTAAAAAATACTGTTTCTAATTCTATCACTTCTTTAGTTATGAAAGTGTCTGATAATCTTGAAAGAACAAAATTACTATGTTTTGTTTTCTGTCAATGCCAGGAACTCACAGGTTTACATATTCATTTGGAAAAGCTGATTAACATAGTTAAATCATATTCTCAAACTTGCCTATTTGAAAAAGGCTTAAGGAATGTAAAAAGCTTTTAAGCAGGGGTTCTATCCATAAATTTCAAAACCAACTAAATTTATGGAAAGGCTATAATTTTCCACTGTTAAGCTCACCTTACATCTTGCATGGTAACAGTATCACTTTTCACTGCACTGTGTATCATGGTCAAAAACATTTAACTTCTTTTTCTTCAATTTACCAAGTGTTTTTCTCTGTAAAATTGCCATTCAGAAGTAGCTACATACGGACCTCACAATACAAACTTCAACCAAATAACTCTGGGCACAAAAGAGCAGCATCATCCCCACTTTTTCTTCTGGAAAAATTACACCTTTTGATGCAAATTGCTAACACATGTTTAGAATTACATAACATAAATATGATTTTGTATTTAATATAAAACACAATTTAAAATTCTATTTCGGACCTAGTAGTCTACTAAATTCAGTGCTGTGAAGCATGGTTTATCATAATTTCTACTGGTTTTATCAACTTTAAATACACAATTCTTCTTCAGAGTTATAAAATAATAGCTTATTGATTGTTCTAGGAATCCTAGCACTGCATATGGAGATGCACTGTTGATTTTATCACTTTATCTGGAAAATTCTTAAGTCCCTTGAAAATGTCAGGTTTACTGAGTTATTCAGATCAAAAATCTATCCAAGAGATTGCAGTTATCTTTTGCCAAAATTTCAGAAGTAATGTTTCATTTCTCATAAAATGCATTTATAATCTCAACCATGAATGCACATATTGTTCTTGCCATCCAAACTTAGCCAGTTCAATTACTCTTTCAAACTACAAAAAGGATCTTCTGCTGTTTACATTGACTGTCCAGTGTATAAGGTGCCATACAAATATACCCTACTCAAGTGATAGTAAAAGAAGGACATGAACAGAGAAAACTGCAAGTGTAATTTCTTTAACATCACTATAGTCACAAAAAATATTTTTTCATGCAAAGATATTTCAGATAGGCAAAAAACTTCAATATTTTTTACTAGGATGGTGAAGCCAGTGCCAGTGATTGGACTATCATAAATCAGGCAATGCAAAGAAACAAGTCAATCTCTTATTCAGAGAACATCTATGAGTACTTTCCAAATTAATAGTATCAAAACAAATGAGCCCAAAATAGTAAAATTCATACGTACTATGGTTTTCCCAGACAAATAGCAGCATAACAATCAAATTAAGCTTTTATTGTATGTAAATGAGCATTGACTCTCAAAAACTTTCATGATGCAGAAAACATTCAAAAGCCAAGTAACTTATGTCTTATATTTCAATGAAGATGACAAATAGCGAGATAAAATTCAGGTAAGCAAAAACGAATTGTTTCATAAAATGTATTTAATGATGGATGACTTCAGAGTGATCACAGAAACCTGTATCATTGGCTCACAATTAAAAATTCATTATGTCTTGCAAGGCCTTGGTAACATTTTGTAAACAGAAGCAGCGTGTGAAAAATTTGAATGAATGCAACAACTTAATAGAATAATCATGTCTTGAACTAGTGCCCCGCAGAACAACAATACATAAATATTTATGTGTAAAGAACTAAATTGTGCTGACTCTACTTACACTGGCAGCCCGATTAACTTTGGTTATTCTGGAATCAACCAAATTACTTAGAGTAATAAACCCAGAAACACTGTAATATCTTGAGTGGCCATTCCACCACCTCTATTTCTACTGGCAATAACTTTTTGTGTAAGCATAACCCATCAAATGCATGAGACCACATCAATAATTTCTCACTGAAGGAACCTTTCTTCTTAATAGTAGTTTGTTCCTGTTCCCACTCACAATAATTCCAATTCAAGTCAGTGAAGGAAGTTTTAAGTCAATGTTAGTTTAATGCTTCTAAAGATAATGACATATTTTTTATGAAGCTGTTGCCATTAGAGATTATTAGAATTCTGTCATTGATTTCAATAGATCCATCACTTCTCCTTACTTTTTTGTTAACTCCTACTAATTTATTAATGATACTCATATTCCAAAAGCTCTAAAGGAAGTGAAGCAACATGTGTTGCCTAGATAAAGTGAAGAAAAGACTTTTACTGAAACCCAGCATCCAAGGGCATTTTTGCCTGAAGTCAGAAGTCACCAATATTTTATCGTCACTGGCACAACACAACTCTCACTTCCTTTGCCTTGAGTAATGGAGTATCAAATGATTCTAATTATTAAAATAGTGAAACGTGCAATCATCACACCAATTAGTGCTTTCTAGCACTGATTTGAAATACCTTGGAATGATTGCAAATTACTTGAATAATTGTGGAAGGCCCTGCTTGACTTTGAACCCAAAAGGAGACATTCATACAGCTGATACTAACATCTACTGGGTGTCAGGAAACATTGCAACTGCCCTTTTTAATCCATCCACATTATATATTTACTTTTCTCATCCAGCAAAAGCTATGGTGGACATCAAGAACCCAGGAACAGCTAGCTTAACCTAGATGTAGAAGGTGAATAGTGTGAACTATAAGGAAGCCAGGGAATGAACCTGTGCTCAACATTTAGTGTAAACGTACTGTCTGCCAGATACTGCTGTTGTAGTTGGTCTGTTTAGCTGTGATGACTCCTCAGCCTGTCATCATCTCCCCCTTCTTCACAAAACTAAGGAACTGATTTTGACTTTTTCCCCTGGTAATAGCACAAATTTAAATAGGCAGTAACATTTTTCTTCAACATTCTTCCTATTTCTCTAGGATCAAAGCTTTGGCTTTGTCCCTCCCCTGATCATTTGCCATCTCTGTACAAAAACATAATAGAGAGCATAATACACTGTTATTTTATGCTTGAATGTTTTCCTTAGAAGACAACTGAAAGAGAAGTGGCTGTTGTCCAAATCCTTTAGTCCTTCCACTAACTTGATGGGACTGTTTCTCAGATTTGAAGAGCTCAATCAAGATTTACTTTTAAAAGAGTTAAATGGTTTCAAGAGTTAAAATAAAATAAAATAAAATAAAATAAAATAAAATAAAATAAAATAAAATAAAATAAAATAAAATAAAATAAAATAAAATAAATATATATCTCAAATCTTTATGTGGATCAAACAAGAGAATTCCTCTCTACATGACCTTCTCATTTGAATCATGCAGATTTACTATTCTGATCTCAATCCACCTGTCAAAAATATTAAAGGGGAAATAAAACACCCAGAAAACATGGAGAAGGGTGAGAGAGATGTGCTGTCAGAGAAAGTTACTATTTTCTTGTAATACCATGGCAAATGCTTTGTTACAGGAAATAGTTAAGAAAATAGTGTTTCATACTAGAAAAGGACATACAACTAGATGAAAATAAATACAAATGGAACTCTTAAAAGATAAATTGTTTTGTTACAATTTATATAGATGCTACCTTACCTTAACATTTTCTCAGAAGCAATTCAAATACCTATTTTCATCCATCTTCATAACTTTTTCAACTCTACATACTTTTAATTTATTGTCTTTTGCATAAATGCCTTTTTTACTTCTCTATACACTATTTTGAACTCTACTTTTTCATTAAGCAAGGCTTCCTTTCATACATTTTTCTATACCCAAGCTGTAGCTAAACATCTCACAATGCTTGCAAACATACTTGACCTTAATCATTATACAATAATAATCTCTTTAATGAGTCCTCGCCTAGTCATGCTAGTAACATACTCTCAGCTCTTTAGCTACTAAACAAGGAACTCTAAAATAGAACTTCAGTTATACAGATTTTTGAACACTGTGTTTTTTCAAAGAGGTGATCAGTAAGAACTCCAGCGAATGCACTGACAATGTGGGCAGAAGGCATTGCCAGCCACAGCTCTGAGTCCAGCTGACACTGATTTCTGTGGAAGGCAAGAATCTTTCAGCCTTCACAAAAGACAGGCAGTTTCCAGCTGAATCCAAAGGCCACAGAATATACAGCACTGGTGCTTTTGCAGTTGATGTATTGCACCGCACTCATGCCAGTAATCAACTTTGCCACATATTTTCTTTCCGGTCTCAGCTAAGTCATCTGTTCTCCTTGTGAATCACTGCCACACTGGCACAGTGGGGAGAACAGTACGCTCTCCTACTTGTCATTTGTCTGACTTGTAAAATTAGTTTTAGTCTTTCATGGAGAAGCACGCAGAGCAGCTTTGTCAAACAAGCAGAAACCCGCTGGTGTTGAGGCCTTCCCCACAGCTGCAAGGCTCCAGCTGCACAAGTTACACCTGCCTTTGCAAGTGTAGGGAAGCCCACCTACACATGCTCTCTAAGCAATATGATCATGTAAATAGTATCAATAAAGTGAACGCTGAATTGAAAATGAAGAAATGTCCTCAATAAACCAGTAAAAAGAGTTGATTTATTAATTTATGCTAGAATTTTAAACACTTCTCAACCTGTCTTGTTATTACCACTATTTAGAAGCAAACTCATTATGACACATATTAAACATTTGTTAACATTTAACTTAAAACCTTGCTGTTTCAGAATATTTGATTTACAATTTGAAGTTTTTAATTCAGAATGAAACTAGGAAACTAAATATTTAAGCATTCCCTACAGCTTTTTGCAGAGTTCAGGTGGATTTTTTTCATTTATCTATTAATTTATTCTCAGTATTTGAAGTGTAGGACAAAGAAACCAAAACACCACCTGTGGTTCTATTTTATTCTTAACACATCCTTCACTTATCATTTTAAATACTGCATCAAAGAGAGTCTCTTAAGGTGATCATGTTCATTGTCATTCCAGAAAAATAATATAGTATTATCTCCTAGTGATCTGATTCACATCTATAATAAAGCCAAACCCTACTTTTGACTTGATTCTTCCCTCCCAAAGTCTTAATAATACCTGGAAGATAACTAGAGAAAGGAAGTCATATCTGATCTTTATACCCTCAGTTTTGTCCAAGATATGTTGTTTTAATTAAAAACAGCATACACCTTATTCAGAGTAGGCACCCCATTGTTCATACTTGAAGGTACACTAGGATGAAGTAGATTGGTTAATATTCCATATATGAACAAGAGGTAACAATCAACACTACATGAGCACTTGGAACATACATTCGTATTATACAATGTTAAGGCCATTAATCAGATTTTTATTTTGTCCTCTGGTAAAGGTAAGAAAATGCTTCACAGTAAATTCAAAACATACAACTTCATGTCCTCCATGTAGCAAAAACCCAAAACCAACCAAACAAAAAACCAAACAAACAAAACACTCCCCAAAAAGTTTGCATATAAGCTAAATACAAAGCACCTATCGCAGCTTCATAGCTTTTAGTTCTTTAACACAGAGTCAGTTAAATGTCACAAAAATGAAAGAAACTTACATTCACTTTAAAATATTGGTTTTGATAAATGGATGCATTAGTAATAACAGGTAACAACAGAGAAATGTATCTACCCTTAACTTTCAAAACTTTCCCCACCAGGTCTGATGGTCAGAACAACCTAACACCGTCACTGTAAGATCTCTTTAGTAACCAATTCATTCCCTGGGACAGGCTGAGGAAGCTAAGGTCTCAATGGCCGTGTCTCAGTCTTTCTAGAGGATGACAAGGGTGCTGATTTGTTTGTAAATTAGCTAGAATATCCTTATTTCTGCTTTGACTGGTAAAATTTCCTTTTATTTTGTATCTTTCTGTAGAAATATACACAAATTACTTTTGCTTGGTAGTTCTAATTTTATAGCTTTCCACCAGACCCATTACTCCAAGCTCATAGTATCTGCCCTGGATTATATTCAATACCTCTTACAAAGATTTTTTAAGGACCCTCAAAGTCCTGGGCTATGTCACTCTACTTCAGTATTACATTGAATTAAAGAAAAGTCTCTCACAAATAACAAGAACTATAAGGTTCTTCTACAGAAACCAAAGGCATTTGACTTGAAAAGGGCTCTCCCCATTTCATATCTTATGTCTTATCATTCATGATCTACCAGTGTTATTATGAAGCACAGTATAGATAAAAGTATGCATTTCTTTTCTAATAACAGTCTTATAATATCATTAAACCAATATGAAATACAAGTCCCAGCCATATAATGAGGTGGAAAGCCTTTTTAATATAGACTTCCATCACCTAATGCATCATCTTTTACCTTTGGTTTCTTCCCAGAAAGAAGAGTGTCCAGAAGGGGGCTACAAAGTTGGTGAAAGGTTTGGAGGGGAAGCCACATGAGGAGTGGTTAAAGTCACTTGGTTTGTACAGCCTGGAGGAGACTGAGGGGAGACCTCATCATGGTCTACAGCTTCCTTACAAGGGGAGGAGGAAGAGTAGGAAGCGATCTCTTCTCTCTGAGAAGTAACTCAATCCATGAGATATTTGTCAAGAACATCCTCTCTCAGCTTTTGGCTATTAAAGGGTTCTTTAGTGTGAAATTCATCTAATTTAACTTTTGCTGTTGAAAAGACACTTACTTTAAAAGAGTTATGTAGGCTCCTGTGGAAATCAATTAAGAGAGAGATGTACCTCCACCCAGTGATTTTATCCCATTTTTCTCAGATCTTTTTTCTAAGGATAAAATTAATTCCCACTGGGGAGGCTTTCAACATGGGTGACAGGTATCCCACTTATTCTTTCAAAAAAGTGAATGTCTTTGAACATCACTTCTTTTTTTGTTGTTGTTTTGTTTGTTTCTTTTCTATATCAATGAAAAAAATTACCTGTGAAGAAATTAAGACTAAATGTGTTTCTACAGTTTCTATAATTTTTTGGTAGCATAATTACATGCTTGCTACAGACTGTAAGATATATTCTGAAAATGACTAGTCTAACAACAGTGATATTTCAGAGGGATCTGATGAAGAGCACCTTGGTGACAGGCATCACAAGTTTAAGGTCTCTTAATAATTTATCATTCAAAACTTCAGACTTGTATCCTGACTTGACAACCTTTATGAGTGTTTCAGCTTTCTCGAGGTGGCAACCAGAAAGCTAAGTATATAGTTGGATAATATGAACCATAATAATGGTACAAAATTGACTAAGGGAAGTCAGAGAGAAAGAGCAGGCAAACTTTAGTGGAAACCAGTCTTCTTCCTACCAGATGAGAGGAAAGAAAAATCACCCTTTCTTGTGAACATGCCCGACCAACAACAACCCATCTTGCAGCTTTCTAGAGGATATTGATGCTCAGGACAGCTACCAATATGTGTAAATCTTCAGCCCTCCAGAATCAAAATGTCATTTTCACCCTTAGACCTATTCTGAACCTAAACATGGGAAGACCTTTGCTCCTGCTCCATATGTGTCTGAATTTGGACACTAGGTTAAAATGGACTACAGAGAAACATGTAGGAAAATGTATATATTTGTAACTTTGTTATGAAACAAGACCAAGGAAATCTTTCCACAGTTAGAAAGGTAAAGTGGTTTTTCCTCTCAGTCAAAATTTTCTGAGATTCTTACATGACTGGATTTTCACATTCTTCTTCCCAATATGACAGCAGATGATACCATACTTTTAGAACAAAACATCTCTGTTACATTTTTCAGGTTTTCTGACACATCAGAATCTGATCATACAAGATGCTGAATGTTGCTGGTCCAACCCTGGGTTACATCGGAAACTATTTGAAAAGTATGAGAAAGGAAATTTTGTGATATTTATAGTTTCAACATTAGTAACAGTGTATAGAGAACAGACAAAAGAGTCCAGTGTACACTCTTTTAATTTTTCTTCCATCCCTTTCACCAAGAAAGTACTAAGTGACCTGATGAAGAAAAATATCAGTCTGAAGTCTCCTAAGCACAAGTATCAAAGCTAGAGCTTTTGCTGCTTCTGTTTATGCTGCCACTAGTATTATTTGGAGTAGCAACAGCTGATTCAGCTGTGAGGGAAGTGAATGTCTTTTCTGATACGGCCATTACATCTACACCTGAGTCTGCTTTAAAATTGACAGTCAGGCTGGCTCTGGCTCTTCAGGCTGGCTCTGTATCATTTCTTGTGACTGAGCCCAGAAAGAAAGTAAAGGAAAAAAATGAAAAAGCACACTTGACCCAGGTGCTAGCTTTCCATGCTGCCTTTCTGTGACATAAATCAACATTTTTGTATGTCGGTGGCATTTGGCTGCTGTAGCTAAGCAATTACCTTCAGACATTGGTGTCTCCACCTCAGCTATACTCTGGGGAAAAGATGTGAATTTGGCCTGAAATATCCCATGTAACCCATTCAGGTCCACTGTAAAAGTGGTTAGTTAGGGGAGACCTCATGAGTTTGCAGTTTTATAACACGGGACACGTCCTAGGAGTTAGACCTCCACTTCTACAAAAGTAAGGTCAAGCTATTCTACCTTTTTTGTGGCTGTCCCAAATCCTTCATTATGTCTTCTTGTTGTCTCTGACTGTTGAGGCAGAAACTAACTATAACTTGTAAGTTACATATGTTAATATCACTCTTAAAGAAGAGGGAATTAAGATCTTGAACCTAACAATAGACTGTGCTTTTTTCTTGAGACTCGATATGATAGCTTAAGAATCCTATAATTAAGGATAAATTCATTAATTTCAGAAATTTTATTCTACCAGTTTCAAATTGTTTATTACATCATAATCCACTACCCCTCCATTTCACCACTGATTTTATGGTACTAAAGGAGTGCAATAATAGCCTTACAATGCAGAAAATAAAGAAAGGATGAAATTTGGAAAATAAAGAAGGGATGAAATTTGGAAACAAATCTCAGAAGATTTGATGATACTATTTAGATAAGTTCCCAGTTGCACAGTTTACATTTGAACTACTTGTTTCCATATAAATTGTTTTAGCTACCATAATAAAGAGAGGGAAAATAGAAGATATCTAGGCTTAGGTAGCTTAAGTGTTGTACTTGTGGCAATCGTATACATATGGAAAATGTGAATGGAGAAGAAAGAATATATAAAGGCTTTTGTCTGGTTAGCAAGCTAGGAATATCTTCTATTCACTTGGTCATTTTATTTGTTGTTTTGTTTGTTTATTTGTTGTTTGGGTTAAAAGAAGTATCTTCAGTAATCCTAACATATACTCTTTGTACCCTGAGATAAAGAGCATCTGATAAAACAAGCTTGAAAAACTTCCCCATTTGCAACAACCTGGCTACACTTAGCAGCTGTTTTCCTACAGTACTCATAATGTTATACACCAGAAGAGGAACTATGCATAATACAGTGATTTGCCTACTCTTACAAAGCTTTCTGTTTTGCTGTCACAAATTGCCTGTTGAATAGCAATGACTCTGACAATGAAAACTGTAAAATGACAACTCCTAGAGGTTCAGAGTTCACATGAAAAGTGGCCACACTTCAAGACAGGATTTCTGTTTATTTGACAAAGGAATTTGTTTTCAAGTATGTCTTTTTTAGATATCTGGGGAATCCAGTGGACAACATCACCAAGTGCTCCAGTTTCTGAAGACTTACACAGGAAGCCCCCCAGGAAGGGGCTACTCTCCTTCTCCAGTGGTGAAGGAAAAGGGACTGCATGGTTATACTGCCAATGTGTCCAGGGGACAGGCATCACGAACAAGGAGGAGGCCCCTCACATCTCATTTACAAACTAAGACTCGAAAGTTTTCAGCATCATTTCTTGCACATTCTCTTCCAATACTGAGTGGATTAAAATTCTACTTGCTGTAGAAAGGGTTAAATTCTAGAACTTAAATTATTTATTTATCCTTTATGAGATTCACATGCAATAAAAGGAACATCCAAAATTCACTGGGGGGTGGGAAGGTTGCAACAAATGTTCTCCATTCAAAGAAAATTAGAGTGTAGTTTACAAAATCTCTGTTTTTCTTAAGTTAACGGTAAGACAGAGTGAGTAAGAATTTGTGTGTGTTTATGGAATGTAAATGGATAAAAAAATCAATCTATTTTCTCCTGTTTATCTAGATGCTCACAGGGTCCTCACATACAGTTTGAGAGCTACAAAATTGTGAATGGATTTTATCCTTACACTCTTCAACCATCACAGGAAGCATTCACCTTTTTCCATTATCAGGAATAAACCTATATTTGAGAGCTCTTATCCAAGAATTCACTTTTCCCATCCTTGCCTGGTTCACAGAATATTTATCTGTACCGGTGTAGCAATGTAACACGAAGTCATCCCAATACATCATCCCCCTGTGGTCCATTCTATAGAAGCACTGCATTCCTTTTAAGACAGTATCATGTTATGCACAGATGTATTAAGTTTATTAAATTCTCTCTGATTCAAGGTATAAACTGGTGATAGTACAGAAAGAGGATAAAATGTGGAAGTAGCAGTTGTGATGCTTGTTATCAGCTTTTGTTCTTTCTTGATTGTTATCATAAGCTAGGTTTATCAGTGTCCAGACTTGTAATTTTGAGATTGCTTCTCTTGCAATTTTCAAATTGATTTTCATAATCAAAATAACAATATTTTTTTAAGGTTTCTCAACTAGCAGGCAAAAATCATGACACATTAAATAAATCTTTATGTTAATGGCCTTAGAAGCAGTTCCTTCCAAAACTGCACAGTTTATTCAACTTGCAATCAATGTTAATTTCTTTTTGGTTCAGCAACTTCATTTACTTCTGTATTGATAGTCCAATTATTTCTGATTATGAGTTTAAGATATTAAAATTAATGTTATATACTATCATTATTAGAATTCATTATTATTTAAGTTTTATTACACTGTGATGTTTGAACTTATTTTTAAGTTAATCTCACAGAATAAATACTAGTGTTATTATCCCAAATTTTACTCTCTGATTTTCACATAATTCAGCTGCAATTTAGCTATCACCTCTGTCTGGGCTGTTAACCCCACAAAGTTTATTTCTGCTCATACAACATGTGACAAAAGAAAATTATACATGCAAAGTTATGATTTCTTCAGTAATTATAAAAGTTTGTCTGTCAGAGTTTGTGAGCTTTTGTAAAATCAACATTGTCACATGCTCTCCATTTAGTGAGTGGTTTCTCTGATTTTTCAGATCCCTTACAAAACTCTGTGAGACTTTTAAGATGTTTCACAACTTACCCCTCTTCCTTTACATGCCTGCTTTATTAACAATTCTTCTGTTAGTCTTTCATGATGTGTTGTTCTTCAGATTAACATCACTCTGAAGTAATGAGTAAGGAGTTCCTATCAGTTGCTCTTAAAACAGATTCTGTAATGAGGACAATTTTTGGAAGAACGTTGTTTAGCATGGGAATCTATTAAAACTTCTATGGAGTTTCTATGAAGTTTTTTAAAACATATTAGGATTTTCCTCTGAATGTGCATACATTTGCCATGATTCTATATTCATTTTAATCCTTCATAGTAAATGATAACTAATTGTAAATTCCCGGTCCTGCAACTGTTTGCCTTATTTATATCTTATTCTTTACTTTGTGAACTGTTTTTGTTACCTTTGTAAGTTCTTTTATGGATAGGATCCATTTTTGACCTTGCTTGTCAAAGCGCTGCAATCTTCCTCTAATTAGCAAATTGGATATTAGTATATGCATCAGGAAAATAGGTAAAAAAATGATGAGGGATCTGAAGCACTCCTATGGCTAAATGATTAAGAGTTTTATGCAGTAGTGTAAGCCATTGGAGGCTTCTTTGACTAAATCTGGCCATTTCTTTAAATCATTTTAGGGACCATTTGAGATATATTGACACTTCATTAGTTGAAGAGACTAGAGTTCCTGGATGTGTTGTATAGCACTTCACTAGATATATCAGTTTAGCTAAGTCACCTACATTATGTTAATATGGCCATGAACGAGTAAGGCAGAGGTAGTATTTGTTGCCTTCTAACTGCAAAAACAGAAAAAAAATGTTTTAATATTATTCTTGCACTTGCTTTTGTAAAGTGTTTAAGGAAGATCCCTTTCACTTTCATTCCAATCTCTACACATTTATGAGTCAGACATAATCCTCTAAGGAATCCTGTCTCTAATGAGGCAAATATTTTCCCACTGATTTCAGCAGCTCCAAAATTTCTGAGGTTTGCATTTCTGGATATAAACCACCAATTGCTTAAACGAAAGTGCTGGGTAACTTCAAGCACAAGTTGATTTTTTACATTATGTCTGTTCACTATCCAGAAGCAAGTGGTGGAGGTATCAAAACATGCTGCTAGAAAACGCTTGTAAGAGCTGGTTTACAGTATAGACTGGCTAAGGAGTTAGCCAGTTCACTGTGACTTCAATGAGAAGCTAAGAGCCGAAAGAGGAAAAGCTAAGAATCAGAAGCAGCTAGCAGAAGCCAGGTAAAATATAAGGATGAGTTAATAAATTCTGGGTTTGTCTGTTTGTATTCCCTGTGTAAATTGTTCCAGAGCTGAAAAAAACTTTTTTTTTTTTTTTTTTTTTTTTTTTTTTTTTTTACCGATGAATATTGTGGCTACTGATGTTTATACAGGTTCAAGGGCTGAAAAAACTCCTGGAAATAAAAGTCACTGAGGTTTGGTGAACACAAAGGAGCATATCTGGCTTAGAAACACATTTCCAACAGTAAAAATAAATCAATTTAGAAAAAATACAGGCAGAAGGACCACATCTGACTGTCTAGTTCTTGCTCTTTCCTTGGAGTTTGTTTAGAAATATTCTTGGAGGCAGGATACTGGGCTAGGTGATAGTTGACTAATCTAGTATAAGATTTCTTGAGCAGTAAGGTCATATACTAAGGTGTGATATTTTAATGAAAATACGTCTGAATATCTCTGGGAGGTGGTTTTGGCAGGTTATGTTTTTTCCATCTTACAAATCTTTTTCTTAGTAGTAGTACAACAGTCCATCTAAGAAACAGCAGAATAAAAAAAAAAGAAAAAATACAGCTTTATGAACGTTCACTTAGTGCTCTTAGAATGGGTTGCAGGAATTATCAAGTCATTCAGAGAAATTTTACATAGGTTGCACTTTTCAGCAAGGCACTTGAGGGCTAAGATTTAGAAAAATAACTCTCTAAATGATAGTTTTCTGTTCATAATTATCTTCAATCATTGCTCTTTCCTTCCCTCTTGCTCTAAATATAGCATATGCGGAACAAAAAATGATACACAACTTGTGTAAGTTATACCTGAGCTCTTATGGACATTACAACCTGTATCCCTCAGCCCTTGAGGAAGCAACAGCATGAGGTGAGTAGCTATCTTCCTATTTCTTTATATTAATATATCCTCTGTTACTTCTTAACTAAGGAAAACCTGTTTATGACTTGATTAGAATTCAGAGATTTTAATTATTTATTACTTTAAAATAACAATTTAATGTATGATTTTTTTTTTTTTGGTTTGGTTTGTTTGTTTGTTTTCACACAGTTCAGCATCACAGTGGAAATGCAAGTTTTGAAAACAAGTTACAATTAATCATCCTTCCTGGAACTTAAAGTATAAAGCAAAACATAACTTAAAAAAAACCAACCAAACAACAACAATAACAACAAAACAAAATAAAACAAAACAAAAACAACAACAACAAAAAAACACAAAACAAACACCCCCCCCCCCCCTCACCAACCTGAATTGCAAGATTATGATCTCAATTCTAAAAATAAACCAAACCAAAGCAAAGCAAAAAAACTTGCTGGTTGTTTGAGCAGAGTCTTAGTGAAAGCTGGCATTGTTAGTGTAATGGTTAAAATGACAAAGCTCAGGCAAATACTCTGAAGTCTGGCCTCAGTGAAAGCAACCACTTCTAAAAAAAACCTCCATTACAGTCATTGCAGTTAATAGCCCTATAAAAATGAGATTCATAAAAAGTAAATCCTACGTAGCTATCTACAGAATTTGGGTTAACAATTGTTACTTAGAACGATTGATATTTTCCAAGCAGAAAAATAAAACACTTTTCTTTCTTCTAAATACACTTGTAGAATGAACTCTCACTAGCTAGTTTTATCTCTTGCATGCAAGTGAAACATTTAGTGCCAGAATATATTCCAAGCCAGGTGCAAATTAAGGGGTTTAGAGAACATACAAAGCCTCTCTCTTTCTCAGTCATTGAAAAAAATGTCAGGAACACACAGCAGAAATAGAAATCCCATGTATGTTTTCAAGTCAGCTTTTTTGGCTAAATGCTAATTTGCAAAATCTGTTACGCTTCATATACAAATAAAAGCAGAAACTAGCTGATTTCTTTGTGGCCAAACACAGAGGACACTGCTATGTAACCTCAGTAATTTCTACAAATATAACCACCATGTGCAGAATCAAGGTCAGCTTTTTAAAAGCAGCTCTAGAGCATGCTTAAAATGTTGAGTCTGTGCTTTTAGAACCACCTTGCCAAATACACACAGACAAAGCATTTCCACTGCAGTCTCCCCTTCCCAAAGCTATCAGAAGACAAGTGGAAAAGGTATGGACAGACCTGGCTATTCCTCCTCTGAGATCATTTACAGAGCAACAATGTGGGTAAATCTCTGCATGTGAACTGCAAAGGACTACAACTGTGCCTTTTCTCTGTAAGATAGGGTATAGTTTGGTCTGATGGGGGAGGTAAAGAAATAAAGCTCAGAGAATTTGATTCATCCAGAATCTGGTCTGACCACATGTTCATAGCAGCAGGGTGACATTAGGAGCAGTCACTCTCACATTTGATTTTAACATCCTCCCTGAGCTGTAAACCTTTTGTTAGAATACTTAAAAGTTCTTCAGTAGACATGTCACTGTTACAAGAAGTAACAATGACAACATAATTTTATTCTTTTTACATAGCATTCCCAACACCTCACAGGCAGCACTAAATCCATTAAAGATTAACCATAGTACAGATTAAGCCTGACAAGATTAAAATCACATAAATAATAAAACCTGAAGTAACATGCTATGCAAAAACCTATTTCATCAAATACAACAATGAAAACCTCTTACTACTTCTCTTTTGATATTACTGATTTTGTAAGGGGACAATACTCTGCATCCTCCAAGTTTCTAAACTTCATGGACAAAGTATTACACACAAAACACCTTTGTCGGGTTATCAGTAACCTGCTTTCCAGGAGCCAAGAGCCATTTGCTCATTGTCTTGTAAGAGCCACTCTGGATTTCATCACCCTACAGAAGTCAGTGGTCAGGAGCCCCAGCCCTGAGCACAGGCAACAGGAGAGGGTGGCCCTGGGCAGGGGCCAGCGGGGCTGCTGGGAGCAGCAAGGAGGGAACAGGATGGGGTGAGAAAGCCAACACAAAGGGCCCCCAGTGTACCAAGCCAGAGGCATAACGCTGTGGCCTAACAGCAAGGAAGGGGCAGGTATTAGTAAGTTTTACTGTAAATAGTTTTAAGGGTATTTGTAATTATGTTGCTCTGTATTGATTTACACTAGATTTTACCTTTTTTTTTCTTTTCATAACTGCTAATATACTATATTACCTGATATTTTTTATCTTTTTTTTTTTTTTTTTTAACAATTGAAGGATTGTTGTTTCTCCATTTCCACAGATATTAAACACAGGAAGAGGCAAAGGAGAATTTATTTAATTTCTCAGCATGTATCTCTTGGGGAGGTGAATTGTTCAGACAGTCTGACATTAATTTCTTACTTTTAACAGTTCCTGTTATTTCCTTAAGTACATTATCTATGTCACTGCTGCCTATTTATGCACAAAGTCATAGACCTACACATTGTACATAATTTTTTCAGACTGTTGGTCTTTGCATTTTTCCAACACAAATACTCTCAATTTCATTATTTATACTTTGATCCAAACCTTTTTTTTTTTTTTTTTTTTTTTTCCACTTATCTGGTTAGATGATAAATTTAAGTCAGATTTAGTAATTCAGCAATTTTGTAAAAAAGTAGCTGATCTCAACTCCTCATCTGTTATTCATGGGCTACCTTTCTTCTAAAAAATCTTTTTCTTCTGAATGCTGATCAACTCAACTGGAGTTAAAACAGGAATTTTGACAACTATGATTCAGGGGACTGGGAGCTGGAAGACTTTATTTTAACTCTGGCTTTACATTTTAAATGTTGATTTTGTGTTGGGTGACCTTACCTCTGTGTACTTCTGTTTTCTCTTCCACTGTCTTTCATCTCCATTTATACTATTAACATATTTTCTGCTTTTAGTATTTGTGGAATACATATCCCAAAGCAAAGGCCTCTGTATCAGTGATAAATACTACTGCTACTAACAATCACCAGTTGGATTCTGCAAGCAGACTGCCTAACCTAGAAATTCCAAGCCAATAACTACTTCTCCCTTCATTTCTCGTGAATCTCCTCTGCATAAACATCTTAACATACTTTTCCTTGGTGTTCAAGAAAGGACTTTTAATTGAAAACTATCTCCTTTGCCTATGTGTGAGTTATCGCACAGCTACAGGACTATAAAATGGGGTGAATCGGGAAAGGAAGGCAGACAAGGGGATCGATAAAACTGCACTGCTTACACGTCCTAGTAATACTTCCTGAAAATCAGTAACTCAATCCATAGATATTCTGTTTTCTCATTCAGTCTGTAGAAGTTTAATTAGGTGTCCGCAGGTCATTACAGGTCTAGTCTGGTCTTGTGCAAGATAAGGAATCTCCAGCCCAGCTTTGGATGGGTTAGTAAATATCTAGTGATGGTCTGTCCATGTTACTAATAATTTAAAGTTGGCACTTCATAGAGGTAGAGATATTCCACAGTGTTATTGTTTACATTCATAAGCAGTTTGTGGGCAGTGATATTTTAATTGCTTTTCCTCAAAGAGTTCCCTTGCCAGATGACAGAAACAAATTATAAGCTGTATGGTCACTGTTACATTATTAGCAAATATTTGCCAGAATGAGTTAAGAAGTTTTTTTTTTCCAAAAGTAAAGATGCCAAAGCCTAACTGAAACCCCACATTGAACTCACTGTACTTTGGTCCAAGATAGTGGCCAATAAGCCAGAGAAACGTGAAGTCTAAAGATTAAACTAATAAGAACTTACAGTAAGGAAGACTCAGAATTAACAAAAAATATTACTTATTCCATTGAAGTCAATTTAATAATACAGCTTCCTCATGACTAACAAAAACTAAGCACATGTGCATAATGCACATTTAAAGATATTAAACAACATCCAAGAACATATTGTATATGGTTGTGACAAGGTTGTAGGATAGTTACTAATATTTCGTTTTTCCTGAATGTTAGTCCACGTATGTCAGGTAAGTACCCTTCTTGCATCTACGCTTCTACAGATCTACAGTAAAATGAGTGTTTAGCTGTATGTGCATTTGCTGTATCACAAGATATTCACACTGTCATCATCTTATTTTCTTTCTTGAAGAGAGAGAAATCATGACATATGCAGATTTGTGGTTTGGGTTTTTTTGTTTGTTTGGTTGTGTTTGTTTGTTTGTTTAATAACAACAAAATATGTTTAAGGCATTTTGACACACTAAGGATTCTGGATGCAGGATCTGTAAGGAACTTAACTTTCATTCCTTACAGATCCTGTATCCAGAATTCAGCCTGTAGAGGCTTAGTGTACTTAATAATTATAAGACAAAAATAAATCTAAATATGATGTTCCAAATAAAAATTTATCAGGATTTTCAAATCCTGTGATAAACATCCTGCAGGATGTGTTTAAAGAAATGCTACGTCGAGTTGAGAGAGAGACAGACAGAGAAATATGTGAGGAGAAAAAAATTGCCATAGACCTCATATGTTAGAAGCAGTCACCCAGTTCTAAAGCTTGGTGTTCTTTTTGTAGGCAAAACTAGTAACATTCCACTATAAAATCTCAGCCAGAAACACTATAAAAGACTATATAAAATACATAGTTATGTTACACTTAACAAAGTAGTACTTGTAAGAAACACAATTAGGTAACATAAGCCATAGGAAATAGAGTTCATCACCCTCCCATCATCATTAGGATATCCACATCAGAGATGAATGGTCACAGAATCTCAAATGTTTCAGGATAGAAGTACCAAAAAAAGTGTGTATGTATGGAGGAAGCAAAGGGAAAAACAAAACAAAACAAACAAACAACAAAACAAATAAACAAAAAGCAACAAAACCAAACCAAAACAAACAGTGAGGGTGAATAATAGGTTCATTAAAAAAGACAAAAAAGAAACGTTAGTGCAGGTGTCAATTGGAAAAAGCTTATAAAAATTAATTTAGCTTTGAGATTTGCTGTTTAACTTAAACTTCTTAATTTTGATCATCTACCAAAATCTACTATGCCATGCTGCTACCAAAAATAGCTTTCAGTTTAATTCTGTTGGAGATTCATTTATATGTAAATGTTCAGCATCAGATACATAAACCAAATGAAAAAGAGTCACTAAACATCTGCCACAGAAATTTAACAGAGACTCATGTCTGTTTAAGGTATAGCATTGTCCAACTGTCTGTTCTTTCCATCAGATATCACTTATTTTTTTTTTTCCCTAATGAAAATACAAACAGAAAGCGGGAAAATACACCTCCTTCTTCCTCTTTTTAAAATGATTATATAACAGTTTACAAAGATAAGAATAAAATATAAAAGATTCCTCTGCTGAAAAGACAGCTGAGGGCAATACATGGTAAACAAAATCCTGTGTTATTGATTTGCAACTAGAACCACAACACTGAATCTTACACTATGGGAGTGATTCATGTTCTTAAACTCAAGCATCAAGTGCCATTTTAAATGTCCAAGTGTATACAAGACATTTGCAACACACAGCCTGGATTCCTGCTCTCCTGCAGCAGCAAGTGGAGGTGTAGAATACCCTTGGACATCTAAACAACACTAGACTTGTACTTTTAGGCACTACTATCATTTATGAAGTGATTTGCCTATAAAAACTTGCTGCCCTGTGCCTTCCCAGAGAAAACGTCTTGCTCCTTCACTGTTATCCCCTTATTTTTATCAGGTGGAAAAAATGTTACTCTAATTGAAGTGTTTTCATCCCCCTTTCTTATATGTTAGTACAGGGTTTGATTATTCTTGAACTACACAACTCCAGATGAAAATTATAGGATACTGAAAAAAAATATGTAGCTACCAAATCCTAGAAAAAGCAAAACTGATCATCATGAGAACAGTCAAAATTAATTAACTTACTAGATCTCAGTAAGGAAAGATGGAATTCAATTGTGAAATGAAACAGAGACTTCAAAATTTTGTCCAGGAAAACAAAAACACACCTTGAACGACAAGGAAGGAAGCTACCACAATCCGGAGACAGCATCACAACATCACATGCTAAACCAGACAGACTTATCCAGCTTTCACGTGCTCTTTTTTTTTTTTTTTTTAACATTTAGCTATAAAGCTCTGCGGTACTAGAGCCAACCTAAAGAAACGTATTTTATTATGCTGTTTTTGAAAGAAGTTTGAAGTTTTTGGACAGCAGCTTTTGACAATCAAACTTGAGTTGACAACCAAATGGGTTGCAAGATTGTTCAGATTTACCTTACAGTACATTTTGTTCTTAAAATATCTGCCCCACATAACTGCTGTTGAAGCTTAGCTTGCTCTGAAGAAAATGAGAAAAAGCTAAATAAAACACACACATATATCTTTTGACAAATGTCCTACAAATTATTTGCTTCCTTTTTATTTATAAATACATTACGTACTTTCAATAAAATCTTAAAAATCCTCTTATTTTAAGAGGACTGCTTATAAGAACTCAGAAAAATAAAAGTATCTGTGAAATACAAAACATGATAAAATATAGTGCCAAAGTTTCTGTCATACACTTTCAGTCTCAGATTCTCAAGCATCTTGAAATTCAGAGTTCAAAGCTTTTCAAATGAAAGTCAGCTTTTTAGAGACTCATGACTGTGTCCTACTTACAGCACGACTTTGAATGTGGAAGTAGAGAACAGACAAATGTGGGCTATCTGTGCACCAATGAATTTTACTTGTTATTGTTGACCTCAGAAATGCCTGTCCACCTACATTCGTAGAATATACCATCTCAGGTTATGATTGCTCCTTTGAAGCACATACCTCTGTCTATCCTCTTGTCCTGGTCTTATCTGTCTTCCCTACAGCCTCCTGAGAAAGTATCTCAGATACCAATGATGTGTGTATAAAAAGATTAGATGAGATAGAAAGGGTTTAGTCATACTTCCCCCCTTCAAAGAACTATTATTCTTTTCCAAATTAAATCATATTTAATCTTAGTACTTGGATAGAGGGATAGAGTGAGATCAGGGTTCAGAAACAGAGAAAATAATATTAGGTGGAGAGTGCAGACATAGCTAGAGTCCTGGAGGCAGCTGCCACTCAAAAGGAAAAAAGGAAGAGAGATGTGTAATTGATATGTCATTATTAACAAATGCCTGCATGTTGATTAAAACCCAGTATTAACGAATACACAGAGATTTCTGAAGTGTGACTCATGACAAGTGAACATCAAGTCTCAATAGTACTCATAACATCTTTCACTGCTCTTCTTTAAGAAAATCAGAATTTGAGGAATTATAACACAAAAAAAATACATGTATATTTATATATTAAAAAAAACAAACAAACAACTTACCTTATAAGTGAGCAGGTGTATGGCAGTCCTTCCTCCTGGTAGGCTAAAGTAATGGAGGTATGTTCAAAATACTTTATTTTATTCAAAGAAGTATAGCTATCATTCTTGTTCATTTAGATTTGCTCTATTTTGCCCTCAGAAAATACACAAGTTACTTGAATCAACAGACTTTAGCGCCTTGTGAAGGTTGTTACAGCAAAAATGATGTAATGCATATGTATTTTCGGTAGGTTAAATAGACCCTTTACTGAAAGACATGAGGGTGCGGTACTCATTCAAAACCGTTTAGTGATGAACTGACTTGGACCGTTCTGCTTTTTTGCTTTCTTGAAGTTAGATTTTCATGTTTATTCCCCTGCCTATTTATTCTGAACATGCTTCATGTTTGCAAAGCAGACAATTCTTTCCTTGAGTCTTGTAGGGGAAATAAAGGTTTATACTCCTTCCTCTAAAAGGTCCTGGTAACCTTTCCAAAACAATTCACACTTTGCTGCTACTCCATAAAATAAAGCATATTTAAGAATTACAGTAGTCTTACTGAAATATTTTTCTTGAAGCCACAAAGTATGTGTTACTATCTGAACCTCATTTGGACCTTCATTTTCACTTTGGCCCAAAATCACGACACACTTTATATAGCTGTGCTGGGTTCAGGTGCCTAGGTACTGTCAGGGCCTGCAGGTGCATCTGTGAGGAGCGACCAGGGCTGCCCCATTCTGGAAACAGCAGGTTCCAGCAGCTCCAACCCACCCACCACAGGGCTGAGCCCTGCAGCCACCATGGTGGCACCTTGGGGAAAGCTTGGGTGAAGAAGGGGAAAACACTGCCCAGGGGTGAGGGGAAAAGTGTGAGAAAGAGCCCTGTGAGCCCCAAGGGGAGTGAGGAGGGAGGAGGGTGAGGAGGTGCTCCAGGTGACTGAGCAGAGGTTTGTCTGCTGCCTGTGGTAAAGACCATGGTGATGGAGGTTGTGCCCCTGCAGCCCATACAAGAACACAGTGGAGCAGGTGGATATGCCTTGAAGGAGCTGCAGCCTGTGGAGATCCTACACAGGAACAGGTTTATCTTGAAGGACTGCAACCCTGCTGGAACAGGGCAAAGTGTGAGGAGGACAGAGCAGCAGAGAGGAACTGTTACAGACTGACCACAGCCTCCATTCCCACTCTTCTACTCTGCTTGGGGAGGAGACAAACAGAGGAGATGAGAATGAAGGAGTGAAGTTGAGCCCAGGAAAAAGGGGTGGAGTGGTGGGAAAGTTCCTTAGTTTTTCTCCTTGTTCCTCACTGTCCAACTATTTGAAATGGCAATAAATTAAAACAATTTTCCCCAAGTTGAGTCTGTTTTGTCCATGATGACAATCAATAAGTGGTATCCCCATCTCTATCTTGACTCTTGAACTTTTTCATCTTATTTTCTCACCACATCCCATTGTGGAGAGGGAGTGATAGCAGCCAGGTGGGTGTCTGACTGTTTGCTACAGCCAACCATCCTCAAATGTTTTTTGAAATGGACAGACAATAGAGAAAACTATTCTGAGCTAAATTCAGGTTGACAGTTATCTCCTACGGTGAACTAAGAGGAGCCCAGACTGAGCATGTGTCCTACCAAATGGCTGTGAACTATTTGGCAAGAAGATGGCAAGAAGAAAAAGACATGGGAGAAGTCAAATCCTTCTGGTGAGTACAAGGGGTAAGAGAAGTACACTTGTACGGAGAAGTGAGAAATGAAGAAAGAGTTGAAAAAAACTATTACATTTAATGTAAGATTCTGCTCCCAGTGAGGCATGGTCGCTCTGACCATCAGAGTTACAAACAAGACTGGTTTTGTAGGGTTGTTGTACATTTTTTGGTTTGCGGTGATTTGGGTCATTTTTTTTGCTGTTTGTTTGTTCGTGGGTTTTTTGTTGTTGTTGTTAAGATACTACTGCTCCTCAAACATGAAGAAAAGGAATGGATCTAGACCTGAGAACACTTCAAAGTATTTTTTCAACTGTAAAGAAACTTCTGCAGAAATTATAACTGAATTCTTCCTAATCTTGGGGGTGTGATTATATATTTATTTATTTATGCCTGCTTACCAGATAGTTGTTTAAAAACGTTTAATACCATAATTCTAAAGACAAAACACTTCTTAGAGCTGGGCAGTATCAGTGAAGTGCAACAAGTGGTTTCTACACAGCAATGCTCATTGTATCTGTCTTCTGCTTTCTCATTATCCACTCAATTCTTCTGTTGTCTTCATACTTTCTCCCTCACTTACTGATCTGCTTTCCACATTCATTTCTCAAGACGTTAATCTAATACGTCCATCAGTCGTACACACGTACATATGCTCTCTCCTTTCTGCTTTTGTCCATTGTTAATTTGACTCCACTGATCACAAAGAGATGGAACAGCTCATGGATATTTTCAAGAAACCATGTAAAAGGTTCACATAGAATCAAGAACCCTTCAATAGAAATGGTTTAAGAGATAGCCAAATATCAGCATTTTTTTTTTCTGAAAAATAATTCCTAACTATAAAAATTTTTACATGCTCTATTTATGATCACATATAGTCTCATGTTTTATTGACCAAATAAATGTTTATATCACAAAGCAAGAGTATTCCCAATTTACATGGATGTAATTTCGTTATATTCAATGAAATCAGAAGTGTTCACATGAGAGTTTAAAAAAACCCATGAATTTTAAAAGAAGTCAGTATAGCCAGTCCTTTCATGTTTTAATTGCTGGGCCACTTAGAATTACTAGGGGAAAAAATAAGGCAAGTGCTTTTTTTTTCTTCTAGGATCTCCTGTTCTCTCAAATCTTTCTGCTGATGGTAGATTTTGACATACAATATCAAGTTCCCTGAATCATGTCACACTATTGCTAGGTGGTAATTTTTTTATTTCAAAAATACCACTTTTTAAGGGTTATTGGTAACCACAAAAATTCTATTGAGGTTATTTGATAAGGAAAAGCTGAGTTCCTAATAATGTTTCTCCTTTCATGCCATATATATTTCATAGGCGTGAGACAGACAGCCATTTCCCTCGCAGTATGTAGCTTAAGGTATAATTAGCATTTGTAAATATATGCAGAAAGAGGCCTCTATAAAGCCCATATTTACCAAAGAACAGTGTGAGGTATAGACTAAAATAAGAATTTTTTTCTTTCTTTTTTTTTTTTTTTTTTTTTTTATGTAGCCTATATGAAGAGGAAATAAAATGACAGATATATAGCCTGATTAAGGGCTTTGTTAGGTTTAAAGCTTCAACACCAAGTGTTTTGTTTGTGAAACGGTACAACTAGGACTGTCTAAAACCCAGAAATGTACAGTTAATATTTGTACTGAAAAACTAAAGTGCAAAGAGAAATGTAAGCAAGGCAATGACTTCTGCGTACCTGTTCCTGGCAGTTTGTGCAATCTACATGCATAAGAATATGTGATCTTCATAAATAAATGATGATGGCACCTTTCATCCCAAAGTGTTTCAATAACTATGAGACAGCAATGGAAAGCAAATAATTCTGGACTGTATGTTAAAAGTAAAACAGAATAAAAGAAGAGTACTGGACAACAGTGAGTAGAGAATAAAACTGAGTCAAGAAGCAAGAGATGTATTTTATCATCCTAAATACACTGACAAACAAATAGGAGAATGGGACTAATGCAGCATAAGATGTAAAGGGATTGGGGAAGTTAGAAGGAGAAATAAAATTTACCTTAGAGAAATTCTACAAGCAGAAGAGCACAATCTGGGAAGAATTCCTAGTTCCAAAGGTCCTAAATCCCAAGACATAAATTAGTTTAAAATAATGGTACTGTCTCAGTGGTGAAAATTCACAGGGATCTACTTTTATTAAAGAAGTATCAGTTGCACCACTATATGAGGAATTTTCAATCCATGACTCTTGCAAATCTTGCATATTTCTCATGAGCATTTCATGAGTGCTTCCTTCCCTGGGCTAGGTTATGCAACTGCTAACCAGACTGTTCTTGGGTAGATGTTCAACAATAACCAAAATTCCTAGATTTAAGAGGAAGAAAACAGACATGACTGAGGCAGAAATCACTGGCAATGCTGGGGTCCTTCTGCATGTTCAGCTCCATACCACACAATGGTCAAGAAGAGTCATAGAACAGTCAATGTTAGAAGGTGTATCTGGAGACTGCCTAAACCAATAACCTTCTCAGAGCAGGGTCAGACAGAAGACTTGCTTGGATTGTACCCAGTCAGGTTTTGAATGTGCCCAAGGATGGAGACTCCACAAGATACCTGGACAACCTGTTTCAGTATTCTATCAGTCTCACCGTACAAGATTTTTCTTGTATTTAAATAGAATTTCCTGTATTTCAGTTTGTGCCCATTGTCTCTTGTCCCTTCACTGGGTGCCACTTGCCTCTTCAAGCTGTCTTCTTTACTCCTTCCTATCTATACCCATTGGAAAAATGCCCTCGAGCCTTCTCTGATCTGGGCTGGGTAGTCCCAAGCTCTCTCAGCCTCTCTTTTAATGAGAGGGTGCATTTTGTCCCCATCATCCAGGTCATTAATGAAGGGGTTAAACAGTATTTAACAGGTGAGTCTGCTCTCTCAATGTTGAGGGTTGTGATACTGGTTTTTCGTCTGCTCCCTCCTCTAAAGATCCCAAACTCCACTGTCTTATGGTCATGCAACAAAAGCTACCCCCCACCTTCACATCCACAAACAATTCTTTTTGTTTTTCAGTATAAGGCCTAGCAAGAGTATGAGGTCCAACAGACCTGCTTCTCAGTACTCTGAGTTAGGTAATACATACTCTCTAAATCTTCACAAGGTAGAATCTCAATTTATAGCTCATAAAATCAAGGCCTACATTCCACAACAGAGTCTGTCCAAGAACTGTGGCATCTTGGGTACTCCTCCTACAGAATTAATCTTTCTATAGCTAATGTGGCAGAATGCAACCCCCCCCTCTCTCCCCCTCTCTGCCCCCTCTCTCCCCCTCCCTCCTTCAGTATGGAAGGAGTAGGCACGTCTCCCCCTTTCTCTGCTACTTGAGGCTAACAGCTTCTTTTGTTTGGCCCCAGAGCACCCTGGCCAGGGCCATTAGGAGAAGGGAGTGTCAAGGAGCCAGTGAGCCGTGGGGCACTCACAGCCAGTGTGGGGGTGCAGAGAAGCTTCTAGAATGCCTACAGTCAGATCTGATCAGCCAGTATAAAAATGGCATTCTCGTCGGCGACTCCACCCATTGTCGCGGGTCCCTCGGAGCACGAGCAAGGTGCTGCTGCTGAGAGCCCCCTCCCCGGGATGGAGACTCCGCTTGCCGTGCCGCCACGGGTGTGAGTAAAACTTCTCGCAGGATTGCGAGTATATTTATACTTTCCGTGCACATATGCACGTGTAAAAATAATCCTCCAGAATCGCGGGTGTATTTTCCTCCTGTGCTTCCACGTAAGCATGTGTAATATTCCGTGCACATTTGCACGTGTACTTTAAATTACTTCCTTGCACAATCGTGAGTGGCCGCCGAGAGCCCCTCGCACAATCGCGAGTGTATTTTCCTTCCGTGAACATTTGCACGCATAACTTTCCGTACTCAATACGAGCACGTGTATAAATTATTTCCTTGCATAATCGCGAGTGGCCGCCGAGAGCCCCTCGCACAATCACGAGTGTATTTTCCTCCCGTGCTTCCATGTAAGCACATGTAATACTCCGTGCACTCTTGCACGTGTAAGTAAATTAACCCTCGCAGGATTGTGAGTGTATTATAAATTTACCCTCGCGGAATCGCGAGTGTACAATTCCCGTACTCACTACGAGTACGTGTATCTCTTTAAAAATAATCCCACACCGTGTTTAGGCAAGTGCTTACTTCTCCGGGACTCAGGGAAGGCTCCGGCATTGTTTTGAGTAAAGCCATGTGCATACACACTGTGGACCGCCTGTTGTATTAGTTGCTGCCCCTTAATAATTTTCCTCAACTGATATCCGAACCTTTATTTAAGTCACTTTTGGAGTGCTAAAACCCTGTTTCTCACTGGTTTAATAAAAGTTGTTTTGGACTCTGTTGTCCCTTAAATTAACCTCGGGGTGTCTCCGTGACAGCTAAGTATATCAGTTTTGTTGCAGAAAACTAAAAATAGGTACAGCATTATTTCCTGGATTTGGCCTATGGGACTTAACTCTAAAACTCAACTCATATGAAGCAAACTACAGGGTGTTTCAAAAAGATGGACCAGATTTCAAAGATACAGTGATTTCAAATTGGGTCCTTCTTTTTGAAACACCCTGTTTATCTGCAGACACACCTTCCCCGTCTTCTATCAAGTTAGAGTTTACTTGTTAAAAAATAGTCTGATTACTTGTTTTCAGCTTCTGCTTTGACTTTGCCATTATGTCCTCATTATCATATTCAATTAATTAGCGTGTAAAGGTATTATTCTAGCATGCACACCTCTCTAAGAAACATTATTGACTTCAACTAAATACGGTAGATTTACTACGAAAGAGTGGGATTTAAAAAGAAGATTGAGGGGCTTGTATGCATACAAAAATGCATATCTCTTAGGAAAAGCATATCGTAGTAAAATTATACTAGTTTCTTATAAGGGTACCTGAAAGAAAAAACCAGCAGCAGAATAGAAAAAATCAGGAACAGGTAAAACTATGGAAAACTCCATAACTACTGAAACATGCACTCATTCTTTCTTCATCCCAATCTCATTATCTTTAACAGTATCAAGATGAGAGGAATGGAAAATGAGCATATATTAAAAAACATATATTCTGTTTCCCTTCTCAAAGAAACAAACAAGTGTTTTGTCACAATTTTGAGGAGCAAGGGGGGGTTAACTTCTGTATTAATGTTCTTCTTCTGAAAGCTCTCAAATCTATTCATAAGGGAGAAAAAGTGAAACAAAAACAAAACCAGTATCTTTGTTCTCTAAAGAAGCCACATCATATAGGGTATACCTGTAGTTTCTCTAGCTTGGTTCAAGGGTGCTCTTGAAGAAAATGACATGATTCCAGATGAAAAAGAACTGGAAGATGCAATCTGGAAGCATTCTTTAGCATACTCCATTCAGTCAAGAAAACCTTATTGGGGCTCATACAAAACAAAAAAACATCGAGCAAGAAAAAAAAAAAAAAAGTGGTTGTTGGTTTGATGTGGATGTTTGTTCCCCAGCATAACTGACCAACTGTTTTTAAACATCCTTTCTATTAATGCATACTACTTGGCAATGGGATAAAATAGAATATTTTCATTGTTGGAAGAGACCTACAAGGATCATCTAGGGTTTACCAAAAGTTAAAGCATGTTTTTAAGGACATTGTCCAAATGCCTCTTAAACAATGACAGGCTTGGGACACCGATCACCTCTCTAGGGAGCCTGTTCCAGTGTTCAACCACCCTCTTGGCAAATAAATGCTTCCTGATGTTCACCCTGAACTTCCCCTGGTGCAGCTTTAAACTGTTCCCATATGTCCTGTCACTGGATCCCAGGGAGAAGAGCTCAGCACCTCTCTCCCCACAACCTCTCCTCAGGAAGCTGTAGACAGCCATGAGGTCACCACTCAACCTCTTTTTCTCGAAACCAGACAAGCTCAAATATGTCTTCTATGTCGACATCACAATAACTGAAGGGGACTGAAAAAACAAAATGTTATACATGCTGTATGACTTGAAGGGAAGTGCACATGCATACATCTTCTCTTAGACACTCATAAAAGCCAAATAGTTTTAGTACTTGCTCTTGTGAAACTCTGGGTTTCAAGAAGTCTCAAGGTTTCTTATGTTTAGGTTTCCTCATGTTCATTGCACTTTACAGTGGTGTTTTGCATGATAGTTGACTGAATTACTGTTTTTCTCTCTAGGTTGTTGTCCTCATTCTGTAGGTAAAAGGGATGGCTTTGGTTTTAATCGGTAAACAGTCTCACCTTTTCTTCTTACATATTCTTCAAATTAAGTAAAAATATATATGATGTCATATTTTTACATTAAACACTTACAAATCTCATTAACTGCAGCTTGATAAATGTTATTCTGCCATTAGTACTACTTGATTTCATGGAAGAAAAAAAATTATATGTTTCTAATGCACACAAATTGCATTTGGGTACAACATATGACCCTGCATACTCAGGATACAGAATAATCACTAAAAGCTCTTTGCTCTGATTTTGCCTATAATATTTTACCAGAATAGCAATGTTGTACTGGAAGCAATATAAATACAGTACAACACATTGATCAAATTTAGATTGCTACTGTAAGGAAGTTATACATATATTCCCTAAGGCATGTTTTCCTAAAAACCTTTTCCTCATTCTTCCTCTGTCAGAAAATCTTGTTTTAACATTGCTACCAGAATTATCACTACATTAAGCTTTGTCTGCCATTAAAAATGCATTTCCAGTTCCTCAGCTGGGAAAGCATTCAAAACTTCAGTGACTCTTATAACAAAGAGATCAAATGTTCAGAAGCATAAAAATATTGTACATGCTAATATAAAGCATTAGGAAAACTCTTAACAGCACATTCCCTGAATTAAAGCACTAAATTCAACTTAGACCCAAAGCCATTTATTATATGCTTCATTCAGTTGAAGGTGCATTTGTTATGTTAATATCAACGGTAATATTGCTTTTACTGGAAAGTCCCTCTCTTGGACAGATCCATCAATGAAGAAACTTCATGTTGCTTATATCTAGTAACTCTGACAAGCTCTGGTCCTATCCAAACTATCATATGCCAAACTGATGCACACGTCTCAAATGCATCAGAGTCACCATCCACATATTTAATAGCTGCAAGGTATTTGTCACAGATCAACAAGGTCCTGTATTAGACCAGCTGGGTATCCATACCTTGGATGTACATGCACATTCTCAACTACTACACTGATACATTATAGTTTGCTTGAGCAGTAGCTTCAGTGACAGGTGTGACAAACCTACAAAAATCCCATTGAGAACAGAATTCCTGACTAGTTGGAAAAAAATTGACCAGCTGGTGACTGTGGGTTTAGAAAACAGTAACTGCCAATAACAAATGATTAAAAGCCATCCTTCTGTCAGTTAAAGGCTGTGGGTTTATCTGATTTTTTTCTGAACTTTGCAGTTCTTGATATCACAAATATTCAGCTACTCGGTTTTCACAAATAGTTCTGGGTGGAATCTAAGTTTGTAGATTCAACATATATATGTATTTTCTTTAATTTTACACAGATCACCTTTACTGGGATGAATAAATAATTTAGTCGTGACCCTGCATTGTACACTTACTTCCTCTTCTAGTTAGGGCACCCACGCATACTGTAGTTGGCTGATACAAGACATGCAGAACATCAGCAGAGTAAATTGAACACTTTTGAGGTCTGTCAGCCACATTAATTGTTATTTGCCTTGGAAAATGTACACATCCTGTAAGTCAGGCCTCCACTGCTGATCTTCCAGACAGGTGGGGAGGAACCTGCATCCCGCAGTCTGAGGGGAATGAAAGAAGATTTCAAGGCCTTGGGAAGGATGGTAAAAGAGTCTGGGGCTCAAGTGATTTTCTTTTCCCTCCTTCCAGTTTTGGGTGATGATATGGGATGGAATAGGAAAATTCGGTCTGTAAACAATTGGCTACAGGACTGGTGCTACAGGCAGGGCTTTGGGTTCTTTGATAACAGCTGGTTTTATAAGACACCAGTCCAAACAGTGATACGTGGGAAAGGTTTATCTCGCAGGGGCAAAAGGATGCTGGGACAGGAATTAGCAGGGCTCATTTGGAGAGCTTTAAACTAGACTCAAAGGGGGATGGGGTTGCAGCTGGGCTTGCATCAGTGGGGCAGCACTCTAGAGTTCATGAAGGCTGGGAGGCCTCCCATACCCCTGGGGTGAAATTGGTGTGCTCAGCTCGCTCTCTGAAATGCCTGTACACCAATGCGTGCAGCGTGGGGAATACACAGGAGGAGTTAGAAACCTGCGTTCGGGCAGGAGAATATGACCTGGTGGCAATTACAGAGACATGGTGGGACACACATGACTGGAACGTGGTCATGGATGGCTATGTCCTTTTCAAGAAAGACCCATGATGAAAATCCATGGGTCCGAATGGGATGCACCGGCGGGTGCTGAGGGAGCTGGCTGAGGTCATTGCTAGACCACTCTCCATCATCTTTGCCAAGTCTTGGGAAATGGGATTGGTTCCTGAGGACTGGAGGAAAGCAAATGTCACTCCAGTCTTCAAAAAGGGCAAGAAAGAGGACCCGGGTAACTATAGACCAGTCAGCCTCACCTCCATCCCTGGGAAAGTGATGGAACAATTTATCCTTCGTACCTTCTCAAGGCATATCAGGGATAAGAGGGTCATTAGGGGCAGTCAACATGGCTTCACCAAGGGGAAGTCGTGCTTGACCAACCTCATTGACTTTTATGAAGACATAACAAGATGGATGGATGATGGCAGAGCAGTGGATGTGGTCTATCTTGACTTCAGTAAGGCATTTGACACAGTCTCCCACAGCATCCTTACAGCTAAACTGAGGGAGTGCGGTCTGGACAACCGAGTAGTGAGGTGGACTGCAAACTGGCTGAAGGAAAGAAGTCAGAGAGTTATGGTCAATGGGGTGGAATCTAGCTGGAGGCCGGTATCTAGTGGAGTGCCTCAAGGGTCAGTACTGGGGCCTGTATTATTCAATATACTCATCAACGATTAGGACAAGGGAATAGAGTGTACTCTCAGCAAGTTTGCTGATGACACCAAACTGGGAGGAGTGGCTGACACGCCAGAAGGCTGTGCTGCCATCCAGAGACCTGGACAGGCTGGAGAGTTGGGCGGGGAAAAATTTAACAAAATATCACAGGGGAAAGTGTAGAGTCTTGCATCTGGGTAGGAACAACCCTAGGTTCCAGTATAAGTTGAGGAATGACCCATTAGAGAGCAGTGTAGGGGAAACAGACCTGGGGGTCCTGGTGGACAACAGGATGACCATGAGCCAGCACTGTGCCCTTGTGGCCAGGAAGGCCAATGGCATCCTGGGGTGTATTAGACAGGGAGTGGTTAGTATGTCAAGAGAGGTTCTCCTTCCCCTCTACTCTGCTCTGGTGAGACCACATCTGGAATATTGTGTCCAGTTCTGGGCATCTCAGTTCAAGAAGAACAGGGAACTGCTGGAGAGAGTCCAGAGCAGGGCAACAAAGATGATTAGGTAAGTGAAGCATCTCCCTTATGAGGAAAGGCTGAGGGAGCTGGGGCTCTTTAGCTTGGAGAAGAGGAGATTGAGGGGTGACCTTATTCATGTTTACAAATATATAAAGAGTGAGTGTCATGAGGATGGAGCCAGGCTCTTCTCAGTGACAACCAATGGTAGGACATAGGGGTAATGGGTTCAAACTGGAACACAAGAGGTTCCACTTAAATTTGCGAAGAAACTTCTTCTCAGTAAGGGTAACAGAACACTGGAATAAGCTGCCAAGGGGGGTTGTGGAGTCTCCTACTCTGGAGACATTCAAAACCCGCCTGGACACCTTCCTGTGTAGCCTCATCTAGGTGTTCCTGCTCTGGCAGGGGGATTGGACTAGATGATCTTTCGAGGTCCCTTTCAGTCCCTAACATTCTGTGATTCTGTGAAATGTATAGGATTTAAACAAAAAAGTGACCACAACAACTATGACCACCTTTTTGAGTACATAATCTATAGGTTAACAAGGATACCATCCCTTCCAATTTGGAAGCACAAGTTATATGTTTGCAGTCAAGGGATGTTTGTCTTAGATGTGACTCTTCCTTTGCAAGCTCTCATTTCTTACAATCTGTATCCTGATCCTTATCAGTATCACACTTCTTCCATCCGCTTCTCACTACCTTTGCCTTTTATTTTCATCTGAAGATTAAAGTTCTTCAGATTTACTTCCCAGTACTAATACTTCTAAAAGAGTAAGGGTTATTTGATGCATTGGTTACTTACAGGAAAAAAAAAAAAAAATCATCATGTTAGGCACTTGTTTATCCACCAGTTGTTGCTTGAGTAGACAATGTTGCATTTCCAATCTTTTCTCTACCACAGTAAGGCTCTTTTTTTTTTTTTTTTCCCTAGGAATAAAAAAACTAAAATTATTGGCTTACTAAATGAATTCTAACTCATACTCCTGAGGAGAATTTAAGGCTCACAAATGAAAGTTCTCTTTTACATACCTTAACTTGCTTACGGACATTAATAAAAGCCGTACACTCCTATATGCCTAGTGCCAGTAGGTAGTAAACCAAGTTTTCATTTCACAATTGACCTAAACATTCAGCTTTTCTGAAATGAGATTTAAAGCTATAGTTTCAGTGACAAGCATGCAAAGTTTTCACATTATCTCCACCATGTAAAATTTGAAGTTATTTTAGATAACACCATATGTCAAGGCAGTACAAGTTGAAGGCCAAAGCAAATTGTTTCACAGGCACTAATTGCCTTCCTAAGATAAACCAAACACTACACTATAGTGCAGTGTAGTCTTGCAACACATTTTTATGCACTACATTCAAAGTTGCTCTTAGCTGTAGAGATTGCAGGACCAGAAAAAAAAAAATCATGCTACTGTTAACTTTTAAAACAAGTCAAAGAACTGACAATCCTTAGTATGTTGTGATGGTAAGAATCAATGCAGTATAATTGAACTTTCAGTAGCAGAAAGTATATTTCAGTGTATGACAGGACAAAACAGAGGAAAATCTCCTCCCTAGATTTATATTCCAATCTACCATCAACTTCCCATACATCAAAAGCAAGTAAATAAAAAAATCTCTTCCAAAAAACTTCAGATACACCACTAGTTCAATAAAACTAATAAAGGAGAGCACATACATTGAAATGAGTGGCATGCAACAAATTTGTTTAAAAGTAGTTTGCAGACTAACTCCCGTACCTCAGAGTACTTTAATATTTTTCCCACCCAAAATGCAATTTTCTGATGAAAAACTCAAAATACTCAAAGGAAAAATATACAGGCATTGGAAACTGGAAATATTTATTTCATTTTTTCAGAGATAAAAATTAAATTATCAAATTAATGTGGCCTTTAATCCAATAAAAGACTGTTTTAAGAAAAGTTAGTTAATAACATAGATGCTACTGTTTTATTACCTGTCAAGGGACAACAAGTGTTAATGATAATTGTGAAACTAAAATGTAATGTAACTGAAAGGCAGAATTAAGATCTATCAGATTTGCAAATCTGTGTGGTTCAATTCAAAATAATGCTGAACTGGCACTAGGCATAAAAAGAAAATTTGCTCTAAAACCCCCTACAAAGAACTAATCAATTGTCACTATCAGGTACATTGAATAATAAATACATAAGAGCCTTTCAAATATTTCGTTTTAACAAGCTATTAAAAATTAATTCAGCTGAAACATAACCTATCAAAATCTAGTGCCTGAAAATGGCAAATAAAATAGATTCTTTTGTTATTACAAAATTAATAGCATAAATTCTGACTCTGTGTTACTTTCTGTTACCAGGCAGCTTCATCTTTGAAGGGGAATCCTGCACCAGTAAAGTTAAAAACAACAAGGCAGTGATTTCACCGTAACCACAGTTCTCATTTTGCACTCACGTTAGTTTCACCTATTTAAGAGCTGAAGTTATTTCCCTACCTCAAATGCATTGGGAATCAACCACTGTATTTAACAGCGAAGTAATGTATGTGCTGCTCAAGGAAATGCACTTTCTACTTATTAGTGTCATTACTATCAAGTAAAGTCTTGTCTGAGACAAAAAAAAAAAAAAAGCCAAATTCTGTCTCTAGGCTGTCTATCTAGCTAGAAAACATAACTATATGCACACTGCTGTCAACTTGAATGATTTTATCAAAACCTGCAGTGTATTTGGTGTCTTCCTCAGAGGAGAGGGTCAAGGACTCACATGAGCTCCCACGTTTGCCTAATGTATAAGAGGCAAAATCAGCAGGGCAAAATTATTGCAAAACATGAGAGTTTGAAAAGTCACGTGATTTTCCAATGCTTGGGGTTAGTAATACTTATGTGAAGCTTTATGAAAAGGGTAATACTAGAAATAGAAATAATTCACTTTAGGAAAATACAACCTCAGTTATCTGAAAATCAAACTCCCTGTACAGATGAACCATTTACCAGTTTGTTACTCATCGTGTATTGTGAAGCACTACTAAAGCTGAATGGTTTAATAAGTGGCTTATATAAAACTATCTAAAAAATATTACTTTGCCTTCCTAGATGTCAAGCATTGTCACAGTCACCTTTCTGGTTTCTCTTTGCATATACATTGGTTAAGCCGTGTCTATAATGTAAAATTAACCAAAGTAATTGGAACCAAGTTAATTCACTTTATTGTCTGCCTAACAAGTGCCTCCTTCCTTGTTCTCTGTGTATCTGTTTTTCTCGCTCAGTTATGCATCTTGATTTTGCATGCCATAAAATGGCACTTCCTCAGCCCAGAGTTCTGGTGTGCAAACACAATCAATGTTTACTGGACTGACTTATCAGGCATTCTTTAACTGATAAAAAGATCATGCAGACCCATTTTACACTTGAGAAGAACTGCGTTTTGTTAATAATAATGGAAGATATTTCAAATTCCCAGGAGAAAGCTAGAGAGAAAAATCAATGGAATCTGCATCCCCAGCACACCTCAATTTCTTGGAAAAATCTCCCCTAGTGTTACCTCTACTCAATGATTTATATCTGTTCTACAAAGTAATCTGGAGTACAAGAATTCACTACTTCTTATTTACTTCTCAAAGTTATTGCATACAGTCCTGCAGCTGGAGTCCATGTTAGATGTTTCTCATTAATTCATCCTTAGAGGTTTCATAATCACTTATGCCAGCATGTATTTTCAAAATTTGTGCTCAGAGAGAGACGTGTTCATTGTTATTTCAAATGAATGATTTACAGTTTGGTTCTTTCATAGTGAACTGAGTGTACTGAACTAGGGTTTGAGTGATTTGGAGGTTTGCTAAGAGTATTTCTCTCAGTTCTAACTGAAACCAAGATGCAGAAAGCTTTTGGGTTTTTTTCATCCAGTCCTCACAAGATATTTGAAATAATTGGCTATTTCTTGCTTTACACTGACACTGCATGTATAGTATAAAATATATGTCTACAAGGCTTTGACTGTTCTTCTTCAGGATGCCTCTGCTTGTTTCATGAGTAGTGTGTTCAGTGGTATGCTTAAGGTGAATTCCATGCTTCTTAAATGTTTGGTTTCTTTATCAAGATTCTTTAAATTTTAGCCTTATAATTCACTTTAGCCTTATAATTCACTTTCAGTCATGAGCAAGGTATTTTCTGTTTAAAAAACTTGATGGATTTTTTTCCTGACTTCAGAGAAGTTTAGAGATGTCAGCTTTATTACTACTGTCAGAGCTGCCAGGTATCTCCACAGCACAATAAAAATTGTTGGCACTTTAAAGTGTTGATGTAAATGCTTTTAATGTGATAATTTGCATTAAGTATCAGAAATGACCATATACTTCCATTTTATACCTTTGCAAGTAAGTGCAAGAAATGTAAAATCACTATGGTGCAGGACTACTGGAATCAAACCTTTTCTACTTGTCAGACCCATCAGTAAACATACTCAAATTATCATTCATCATTTTGTAGTGTATTTTTGAAAGAAAAAAATACAAATCAGGATTAAAAATCAGGATTAGATCACCTTATTTCCATTCAGTTGCTTATTTGCTTTTAGTGGAAGTCAAAAGCATTGAAAGTATCACTAGTACCTTACTTTAACCCAGTCTTACCAAAAAAATGGTTATATCAACAATTGCATGGCAGTTATTGCTGTTGAGAGATTTGTGAAAGGGATAATTTGAAATTTCTTTAAAACTCTACTAAAGTAAGCATAACTTAAACATGAAATGAAAGAATGCCAACACCATAGACACCATAGACCCCGCCTCAAAATGCTAACACTCCAGTGACAGAACTGGGTTAGAAACCTATGTTTTGCTGAAGAAAAAATAACGACACCTCAGTGA
The DNA here is from genome assembly GCF_964273445.1 of Streptopelia decaocto. Taxonomy (NCBI): domain Eukaryota; kingdom Metazoa; phylum Chordata; class Aves; order Columbiformes; family Columbidae; genus Streptopelia; species Streptopelia decaocto. The sequence continues at coordinate 130,484,337 of NC_138663.1, read as the reverse complement.
TCTTTTAGCTGACTCTGAGTATTCATATTTTAGACAAGAATTACAACTTCTTAAATGACATTGTTGCATATGAGTGATCTAGAGTTCTGTTGCTTCAAAACAATGTTTAGATCACATAAAGAAGCGTGCGACTTAAGAGTTTAATGGCAAGGTTAACTCTGTTACTTACCGCATGGAGGAAATATGCCAAGCCGAACTGGGTGAGAGTTGTTTTAGAGTGATTTATATGGGGACAGGAGATGCAAAAGGGTAGAGGAAGGCCCCCTTGTTGAGTCACAAGGTTCAGAATGGACCCCCTTGCTTTCTAAACTCCTTCTCAAGCAGAAGCCTAGGTGCTGCTGGATTCAAACTTAGCCCCAGACTCAATCAATGGTTTAAGTCTAAGAGATGTAGACAGTAAGGGAAAACAGGAAAGGAGTTATATGTATTTATGGCAAAGGGTTATATGTGCACATCTGATTCTTTATATCACTTGGCTAGGATTTCAAAGCTGCTTTTTTTACATTAAGTAGATACGAGTTTGGTAAACATGAGCAGAACTTTACAGCATACAACTTAAGATTTTGGCAAATTCAAGTTACTAAATAGCATGAAGCAGACAGTATACTAAAAATCACACAACCTTATAATTCTAAGTGGTACCCATTTATTTCAGCTAAATGATTGACACGATATTTGACTTGGGCTCATCCAATGATCTGTGAGTAGTGAAAAATCACTGCCATACAGCCAGCTTGTTTAGCAGAGAGAGTTCAAAGTAATCTCACCCAAGCTGTCATATTTATAGAACAAAGTGGCTGGCTCACAGTCAAACTGCACACAGTAGGAAAAGTATGCACGAGACTCCCTGCACCCACAACTTGTCAGTGTTCAGTGTGCTGTTCTGCTTCCTTGTGGGTTTGCTAAAAGGAGCTCTTGGCCTGGCTGCAGCTCAGACCTTTCCCTCCTCTGGAGCCTGGGCCAAACTGCTTCTGGTTTGGCTGGGGTGCAAGTGTGGGGAGTCGAGTGCATCTGCCACAGACACACTGGTTATAAATAAAGTACAAAATGTGCATGAAGAACAATGAAAAATGAATGAACATAATATTCTTTCCCATCACATTTTTTCCTCTACTTTGCACATCACATAGAAATGATCTATTTTTTAGAGAACTTTGGGAAGAACCATAGTTTCTAACTTGATTTTTCAAGTCCTTTACAGACTTTTGAAATGCCTAGTTCTAAATCACATGGATATTATTCTGTTAGCTGATATCCGTGCAAGTGGAAAATGTAATACTTTTTGGTGGCTGGTTTCATCATGTTCTGCTGTATAGAAACTGTGGGAGTGTGTCATTTTCAGACATGTTTACTAGTGTCTTCAGAACAGTAAGATAATCTTAAACAGTATAGATAGATATGTTTATTGGGCAAGCCAGTCATATTTTAACACTTCAGTAGCAACAGTAGTAAGTTGTGAATAATTGTTCCTTATATTAAAAGTCTCTTGAATTTAAAGTATGACTGTTTTCAGTCTTTTTATTTGAAATATCCATTTTTCACTAATCCCAGAAAGAAAAAAAAAAAAAATAAATCTAGCCACTGTTCCTTTTCCAGATGCCTTCCAATTTCTCTTTCCTCTGTACTTGAGCGGGTTTTTTATTTGCACAAGTACCTATGCACACATTTATCCCTGAACTCCCAATTTTACTCCTCTATTCTTACTCTCTCATTTTATCTAGTCCATTTGACAGAGTGGAAAATTTCTTTCTCCAACTTGTTATCTTCATTGAACACCTTCCTGGGTGTTTTGGTTTTTCTTTTTTTAGATGATTAAATTTCTTTCTACCTTCTAAGTGTTCTCATCCTTTCTTTTTAACATATGATCTCATCTGCTTTGAAAACTATATCAACATTAGAAAGTCCTGCTCACAAATGCTATTTCATTGCTCATCTGTCTTCTAATGCTGTTTTTCTTTTTGCCCTTCCTTTCTGGTTATACTAATAGCAATAAGCTTAATACACTAAATCAAAATGCTCTTTCCTTCATTCCAGGAACAAATCTTCAATAGATCAAGATGAGTTACCTTCTTTTATCCTTTTAAGCTACCAACTTTATATCTTCACATATATTATGCATATTTTAGTGAAGAACTCATATATTTGCACTGAAGACACAGTGTTACCTGTAGTTTCTAAATATTTGTACCCTTGTTTTCTTCTATAGTTTTATAATATCAAAACAATGCAAATAATTAATAAGTACATTACTGTTTCTTGTATCAGGCTTTGCTCACACCTAACAGATTCGTATTATGTTTCATCTTCTGTTCTTTGTCTCAATATCTGTGGGTGGAAATGGAAGAAGATAGAGAAAGCTATGTGCCTATTAAATTTACAACATAATGTACTGTATAGCACAAGATAACCCTTATTTATGCCTAACAAGAGCCTAATCAACATACATTACTGAAATTAGTTCTTATTCTTTGCATGCTAAATACGTAACACATTTAAGGGAAAACCAAAGTCATGTAACAAGTGTACACTAAATTACACTGATTTGGCATACAGTAGACACTTTAAATTGAGTATATGGCAACTTCCACTGATGTGATATTCTGTCAGGCTGTTAGGAATGGCAGAAGTATACATTAAGCAGGGAAGCACCTGATTTATGTTACTCTTTCCTGTTGTCTGCCTCTGCTGCTGTATCTATTTTGCAGACCTACTGAAAGCTGTATTTCTAAATATGCCCATTTTTATGATCAGCTTAAGCCATTATATACATAATGGCTGAATTTGACTTGGAGGCTTTCAAAGGAATTGCAACCTATTCCATAGGGTAGCTGGACAAAATTACCACCACTTTGCTGAATTCAAGGATGTCGTTATTACTGATTCAAACTAGTTCCAACTACTTCTGCTACAAACCCCTAATATGTGTGTATAGCCTACTTGAAGGCCTATAATTTTTAAAAAGTATGGTAGTATTGCAGAATTATGTTCAAATATTTATTCTGATATGCTTACAATACTGTCTGAGAAGATGTTCTGGAATGGAAACATCGATCACTACAGCAATGACAATTTCATTAAGTCTTTAGTACTTTAGGCTATATATAACCTTTTTGACAGAATTTCCATATAATTAGCTAATAGTCACAAAAATATTGCTGTTTCCATTGCTGTCCTATCATATTCCAGAGGCACACTAGGCATATTTTTCACTTAAAAAGAACACTACATGAAGATCTTTCATTGCTGGAGCTCCTAAATCAGACACATATCTTACTTGGTTTTCTTTTTTCTATATTAGGTTTTGGGTTGGCTTTTTTTTATGTATTTGAACTCACATTTCTACCAATACTAAAAACACTGCTGCATCTTCCATTGTCACAACACTGCACTGGAATTTATTTTTGTTCAGTGCAATTTTTTTTTTTCACGGAATAGGAACAAAAACCTTAACCAAGGCATCTTGAATAAGAATTTGAGACTAAAGAAACAATATGATCAGTTCCAAACAAACATACCAGCATAGGAAAGAACAAGATTCACTGTTTCAGAATATTTCATTCCATACTCCACGTGAGACATCATTTTTTCATATCTTATCCAAAAACTGTAAAACTATGAACAACTCACTGAATCACAGAAAATATTTTGAGATACAGGTTGCACAACATAGAAAAATCAGAACCCATGCACTAGTCAGCCCTATTACTACAGCACAGATACGGACTACCAAATTTATGTACCAAAAAAAATTTCAATTTAAGACTAATTACACTTCACAAATATAAGAATTCTCTGTCTGGGAATATCGGGTATTTCAAAACATATTTTCAAAAGAATTTGTCTTGTAAGTAACTGAACAACTAGAATCAAAGTTTCACGTAAAATCAATGTAATTTAAAGTCTTCAGTGAACTTCCACAGGAAGGCTGAGAAACTTGTTTTTCAAAACTGTGTCAGTTAGGTGCAATCTATATAGATTACTGCAAAATAAGCCTGCAGTTTGGATCACCGTAGTGGATATAGCTTTTGTATAAGGTACCTACAGAGAACATTGCTGTTAGAAGAAATAAGAATTTTACAGGCAATATAACATTTCAAAAAGCTCTTGAAATTTTTCCTTCTTTATATTCTGACTATGAAACATTTACATTCACCTATTACACATTTGTTCTAACTTTTATCTTGAAGACATATTACATTGCCTTACATTCCACAAGAGAAACTCTCTACTGTTTATGAAAGCTTATGCAGTTCCACAAAGAGAGAGGGGAAAAAAAAAAAAGGTTTTACAGTGGTGAAACTGGTACTGCATGAGTGTAAAAGGAATAAATGTACAACATCTGCTATGTCTTCTCATCTCACATCATCACTGTATGACATAGTTCCTTCTCTCCCACCATATTTTGAGACAAGGGCATTGGACCTTATACCTCATTAGTGCTGAATGTGGTATCATCTAAATGATGGAGAGAAACATACTTTTAGTATCAGCCAAAATACTATTTCGAGTGTCTCTTTTTTTTCCCTCAATGTTACAAATCCACACCCTTCACAGATGAATAAAGCATACAATATTATTTTCTAGTTTCTTTGATAAAAGCCAATGAAATTTGTGCCTTGTTGCTGGATTTACAATAATACAAGGAAACAGCATCTTAATCTACATTTTTAAACTAATCAGAGTGCTTACAAATGTCATATTTCCAGGTTCAATAAAAATGTTGTTTGCTGCTACATGTACAACTCTGACAGCTGATAAGGTACTGTTTGATCACTGATGTTTATATTGCCAGGATGTAGGGTCTGATGAACCTTTTGTAGTCACCTAATATAGGCTATTTTAGAATGAGGACATAGTTGCAGCTCACAAGACAAAAGTCGTGAACCCAAGTTTCCCTTATAGTCAGTAAGGAGAAAGATTATTTTGATCACCTACATAGAAGCCTATAGCACTTAATGCAAAATGCCTTAGACATCTGCTAGCTTCTTCAGAAGTATCTAATACCAAAAAAGGATCATTTAACACTCTGCACAACACAGCTTTGCATATGTTTCGATCCTTACTTCTCAAGTAAGGTTGCTCATTATGGAGTGAGCAGAAAATATTGTATCCAGAGTGGATGTGTTTCATAAACTAAAAATATATTTTGAGGCTACCTAGTTACTACAAGCACATGAATTGCTAGGATTTGCATAACCTGCAAATGAAAACTTTTATGACTTTAACTAAACAGCTCCACTCTACACTATCTACTGCCTTATTTCTGATTCATACACTTTGGGCTTCATCACTAAAAATAAGCTTATATTACTACTCACAAGAATAAAATACTGTATTAGTGTGGGCACAAAGTCCTGTCAAACAAAATACCTGCCAATTGGACCTACCCTAGAAGACATTTTCTGCCATATATGTAGTCTTTGAAAATATCTTTCATGACAACAGTGGAAAGTAATTTTGTTAACATTTGCAGTTTGTAATGTATGAAGAAATTCAGTCCATTTATGTTCTGACTCTAGCTGATAATCTCTGAAAGACCTTTTTCTTTAAAGGCACTTTTCAATACAATGTCTGAGGAAAGTAAAAAAAAAAAAAAAAAAATTGATCACTTCAAACTCTCTAATTTTTTAAGAATTTGATTCAATCAGGCCTTAACAATTCTGAAAAATACAATGTGGGAAACTACTTTCATGTATAGCTTTGCAGGAAAGTGAAGAATTTAATGCCTCCAGTATTCCTCTGTTCTGAAAACTTCTGTAATCCACTTTTTGTCATCTCTGACAGTACCAGAAGGCTGGCAGCTTATTTAAAAAGCAACTTTTTAATTTTAATTGTATTTTGCTTGGATAGCTAAAAAAAAACACGTTATTCTTGTTCAGCTCTGAAGATTATATAACAGTTTTATATAAAGTAGCTTTTAATATTTGGCAAGCCATACATAATAGCTTTTACTGCTTTTAAATGAGAGATTAGATATAGTTTTTTTTTTACTGTCGTGCCAGCAGTATTTGTGGGTTTTTTACATATGTCTGAATGGTGTTAACAGAACTGAAAGACGGAACCTGGTATATACACTATACTTTATTATATGAAGCTTAGTGACCTTCAAAAGCTTTCTGGTTTCTAAAATGCTTCAAAAATTTAGCAGCATATTTTCTAGCTTGTTGCCTTTTTTTTTTCCCCTTAAATGAGATGCTTCTATTTTATCAAATAAAGTTTGAAAAACTTGTGTACCCATTCATCTTTGTCTGATATTTCTTTATTAACAAAATTATATACTGACTGAATAGTATAATACAATTAGAACTGGATTCTCTTATTTATGTACAGACCTGTGCATAGAACAAGTCACATGTAATACAGAAAAATTATTTTAATCATAGAAAAATCATCTTACGATAAAATGTAGATGAGCAAGTTATTTTTTGATAAATTTGTTCTAAGTTCTTTCCTGTACACCAGGGTTTTTATTATATTGGGCCTTAAGACCACTAAAATGTGGCAAAGCTATATTTTAAGTACCTGAAACTGTTGTCAACTGTAGCTAAATATGTATTCGCTTTTAGTTCACATAACCTGAGTCCTCAAGCTTTACCAAATTCTGTCTGATAACTGACGAAACACTCAAAACTCTGACAGGCTACAGAGAATTCCACAGGATCACATAGGTGCTTAAGTCTGAAATACCTACACTCTAATCTTCATTCACTAGCTACAATTAACACAGAGAAGGTTTTACCAGAAAGTTTTCTTATTAAGACATTACTAGCTCTCTTTGCTGGCAAAACTAGAAGCAGCTACGTTTTGACAATGCTGAGCAAATCAGTGTGGAACAGGGCTCCCAAGATATGGTTTTGATTCTCCCTGATGGGTCTCTGAGCCACTCTGTAGGGCCCACTGGGAGGGCAGCCAGCACAGTGCACTCCCTGCAAAAAACATCTGGAGAACATGGCAACAGTGATGCTGACATTTTTCCCCAAAAGACCCAGTGGTGAAACCATTCCTCCTTTACAGCATGCATACTCAACTCTCTTGCTTCTCATTTGTGAGAAGCACTGATTTGCCTGGGGATTTTTTGTTTGTTCCTTGTTTTATGGGGATAGGAGGAAAAAGACACTCTTAGTAAAGTTTAGCTATTCCTCTATAAATGGAAGAAATGGAAGTTCACTAAGTGAAATAGAAGAAAAAAACAGAATGGCTGGTCACCTAGCCTACTGGTAAAAATGCTTGCTTGAGAAGAGAGGAAGTTCCAGTTTCTTCTGTGATCTCTTAAATACATCACAATAACAACAGCAGAGAAGAACAAGATCTCAATCTTCCCTCTTTCTTCTAGGTAAGCATGCTAAAACCATGTCTGTCACTCCTTTTGCATCTGCCATAATATTAGTTTCATGTCACGCAGAGCTTTTTTATTAGACTTCACTTCATCAACTACGAGCAATACTACCTGCATTGATCTCACTTCCTACATAAAAACCACAGAGCTAAGATCAGGATTTGATCTGTGCCACTGAAATTCGTATCAATTCACACTCCCAGGGTGATCAGACACTCTCTGAACAAGAAGAAGTCTGGAAAGCAAATGCCTCATTACTGTGCCATAAAGAAATACTGATTAATTCCTCCCTAATGCCTGTATGTCTCAAAGCCTTCACTGTTGATCCAGGGTTTGTAATGAATAGAAGACTTTAATGATAATTCATGTATCTGATTTTCACTCTACGTGGCAGTACTGCAAAAGGGCACTCCCCCAATGGAGTATACTGATCCATCAGTCTACTAATAGCTTCGGTAGGGCATCCCATAATCCTCACCTTCTGGCACCAACACCTATAAGCAGCTATTGCTTCAGAAAGTCATGAAGTAATATCTGATGTTTTCAGCGGTGAGTTGTTTCCCTCTGTTGGAAGCTTGTTCTTGTACTGGTTCCAGGAACAGGCCTTTCACTTTCTGGGACTTTATTCAAAAGCTGTAGTATTTTTAAGAAGTTTAATACGATAGGCACTGAATCATTCCTAGAGTAGCAGTCTTTTCACCAATTCTTTATTAACTGTCCTTCTTCTGAAGTTGGATGTATGCCTGCTCCTTTGTAAAGAAATCGAGTTGTTTCTGTCACAGCAGGCAGTTCTCAGCAAGCTTTAGATCCTATTCCCCACCCTTACTATATGCTAGACAATTTAACATGTTTCTCTCACAGCGACTGTACATGAGGATAATAAATGACTAGCCATTCCAAATCCTTCAGTGCCTCTGACATTTTCCTCTTGATGATCTCAAGAGCACTGTTAACACCAAATACACACCTGTGGCTAAGAGATAAAATAGTAAAGTACTTTCTTGCCTTGGAAGAATGCCTTGCAGCACAAGACTCATTAATCTCCCAACTATTTTGTTTAGGTGCTCCCAACCACGTGTTTAAGAACTACTCTACATTTCATCTGATACACGAAGCGACAGTCAATGAAAACTGACTTTGTCTATAACACCACCACCCCCCTTTTCTAAATCTTCTGGAACTGGAAGGCCTGTATCATAAAATTTTCATTGAATCCTAACTGAATGTCAACCAAGGGATGACAGAAGCACTCTTTTCCTGAGATCACCAAGACCAGCTTTTTCCCAGACCTATTTGAGAGAAGTGCCAAGTTTTAAATTTGTTCCTGTGGCTGGGCAATCCCAGAGCATGCCTTACCCCCCAATACTGACAAAGCACTAGGTATCAACTTTGCTATTTTCCTGTTACAGGGAATGCTCTAGTAATTCGAGCATGCTGGGCAACATCTGCTGAAGCTGCTACTGCCTCTCTCTTTTTTATGTGCCACAATAATCTGCTTCCTGTGGAAAAAAAACGTGCCAAATGGAGAGAAAGGAGGGCCAGATCAAAAGCTGGAAAATGGGCAAAATTTGTGCAGTGGGTAAAGTTTAACACAAGTGAAGACGAAAGAACAGGCAAGCAGATGAGCGTCTCTGTTATCGGTCTCACCAATACTGCTTATGTCTCTGCCAACTTTCTCAACTAATCTTCTCACCATTCAGTAGGTTGACATCAAACACAAATAACAGCAGCTGCAAAGCATGCATAAAAATGCTGGAATTCAAATCTCTAGATGATAATGCAATACAATGACACAGTTTTGATTCTTCCTCTTGTCTATTTATTGTGGCAAGGCTAGCAATGAACAATTCCAAGCAGATAGTGCCAGCTCAGAGGGCAGATTTAAGTAAAATTTAATAAACTGAGCTAGCTAGAAAAACAGGAGGGGTAAAGGTAAAAGGCAGCAATTTCTGATGGAGATTAGAATCCATCAGAAAAATTGCTACCATTGGAAAAGTAGTTGAGAAAAATGAAGGTAATTCTGTCAGGCAAGGCCTCTTCTGCTGCCCCTGTCTCTAGGGATGTAAATTCCTTCACAGAGCTTGCTGGTGTTCACCAGAGTTTGTTTTTACCATTCCAGTCTAGAAGACAGTACCATGACTGACACTATTCACTCAGTTTACTTCTCAGTGACCCTGAGGAAAGATGAAGGCTAGGACAGGGAGATACATAAGAATATAGTAAAATACATAGTGGTTTATGGAACTGTATTTCTCATATGGCATACTGAATACATCCTGTATCTGTCCTCAAACCAGAAAACATAATATCTCCCCATTTGTCAAATTTCAAACAACATTTACACTTTTCTTTTTTTTGTCTATGTCAAGCATATTATATTCTTTTCTCCTATGTATTTATCCTTCCGCTGACCACTGTCAGCTTGTTTGTGCTCAGTTTGGATCAGCTCACAATGTCATCCCAGCCTGCAAACATGACAATTTCACCAACCTCAGACCAGTTAACAGCATTGCAGAAGGTGTCACCCATCACTCTGCTCTGCCCCAGTGCCCCAGTCATACAGTATCCTCCCCTTAACTGAGAAGCTCCAGCAACACTGTCCCTTTCTGAAAGAGGTTTCTTCCAGGTCCTTGTTCCAGGAGTCTACCTTCACTCTTTCATCCCAACATTTCTCCTCATTAAGCTAACTACACATAGGGACTTCACCCTTGGCAGCTCAGTTTCGTTATATTCTGATTCACATTTAACCCCTTTACCCAATTTGTAGGCTAATCTTTTGGACACCTAACTCTACAATGAGACCATGCTATAGATTAAGGATGACTGCATTTAAGCCCTCTAACCTGAAAAGGAACAAGCCATCCTTTTAGAGTACACAGATGGTGGAACACATGAAAACAGAAACTAGCAGATTTGGACCAAGAGTGAAGTCACATGCATTTATAGAGCTTCTTTGGTAAAAACAAAACAAACCAAACAAAAAACCAAAACCCAACAAAAATGGAACAAACACAACCCTACTCTCATTTCCTGTTTCAACTAAAAATTAGGTCTCATTATGCTCATTAGCATGTAAAATCTGATTTGACTCACTGACTGGCTGAAGTAATATGTATAGTAACAATTGATCCATGGAAGTCTTTTGGGCTACACTGTCATTTTTCCCAATTTCATTCACTCTCATATGGCTAATGACTGCAAAATATGCTACTGTAAAGCATATGCTATGTTTGGCTCTCCCCATGTACATTTTCCTCACCACACACGATGACCTTGCTCTTGATTATTCTGCATTCCTCTGTCAAAGACAAGGATTTAAAAATATTGTATTTGTTTGTGATTATTAATTCCTTGTCTTCCATATTCTTAAGAATGCTTAATGATTTTTTTTTCCTTTTGTTAACTTGAAAACTATTATCATCTAACTATATTAGCTACTTGTATAAGAAGATTTGCACATAAGAAACTAGTGGCTCGGTCATCCTTGATGTGGTCCTGTTTATCATTCTCAGATTTGCAATAATTCCTGCTAAAACAGACCGCCTTTGTTCCCCAAGCTTCCACCTCTTCTAGAAGAAAGGTGCTCTCATAAATTGTGCTTCATTTGGGGATAAAATATTCATCAAACTTCTACATTACTATTTCATAGCCATTTCCATCATTTTCACACTTAAATGCTAAGGTGTAAAATATTTGTTCTACCTTCATCCCTTGACATACATAGACGCAGCACAGCTACATTCCCTTGCCCTGTACTTTCTGCTCTATGGCCATTCCTGTAGCAGGTCAAGCATTACTTCCCATCAGAGGAAGATTCTGAACAGCTAAATACAAAACCTTCAGGATGATCCACTTCTTCTTTTATCCTAAATATATACTTATACCCTTGTTTTACTAAACAATTCCTTTTGGATATACATCTGACTTAGTTACTAACCCTAGCAATTACTTTGCAAAAGCTTCAGGTTCGACATGTACATTTATTTACTGAACACACTTTCCTCTACCACTGAAGTAGAAAATCCTCGTTACTACCGCATTGTGGTTTTGATGAAAAAAACCTGCTGCTGATTGTCTCTTATACAAGAAAGACAAATAAATTTTAAAAATTAAATATTAAAAAAAAAAAGAAAAAAAACCCACACATACAACACACACAAACCCAATCAAAACAACACTTCTGTTGTGTGCCTAGGTAGTTACGTGACTTTCTAACAAAAACATCATAAAGAATTAATCCCATGCTAAAACTCAAAGCTATCTCAGTTTAGTACTTCAGAATCAGCACTTTAACAGTCCCCAAAAATTCATGAGTCATTCTTTACAACTTCTAATCACATATTTCTTGATTCATCTAAAGAGAACTTAGCTCTTACAAGAGTGGCTGCTTTTAAGGCTCTAGTAAATTACATTTAGGCTCTTAATAAATAATTTTTACTAGATTCATCTGCTCTTTCAAAGAAATCACACAGACTGTCATTCATTCACAAACTGAAGTTCAAGATGTACTTTTTGTCAGACAGACACAAATCAGATTAAAAAAAAAAATCTTATTTCTCCGGGAGCCAGCTCTGCCAGATCTTTTGTGGATTTTCTCACAGTTGTTTTACTGAGATAGTATTGTCTACATCTATTGACAGTAGACAAAATAATCCTCATCCATAATAAGCTTAAGGTTTGAGCCAGAACCTGACTCCTCCAAATGAGTTGATATCATTAACCATCAGAATTATTCAGGATGTCACTTCTTGAGGCTGTACTTCTGATGAGCACAGGTCACTATACCTCAGTGTGTGTCTGTGTGCAAATGCACACATGCTCACAAACACAGTGCAAGAATGAGGGAATTATTTCTTTGCCTTTTCAGCCTGAAACACCTTCCTTGTTCCCCCTGCTTTGCATTTAAAAACTTAGTCTTGGCTAAGGGGTAGAACCTGAGAAATACAGGGTGCAAATTAGGCAGGTGCAAATCCACATACTCTTATTTTACCTTCTTTGTATACATTATTTTCAAACTTTAATGACATGAATTGGTGGCAGACTAACACAGAGGTTCTGCCTATAATCGGCATCTGCTCTTAGATATTTGAAGATGGGCATCTTGCTCAGCAACATAGTTCACTGTGTTCTTGCAAATACAATGAAGGTGTCACCTTATCTTTCTGGAAAGAGGTGTGCGTGTGCACATGGGGAGAGCCGGAACACACAAATACACACTAGATGTCAAAGTCTTTTTGGAATGCTATCTTGTAGAGGGAAAAAAAAAACAAAAACAAAAACAAAAAAATTTTTTTAAAAAATCCATGTTTCACTTTTCTTTGAAATCCTATCAGATATCTCACCATGCTTACTTGCAATTCTCAGTTCTTTTCCCTTGCAGTACTGGTGCATAAAAATCTCTCTATATTTCTTTGCTACTATGAGATGCTGAATTATCATGAGATTATGCTACATTACGACACATGTCCTTACAGGAAATAATGAGTACCTGAGACTTAAAATTCAACACTGCAGAAGAATTGTTATGAAATTTGCTTTTCTTCAGTTCAAGTGAAAAAGAAGCCACAGAATCTGTGAAGTGAAACTCAAAAGGAAAAACTATGACTACTTGATACTTTCATTACTCCCTGTTCACCTTACTGAACTTACAGTGAATTTAAAATGTCCACACCACTTATACCCAAACCCACAAACTTCTATCCCAAAACACTTCTTCCTTAGAGATTTTGCTGTGTGGGGTAAGTTGTTTATTTGTTTGTGGTTTTGTTTGTTTTCACTTGTGGTTGTTGGTTGGTTGGTTTTTGAAGACACACACAAAAAACCCTGAAACCCCTGTAGTTGGCTTTTCTTCCATTGTGCTGCTTGTGCTGCATTGAGTGAAATAGATCAATGCTATGTATACACCAATAAGTACTTTCAAATACATAAAAGTTTTCCCTTCTGTAAGTTAAGAAATGCACAATTTTCACATCATTGTGATAAAAATAGTGACAAAAATACAAAAATATTTAAATATCTTAGGTTTTTCAAACAGTGCCTCCATTTTACTGTGTTTTGTTTTTGTGTGTGTGTGGTTTTTTGTTTGTTTGCTTGTTTTTTATAGTGCAGGTTTCGAGTGTAAGAAGAAAAGATACGAGCTCCCATCAGGTAGATTACCCAGTTCTTGGGTGAAGACATACAGGTCAGAGATAATAATTAAAAAAAAAAAAAAAAATCAAAAATCTAGTACTTCAGTATAACTTAAAAAAAAAAAAAAAAGAAAAACAAAAAGAAAAACAAACTGTTTACCTCTCTTATCCCCTATATAATGTATGAAGAATTGAACTGTATATTTTTGCCAATGTTATTCTACTTTGAAAAGCTACTTAGCTCAGAAGATTCAAGGCAAATTTAATTCATGTTTAAACCTGTTGAAGCCAACTGTCATGTCAGTCATAAACTTGAGTTAAAAAGTTGTTTTTCTTTTACTAAGGTGATTGATAATAATTCATTTTTAGCTTTAGACTTGCAGCTTTCCTGTGGATAATTTGTACAATATTTAAAAGCAACTATCAGAGAATATAATGCAAGACACAAACAAACAAACAAACAAAACAAAACAAAACAAAAAAGAGAAAGAAAAGGAGAATATATGAAGATAAGAAGAGTATTGGTGGTGATTGGAAGAACATATTCATCATCACCTATACTTTATCTACTAGTCATTTCTGGTTTATGATTCCCAGAAGTATGTCTTTCTCAGCATCAGATAATACAAAGCAGAACTGTAGTTAAAATTCTTATTATGTACTATGTTTTCCCACTGTTGCCTCTAAGGCAAAAAGAAACCATTGAGCTGTATTGTACTGAAGCCTTCAAATGTAATTTCAGCCTAATGCTTTGCATTTATATGTGGTTCTGCTCTACTACAGAAAGAAGGAATGACTCAGTATTGCTCACGTATTTGGAGACGCACATCAGTGATTAACTACAGCAATGGTATCTACACTGCACGGCCACTGGCAAAACAGTTTAAGAGCTGGGGAGAAGAAGGTTCCACCACACAAAAGGTGGAGCTAATTCATGCAGACAGATTGCCAATACTCCAAGCAAAAAGCAAATAAAAATTATCTTAGCATCCATACTTCTGCAGGAATTACTAAATTACCTTCCACAAATACAATTCATCATAGATATTAGCTTCTGCTAAAAGCATATAGCTTACTCATTCAGCAATGCTATGTTTTATAACTTTGCATGGATGAGGTCTCCAAGTCAGATATAACTTCTTTTAGACCTGCATGTTTTACAGGAACTGATCATACTACTGTTTGTAATTACATAGTTGTAAATTAGTCCCCAGCATAGAAAATGTTTAATTTTCTTTTTCCTCTTCATGAGCACACATTTTTAGTTAGCCCCAGTGTTTTGACAAAAAGATACTATTGCTCCATTTTTTGCTGAGGAAAATGCATAGCTCTTCCTCAAACACAATGCATGAAATAATCTTGCTTTTCAAAATAATAATGGCAATAATGTTCAACTGCTAATAGTTCCCTCATTTTTTTTCATCCATATTACATTCCCATAATGTACCATAATGCATGTGGATCACAGCAATTATGCAATAACTTCTAGCATCATGTGAACAACAGGAACTATTTTAAAAAACAAAAGATTTGAATGTTAAGTAGTATACACAGCCATATATTGAAAATTTTAGAACAAAACTAATCTGGCCCTACTAGACTCAAGGGCAACTTTGTCAGTACATATTGTAGAATTACACACAGTAGCTTTACCTGGAGTCATTGTGTTGTGTTCCAACCAATGTCCAAATCTGGAGCAGCTCGAATTGTTACTGAATTTGGTGGCACTCCTAAAGCTGTCTCACTGCATAAATGCAAATACAAAAATGCTTGCAGTTTCCTGAAGTACCATATATTAAGAAAGACAGCACCTGGTAGGTATTAATTCATTTTAACTGTCTCTGAGTAAACAAAAATACGGCAATAAGAATGACACACAGAAAAAGTAACTCTTTGTCCTAAAAACCCAGCTAATGCAGTTTAAAAGTCATAAAATGGGAATTAAAAAAATGCTCAAAGCCTATTATTTTTTATCAACTTGAAAAACAAAACAAAACAAAACAAAAATGTATTGACAACACCACCATACCTTTAATAACTACAAATATTTCTAGTGCAATGTTTTCCTTAATCTTACTAGCTTACCTTTAGTGCATCATACTCTGGAAATTTAGAAGAGCTTTAATACAGAACTTACAGCTTCAATTTTAAAAAAGAACTGCAGTCCAGAGTTTAAATTTTAGTATTAGAGAACCATATGGAATAAAAGATAATCTGATTATCAAGAACAATGTTTCAATGATTGCTTATATAAACCTTTCAATACGCCTATGCATATGTACCATTTTGGGCCCTGTTTCTAGAACACATCTCGTGGCAGAAATCCAAATGAAAACAATGAATATAAAATAATGACCCAAATTAAGATAAAATCCAAATTCCCATTTTAGATTTTAGCAGTAGAGGCTGGGGTTTGTTTGCATGGTTGTTTTGTTTCTTTTGTTTTATGTTTTGTTTTTCTTTTATTCTGTCTTATTCTCCAAAATCAGTTAATGGCAAACCTATTTTTCCATTATATAAAAAAATTATTGCAGCTTAGGCTGTATGACTCTAAGCGCTCATGTTTTGCTTCATATAGACTGGAGAGAAAACAATCCTAATGCTATGAGTAAAAACAATTAAGAGCATTTAGCTCTGTCATTCTTTGTTATGATCTCTATGTCCCCCACAATGATTCTCCACATAGCTGCCTTCTGTGCAAATGATGTTACTTCTGCTTCTCCTCCCCATCCCATACCACCCATATCATAATTCTGCAGGCTCACATGGAAGGGCACATAAAGTTGTTGATGCAGGGTTTGTTTATTTGCTTGTTTTTTTAGACAAGGAAAAAAAGTAAGATCTTGTTTTAATGGAACAACATGCTTGGTAGAAATGTCACAGAGGTTTTATTTCAGCCACAGTGCATTTCAGCTGTCAGACAAGCAGGCAGTCAGTGCAATACACCACCTTTCCTGTACTGTAGAGCACAGGATTTTCACTTTACATATCATTGTTTAGCTGGTCAGCTAAGAGCCTTCCTATCTTTTTTTTTTTTTTTTTTTTTTTTTTACCTGAGCAAAACCAAAATAGAGTCATGAACCACTAAGTACCTCAGTTTAAAAACTCATGGAATCCCTCTGCTTCTGAGCAACTCTGCTCCTGAGCAGATCTTACCTGAGAAAAAGCAGAGAAAATGGGAGAGGTCCTCTTTTTTTTTTATGCCTTTTAAATGAATCAGTTCTGTTCTCAACACATATATGAAAGTGCCAAAACAGCAGCAGAAAAGAAAAATATTCATAGTTTATTCAGAAATAATAATAACAACATTGAAAGGGTAGTTGAGGAGGTGGGAAATGGCCTCCTCAGGCTCCTTTAAGACATTTATGTCAGATCTGTTCCATGAAAATTAGCAAGGAATTCAGAAATAAACTTTTTTTGGCTTGTTTTAATAAGACGTGCTTTATCAGCTTACTTTTTACCTGGTGAAATTACTTTGTAATTTCCAAGTAGAACTTCCCACAAAGTTGCATGAAATCTGAGCTCAAATTTTGGTCCTATTTGGAGCAACAAAGTAACTTGTCTTGTTAAAGCAATGTAGGTTTGTTTTTTTTAATTGAATTTCACCTAAGAATGCTTTCATGCTAAAATATATGCTCATTCCTTCAGTCTCTGAAAGATTAAAATAGAATACAAGAGACCTACAACGATCACCTAGTCCAACTATCTGACCACTTCAGGGCTGACCAAAAGTTGAAGCACATTATCAAGGGCATTGTCCAAATGCCTCTTAAACACTGACAGGTCTGGGGCATTGACCACCTCTCTAGGGAACTTGTCCCAGTGTTTGACCACCTTCTTGGTAAATAAGTGCTTAACAGAGCTAGGAAATGTATTGTGCATAAAAAACACATTAGCAAATGTTAAACATCATAAGAAGTCATAAGAATATCATAAGAAATAATTGGTTCAGCATTTGCTGAATTTTTAATTCATTTTAATTTCTAGCTTCAGGAAGAAGCTGTCTTGCACAGTAACTCATAGAAAGAGATTAAGATGTTTAAATATCCACAGCTCACTTCTCCTCAAAAACATCAATATTTCACTCATGCTTACAAGACTTGAGGAATTCTGCAAACTAAAGCATTATATTTGCTGCTTTAAAGACTGCTTTCAGCTGCTTCTAGTACAGTAATCTTTCTGAATTTTGTAGGCATGAGGTGTCACTGAGATGAAGTGTTATACCTATTCATGTCAACATGCATATCATATTATCCTCTATAATCGTTCCAAAGATTCATGTCAAGAATGGCATATGAAAAGATGCAACTTACTATGAACTGCAGTTAAGAACACTGTATTTTCCAATACACTGCTCAGAATGTGATTCCCTGTACTGAGATATTGCTTTATTATAATATTTTTTTTTTTTATTCCAGCAAATTCACTCTCCTTAATGATTTGAGCTTGCAGCACAAACTTGCCTCAAGCATTTTGTAACCAGTCTGGATAAAACTGGACAAAACTCACTGTGTTCATTATTCACAATGTCTTTTAAGACAGGAGCATTAGAATTCCACTGATGGGTAGAGGCTTTCTTTCTATAAACAAATGGCACTGACCACGCAATTCAACCCTCTTCCTGCAAGGTGTTTGTTAATAGCACTGTGCAAAGATGTATTTGAGATGATCCATTATACAGCCCAAATCTTAAGAAACAGCCCACCTTCAAAGGAGAGGTAAAATGGCACAAACCCAGAGGAGAGGTAAGAGAGATTCTGGGTGATATAATTTACTAAGTATTTTCTTGAAATGAGACACAAGACTAGAAGGGACCTATAGAGATCATTTTGGCCCCTTCCCCTATAGTAAGGCAGTTTCAGCTAAACCTTTGTCCTACCTGACCTGTTTTTATGTAAACCTTTCTTAAAATCATCCCATGGCAGAGATGTTACAATTTGTCAGGAAACCTTCTGCAGAGTTCCAGTCTCCTTTCCATGACAGATTTCTTTTGCCACAGCATCCAAGTTCAATCTTCATTGTAACTTGAACCCATACTTCTTGGGCCCCTTAACATATATATGTAAAAAAAAATTCCTTCTTGTGGCAAGAAGTAATCTTGCAACTCACCTTAGCAGAAATAAAGGCTCAGCTGGAGTACTCTGACCAGTTTGGGCTCTCTCTATACAGTAAAAATACAGACTGACACAGCTCAGAAATCATCACTCAGAATGACCAGAGGTCCTATCACACCTAGATACTCTGCTACCTTTCTCAATTCAAGGCTACCTGTCTCCTTAATCACTGCTATCAGTTATAACAGCAAATGATCTCTGTAACAAAGATGATGCAGTGATTTGTTACAACCTTCAACCTTTGCAGAATCACCAGTCAGTAGCTTTTCCTTATTACTGAGTAGTGGGCCACCACACAGATGATGTTATACAAACAGGTACCAATGTTAAGTTAAATACAATCACCAGTCTCAAAATTTAAAAGGGGACTATTCCAGTGACTAAAAATACTTACTGTCTTTCATCAGAAAGTGACAGTTTATAAAAAACATGACAAACTGACAAATTTGAGGTGAACTATAAAAGAAGTGTACAGAAAACTTGCTGCTTGTTGCTGCTTCTGAGCTTTGTGTAGCTGTTGGATGTCTGGATGCTTTGTAAAAAGGAGAATTACCCAGCCAAACACTCTGACTGTCCCCAGATGAGAATGGTTAGGGTTTCTGTTCTCCTTGTCACAAAGCCAGCATTGCAGACACCCTTGAAAGACTCCCATAAACACTGAGGGCTATGATTAAAATGAAAGACCAGTTTAGATCTCCTTAGCTCGATTTCATTTTGAAATGACAATGATGAGTTGAGCTTATGAGCTCAGACAGACAGGATTTAGACACCCTTATGGCTTCAAGCAGTAAAAATGATACCCTTAATTGCATCCTGGAGCACCTGTGTGTTGCAGAAGGATGACTGCTATTTTAGCTTTTAAAGGACAGAAAAATACTTGGAATTCTTGCCCTTTTTAAGGTGTTACCTTCAGAGTAGTTAGCCATGAGCCAATTTGCATTCAGATCACAAGGACAACAAAAATGCCTTGGTCTTAGGTAGAGAAAAGAAGACTGTCTGCAACTTGACCTGCTCTTTTCCACTTAAGCATGGGCCAAGCTTCGTGTTGGCAGTCCATCAGATACTGGCACACGTATAGACAGCAGCTCACTGCTGAATAAAAAAGAAAGTTTGAAGAGTTTTTTCTGTGCACACTAACAAATCTTAGGATTTGTATAGGACAGGTTTACACTTACTGATTAGTATTTCGAGCAAGAGTGATCCTACTAAAGCCATGAGGGCTGCTTGGGGAGCAAGGTTGTGCTTCATGTGTATCTCGTCATTACAGACTATTTCACATTCCGTATTATACATGGGAGTCAGGAGCAAGCTTAATGAACACAGGGCCCAACAACTAGGATTACCAGCAGGTAGTTATAGAACATTAGATTAATGAGCTAAAGCTATGAGACCCAGAACAGGAACAATTGGTAAGAATCCAAGATTCACAGCCAAGAACCAGAGTCCCACAAAACCAGTTGCCAGAAATAAATGCCTACTGTATCAACACAAAGGGCATGGAGAGAGAAGTTCACTTGCAAAGCACGTGAATTAAGCACTGAAAAAAAAAAAAAAGTTGGAATGGCAACCTCCTGTTCAGAACCAACAGTAAATAAAAAGCAGGAAGAATTTTACATCAGTTTCTTTAGAAAGCAAATAGGTGTGTGGAATCCAACTGAGGTAAACCCACAGAGCCGGAAAATAAAGTTGATAGAAGTTCCCAATATTTTTCTTTTATTCTGACAAAAATCTTTTCTTCTGCTTATAGCTGCCAATGCAGATGCTTTGTGAAAGCGACACTCCAGCATTACCTCAAACATAGCACTGGGAAGATCTGGATGTAAAGAAGTAAACAGCTATCTTAGTGTATTTGTTTCCTGTTGCTTACACAAATATGAACATCTCTCTTAGCTGTGTCACTGTTAAATCCTAACTTTGATTCCCAGATTACCGTTTGTAGGGGGAGTAAGACTTTTATTTATTTGTTTCTGTAGGGTGGTAGATTTAAAGGTGATATTTTGAAAAACAAAAACACAACAACAAACAAACATACACATAACAAAACCCACAACAAACAGACACACCAAGAAACACAGCAGAATCTCAGTAGGCACAGATAATTTTGTTATCAAACATACTTGGTACAAAACACAGTCTTGCACATGGTAAAATCCACTCCAAAACAGGACTCACAATTTCAATTTTTTCTCAATTCATCAATTAAAAGGGGAAAAAAAAAAAAAAGTAAAGAGGGAACTTCAATCCTTCTTCATAAAACATGAATACAAACAATACCAACATAAGCAAGGAAGTGCAACTGCAGTATCATTTTTTGCAGAGCTCTCAGATACTCAAGTTCTACTGTTTCAGTTTATCTTTTATGTATGAAGCACAACTTTTTCTTTTTTTTTTCTTGTTTATTCATAGTAAGTCCTCCTGCATTATGATATGCGCAACTGTAAGAGATGCCTACAGCATAAGATGTTTGTTTGTTTTGTAACTGAAAACATAAGAACCAGATCATTAAAATGAAATCTTTAGAAGCCAAATCTATAAAGATGATTCATTATCTATTAATTGTTCAGAAATATAAGGAAATGGAAACAAACGGACCTATCCTGTTCTGTAAAACTCACATAACATAGTATTCCTACAAGGAATCTACTCATGGATTAAAATGGCGGGGGACTGGAATATTTCATTGCACTGTCCTCATCACAGATACTCCGATTAGTCTCCTTTTTCCATACAAGGCTGGAGGGAATACTATGTTTCTCAGTACATTATTGGCACGAGGGTAGAGAATAAAGCAGTTATAGGAGTGGCAGAGAGCACTTGCTAAGTGGCACCATTCCAACTGCATACACAAATCCCGGGAAAGGAAAGAGAAGAAGGAAGTAAGATTAAAAAGAAAGAGGGGGAAAGGAGGAAATTGTTTCTTTATTGTGCAGCAGATTCTGTTTTAAATGGCTCACCTTCCAGATGCTCCCCACTAAAGCAATTGGCAGATGGCAACTGCTGCAGATGGATCAGCACAGCTGAGACACACATACAGCTGCGAATAGCTGGCTTGGCAATATTTGCTCTTCTGTCTGCCAGCCACAGCCACAGCACTTTTTGAGAGTGGGTGGCAAAGTAGGGAGAGGATTTCCCAAGATCACAGCAGAGGAAAGAGCCTTCTGTTAACCTCACTTTCCGCCTTATTAGCCTGAGTGTGGGATAGTATGAGACATTTTGCTCATTCACTGAAGAAAAATATATACTTTGCCATCTATTAATTAATATGTGCAATTAATTTAGAGAACATTTATCAGATGCAAATCTGGTGTTAATTTACTGTCTTTCTCACAGATTGCCACTCAGTTCTTACGAAACCACAAAAAGCTACGAGTTTGTATCAGAGTTCTGCACTAGCAACTCCTACACTTAAATGAGAAAGAGAAAACAACAGGCTGTGAAACAGAAAGTCCGCTAATGTCGGTATTCCAATAAGATCACAAAGGCAAACTTATGTTCCATCATTGAAAACAGTAACACAGGACCACAATTTCAAGCCATCTAAGTAATTGTGCAAATCTCTTTGCCCAATCCATAAAACATGCAGTATTTTTTAACCTTCTGATTTTTTTTGTTTGTTTGTTTCAGTTTGTCTTTATAATGAATTTTACTGAACTTACTGTGTCATCAATATACATTTGTCTAGGTAAGGCCTCAGCATAGCAGGCTAACAAATCTCTAGTAAGAGAAATGTTAATAACTGTATCTAACCAGAGGACTAATGTATTGAATATAATTTAAAAGGCAAACTGTGATTAAGATCTATGCATTTTAATAGCATTAGAAAATGGCCCAGCACATTATCTCATATTTTTAAAACAGTACTCTGAGTAAAGACCATACCAGACTATGTTTAGAGGTTTTGATATTTTAAGAGCAATATTTCCATGCTTAATTTACATACGCAAGCTTCAAGCCTGTAGGTGTAAATATGAGCTACAGACATGTGCCCCCTCCACCTACCTTCCTAGTTATGATAGCTGCATACATAGATAATAGGAAAGTTAATACATTGGAGATGTACATTCATTGTGTTATAATGCCTAAATGTATCCTACAAGAAAGCACAGCTCATAGACATGCTGAGGTCCTGCCCCTGTTCAGACAAACCACTTATGGAGCTCAGAGTTTTTTTCATCACCTTTTTCTGCATTCAGTAACATTCAGCTGCTGGAATTTCAATCTACTGTAACTCAGAGTACTTTTCCCTCCCTCTTGGTTAATAAAATCTCATATAGAGAGAAGTGCTCTGTTGGTCGACAGAACTACTAATGCCACTTTGAAAAAGGCAGGATGCATCTTTTTAGAAAAAGGGGGAGCAAAGTTTTTCTGTGCCAGCCTGGCTGCAGAGAGGCAATTTTCAATAAATTGCCTAAATTATTAAGATGGAAGAAGGCTATGTGATACAGATGATCATATGTGCCCGTATACAAACAGTAATACTAACCTATTTGTTCCACATAATCAGAAATCATGGAGAGAAATTTCAGAGGAAGAATGAAACATCAATGATTTAACCAGTACAGAATGAGTTCTCATTTGGAAATAAAGATATTTTTCTGAGACTATCATAGTCCTTGACATGATCTTTGAGAATTATATTCAAAACAAAAGGCTCACAGAAGATGCTATAGCACACCACTACCACTTTGAGCATGCTACATAAAGCATGAGGGAAAAGGGGGAATGTATAAGCTGATAGTATCTTTAGTTACCACCTAGTGGCACACACACATATTTAGTGGCTTTTTAACATGTGCAGAGAACATCTCTAACAAGTTAGAATGAATAAGTCTACAAACTGTT
The DNA here is from genome assembly GCF_964273445.1 of Streptopelia decaocto. NCBI lineage: Eukaryota > Metazoa > Chordata > Aves > Columbiformes > Columbidae > Streptopelia > Streptopelia decaocto. The sequence continues at coordinate 130,460,917 of NC_138663.1, read as the reverse complement.
ACATTGACTTTGTTAATAAATCAAATTCCTAAGCAAGCTTGCCAGGCAGATTTGTCAGTGATTTATACACCTCTGAGAGTATATAAAGGTCTGGTCTCTGAGGACATTCTTATATAAAAGGTTTTTATTGGTATCCCGTAAATCCATCTGTGTTATTCCCACCACTTTGACTGTGGAATCAGATTTGGGACAAGCTTTAGTTAATGTATGTCACAGAAGATTCTATTGATATTCAAAATTTTAAAAATAAATAAATAAAAACTAAAAATAATAATAATAATAAACAAAAATCAGATAACTAAATTGAGGCAAATACAGATATACCACTTCCATGAAGCAAATGCATGTAGTACCCTTGTCTCATACATGACCTTATCAAAGCCTCCTAAATATTCCTGTGATTTTACTAAGAGTGCATTTCATAAAACTGTCTAAAAACACACTTAAGGGTCTATATCAGTGTTTAATAACAGTGTTTAATAGTCAAGAGTCATGCATAAATAAGATTTCTAAGTCTTAGTAATGAAGCACTTGAAAATTCTCCAGCATGAATCTATGACTTCCCTGACTCTCTTTATCAGTGGGGCCTTTCCTTCCTTCCCTAAAAATAAATAAATAAATAAACAAACAAACAAATAAATAAATAAATTAATAAATAAGCAAGCACAAACCAAACCAAAACAAACAAACAAACAACCCGACCACACACATCCCCCACTGTGTTTGGGGTTTTTTTGTGTGTGTTTTTTGTCTGTTTGGTTGGTTGTTTTTTGGATGTTTTTTGGGGGGGGGGGGTGGGGGGTGGTGTTTTTTGGTTTTTTTTTGGTACTTTTAACTTCCTTCCACTGAAAATTATCTTGTCTATATTAATTGTAATTGAGATCTTGGAAATTGCCTGTGCATGGTGACTCTATTATGGCACTTAATTAGATAGAATCAAATTTAAAGCAAACTATGGGCCCAATTCAGACTGGCAGAAGCAATATCACTTCTATCTTTTAGAAAAGTATATTTTGAGGCTCTCTCCTATAGAGAAGTAATCAGCATAATACTGCCAGCCTGATCTCCAGGTTGTTTTCTTTTCCTTTCCATGCATAACTTCCTGCAAGTTCAAGCTGAAGACGAATCCACTTCTGCAAGGGCACATTTTATTTCTCTTTATATGCAACACTTTGCACACAGGTCCAGAATATTTATGTACAGAACAGCCAGACTACTGAGCAAATGCACACTTAGGTAGTTATTTAAAAGACTTAACTAGGAGAATGAAGCAACTCTTAGGTACTCATCTCATGCAAATATATACATTTTTTTAAAGTGTGGGGTTTTTTAATATGTCCAGTACATTGACTAAAGCACAGTATGTGAGAAGATAGAATGTCTTGTCTGCAAGCTAAATGTGAAATATGATTTTTTAAAAAGAAAATATATATTAAAACCAAACAAATAAACAAACCCACACCATATTGGTCTAGTTGCTTTGGAAGCAAGTAGAATACTCTTTAAATGTATAGGTATAGTATTGATGTTTCTGTTAAAAATTTAAGTATATGTTAAAATATGGGTAAGTAGTTGGAATTATACAGTTTGTACTTCCTATTTTCACACCTCTTTTTTCTTTTCAGACTAAACAATCAAACTGTGCTGGACTTCAACTTCATCTTTTCATGTTTTTGAAGCTTTGTCAAAACAAGTCTTAAATTCTTAGGACTCAATTCTGCAGTGCTTTCACAAGTGAGAAACTCAGCTCATTTGAGAAATACTTTTTGATTCACTGAGCTCACACACACAGAGTGGCTGTGTGGATGTTTACAGAGTCTGGTTCCCTAACCAATGCATTTTTTTTTTCCTTCAAAAGTGAATTTCTTTACCTTTTCATATTTACATTCCAAGCACACATTTACCCTGAAAGCTTAGGCATGAACTGTCAAACTTCATTACTGAACATGTTGATGTGACTCTGGGCACAGTCCTTAGAGTTTCCCTGAATAAGGAATGCCTAATTTACATCTCTATTCATGATCTCTTAAGGCCTTGTAGCATAATCTCTGGTAAAAAGATGAAGACAGTGGCTTTGACAAGTTCCATGTAATCCAGGGGACTGAAGCTACCACAGTGATCCTTCTCACCAACAGGTGAAGTTCTGCATCTGCCCTGCCCTAACTGTAGCAGCTGGATAATGGCTCTGGGGAAAAAGAGCTGATGATGATCAGATTTTAGTTCTTGGTATGCAAGTGTCTGCATTACATATATTGCAGACCTAATTCCCTCCAGAGGCCAGCTAACAATTAAAAAAAAAAAAAAAAATCAGGGGTGAAGAGCTGATGTTAAGCAAGAATTACAATTTTCCCCCATCAAGTACTGTTAGATGGTCTCTAACAGATGCCAAGAACTGCTGAAATGCTGGCAAGCAGAATATGGTACTCACAGGACACAGTTATCATCCTAATCTCTCCTGTTGTATTCATAGAACTTGAGTTCTCTAGACAGTTCTGTGTCAGGGTTGTTCTGTTTTACCAGCTTTTTTTTTCTCCATTTACAACAACTTTTGCCAACAAACTTAAACTTATTCAACAAATATGACTCAGAATTTTTATTTGCCTTAAGACAACTACAAAAAACATTCTGGGTGCAGCAAGTCTCCAGTCCTCCAACAATTTATAAGTAAAAACATAACAGATGCAAACTTTATTGATTAAGGAACATAAACTCATTTAAATCACTTTTATCTTACATTTTATAATACAGTTGTGAAATATGTTCTTTTTCCATTTGTGAAGAGGTTAGAACAGATGGTGAAGGCTAAGTTTAAAACGATGCATCCATTAAAATAACCTGCACTGCCCAGAGATTGTTTGCAAAGTGACAGTATTTGTTTGCTTTTAGAGGATTTTGTTTTAATGAAATACCCTATGTTGGAAGGAGACTGGACATCTGAATATGTTCGTTAAACCATGGAACTCACAAAACAAAATTTTTCAGTAATTTTAAAAATAACTTATGTCTTTTATGTGTGTGCATGTGTGAGTGTCTGTATAAATACATACTTACTTGGAAAGGTTTATTCTTGAAGACTTAGAGAGGTGAAGCACTGGTTAAAAATTATATATGACTGTAAAAAATATTCCTGCTCCTGACTAGTTTATTTTGTGCATCTGCTGTTTGGAAAAAGGGTTTGGTTTTGTGTTGGTTTTTTTTTTTCCTTTTTTTTTTCTCTCTCTTTTTTTTCAGTAATAGAATTATAGTACGTAGCAGGCTTGCAAAAATATCTCTCCAACCTGTTCCCCTTACTCTGCCCATGTTAACGTCATCTCAGCCCCAAAACACATACTCTATTTCAGACACTGACAGACAGTTATTTAAGCAAGGAAGGTGCCACAACACATTACTACACAGGAGTCAGAAAATTTGAGCCAGCAGCTACCAAAAATAGATTTTAGTTTTTTCCTTACCTTTGTGGCAGGATTCTTTTAAGTCTTGTAACAAAAAAATGCTGCATGATATCTGAGACCCTAGATAACTTTACCAACTAGTTTATTCTCGAATTGTGAAATACCTTAGTTAGGATGAAACACACTCGACATAATGGTTCTTAGAACCCCTTAAATTTTTAAATTCCTGAGCTGTAAGTATACCAATGCAGAAGTCATGTATGTGAAGGATAAGTACAAAGCTAAGGCCTATTAAATATATTATAAACCTTTAAGGTAAAACAGTTGCATCCAGCCTTTGTTAGCAATAGTACAGAAAATTCTTATTGAAGGAACAAAAGAGGTAGCACCTAATGTTTCATCTTCAAGGCTAGAAGCATGGGCTCTTTCAGCTTTGATGCAAAAATACTCATCATTCCCTTAAGCTAGAAAATATTTACTTAAACTTCCTAAGAGATTTTTGCATTTTGTATATGTTTTCTCTTAACTCAAATTAACAAAAAAAAGAAGGTTCAGAAAGAGTAAGTGCCTAGTAGTTCAATAAAAATTTTGTTTTGTTTTATTTTGTTTTAAATCAGTTCTTTCTGATATAATTAAGAAGTTTCTCAGATTTTGAGCACAAACCCAGGAGATCAAATATGGCCTATACATAAAGCATAGCCCTTCAAGATGAATCTTGGCCAAATCTTGTTTTCTAAATGTTGAGAGCAAATGTACCTTTCTGTAAAGTATTTCTGGCTGCATCACATTTCAGAAAAAGTATATTGTACACCTCAAGAAAGTAGATAACAACAATCCTATTCTTGCTTTCCAATATAGTTTTAAATGTAAAAAATGTTATGTTCATATAAATTAACATTCATAACATTCAGAGAGAGATTCTATATTTTTAGTAACTAAGACAAAGCTAATACAAAAGCCAGTTATCAGACCCTGGATGCTGTTAGAGAGAAATGTTTTTAAATAAACATCCAATTTATCAGAAAAAAAAAAATAAATCCTTAAATAACAGGATTTCATGAGCATACTGACAAAAATTTTACAGCCATCTTGTTAAAGATTAACCCTACCATCTAGCCACTGCATCTTTAAGAGAATGAATAACATCCGTTGCTAAATGTTTTCAAAATAAATACATTAAACTGATAAAATGTGTTAGTTAAAATCTCCCTGCTCTGGTAGGGGAATTGGACTGGATGATCTTTCGAGGTCCCTTCCAATCCCTATCATTCGTTGATTCTATGAAAACAGGTCAAGTAATCTCTGGCTTCACAGTTAAGCAGTGCATGTTTACACGTGAAAATGACAGGATGTTTTCGTATTAATTGTGATATATAACTACATATACGTCCATGCTTAGGTCCATGCTTTTTTCCCTGCTTTTCCTCCTGAGGGTGAGTTCAGTTTTTTCTATCAGCGGTAAGAGCAAAAAAAAATTCAAATGTTTATAAACAAGAGCAGAGTAAGCACCCCAAATCATCTGAAAGACACCAGAAAGGTTATTCACTTTAGTAAATTAAAAATTTAACAAAAGGTGTGCTCCAAATGGCACTTTGACTTGCTAGAAAGTGGAGAAAACCGAAACACCGAAATAACTAACACCAAACTAATTAAAACGAAAGTAAAACATCCATTTAAGAGGGAGCAGAATGCAAACCACTCTCACACTATCAGATTTTGCTTCCATTTCCACTGCCTGGGATGAAAAACAAACTACTGGCAGAAGATTCAGACCTATAATGTTTTGTCTACAGAATTATTTGGAAAAGCAAAAGAAGAATATGTATAGATCTCTGAATAGGACAAGATCCTAAGCAATATCTCCAAAAATCAACTGAGTAATTTAGCAAGGAGTAGTTACATTTAGTACACATCCACTGTGAGGAGACACCCACGTTCTGCATAGAGACAGTGTACTATCCTTTTCTGTGTGAATTTCCTTCAAACCATTGCCACACGTAGAATCTACGGATTTTATTAAGTGGTCCCATTCAAGCTAGTTGGCCTCTTTTCCAGAAAATTCCTCCATACTCTGGCATGAATTATGGACAGCTGAGGAGGTGTGTGCACAAAACACAGCTCTCAATAAGCCTTCCAGCTTTAATTTTACAACATGCCAGGAGAAAGTTTTGTTTGCTTTTTTTTTTTTCAGGATGCCACAACAGCCAGTTGTTTCACAGACAGGAAGTTTGTTTCCACTGGCACTAATAACACTGCTTTCCACTGGGGACTTGAGTCATAACCATTACTCACCTCTCACCTAACCATTAAACTGGATCATCCCTCAGATTCTGCTCCTGTTTCAGTGACAGGGATGTAAAGCTGCATTGAGGCAAAGGTAAGTTTGCTCATCTGCTTACTAAATTCCTACAAGTTAAAACATGCATTGTCAGTGTTCCTTTCTGCATAAGTAAATAACCATAGAAATCAGCCTTTAAGCATGTAAACAGTACTTGTGTCCTGCAGGGATAACATTCAAGCGGCATTTTGTCATTTTGGTAGTGTCCATTATAAGCGGTTCCAGTAATTAACTAACAAAAAGCTAAAAATCCCACACACTTTAACACATCTGTAAGCTAAAATTACTGCTCCACTTCCCCAAGAAATCATTAATTGCAGATTCTGTCATTCAATTGTCTGTCAATGGAACATTCCTTGGCTTGCCAGAATGCAGAAAGAAAATTACAGCTGTGAGAAAAGCATTTTATCTCAATTTTTTCAGATAAGGAAAAGTTACTTGATACAGGTCATAAGTAGGAAGTTTCTACAGCAGGAACAGAACCCAAAATACTTAGTTTTCCATTTTCCATGGATCTAAAAAAAAAAAAAAGAAAAAACAAAACGAAACAAACAAAAAAAAAAAAAAAACAACAAAGGCACATCAGCAGCCATTGCCCAGCCAATTTTGTTTAAATCACTGCCTCTCAGCTGGTGATCTAATCAGGACGACAGTCAGGCCTGTTCTGCTCATGTCTCCTGCAGGGCTCATCTCAACAGGAGTTGCAGCATAACGCATGTTTATAATGGATGGTTGAATAAAAAATAAAGGTAAGCTATTTGTTTGAAACGTTCATCTTATTTATTTTATGTTCATATGCTTGCATAGGAGGCCTCTTAAGTGGTTGTTTGAGATCCAAGTCAGAGAGAGGTGTACGATAGGCAAAGCCAACAAATACTCTCACTGATTATCATGAGCATGTTCCTTAGCGTTTCCTTACAACAAGAAATTCAAAAAGTAAAACTGTTCTGTTTACCCAAGCATCCTCAAAGGGAAGCAATGATGCTTAAAACAGAAGCATTCCTGGTGCTATATGGAAACAATTTGATAGAATAATAGAAAAAAAAATCCTCACATTTTCAAGTGTGTAGAATTTAAAGTCTTATTGCTATTTGTACCTCAGTTAACTGTTTTCAAATATATCCACACAAAAATTAATGTTGTACAAAACAATCTCCCACATCCAATGATTAAAAGCTACATCCTAAGAGTTATAGCTATTTCCTAAAAAACAAATGAAGACTTGCACTATGCCCATCTGTTTTGGCATTGGGGCTAAGTGTAATTGGCCAGCCCCAAAGCTCTCTTCTCAATGACAGTTTCTACTGACAGTTGTCCATATACGTTTCCTTAAAGAATATGAGCCTCTGGAGCTGGCTTGACTGCAGTCCTAGCTTTGGTGACCAAATATTGCAACAATAAATAGGAACTGCTTAATAATACTGTTTCATTTAACAAGGATAATATTCCACAATGTATGTACACACAGGCACACAGGTATACATACAGATCTCTCCAAAGATTTGTCCCCAAGTGTCTGTGCAACTGCAGGGTTATTTGCATAACAAATGCTTGTACTGATCTTTGATTTGATATGGGAAAAGGACTTTTAGCCATTGAGCAAATAATCTCACTAAAGATTCCTGGAGCTAAATACAGTCAGCAAAGTGGTGATTTCCTACAAATCTATATTCCTTAAGTAATGTCCATAATACAGCTTCAAGGAGTAAAATTCGATGGCTTATATCCAGAAATGTTTATATTTTTGACCTCTTAGGGACTACAGGGCAATGACTTCTTACTTTCTTGGTGACTTGTCTCTGATGGTAAATTATTTTGAGGGTTTAACTGCCTGGGAAGGATATTGAAGGACAGCATATGCTTTGAATTTACAGCGTACAGTATGTAAGCGAAAGCAATAGTCAGTCAAAACTACATTAAGTAACAAGTGTCCACGTGGATAATTACTGTGGAACAACCAGTGTGTTGTAAATTCACAGATGCTGTATGGTAACACAGCCTTGCCCCCTTATAAACAAGCTCTTCACCCTTTCTTGATGAGCACAGTCCTAATTTTTTAGGGAAAGGAACAGGTACACACAGAATACAGGAGGTTTAGGGATGGAACTCTTAGCAAAGTATATATATATATATATATATATGTATATAGAAAATGGAGGAAGGGAGGAAGGGTTTTAAGTCAGCCTGTTCAAACTGGTTGGAGTCAGTTTATGTATTAATGAGAGATGGCTAGGAACTAGGTGCTTCTTTTTCATGCTTACTGCTACTAAAAATAGAGATTCTCATTCTTAGTCAAACACAGAATTCAGCATAATATTAAATCAATATTCTCAGAAATAAAAATATGGTTTTATCAATAAAATGTTATTGATTTAATAAGGTAAAATGTTTCATTTCCATTCATGTTTTTATATTATTTTAATACAACAAACCTTTGAAATGAAAATTTAGAAGTTCCTTCTTGATAAAGTAAAAATGTTATTCGAAAAATAAAAATCAATAGAATGTTTTCTTACCAATCTTTTAATTTCAAAGAATTGAACATTTTCTGTCAAAAATAACATCTTATAAAAAAATGTTCAATTAGCTCTGACTTTAGTCCCAAAAGATCTCTAGAAACCCAGCTTCACCTGTCCTCATGGATCACAGGTCACGAAAACACTACCCATCAGCACCCAACTTGAAACCTATGATGCAATGGACGAAAAGCCACAAACACCTGACAGAGCAGCATAACAGCAGAAAATTGGCTGCATGAGCATCATCACAAGACACAATGCTGCAAGCGCTGCATCTCACAGGCTTTAAAACCCCTGCTCCACCAGCCTAGCAACAATACAAGAAAAAACTAAGGTCATTGGATCAGTAATTTCTGTGTCACAGCAATACATGAAGGCACTTGTCTGCATTAAGACAAAACAAGACGTGCACTGCCCCATTTGCTATTCCATTACTATCGAGTGTCATTCAACCCGTGAGTTTTGTCTGGAAATTGTGTAGTTCCATGTCTGTAGTTCTGTGCAGTTCCACGTCTGTAGTTCCATGTAGTTCCATGTACACCGTCTCCCAAAATGTACTGGCATATATGGTACTTGCACAATAATTCTAAACACTTTATGCTGTGCCTCTGATAAATAGATTATTATAATAATTTTGATTCTTCAGTAGAAAGGGTAAAAGAGTATTTCTGGAGGGAGAAAAGACACCTACACTAAAGTGACAAAAAAAGGATTTGTTTAGCTTTATTTAAAAAAAAAAAAAAATCATAAAATAAAAAAAAAAAAATTGAAAGAAGAAAGAAAAATGGTTTCTAAGAGTGAGCACAGCCCTAGAAGAGGCCCAGGTCAGAGTTTTATCTTCAAAAAATAACTGATATTGCTAGCACTAACAACTGGCAGAAGACTTATATTCAAATGAATGATTTGTTCTTTCTGGCTAGAAAAAGAGAATCTGCAGCTCAGTAGAATCATTGGTATTTTGAATTTGATGCAATATAGCAATTCTTTCTGTGATTACTTAGACATTAATAAATGTAGTTCATTTGTAGGCTATTTATAAATCATGTGTTTTGTATACAGCATGTCCAGGAGAAAATGAGAAGTTATTACTCACACAGAGTACCCTTCTTTGGAAATACACTTCAGTAACTGGATCAGAAATTACTTCAAGCTATCAAGATAAAAAGGCATTCGAATTAATGATAGCTTCAATATGTATGCAGCAGATCTAAATCTAGACTAGTGAAAATCTAACCTTCCACCTTTAAGGGTAATAGGCTTGAACAGAAAATGTAGATGCTTTCTCAACATTTTGTCTCTCTATTGTTTTATAATAGAATAAATTATAATTCTAATAGTGTTAACTGCAGCTAAATCTACCCAGAGGAAGTGAACGGCTTGTATACAGTATGACAATGACAAAGAAAACTGGAGGATCCTTGTAATTAAACAAGCAAATTTTCAAAAATTTAAGAAATCCCATCAACTCATAATGCAAATATGCCATCTTGAGCTCAAGACACATCAAATCCATACAAACATATAGGATACTAAACCATAAATCAAGCTTAATAAATATAGCACATATTTACCTTTCTTAAGGGAAAAATAATTTTCCGTTCAACTTGATGACTGCCTTCATGTTATTACCAAACTCAGGTGTGTTCACATTTGATTAATTTTTGCTACACCTTCCTGTTTTGCTAAATTTAGAAATCTTCTCTTAAAATGCATAGTACAAGCTAAATGTAGATCTGTAAGAACTTTCATAAAAATTCTCCCTGCTAATTTCAACATCACCAGGATTTCTTCTCTCCTTTTTAAACCTTCAGGAGATTTGAGCCTCCTGTTTCCTTTTTAATCAAACTTCTTGTTCAATAACATATTTATGCCCATCTTTCCTATGCATTTTTACAGTAGCATCCAAAGAAAGATCATTAGCATAACATATTCTGTCCTGTACTCATACTCTAACAACTGTATTACACATGCTGCCATAATTTCTAAAGTGCTATTGATGCTATTCTAATATGCTTCTGTTGACAGTGTTTATTTAGTAAGTCTACTCTTATTTGTAAAAATTACCATGCAAAGAGAACATGGACAACCTAACAATACATTTCCAGTCAACTGGGGTTCTGTTACCTAGCTAAATATTGATCAGCATGAACTGTGATTAAATAAACTGACTTCTACATGAAGTAGTTTGTCTGTTGTGATTAAGTTTCCAGAGCATCACCCACTCTCATAAAAAGCTTCAGTTCCCAAAATATTCTGGTTAAATTCCGGAATTTTTTTCAAGGCGCAAATTATTATAATTCAGTTATAATTTATCAACTAAGATAAAGCCACAACATTTTAGAGTTCTCTGTCTCTCTTTCTTTTGCCTATGGGACTTAAATGACAGACATGTATGTCTGTGCACGTAACCACAGTTTCCAAGGATTTTTCAGGAGGACAATATATTCAGCTGCCATGCACAGCTGATCAGCAATGTGCTCTGGAGAAGGGAGGCAGGTGGAAGCCATGATAGCTCAACCAGAGTGAACAAATGAACTCTGTAATTTAAAAGAAATAAAACTGAAGAAGTGAATCAGCAGCATCAGTCTTACGCCAAGAAACATCACGTCTTATTCTGCTAGCGAGCAGAAGTGAAAAGCAGCTTTTCAACTCTCTAAGAAAGAGTGAGAGAAATGCAATCAACACCTAGAAAATAAACATTAGAGGTGAAAGTTCCTGCTTCTGCCAGCACCAGCTGACATTTCCCTCACATGAAGAGAGATGGCTGGCAAGATGAGAGAAGCCCTTCAGCAGGGAGCTCAGCAGAGCCTAATCCCACTGCCTCCTGGGCAGCTTCCCAGGCAGGCTGAGGCAGGCACTCTGCACTCCAAAGTGCCACAGTTACACTTTTATCAGTATCCAGGCAAGTTAGATGGGTAAGCACAAGAAGGTCTAAGGTGTCCTTGCAAGTGTAACTGTACTGCAGATGTAACTTTATTATCTCCCAGAATTTAGAGGTCTGTCTAGTCCATTCTCAGTTGCAATGGAGAAGAGAAAGGGTAGCTTGAGCATACAAATGTTGCCATTACTAATTGGGTGCAAAGTAAACACTGGGAAAAATGCACAAAGCATGCTGCAAGAAAAGACACCTGCTGAAATCAGTTCCCTTACAGAGTACTTATCTCAAGTTGATTTAAAAGCCTGGCCTGGATTGCTCATAACAAATGTTCTAACCATGCTCTGAAATATTAAACATGTACATAGTTGAAGAACAAGGTTATTCACAAGCTTAAATGTTTGTTCCTAAATTACTTGAGTTAATCTATGGATAATTGACTGAAGTTATTTATAATAAAAATAACAGCCACGGCACTAAACTGTGTCCTGGAACAAGCATTTATTAAATACTTGCATAAGCCCAAACCTTATGAAAAGCTAACATTTATGCATCAGCTAGTTTAAATAAAATTCAAATAAGAACACTTAATTTTAACATGTCCAAACATACAAAATACAATCATGATTGGAAAGAATGTGAGACTAAGTCATTGTTAGTGATTTTTCTTCATTATTGTAAAATAAAAGATTTCTCTCCATTATTTTGAAGATTTTTGGCTCCTAGAACTATGCTATGTACAGAACCCAAATCCTCCTCCTAGGATATTTTTTCTTATGTCTGAATAAGAAAAACAGCAGTTCAACAGACAAAGAGCCTACCTTCTTGAAATCTGCAAAGCTCTACAATTGTTTAAATATAATTTTCTGGATCTACACAAAAATATTTATTTTCCCTGAAACATAAAACATTATTGTTCTAATTTGTCTTATTTTTTTTTTTTAGAAGGTTCAGAATTTATTCTTGTCCCATTATAAGGGAAAAAAAAAAAAAAAGAGAACAGGTGTCATGCTCTAAAAATATAATTTTCACCTAAGCTTTTGCTGATTTAATAAACTGACGCCAAAAACAACCTAGTAGAAACTTAAAGTAATCTACTTTGCAATTTGCTTAAATCACAGATGCAGTATTAATAAAATAAATTTGAGGAGGAAAAAAAAAAGAAAATAATAACTTCCAATATATAGTAATGATGTCACTATGATACTAGCTTAAAGTTCAGGACTGTTTTATCTTCTTTTTTTTTTTTTTTTTTTCTGGAAAAACAAACCAAAGCAAAATCAAAAGCCTACTATGCTTGTGCTGCCTGGATGACTTTTAATCTAGACACAATGTGTAGCTGAAGACTGTTTCTTAAAGCTCCAATTAGTTTATTCACAATTAATTTATACAGTGAATAATATGCTTAGTCTATGAGAACTTTAGCAAAAAATTTCCATTCCAAATCAATTTATAAAATAAGAAAGTCAAAACATCAAATGATGAAGGACTGTGAATTGAAATACTTTTGTTTGAGACTGAGTTCTCCTTTACATAATAAAAAAAAAAAAAAAAAAAAAAAAAGGTTTTCATCCTCCCAGAGAAAGAACATGCATACTGTTAAAGTATTTCTTGTTTATAAGACACAAAGAAGCACGTAGTTGACTTAAAGAATAACCTTTTCAGAAAGCATGTGCTATTTTATTATGATAGTACTGTTCAGCAGCTCCAAACAGTATCGTCAATTCCTGTGCTAGGCAATATAATGACTGAAAGCATTCTCAGGCAAAATACTTATTCAACTTTTCTTATACATGATAAAGAGAAATATTTTCCCTGTTTTACAAGTAGGCTGCAGAAGAAAAATGCATAATAGTTCAGCCACTCAAAAAAATTGTAGGACATTTGGGATAAAGCAAGATCAGCTTCCTGTGTTGGTTAGATAGGAGGACTTAACCTCCAAAACAGAGACACTTGGGACATACCAAAAATTTAGGCAACTTGGCAGTTCCTCACCCATCATAGTTTTACAATTATGTAAACTACCTTGTAATCCTGATTACAACCTCTAAGTAACCCTCTACTTCATATAAACAGTAATTCAAACAGGAACCTTAATTTGGCAGGGATAGAGATGGAGTGATTTGTAGCAGAGGGCATATGTCTTTCCATGATAAACTGCCTGGCAGCTCAGGACAGTTTCTGTGATGTACAATTTGCTCACATTTCAATGCTACTATGACTTTAGGTCTTCACAGTGAGCTGCTATTGGGAATAATTATTTTTTATGGGATACATTATCTGATTTTTGTTTTAATTGGAAAATGGGGTTAGAGGGACAACAGAGAGGATAGAAGGGGCAGAATGAAGCTCCATACCTACTCTTTGGTTTCAAAATATCATTTTATAAAATTTGGCAGTTAAAACTTTGGTGGAATATTTGTAAGTAATCATATATCCGGTTGTCAAATGCTACACAATTCTCATCTCTCACAGTTCAATTGAACCACTTTGTGCTCACATCTAGCACAGGAAAGGAGGGAAATTATTCCTAAACTATGAAATAAGGATTTTTCAGAAGCTGATGAATATTTCATTTCTAATCTTTTACCAAATGAAAGAATTAACTATTTTCACTTAAGATTAAAATGACTGGATTCAGTTGCTACCCTCAGTTCTAGTAAGCAGCACCTTGTTACCTGTTAGCCTATTCATTTTAACATTACCATGAGGGTACTACTCCATGATGTGTAGAGAACAGTTACAGATACAAGACGAGCGCAACTTCAGCATTCTTCTTCGTCTATGCATACACTAAGTTACTATCCCTTCTGAGTATCATCTTGCTAGGTATCTTGAGCCATTAGCTTTGTTCTGATAGCTCTCTGCACACACAATGCTTTGTCTGCCTCAACTTCATCTTCCTGACTTCTGAACAAAACTGCTTTATTGGAGTTCTTTCACATTGTACTCATTAACAGTCGTTTTAAATGATGATAAGAAAAAAAAATATTATATGATTTCACTGAGCAGGATGAAATCTTGGAATGTGGTGATAATTTGTTCATTATGTTTTATGATTATGCTTAAAATAATTATATTGCTTTTTAATAATGCAAGAGTACTACTGCTAAAGACAGAACAAATAAGTTTGTACCTATTCTAAAAGAACTGACAAATCCCTCTTTGCAATTATGTTGTACAAAGATGTGACCAATAAAACTATTAGGTCAACTTCAAGAAGGCCTCATATAAAAGCTTAGAACTGATTTCTTCCTATAATGCCTGCCTAGCAATCATGATATGCAAGTGAACTAGACATACAAGCCATTGCACTAGCTCATATGACACATTTAGTTCTTACGATGTGCTCATTTTATGCTCTTTTAATCGTTGCCCTTAGTAGAGTTAAGGAAGAGACCTTGCTTGTGGTCTTTTTTTTTCAGGCAGCATTTCAGACTTATCTTGCCACATATTTGCAAAATGGGAATTTTCTGTAGTGAATGAAAGTAATATATAAATGTAATGAAAATACACACAAAACACATTATGAAAATATCAATGGAAAACTTTTAACTAAAAGTAATTTATTAGCTAAATAGCTCTAGAGTTTTATTGTGGAAGCCAATATGGTACTCAAATCAAGTTTGTACTTAATTTCAGTATCTGTGCCCTGGCATATTGATTTCAGTTTCGTCAGGTATCAAAAGGATCTAAAATGGTTTGAGTAATGATTTTGTGTTAAAAAGCTTATTCCCATTAAAATAGTTCTTCTAAGGTACAAGATATATCACTATCTAATATTCCAAGGAAAACCCTTCCGTTGTTATGAAACACATACAATAAGAAGGAGAGAAGTGAATTAAGTATCTTCTACAACTGTTGTAGAAAGTTGTATGTTCTAAATGGTGAAGCCAACAACTGTCTAGTTCAGTCTATTACATGAATGTCCTTACAGAAGTCTGCGAAAAAGTAGTTGCAAGACAACAACTAAATAACTATGTGTTAGAACACGTACAACTCCTGAACAATGTTGCAAGCTAATCAAGAAAACAACAGAAGCATCAGAAGAGAAACCAATAGATCATGTCTGGTGCATTAGGAATTAGCTGTGACTAGTTAACAAAATACAAGAATACAGTCTAACATATGCTTAAATATCCTCATTTTGAGATAGTTTCACTACTGAATACATTTGTCTGTGACATCCAGGTGACTACAAATAGATGCTTCATCAACAGGGAATCATCTAGTAACCGATACCTAGGCATTTAAGTGCTTAATTCTCTTCATTAATGGTTGAATATATTCTATTCCTCAGGCATATCATATAAAACAAGCTTACTGCCCCCATCTCCTACACACCTCAGAGAACAACATGCTTAACTCAGCATCATTGGCATCCCTGCCTGAAGTGACCCATTTGATAAGTTTGAAGTAATCATTTATTTGAAAAGATCCTCCTTTCAAAGGAAAAAATTGCCATCCTGAGTCTCCTGGCTTTTTATTTTCTTCTTTTCAGTAGGTTTAGTCAACAGAAATATCATGGTGATGAATATACATAGAAGGCCACCCAGGCCAAGAAACCCTTTATAGTGACTCCTAGGTGAGAGGGCACATACTTTGCCAGGCAGCAGCACAAATTTGGTCCTCCATTCAAGTTTACCTTTTTTGTAGCCCAGATAAATAACCTCTATATATTCCTATACATACTTCGCAATGCCTAAATTTAAGGAAGATTTCAGAGAGTGGCCAGAATGCTGCCTTCCTCTACCACAACATACTGTAGAACTGCTGCTCCACAGAATCACGTACCCAGGTGGCAATCCAGGTATTTACAGTTACTTGGCAAGCCGTGAAAACTCTCTCCATAGCTCTGAGAAGATGCTGAGGTACTTTACAGTCCCAGATGACACTGTGTACAGTGTAAGGAGCCCAACTGTATGATCTGTAATTCTACAGATGGAGGAATCAGCTGATAATCCCTCTGTCAAATCAAGGTTCTGGTCTACTGAGACACTTCAGCAATTATGCACCTCCAGTAATGCCAAAGTCCAATACTCTCTTCACCAGCTTCTTTCACATATTGCATGCCTGAAAAGTGCAACATTTAATATCCCCAGGTGCTGGGAAGGCATATGTGGGTAAATCCAGCTCAAACCTGCTTCTCTATTCCAAGTTATTAGTTGTTCAGTTTTCATATTCTGTGTTGGACTGAGCTGTGTAATTACAGCCCCCATGCTGGTCTGGCTGACTCAGGGAGACATTTGAATCATTAAATTATCCATTCAGCTGTTGATAGCTGTTTGTCTAAAACAAAGGCCACCCTCTAGTCCCCATTCTGTTGAGATAGTCAGCTGGTTTGCCTTACTCCTTGAGCTTTTTGGGCACATTATCCCCTGCCCCTCTCCCCTGAAGCCTTCTTCCATCGTAGAGGTTTATTCAGAGTCACATTCCACCCCTAGGGTTTCACTCAGTCACAAATACAGGGCAGACCTTAAAATATCAGGGATCACCATACATTTTGTGTCTTTTTCCTTCTCCAAGAGAAGGCAGGAGGCTTCATTCAAAAACTAAAGGCAAAATTCCATAGGGCTTCCATGGGTGGCAGCAGCTCTTCCAGTGTAGAGAATCTTTAATATGAAGACTTGCTTGAATCTCACTACTAATACATCAATCTGAGAATGACGTACACAAGTCCTTAAAAGTTCTACTGGTGGAACTGAAAGATATGCACTGCTACCAGTTGGAATTAAAGAAAATAAAAATAAAAATAAAAAAAATAAGCTTTTCTGTTAGGTAATATTGCCATAAAGCTATTTGAAACTGAAGAAGAAATAAACTAACCATCTGATCAAGTCTATAGATTGATTATCTTGGTGTTTTCAGTAACTGAAGGAAGCCAGCCTCTCAGTTACATGTGAAAAAGCAGACACCTGGACCTTGTATCTTCCTTAATGGCCTTTGATTTCAATGCCATCCCATTGGGGCAGTTCTGGCACATTCAGGGACATGAGCAGCATTGTGGAAACTCCTCTAAATGTTATGAAGGAAGGGCTCTGCTGGGTATAAAGCACCATAATCTCCTATGAGGCAATATACCTTCATTCAGCAGAATCAGAACCATGGGGAAGAGAGTAATCCTTTTTTCCTTTCCTGCTCCTGATGCCTAGATCAATGTGATCTAGCGGTCAGGCTGCCAGAAGCATAAGAAAGACACTTGCAACTTGCTCTACCTCTTTCCTTATCATAGTCAGCCAGGTGAGGCTGCTGGTTATGCAAAGACCACCGTTCAAGCTGTCCAAGTCACCATCTAATGAGGCAGACTGTGTCACGTTCATAAACTCTACTTCAGGATTTCTTGTTGGAATTCATATACCAAGGTAAACCTATGTCCAAGAGTATCTTGGTTTCTGAATGAGTATTTTGCTAATGCTAGATATCCATGAAGTCTCATTAGGGGCCCTTTTCACTAGTTCACAAGCACTTTGTTATTTTCCTTACAATGCTGGTAAGCTTCGTTTTCCTTAAAGAAGAGCATGAGCCAACAATCATTGTCCCAAATATTATAACTGGGTAAAGGAATAGCAAGTCTTGATCCCAAAGTAGTGGAAATGAGGAAACCCAAAATCTTGGCAATACCAGTCCTTGGCCATTCTCAGCTGATAACTGGTGCAGACTTCTTACAACCTTATAGATATAATAAGGAACATTCTTTCCATTGGGTATTCTTCTGAAGGAGAAATTAGCCACAACTGTAATCTAATAAATGTTCCTCTCATCCAGCTAGCAAGTCCTACCACACACATCCTTCTAATCACTCTCTTGTGTATTCTGTACAATGAAAGTCTGTGTAAATTGATCTTTAACAGAACCTCTAGGAGCAGGTGACCAGAGAGACTGCTGAAAGTGATATCTTTAACAGCAAAATGTGGGTAGAAGCCTGCCAGCTCTAAGAAAGCATTGCCAGATTTTATTTCATCATTGTATCCTTTTACCAATAAGTTTGCATCAGAAAGTAAGGCTGCAGTTTCTTTTTTTTTTTTTTGTTTTTATCCCTTGTTTTTGATTCATTTATTTAGCCCTTATCTTTAAGGATAAAGTCTATACTGTCTTCCAAAACTCAGAGCAACACTAAAATCCTGCATTTTGAATCAGTTTTCTACTTGTAATAAACCTGTGAAAGCTTCACCACAATTTTCTATAATATTAATATAGGTTAACCTTCAAAGTGCAGCACACAGTTGTTTGCCACAGTTGATGAAGATTTGAAAAAAAAATCAGTTCTCACATGTTAAGGAGATTTCTTTTTCTGAGCTTAGCAGAAAAAAAGTCACTATAAATCCTGTCAGATTTGTATCTGTTCTGTCCCAGATCTGTAGGATCTCAGTAGGACTAGCCCTCAAGTTACAGGAAGCTGATGCTGTCAGTTTCTGTAACACCATCACTGGAACTTAAAACAAGAAAGCTATCTCTGTGATTCTTTACATATGATTTTTCCCCTCACTCTGCTGTGGTGAGAAATGAAGAATCATGGCTATGACTTTTAGAAACAGTCATCATTTCTATGGAAGAAAGATGCAGGGCTTCGGTCACTAGAGCACATTCACAGAGCAAGTGGAATGAAACTCAAACTCTTGAGTTTTATCTTCTGTTGCAAATACTTTGTCAATAGGTTTCACAGGTTTATCTTTCACCCTTATTATAGTGGCTAGTCCACGCAAAGGACTACTACTATCATCAGTCAGTTGGAACATACTCTAGGTGACAGAAATATATATGATGGGTTTCCACAGCTACAAAATTGCTATTCACTTGTATCGCTAGCAATATTGTTCCACGTAATAGAATTTCTAGGAGGGATTAGTTTGCTTTCCTAAGCAATGAAATAACATGTATTTGAGTGTCCAAAGAAAACCTTGTACTCAGAGCTCTACCCTATTTTTTTCTCTATATGTCTACTTGTCTGTCAAGCTGGATTTTTGCTACCTTTTTTTTTTTTTTTTCCAAAGCCACAATTACGGAAGAATTAAAGACCATTTATAGAAAGTGGCAGTGCTATGTAAGATTAGACAAATCCTTTCCTAGATTCCTACCTATAAGAAATTCAGCTACAACAGTTTGCAAAAGGTCCTACCAGCCAACTCTCTGTATTCAATAATACCAAGCAGCGATTAACTTTTTATTAAAAGCTTTTTTTTTTTTCATTAGATTGCAGTCTCATTTGCCATACTGTTCATCTTACTGTCAAGTTGATGAGAAGTGCTAAAATATCATCAGATTCCTTGGCTGTTTTCTAAGATGTAGAACAACAGACACTGCCAAACAACACAAAGTAACCTTTAATGCTATTGAGAGATATTGAGCAACCAAGACCTTATATTCAGCCCTGTGATTTCCACGTGCAAATGGAAATTATGATTCACTGAACCAAAGTCAGAGAAATGACAGTTCCTCTTCACTTCTATGTCGTTCATGTCTGGAAGCCAGCATTTTGAGATGTAGTATTAAAAAAATAAATTATAAAGATCCAGAAGATCTACCAAAATCCAACAAATTAGTCTTTCATTGACTTACATAAACTAGGGAACTTCATAGGCATAACAACCAGTGCAACCATGGCAACACCTACTTAAAAATTTTCATATACTCTGCCATTATTAGGTCTCTAATCATTTTGGCCCTGTCTGTCACAGAAATGTCTATTTCTGATTTTCTTTCTATTTATATGAAAGCCAGTTAGAAGAAACTCTATTTGTTTTTGTTGTTGTTGTTGTCTTGAGTGTTGTTTTTTTTTTTAAAATTTGTATTTAAATGTACTTGAAATTAAGTAGACAAAAGCCAGCTACATTGTATCCCTCAAAAATGAAATGGTTAGACAATGTGATCAGTTCTTGAAAAAACAAATCCTACCAAATTCCTGATGCTATTTGTCTGTCAGAAGAAATACTTTGTTTTCTAAGAAAATTAAATGTTTCAATTGAACATCAAAACAGTGTACATTACTGCACTTTCATAGTATATTTCCCCCAATTTTAATAATCCAATTCTATTCTTTTCTCTTCCCCTTTCTATTGCATGCAACCAAGTTTTCATTGTATTCCTGTTTTTTTCCTTTAGAGCAAGCAAACAAGCAAAGCCAGCCAGAGAGCTTGCCCTTTGAAGTGGGTAGTGCTGTATATCTAATTTGGATTAGTCATGCATTCATTCCAAACTAAGAGCAATGTTTATGCTTTTTTTCCATTATGCTTTGGCTTTTTGGCAAGTTCCATATTCATTCACACAAGCTGGCAGACAGGAATTTAGACTGGTGTGGGATTATTCAGGAAACAGACACAGTATGGGCATGAGGGAACATTTCTGTCTTATAAGTGCTGTGCACACCTTCTCATGTGGATTTGTGAGACATTTTATTTGCATAAACAGCTGCCTTCTTACCTCATTTCTGCAGCAACAAATAGTACCATGCAAGAAAGCTGCCATAAGAGATACTGCTCTTATTTTTCAAAGTACTCCCTCCACTTCTCTTTGCAGCTGGCTCTTCAAAATAAAAATAAAAATTAAAACAAAATTAAGAAAAGGCATTACATTATTTGCCAATTCAATTATAACCTGCATTGCAAAAATGAGATATCAAGACTGAGTTTCTGCAGATAATTTGAGGCCAATATCTTTTCAACTTTTAACCATGTCAAAAATTATTACATCAACTCTTATTCTGAAATTAGCATAACATTCCAATAATTAAACAGGGAAAAAATTCAATCTGGTAAACAGCAGAATTTTGAAAGATCAAAATACTACAGATCACTTATAGAGTTCAAAGAGCTACAAAAAAAGAAAAAATTTTGTGTTTGAGTACTCCATCTCTGTAAAGAATATTTCACAGGAAAATAAGCAAATCAGACAGCAGAACAAAATAGATAAATGTTCCAGGCCAACAAAAAGAAAATAATGGATTTTATTTTTTTTTTTTACAGGATGATGTTGATGACTTTACTCAGAGAATTTACATAAAGATGGTGTTATGCCTCTGAATATGCCACTTACAACATGCTCCTGCTGTTGACTGATGTGCATTTGTTCAAATATTGCTGTGAGGTTATTCCTTAAATGATATTGTAATATATACTTAGAACTCTTCTACAATTGTCTAGGCCTATATCACATGCACATCTCAAAGTCTTGGGTTTTTTAGATCTCAATGAAGAGAAAAGCAACTGACACTGAATTTCTTTCTTAAGAATAAATAGTAGGAATTTGATGGGGGTAGGACAGAGGTCAGTCCTTGGTCCCTTTCCCAGGTTCACTCCAGCAGAAGCTGACTCTGGAACTCTGTTCTTGTACTTGTAAACTTCTCTGTTCTGACAGCTTGGTACTTACGGTATAGCACACTGTTTTATTCAACCAGAACCATGACGAAAAGCAGAAAATCATGTCTATAATTAATGGAAAGCTTTGCCTCCAGAGTGGCAAATGCAATGAAGTTTGTGACTTTCAGATTACCAAACAGCAAAATAAAAGGATTTTGAAAAAAATATTGCAAGAAAATATTTCAAAATTAAGTGAGCAGGGTATTGTTATAAATCTCACTTTTATCGTGTTCCTTTGAAATCCTTATTCTTTCAGCAAGTCTTGCAATCTTACAAAGGAAACAGCAAATGGTATCAAACACTGTAGCCAACATGAATCCTATTCTTTTTTCTCCATTCAGTTCTGAGAAGTACATAAATAAATAAATAAATAACCTGTTTAAAAAGTGCTGAAATGTTGCCAGGACAAAGTAAAAAAAAGAATTAGCATACCTCATACAGATATTTTTTTTTTTCATTTTGCTGACTACTTAAAGGAGATCTCTATTTAGAACATGTGTTTGTTTAAAAAAGAAATCACACCAAAGACAAAGCATTTGAATCCTAGCTTGAAAATCATCTGAAATTTTTGAAACCTGAACTTCACTAAGGCTGTGTCCATATGATAAAATTAAAAGCTTTCTTCCCAGTTCTCCAAAGTGAAGCTATCAACACTGCACTGTGAATAAAAAGCCCCTCCATTTAAAACTTCTTGACATGGATGCAACAGATCTACGGATCTGTCCACCTGATTTCTAGCAGCTTACATAAAAAGCATGCTAAAAGCTATGTAAAAAAAAAAAAAAAAATTGCCAAATTACTTTTTAAATGTCACGTAAAAAGGCATAGATTTGCTAGGAATTTGGGGGTTTATCATTAAGTTCTGTTGTATTACTGGTTCTCTGTTCACTATTAAGTTCTATTACTGTTTGTGACTAATACTACTTTAGGTATGTTCTATATCGAGGACACCCACATAGGGTTGTTGCAGATGAGAGAGAAGTTACAGCACACCTGTTCCTTTTTGAGGCAAGCAGCTTAGGACGAAGCCAGTTACTCTAGAATATCTAGACTGGTACTACATACTGAAGTTTAGCTATTTGGATACCTTTAGTTTCAAGAAGTTTTAGATTATTAAATTTGATAAGGATTACTCCATATCATTTGTTTCTTTCAGAATCAGAAGGGATGCCTTAGATCTCGTTCAAGTTCAGCTGAATGCCCTTGATAATTATGTATCCTAGAAATTTTAGCTGTTTCACTCCAAATTTAAATTTCCTCTCAAGCAGCCAGTCCAACTTGCTGTAAACATCTCCAAACACCATGTAGTTACTTCATTCGTTTTGATCTGTGTTGGAAACCATCATACCATATGCATGACCAAGAAAGCCAGGCAAGCCTGTCACAACCTGGAAGTCTCTTTTGGAAGTGCTTTGGCACTAAAAGCATGCTGAAGGGAAGCCAGTTGAAAGTGTCATCCAAACAAGGTAATAAACACAGATAACAACACACATTCTATAGTAGAGGGGAGTTGCCAAAAAGCCTACTGTAACATGAAGTTGCAGATCAGCCTCTCCTAGCTGACAAACCTCCTTGTCTTCTGCAAGTAAAACTCACACAGATGGCACAGAAAGATCCACAGAAGTGAGTATTTTTTCCCCAGAAAATATCAATAGTATAATGTTCATATAATGTCTTTTGAAATAACCCACTATCTTCTATTCTGTTAGGTTTTGTTTTGTTTGTTTGTTTGTTTGTTTTACATGCTCTGTTCCAAAGATAAAGCAAGAAGCAAGAAGAAGCAGGACTTAGAGATGGCAACCTTCATGCCTCACCAGGAAAATTTTTCTCGTGCTTTATTTCACTGACATTCAGATTTCTCTGCTGCATGCCTTACACTCTAATGTCATTTTCGGTAGGAATGGCCTAACAATCTTTCATATTCTGAACAAAATGGCCACAAACACTATAAGTTATCCCTTGAAGAACTTTCTCTGATCTTCATAGAATTAGGTGTTGGAATTGCATTTCCTGCTGTTCCAATATCTCTTGTTAGTACCATCATTTTTCTTTCTCCACTTAGATTGCTGCTTAAGAACAGAGACTTACTTGTGATTAGCTTCTCGAAGTGAAGACCCAATGTCACTTGACAATAACACTCTTTCCATCGTCTCTTGCATTGTGAATCTTAACTCTGACTCTAAACTACAGCATTTGGTTTCATCTTCCACAAGTTTTCCATTCTTCCCCCTTATTAATTCTTTCCTATCTCATTTAATATTTGTACATTTCACTTGGGAGGTAGATTTGATCTGCCTGTGCCTTTTGCATTAGTATTTTTACTCGTTACTGTATATGAATTGTTTGATAAACACATCAGTGGCACAGAGGTAATTGTAAATCAAGTCACTTCTTTGATCCTCACATTTGCTATAGCTTTTGTTAGCACAGTACCTAGTTCTAATTGAAACTGCTGATAAACGTGAGCCTCTTATGCCAACAGCTATCCCCTTATTAGTTCTTCTTTCAACATCCCGTATTTGCAATGCTCAGCAAAGCTGAACTGCAGCAATAAAGCCTCAGCTGTTTCCCCTTGTTCTTAAGATCTTCTATGAAATCTACTCTAGATTTCTTGTGTATTCATCTATATACATAACTGTAAACATACGGATCTGCATATAAAATATTTTGTCTGCCTAAGACTGGGTATTAAGACTTCCTTTCACTTACTTTTTTGTTGCTTTTTTTCTTTTTTTTTCCCCAATAATGAAGGACGAGGAACACAATTTGAGATTCCATTTCCTGAAGTTCCTCTACATAACTTGAACCCAAATAGACAGTGAAAAAACTCTCAAGTTACACAGCATTCAAACAAGTAAAAAGAACCTAAAAGGATGGTCTGATGTAATTCCTCTGAGTGAAGTGGTGATCAAGAGTCAATAATTAAGTGCAGTTTGAAAATGTTGAAGTAATTATTTTCACATTGAGGCTATAAGGAAAGAAAGTTTTCATTTCCATATTGGAAAGACAGAACAGCCCAAACACATGTTCCCACCCCTGCCATTCTGAGGATCTTTATGTACGTATAAACACACAGAAAAATGATACATAGGAGGGCAACTCTGCTCTATGAATCTAGTGGTTTGGGTATTTTAATGCTCTCTGAGTAATTCAGTCTGGCAATGCATGAGAGAATTAGTTTATTCAAGTGGTTTCTGTTTGTTTGGGATTTTTTTGTTCTTTGAGGACTGCAGAACTGATAGCAGCACCACACAATAAAGTTGAGCATTGTTGTAGTACAAAGGACCATTCAGAGCCAAATGGGTGTTTTGTTAATATTTTAGACCCTAGCACCAGCACATTGACCTTGCAGTATAACAAGACTAAACCAGACAGATACTTTAAAACATTTTAGTTTATGATGTTCAGCACAAAAATAACCATCCTTCATAAAGTCAACATCTGAATGAGAGAGTCAGTATTCCCACAGCACGTTCAAATATGCTGGAATGTTGCATTTCATACTGCTTTGTTTTTAATGCTTCATTCTGCTCACAAGTCCAGTGATGGAAGTCGCTTGGAACCATGTAATGATTCTATTACAGTTTCTCTGTTCTTCCATTTCTCATCGTTCCTCCTATTTGTTTGTTACAGTCAATTGTTATGCATTGCTTCAAATTAAATTGTAAGCAATTTGGGGAAGTACTACAGTGTATATTCACAGAGTGCATTAGCATAAGGAAACTGAAGCCTTTATGCTTTCCCTGTTGTCAGTTGAAAAGACGGGAATGGTTTCAATTGCCTTCCCACTGCAGAACTAACACCAAGCTTCACAGCTAAAGTTTTTCCTTAAACAGGCAACAGGAGAAGTCTGTGGAGGAGACTAGCTTATCTCAGACTGAGGTTTACTAAAATTCTGGGAAAGGGGGGCTAGGGGCATAATTTTTATCTATGTAAAAAAAAAAAAAAAAAAAAAAACATATACAAGAATAGCCATAGGAATCATATCAAAAATCCATCTAGCCCAGCATGCTGCCTCTTTGGCAAACCATAGAGATTAGCTGAGAAAGTAAACAAAACAAAATCATTTCCTCAAGTATTTCCTGAGCTTGCAACAGAGACACTTCCTCAGTTGAAGATGGCATCTCTTTGTTCATGGCTTTGATAGATTTTCTCATCACAGAATTTTCCCATTTGTTTCTTATATTTTGCACATTTATAACTTTAGCATTCGAAGTATCCTGCAGCACAGCTTCCTCTGTACACTTTGCTTCCAACCCTTTACATGAAGAGCCTCCTCCTCTCATTTGGCTAAGCACACCATTAACACCTGATGCTATTCCCTTCATGTTTTTACGTTTCCATGTATATGTCTTAGCCCAAATATGAATTTACAGATGCTGCATTTTTACTTCTGAAGGAACTATTTAGTTTGTGTTTTATGATTAAAGTATTCTGCATGGGCAAAAACACTTCTGTGGGAAAACAGATGCTGAAATACAAGAAAAAGTGGACAGAGCTAAGAGTTTAGCAAACTAAGCAGGTAGAGTACCCTTGACCAATCAGAAAACCAACAGAGGACAAACAGTAGTTCCAATAATACATCACGAAAAACTGATAAGCCAAAACCAGAAGCATAACGTTCTTACTAACAACACTGAAAGAAAAATAGTACTTTTAATATTAAAGCAGTGATATGACATCCAGCTCCTTCCAAAACGTTATTTTTAACAGTCAAAATCACTTGATCTGATGAAAATGAACTCAGTATTTTATAACACCAGATAGAAAATTCGACAAGCAAGTGTCTTAGGAATAAAAACAAAACGTCGTCTCTTCAGTAAAGTACATCAACAGTTTTCCATTCCTCAAATTATCTGAAATCTGTCAGTTTGGTATCCGATGCTTAAAATCATTCCAAAATACTTACACACTGTTTTGGATAACGTTTGTCGACTTCATTTCCAGGCAGAGAAGCCCCACCTGCTTGACAAACAAGAGTAAATAAGACTTAACAGAAACACAAACTACTAATTTCAGTATTATAACAGCATTTTATCACATTTAGTGATTGACAGGAACAGCACTGAGGCACTGAGATATTCCTGAAGAAGTGCCATTCTAAAACTAGAAAAAAGAAAAAAATTCTAAACTGTTAGCAATATTTTCTCATGCTAGTGTAAGACTAGGAAGTGGAACAGACTCTAGAGAGTGATAGGAAATGGTGATCGGGAAGAATAAAGTACAGCAGGTGTTACTATTTACCTTGTCTAGTCAGTTATACCAGTAACTGTCAGGTCAAGAAGGTAGGTTTTTTACTCTTTTACTGAAATAAATGAGCACATAGATTGGCAGACAAAGCTTCTTTATCCAGATTACTAATGTATAGGCAGAGAAATCTTTTCTGCCCAGAAGAATGTGTCCCTAAAACCCAAAGGACATGTAAAATGATACTGAAACTAGCACAACAAGACTGAACCTAATAATTTCCTAGGAAAAACCTTCAATGTATGTAATGTCTTCTGTATCTGTTTTTTCTGATTATGTTAAAATAATTAGTAAGAGCCTGACAAGCTCTTTCAGGAAAAATTCTAAGGTCCTGATCCTGCAAGAACTGTATATATGGCCAAAACTAGCATGCCAGTGAGACAACTATTATGCTTTAAATTACTGAAGGGAAAAGATATCTGGAATATCAGAGTCTCTATCTCTAGAAAGTTCCTTCCATACAAACTCAATTTCCCAGTTGCTAGAATAGAAGACAATTGTTAGAAACAGTGAAAAAACTTCATTTTGTTTTTTCAAACAGCAGCATCACAGAAGTGTCAAGGCTGTACTAAGGGAGCTCATGTGGAATTAAGCAAAAAAATAAAATGAAAAAAAATAAAAGACACAAAAAAAAACAATTTAAAGAGAGGCAAAGAAAAAGAAAGCCTCAAGACAATTCATAGACCAGGAGAAAAAATACCTCATGACAAACTGCCTGAGGAGGAAGAGGAAATACTTAAAGAGATGCTGATGTTTTCAGAGACAGAAGCAGGAAGAAGAAAAGATTGAAAGTTGTGGATCTGAATCCCTGAAGGGAACATTAAGCTGAAAAAGTCTATTCAAGCACATTAAGGCAGAGCCTATTTGTACATTCTGCAGCTGAAGCAAATATT
Source organism: Streptopelia decaocto (assembly GCF_964273445.1). Classification (NCBI taxonomy): domain Eukaryota; kingdom Metazoa; phylum Chordata; class Aves; order Columbiformes; family Columbidae; genus Streptopelia; species Streptopelia decaocto. Next base: position 130,433,301 of record NC_138663.1, on the reverse strand, counting down.
CAGAACTAAGGAAGATTACTACTATTTAAAATTTGTAAAGACAATCTCATATAGACTTGTCAAGTTAGACAAGAAAAGACAAGACCAAGAAAATGAGGATTTTACTGTTCAAGATTTTAAGCTAATGTGCTAATCACACCAACTCCCCCTCTAATTCCTTCCTCTTCAGTAGAGTGACTGGCTAAGTGATAGAATGAGGCAAGTTTCCCAAATGGTCACACTTTCACCTGAAAGAAAGTTTCATTTACTGTATGTTTTATGTTAGATACAAGTAAGTTTCTGTTACAAGGGTCCTCCAGAGTTCCTGTGATGAAAGAGTCCAAGATTATATGTTACTTCTCCTGCTCACCCCAAGTACTCACAATACTCTGAGATATGCATGTACATGAACTCCTGCTATACAGTGCACAAAAAGAGAATGAATTTTGAGGCAAGGGAAAAAAAAAAAAAAAAAAAAAAAGCAGCACCATGTCTATGAGTACCAATATCAAGCTTGTTCCACAGAAACACACTATGAAAATATAAATTCATTCCCGTCTTCATTCGTCACCTAAGAATTAAATCAAATAGACAAAGCATCTCCATCTGCACTGAAGTCAAAAGCAGGACACAGGCAATGGTGAAAGATGGGCCCAGGTGATGTACTTCTCAACCCTGTTGGTGAGGGAGGAGGCTTGAGCAAAAGCACAGTCATCCAGTGCATTAATACCTGATGGTTGGTGTTGTAGGCAGGGATTTGTATTCTATGACCACAAGACCACTGGAACAAGGGCTACTAAGTAAGAATGGGATCATTTGGCAAAGTGGTACATGAAAGTTGTTACCAAAACTCTAGTGAGAAGGATTTTAAACTAGATATGCTGGGATAGAGTTACCATAACCTGAGAGATGTGAACCAGGGAGCAAGTGGTGGAGCAGATGTGCAGAGAACAGCAGGACAGGGAGTCTGTCACCCTGTAAACACAAAACAACTCCAGGCCCATATCAAATACCTCTAAGCCAGTGCACACAGCATGGAGAACAAATAGGAAGAATGAAATCTGAAGCTATGCACAAACTTCTATGGCCTCAATGAGATCACAAAGACACAGTACAATTGGAGAGCTGTGAGGGAAAGATACAGAGTATCTTTGTTAAAGATACTCTTTAACAAAGGGTAGGCAGGAACAGAGGAGAAGTTGTTCTCCAGGTAAATGGGAGGATTGAATGCATGGAGCTTTACTGCAGGGTGGTTGATGAAGAGCTTGAGAGCTTATGGGTAAGAATTAGAGGACAAGCCTACAGAGGTGATGCTGTAGTAGATGTCTGCTAATCACAAAGAGGAAGCAGATTAAGCCTTTTCTAGGCAGCTGGAGAAAGCCTTACAACCATAGGAACTGTCTCTCATGGGTAACTATAACCACCCTGTTGGACAGTCAATACAACTGGGAAGAAGTGATTCAGATTTCTGGGACAAATAGAAGGCAATGTGTGTGATCAATGAAACGGCTGTCAAAGAGAAACTCAAAGAGAAACAGCTACACAACGGCAAGGGCAGACTTGACTGGAGTCACCATGAGACTGAGGAGTTAAAGATACTGAGAGGAATTAGCAAAATCAACAACAATATTACAGTCATGGAAATCAAAGAGCAGATTTTAGCTTCTGCAGGGAGTCACTTGGCACGATCCCATACGAAACTGCCTAGGAGGGCAAAGGGACCCAGGAGAGCTGGCTGATGTTCAAGGTCAGCCTTGTCAGAACACAAGAACAGTTCATCCCACTTTGCAGAAAGTCAAGCAAGCACAGCAGTAGACTGGCACAGATAAACCAGGAGAGTTCCTGACTGAGTTCAGGCACAAAAGGGAAGGACACAGGAGCTGAAAGCAGGATCAGCTACTTGGGAAAAATACAAAGCCACTGTCTGCATAGGCAGCAAGAGAGTCAGTAATGCTTAGCTGGAATTCAAACTAGTAGGGAGATGAAGTTACAAGAGAGCTTCTATATGCACACTGCCTTTTTTTCATCAGTATTCACTAGTAGGTCTCGATTACCAGACAAGAACAAGTGCTTATATATTGATCAGTCCTTTCTGGAGCCTTTCATAATGAAAATACTATCATCCATGACCTCTCATTTGCTACATGCCAACGCACAGCACACAGTCTTGTCACTGACACCTAAAAACCAACCCTGACTTAATGTATTTGTATAAAATTTGTTTGTAAAAGTCAGGTCATTGGATAAACTCAACTTCTATGCACATAAAAGCATGCCCAAGATAGTTTCCTATACTAAATTGCATATTTGTTAAAAGCATTTCACGGTTGTAATGAGGTGGCCTGTATCTGCCAACCTATTTCTCAACAGACACATGCAATTTAATGATTTGAATAGTTTCCCATGCTGCCTCCCATCATATAACCAACAACAGAGCCATGCTCGCACTGGCAATTCACCAGCGCAGTGATCTGAACAAGTCAGCCAGAAAGGTCAGGCAAGACTGAAAATAGCCTCACCCAGCAATCAGTTTTATTCCATCTTTTGATTGAGTATTGGTAAGTTCTGGAAAGCAACTGTCATCATCTCCTTTGCTAAATTCTGATGTGTCCAGTAAATTGCCAGGCCATCAGACATGTGAAGAATTGAGTACGTAGTCCATCATGTCCAGTCCCATTGGGAAGGTACACTGAATGGGAAATTATCTGCTTTAAAAAGATATCAATACCCTTATTGCCAGGTTAAAAGTAGATAATGATTTTTCAGGAAATTGTTGAAGAATTAGCAATTCTTATTCAAACCTCTCCATCAAACACAGGAAAAAGGGGAAAACTTTCTGTACGTAGAAAATAACATTATTGCAGACCTTATTTTTTGCTACTTCTGCAGTGCCTAGTATGCCACTGGTAAAAGAATCCTCTTTCTGTGATTAATTTGTATTAACAAAACTTGTTTGATAGTGCATTTATGTCAGATTTGCCCCATTACTGGTTTTATTTTCCTACACCATTCTATATTGATTAACTAGTATCACTGTAATAATTTTTTTACATACATAAGCTTTTAGAAAACATGCTAAAAACTGAAAGGCACCAGTCTTTCTTTTCTTAATACATACTTGCCTGGTTTGTGTTCTAAAACTTAGTCCCAGAATACAGAAAGCGTGGAGCTGTTGCAACCTTGATTCAGACAGTTACACTGACAAAGCATAATAAAATTTTCCAAATGGACAAGTGCATCCCATGTTAAATACTCTATATCATGACATTTGTTTTTATTACTAATACATCAGACAATATGCATAGCAGAGAGAAACCATGCCAAAAGAACACCAGATGTGCAAATCAAAGATTTGTACCAATACATATTTCTGACAGGGACACAAGATTTTGTGGACATGAGGAGAAAAAATCAGGTTTTAACTTCTTGTCAATTCTGAAATATCATTGACCAAATATAATCCCTTCCCACTCATCTTCAGATATAATTAGGTTTTTTGAGTTTTGTTGTGTTTTGATTGACATACTGTGATATCAATTCAAGCTTTAAAGAAGAATGCTACAAAAAAGTAATAGTAATAAGAAACTCTCTCACACTTCATTCCCTTCTTTCCAGAGAGTAAAGCATTATGCCACACAGAATGCTTGAAATGACACAAGTTGAACTCGAAATGGAAGAAAAATTACACATTGGCCTTCTGAACATGGATAGATTTCAACTCTCCAATTTCCTTTAAGTGTTTTGTCTCACATGTCTGACCAATCCTTTAAGTATCGGTTCTGTTGTGTAACTGGATGGCTCTGACCCTTGGGAAGAACATGAAGTCCTACTTTCTGAAAATTGCTGATACCGATAACATTTCTATCGTGAATACAAACTTGTCCAGATGAGAAAGGTGTAGAGTGTGTTAACAAATGTAAAAATATCCAAATACAATACCCCAAGGAGTGAGGAAGAAATATCCACCATCAAAATGATAGTAGTCTCAGGGAAAAATTAGGGTTGCCATGAGCTTGCTGTAGCCCTATCCTTTCCTTGTCATCTGAGGATTCACTTTAGGTTTACACATTTTCTTACATGCTTGACATCTTGTTCCTTCTTCTGAGCTGCATCTGAAATTCCTATATGTGTATTTCACAAGTGTTCATAACTTGTTCCTTGTTGTCTTTATTTTCCCTGAAATCAATTTTAATTCAGATCCCCAGGTAGCATTCTTTTAATGATGAATAGTAACTATTAGAGTACTGCTTGTAGCTCGGGCATTTTTACTATCATCCCATAATTTTACTTTCACATGCTGCATTTTTATTCTCGCATCAAAGGTAGTTCATTCTACTTCTAACTGCTTGTTAGTTGTATTTTCTAGAAACACAATTTGTATTCCACAAGAGATGTTACACCACATAATTGTATATAGCCAAGCAAAAGTTAAAAGTAGATAACAGTCACCTGGTCATTAGATATGTGCTGCCACAACTACACAAACTAAAAAAACAAACAAAGAAAACCTGCAGACAGGCCAAGACAAGACCTGAGACCCATGTTCTTAGCTTACCATAAAGCTTGTGGCCTGCTAGCACTGACAACACCACCCCGTTCACCAGAGGATGAGGTTCACTGTATAATTTTATGTTAACTTAAAATAAAAGTTTAAAGTTCTTTATTATAATCACGTTCATCACTATGTTAGCAGTTACCAGCCTATCTAACTACACAATATTATTACTACTGTAAGTTAATAACAAAGAAATACAAAGACTGGCTGAAAAAAAATCCCACTTGGAATATCTTACATTTCCTAGTGTTCTTGAGAAACAGCAATCCCAATTACATTATCAGGATAGTAGAATATCAGTGAAGCCATGAGAACTAAAAGAACCTGCAGCATGGATTTTTTTTTCCTGTCTCCTATAGAGACATCTGTGTCTTATACTGAGATGTCCACAAAGACCAGCAGGTATATAAAACAAACAGTTACTGTTCTTTCAAAAATGTTTATCATTATTAAAAATTAAGTCAATGCTACATCCATTTAAAAGATCTTTACCACATATAACTAAGACTTAGCCGGGTGAAGAATTCTTGCAGTACAAGAAAGCTTAACACAAGAACTGTTCCAAATTCAATTAACACTTGCAGAGGGCTCAAAGCTACATTTTCAAACAGTAGGTTTGCATTGAACAAATTAAGCTGAAGAACTTAAAACTGCAACTATATTAAACTTTAATTTCAACTGTACTCATTTGTATTAAAATTTTATTTGTAGCCATTATTTTCTCCAGGATAGTGTATTTCGCATGTTCAGCCATTAACATGTGCATTCTCCTTTGTAGATTCACTGTAATATCTCAGAGCATCCAGAAACTCAATTGCCTGGGCCTTAAAAATACACTCTAATATGGATCTAGTGATTTTTTTTTCTAGAAAAAACTAACCATTCTGTCCTGGTTTTGTTAAAAACAAGACCAGTTCTCTTTTAGTGATTTTTTTCTTTCAGCTAAGTTCTTCTAGGTGGCTGCACTCTTCTGAGTTTTAGCCTGCATATTTTTCCTAGGATGCTGTATTCAGTGCTAATAAGAGACCAACGAAATGCTGAAGCAGCTCATGTTTAGATTTATTACTATGGTAGCCAAGAAAGACTGATAAGATTTCCTATGTTACGTCGTGAGAGGGGTGTGTTTGAGAAGGGGTGGGTGGAACAGGTGACTAGAACTGACCAACTGAGGATCAACTGAGTATTCCATCCCATAATCATCATACCCCCTTATAAGAGGGTGATGACAAGGGTCAAGCTGTCTTCAACCATGGCCGGCATCTAGAGAGGACCTTGTTGGTCTGTCTGAAATCTGGAAGGCCTCAGGCCCTGCATCCCTGCAAACAGGTTCCGGTTTGCTGTGAAGTCCCACCCGTGACTTCCGGGGGCCTGAGCTGCACCTGCTGGAGCCGCCAGCTCCGCACACCCAGCTCCTGCTGCTGGAGTGTACGCCAACTCCACATCGAACACTCAAGATTGGTTTTGTATATTTTGTATGTATTCTCTATTTATTAGTAGCACTAGAAAAAACCCTTTAAAACCTCCCAACTTCAAGTCTAAGTCTCTCTTCTTTCCTCTTTATCTTCCTATCATCTTTCCAATCTAAAGAAAGGGGTGGCGGGAGGTGAGGGGGGTAACAGAGGGTGTCTGCCATGGTTTATTGTCGCCTTGCTTTAAACCTTGACACATTCACTATCTGATCAACATCTTTCTGAGCACCAGGGCCCATGAACATGAGGCTGCTAATAGTTGTCTGAGGACCTCATCCACTTTTCTGGTCAGGTGGCTCTATTGCAGATACTCACTGCCATGTCACCCTTACCTGTCTTCTCTTCGATCCTCACCCATAAGCTCTCACACAGCTTCTCATCCATCCCCAAGCAGAGTTCCATGTGTTCCATTTTCTCATATAAAGGGAAACTCCCCTTCCTTATCTTCCTGGCCTTCCTTTCCTAAAAGCTCTGTATCCCATGCAAGCTATCCCACCATGTCTGCATGGTCACAACAAGACTGTGGCCCTGAAATGGCATGCAGATTTTAATTCATCATGTTTATTCCCCATGTTGCATGCAAGAGTGTGCATGAAGTTCAGAGGGGCACTCCAGCACATTGATTTCTCAGAAAGCATGCCCCATCATCTCTAGTTTAAAGTGTTATTTAGAAAATCCTAATGCAAAAATTTTGAGACTACATCAGAGTCCAAATGGAAGTCAAAAATTTTGAACCAATGTCATACTATTGATTTTATGGAGAGAATACAGTCTCACATGTGCAGGAAGTCCACAGTCACATGTAGTCTGACTCATCTACTTAGAATAAGTCGTGATTTTCTGGATTTTAGTTAAAGTAAAACCTAGGGCTTTTCATTGCTGTGAGTAGCTGACTACAGAGTAAAGTTAGGCTTCCCTATTTTCCACCCAACCAACTTACAGAATCTTCTCTGCTTCACTGTTTCAGTAGTAGTTTCTGCACCTCCTCTTAAGAGAGGAACGTTTTTTAATTCCCTCAGCTGACAACACCATAAGGCCTTGCTTTCTACTTTTACAGAAAATATTTTCCCAAGGAAACTATGTCATAAAAAGCAGAGCAGCAATTACTAGGTATCAGGTTTGGACAACTAATTTCTACTTGTGGACAGTCCTCTGCTTAGTATTTTAGTTTCATTTATGGATAATCTTGGGGAAGAATAAGTTTTTGCACCAATTTTGTGTTTGGTTTCTCTGTTTGGTATCAAGTAGTTCAAATTTAAGTTCTAGGTTCTTAAAAATTTAGTGAAATCCAGTTAGGTACTGCAGAACCCGTACTTTTCAACTGATGAACTCAAATATCTTCCTAAGCAAAGAAAACAAACAAACCAACCAACCCATACAACCACCCAGAAACCATGCTATTTTCTTTTGTGAGGCTTGAAAAGTGTAGCAGATAAAATAGGAGCAATAATACCCATTTAACTGTATAAATAAAATATACTATAAAGCATTAAGTGTCATTATTTTAATTGACTAGCAGAGTGATTAATCTTCCTCTAGATAGAATCTCCTGTGAGACAGATATTCCCTCCTTAACAAATATGATGCTATCAATGTGGACATATGAAATACGAGATCTGGCAAGAAACAATAATGGAGTGCTTTATAATTAATTAATATATACCCTTACATTTGATGTATAAGAGCCAGAACTACTCAGTTGTTCTTCAAAGATCTCTCACAGGACAACGCTTTTGTAACATCCAAGTATGTTTTATGGTAAGCATTAATTTATATTGGCAGGAAGGTTTGGAAGAAAGCCATTTGTCAGGTTTTCAAATACAGGCATACATCTATGATACTATAGCAGCAGGTATGTAAAAGAGCAATTTGGGTGTAGGAATTAAGTGATCCTTCTGGAGTCTTTGTTTTCCTAACACTCACTCAATGACAACAATCAAGACTGCCTATGGATCTCATTAGCATTTAAACTAAATTCCCTTATAGTTTAACTTACAACTGCTTAGCAATAAATTATATAATTTTTGAATCTGGAATGTAACTCTATGTTAATTTCTCTCTTATGAAAGTTATTATGGAACTAGATGATCTTTAAGGTCCCTTCCAACCCAAACTGTTCTATGATTCTAAATCCATGCAGAAAATCCTCAAGAACTCTTATTAAATCCAGTACACAGAAGTGAGAATTAACTTGTTTAGCAGATCTCCAGATTTTTATTCTACAAATTGGTCCAAAGGCAAAAATAAGTGTTTAATGTCTTGTTGGTGAAAGTATATCCTTTTGTCAATGTATGCATATTCAGAACTTGGGAGAAAATTACTTAAAAAAACCCCCTGCCATTCCATTGTTAGATACAGTAGCCAAATTCCTATTTAATAATTTTTGCCTTGTCAGGTTTCCTCGACTTGCTTATTTATGTCTTCCAGGGGTTTGCCTAGCTTCAAAACCATTATATTTTAACTCAACAGTCAAGAATCCCAGACAGTCACACATTAAGAACAGTGCAACAAAAGGATTTACTTTTGTTTCTGCAACTAACATTTAATCATTCCTTCTTTGAGATCCAAGGATACAGGATTCATGAGAAGGAAACAAAACTGAAAGCATGAAACTGATATGAAAGTATAACAGGGGTGGATTTAAGGCAACAATATGTAAAATACTACATTGATGAGGGACCTTATTCAAGAGGTTTGCCAGTAATTTCCCTAATTTAATTAGCCACCAATAAGAATTTTAAGTTCATGAAGACTTAATAGAGTAAGGCTTTTGAATAATGCTGAGCTTTTCAATTTATGGATAACAAATGTGAAATATAATTTCAGCTGTTCATACCTTTCCCTGTCCCTAACCAATTTTTATTTTTAAAAGGTAAGAATTCTTGCTATATGTTAATACACAGATATGTACTTAATAAATTTGCTCATAACATTCCCTGTCTTTTTCACAATTGTGTTGCCAGCTTCCAACTGGGATAAACATGTGTTTTGCAACCTGGGACTTATTACCCAGTCAGGCAATGGCACAGTTTCAGATTCTTAGGCAACAGTAATCTTGCAGCCGGAAAGTTGCTTGTGGTATGTAGTATGGTCACTTCCACCACCACACAGAAGGAAGATAATATGTAGTGGAAGGTACTGTGTCTGCTGTAGCGAGAAAGCAAAAGCAATCAATAACTCTAAAAATAGGAGATCAAGATTAGCATTTTAAACTGGCTTGCAATTCCTGTTTATTTTCATGCAGTTCCCTCCCTTTTTCCCACACACACATGGAGGTAAAAGAAATTGAGATCTTTAGAAATTTAGGCTAATATTAAATTCAGTGTTAGTCTCAAGATTCAAAGTTTTAACATTAGAATTAATAGCTATCAATCCCACAGAACAACAGTTCCTTTTCAAAAGACTACCAGCTTCATTCAGGAAATACTTATATTGTGTTCTATCTAATAATTTAACATTTTAAAAACAGGAGTTTGAAATGACATATGATTTTAGAGCACACTAAGGATGATTTAAAAGTTCTCTGAGGAACAAATTTTATACTTATGACTGTTTAACAATGTCACAAAGGCATCCCGAGGTTAGTTTAAGGGACAACAGGGTCCAAAACAAATTTTATTAAACCTGTGAGAAACAGGGTCTTAGCACTCCAAAAGTGACTTAAATACAGGTTCGGATATCAGTTGAGGAAAGCTATTAAGGGGCAGCAACTAATACAACAGGTGGTCCACAGAGTGCATGCGTATGGCTTCACCCAAAACAATGGCGGAGCCGTCTCTGAGTCCGGGAGGAGTACACACTTGCCCGAACATGGTGCGGGATTATTTTAAAAGAGACACACATACTCGTAGTGAGTACGGAAAGTTAGTACACTCGCGATTGTGCGAGGGTAAATTTATAATACACTCGCAATCCTGCGAGAGTTAATTTACTTACAAGTGCAAATGTGCATGTAATATTACACGTGCTTATGTGGAAGCACGGGAGGAAAATACACTCGCGATTGTGTGAGGAAATAATTTATACACGTGCTCATATTGAGCACAGAAAGTTACACGTGCAAATGTGCATGGAAAGTACACATGCTCGTATTAAGCACGGAAAGTACGCGTGCAAATGTACACGGAAAGTTACACGTGCTTATGTGGAAGCACGGGAAGAAAATACACCTGCGATTATGCGAGGATTAATTTTACACGTGCTCATATTGAGCACAGAAAGTTACACATGCATATGTGCACGGAAAGTATAAATATACTCGCAATCCTGCGAGGAGAAGTTTTACTCACACCCGTGGCGGCACGGCAAGCGGAGTCTCCATCCCGGGGAGGGGGCTCTCAGCGGCAGCATCTTGCTCTTGCTCCGAGAGACCCGCGACAATGGGCAGAGTCTCGACGAGAGTCCCGTTTTTTATATTGGCTGATCAGATCTGACTGTAGGCATTCCAGAAGCTTCTCTGCAACCCCACACTGTTTTTGGGGTGCCCCTGAAGCCTCCAAACATCCCCCACACTGGCCGCAGGTGCCCAGCGGCTCACTGGCGCCTCAGCACTCTCTTCTCGTAATGGCCCTGGCCAGGGTGCTCTGGGGCCAAACAAAAGAAGCTGTTAGCCTCAAACAGCAGAGAGAGAGGGAGATGTGCCTACTCCTTCCATACTGAAAGAGGGAGAGGGAGAGAGGGAGGTTTGCATCGTGCCACAAACACAGTGCAAGATTGTGAAATTAGAAATGGAAGATTCAAATGTGAATTTTAAAGTATCTATTAAAAATATGTACATTTAGATCCTGACTCAATACAGCGAATGTGTTTCAACTTGAGCTCAAAATTAGTTTGTATTATTGTGACAGAGTCCCCAGACAGACACCCTATGAAATCATGTATGGAAGACTGGGAATAAAGCATTTAAGAGTCAAATTCCCAAATTTGACTGCATATAGTATCACAGCTGATCTTTACATGGTAGCCATAGCAGGGAAAAATAAAGCATTATCTTTTCTAGACTCTCTGGCAGGTGCACTTCGCCCTCTACCTCACCCCCACCTTCTTCTACAACAACAGAAACTTCTTGACTGTCTTGGACCAATGGACACCACAATGTGACTCTGGTCATGTACACACCTCAACCAGGTGCTAACCATCATGTACCCACTCAGACTGAGCAACTGTGGTCACATACACCCCTCAGCTGAGGGACAGGAGAGGCAAGACTCAACATTGCATGACCTAAGGCTTAAATCCAACAACAACTACATCAACAACAACAACAACAACAACAACAATGAAAGAGAAAAAATATGGAAGTCCAAAGGCTTTGTCACTGTGTGCAATAATATTCAATTTATCTAAAGGAATATAACAGCCAAAGAGGTTTACAGGCTAAGGATTACAGCATGCATTCCCCATCTGTGCTATGATATGGGTCTAACCTTATTAACCAGCTAGGCTGAAAGTTTCAGTAATTTGCAAGTGACACAGGCAAAAGCCCAGCATGCCAAGCCAGCTCTTATTAACAGTTGGCCATTGGATATTCAATGATATATCAAAGAAAACTTGGTAAGCAATGGATAATGTTTTTGCATTTTACAGAAGAACACACTTTTTGTTCCTGCTGGTTTATTCAGATTGAAGTTTAGCTTCTGGGGAGGGCACAACGTCTGTGATGTGTTTCAGAAGAGACACTTGAATTTCTTCTGCAATTCCTCATATTGAATAAGGTATGCTGAACACCTTCTTTGAAATCCACTTATTGTCTCCTTCAGTAAAGAGCTGGTAATAAGAGATGCCACACTTCCCTTTCATACTACATCTGAAAGTGTTACTACTAGCGCTGCACAAAGAGAAATGAATAAATATTGATGGAAGGCTTTTTTCTCTCTTTAATGAGACTTACAACCTTTTGTCCCTTGCTTTATGAAAACAAATTCAGTATGCCGACTACAGGGCAAAATGAGAGAATCCTCTCATTGGGAAAGGTGAAAAGCAACATCTTTTCTGGTGTGATGATAATGGGCAGCACAAAACAAATGTGTTTCCTTCAGCTTTAACTGTTCAGTTACTCAATTAATCATGTTAACAGCTTCAGTGGATGAGTTTTGAGCAAAATGCAACTTTATTACATTCAGAAAATATCTGATCAAATTCCAATTCTGTTTTATATTGCTCTGCAAAATAAATCTGAATTTATTAAGCTTGCATGATTCTGGAACTTAAATACAGGGACAGGAATACACCCAGCTTGGCTGATAGATTTTCCTATACCCAGATGCTATCACCTAAGCAGTGCGGAGACACTACAGATTTTGTGTGTATTCTTCTGAAGAACAATGGGCCTGAACAGGTTCGATAGAACTTGATGTACTGAAGACTATCAAGGGAGCCCATTCACTGTGAGCAAAGCAGAGCAGAAGACAGATGCTACTTTTTCCTTTGTGAGATTCACAGAAAATACTGCAAAGCATACAGCAAAACCGGGCAAAGTATAAAGTGCTAGTTCAGGACTAGCTACTTGTTCTATTACAAGGTCATTTCCCCTCTGTCTTCTCCTTTTAAAATGAGTTAAAAAAAATCATTTGGGAAAGAACACAGACATTTTTGTGACTTCAGGTGCTCTAGAAATGCAAACATAGCAACTTTGAAAAGTCATTGCTGTATTTAAACTGTGACAAAGTGATGAGGTTAGTCCTACAGGGGATAGAGTCACATGAACATGAAGCTGAAGAGCTTCACAAAATTCCAAGAGAGAATGATTAAAAAATATATCTATTTACAACACAAACCCTGTATAAGAAACTTGAGTAAAATAGGAGAATTCAAATGAATATCAGGAATGCAAACATGAAAACAAACTTTATTTCAGAATATATTTACTTAATATCAAGTAGAAGGCTAAACAGTTGGGTTAAAAAAAATAAAAATGCTGTTTTATAGATTAAGGAGTCAAAGTAGCAGTCTCATAGATAGGAGTAAAAGCAGACAAAATTTTTAAGTGACATGGCATAATGTCATAACAAAGGTGAATGTCATCCTGAAGTCCAGAGCAAGGCATTGTATCAAGAGGTACAGAAAAAGTACAAAGTAGGAACAGCAAATTGTAAATTGAGGCAATTCAAGTATACTAATGGCAGGAGGGGCAAAAAGCAAGAAAATAACATAAAAAAAAATCTGCAATAAACAAGACAAATGAATATGAACAAAACAGAATGTAGGCTGCACAGAGAAAACCAAGGTGGGGGAAGGGTGCAGGGAGGGAGTGTGTGTGGAAGGAATAAAAATAAACTAAAACAACAACAACAACAAAAAATCAACAAAACACAAGATAAGGTGATCATGACAATTAGGTAAAAAAATGACAGGATGATGTTTCTACTGTCAATGAAATAAGCACTTTATGCTCATCACTATTATTTTTAAAATAATCTACCACCTTCCTCCACTTCCTTCTTTCCAACTTTTGTAGTACTAAGTTACACCTGAATAATTTTTATTTTTGAGATAGTAAAATTTTGTCCCTCTGACACTGGTCTAAGATTTTAAATGCAAAATATATTGCCCATATTCTCTTCTGTTTAGTCCTCTCTTGAGAAACAGTCTGCAAAGGCACCATGTGGTAGACCTAGATTGAGTAAACTGCTGCAGAATTATGGAGTCAGAAGCTTTGCTCAATGACTTATTCTCTTGCTCTCTGTTCTAAAATATTTCACTGCCCACAGATGCTTCCTTCTAACAGATGTATCTGAGGGGAATGAAACTGCAAGTGGAAAAAAATAGTTTAAAATGTACTTTGCATCTGTGATTATAATTAGATTTGCACATGTAGAGATCTAAATATGATGCATATGTCTTTGCATCTCTACTCCCACGTAGGTGCCCATGATAGTAGTCAACCTTCACAGAATGTGTGTGTGATGAGCATGTGTAGCATTTGTCAAATGCTCTGGAGTTTAGCTAAATGAGACTTCCTAAGAACAGGCCCAAGAAGAAAGAATCTCTAAAATGTTTTAAGGATGCTTGCCCGATGTACCAAGTTCTTCTCGTCTAACATGGTTTGTTTTTCAGTTGTCTGTTGACTGAACAGAAGAAAAAATATTCATGAAGGATTGGCCATTCTTCAGTGCAAAACAAAGCAGCTAAGAGCTTAAAGTCCTAGTAGTGAAAGTTCAGATATGAAAATGACAAGTTCATTGCTTTAATCCCTTTAATTTCTCTGCTAGAGAGGGTGACAAAAAGGTTATAGTCAGGCCTTTCCAGCTTCCATCATCCATCTGTTTTGCTGTCTTTTTTTTTTCCCCTCCCATTTCAACTTATAAATTACGTAACAAGCATATATTTTTAAGCCAGAGACCCACAAAAAGTGGCACTACAAAGATGGATTAAAAAAAAAAAAAACAACCCAACTTTCATCTAAGTACAATATCATGAATTTATCTCCAAAGTGGGCTGTTCTTAAAGTCAACAATAATATTTCCATATGAACATCCCCCATTGAAGACACCTGGATGATGTTCTTATGTCCAGAATCAGTTTTATGTGCATAGATGTGGTTCCTATATATTTCTAGCCAAACTGAAGCCAGGATCAAATACTTGAGGAAGTTTTTTCCTCCTCCCTTGTTACATTTTTTTTCCTAAGGCTTAGTCACACTGCTATAGGTAAGAACTCATATTGAAGAGTTCATCTGAGTGTGTGTGCTCATGTGAAAGCAGACAACAGCACAACTGGATCTCAACACAAATGCTAAACCTTCTAAATCCAGCTGATTCTAAAATGGCACCACTTGGGCATCCCACTGTTCTCATCACAGGAATTCCAATATGTACCTAAAAACCTGTGCATAACTATTTCTTGCATCTGATCCAAACAGTAATGCTGTGACATTCAGCAGACAGGAAGTGAAATAAATTAATAATGCTTCAGACACTTATATATAGTGCACAAATAGTGGTATTTACACAATTTTGGTGTTAAGCTTTCTCTCTCTTTTTTTTCTTTTTTTTTTTCATTTTTTTTCATTTTTTTTCCTTTTTCTTTTTCTTTTTTTTTTTTAATGTACATTTCATAACCTAACTGTGCAAATTCACACAACCTAGAAATGTACCCTTGCAAATACAGTTAAGTACTGGCATTCATACTGTACTTTCATGGGAGCAAGTACTACACCAACTAGACAGTGGTCTGCATAATAAAATCCCATCACATTTAGTTGAGCCACAGTAGACATGAAAAAGATTTTGCTGAAGGTTATGTACTAGCATAAAGGTCTGAAAATTTTGATAACATTTCTCACTTGAATAGGATAATATAGGTCTTAAGGGAATGCAAAATTCAATTACATTCACATTGGAATACATTTCTGATGGGAAGGGTTGGAGAACCAAATAAATGTAGCCTCTCCATCCCCTACTTGTTACTTTATCAGTCATCATAGTCAAAATGCATCATTTTTCTCTTTCATTGAACTGCATTCATTGACTGATCCAATATTAATATACACAGAAGAAAACCTTCCCTCCTCTTCCTCATGTCTACGTCAACAAAAATATCAAAAAGTTCATTAACCACTTAATAAAATGGCAAAAATATTGTCTGAAAGTGACTAATAAGGACTTTGTACAGACATCTTTCTGTGAAGCTCAAGTGTCACAGTGATTTCAATACATCTAAAATACTCTACAGATGTCTTACTGGTTGTGTAGGCAGACAAGTATATAAAGTAATATTCTTTCCAGTCTTTCTGTCCAGCAACTTTTTTGAGTTTAAAACCAAGTATATTTCCCAACTAAAAAGACTTCAAAACTGCAAGGGCACCCAGTAAATAACAATAGGATAACATGGACTAAAATTTACTAGATAAGACAGATTTTTTTTCTTTATTGCTTATTGGCAAAAATTCAAATACTGTTAAATCCAGATTCTATACTGCTACATTGCAGAGAGGTTTTGTATGGATACGATACACAGGCTGTCCTTTATTGCTCCCCTTTTTATTTTTGACTGTAGCAAATGGCCTTATTTTTGTTCTTTGGTCTTACTTCAGAGAACTGAATATTATATCGAAGGCTTTTTTTTTTTCTGATTAATGAACATTAGCTACTATCCTGAATAGGGAAGAGGGAGTGAGAAGGATGAGTCACAAGATAACAAGAATGCTGTAACCCAAAGATGAACACTAGATAAATAAGAATATTCAGCTAACTGGAGTGGAAAAATTAGGAGTTTCCACTAGCATCAGAAATGCTCTAGGATGCTAAATAGCAGATTACTGAAATCCAAACAGAATATAGGGACACATACAAGTCCTTCTTTCATGGTTTAAGAGTTTATTTGAGCATCTAATTGTACTTCGGGTAAAAAGGATTTGTTGTTTAAAGAAAAAAGGGTGGGAGGGAAGACACATAGACCAGTCATTTCATCAGACCAGAACACAGAACTCTCAAAAGACTTCTTGCCTAATGCATAAAGAAATATTTTAGTCAGAGGCTAACCGTGTCTATCACCGGGACTTGATTTAATGCAAACACGTTTTAAATTTTGAGGAATTTCCTTTTTGTTTCTTACTATCTCAGAGTTATTAAAGTAGATGAGGACAGCCTAGTATCTCAGTTAATGGGAAGCAGGGAAAAAGCTGAAATGGCATACAGAACCCATCCTACCTCACAAGCCAGTCTTGTCCAATAAAAGGTTATTTTAACATCACCCATACTATTTATGGGTGAATGAAAGCTTTATCTACGGACCAAGACATTGCTATGCAATGCACTGGACAACACACAATGATTAAGTTCCTGTTACAAAGTGCTTTACATCTTTATATAACAGATGAAAAGGTAAGCACTAGAATATGGACCTTTCTTTTGTCCTGTAAGGTATAACAATTATTCCTAAAAGTTAATCAGATTATCCTCCTCAAATCACAAAATCCTTTGTCTGCTCTGCCAACTCCACCTTCCCAACAACAACCAACAATAAAAACAAACAAATAAAAAAAACACCACACACACTTCACCTCTACACACTCTCTTGGAAGTAAACAGAGTTCTACCTCGTCTGCTAGAGTTCAAAAAAGTAAAAAATGCAGAAATTGTACCGTGGATGGTTTTTAATCAGAACAAAGGAACAATTCAGCATGAAGATCTCATGGAGAGGGAGATAATAGGTCTACCTAATCAGAATTGCGAAAGTAACCAAATAGCAACAAATCAATAAATGTTAGCAGGGAGGGGTAAGAAGCAGTTAATCCAATTGTTTGGGGGCAAATTATTTCCTTTCTACTTCAAGTATAAAATATTCTTTTGACCCAAAGAGCTGTGGAAGACTTGCACTTTGGTCAGCAAGAGTACAGGTCTCAAATCCACCTTGCACAAGTACCTCCTCAAATTCAAAACTATGCTGAAATAGCTGGCAAAGCATTTTCATGTTGTGTGCAGATAGTGGCACATGTGCACTATAACTTTCTCGAAATTTCAGCAAAGAAACATGCACTTCATCTTAGACCATGTCAGTTATATTACCAGGAGCCCTCAGTCCCATTGATAATAACAAAAAAAGCATTACAATCATATACCAGACTAAAGTGGTTCTCTCCTATACTTAATCTTAATAAAAATTAAATTTTCTTGTTTCATTATTATGAATACAAAATGTTTTAGACAATTAACTTGCTTGGAGTGCCCAGTGAGCAGTCTCAGTAACACCACTGAGCTGCTGGATGAAGTCAGAGCAGCAAGGGCATTCTTCTGTTTTCATATCTTGTAGAGATAGGACACTGGGAGCAATTACATCAAAAGTTGTGACACCTGCAATTGATTTCTTTGTCAGTATACCACCATTCTTAGTGTTGCTCAGACTTGTATCATAAAGTCATGATCATTCTTCTGGGCAGTTAAAACTAACACTGAAATACTTTTCAGAAAAATTACAATATTTATAAAGCAGGAAAGCTGTATAAAGGCTGTTTTTCTCTATTGCTATATGAAATAAACAGTAGAATATCAGTGGTATGTGTCTGTATTGCTGAGTTCAGAGGTTAGGTTTCTACAGCTTGTGCTTAATACTATACTCAACAAAATAAAAAAAAAATCAGCAATTAGATAAAGAAGATTATCACATCTCTCTAGTTGTGTGATAACGTTTACGAGCAAAGGCAAACTAAGATCTTTAGGTTCTTTTAACATCAGTCAGAAGAAGCCCATATGATCCACAGTTTCCACTGGCACAGGGACCAGTGCAGGAAACAAAGAGGGAAATTGTTGAATGTGTTAATTGTGGCACTGCTTGCCCAAATCTTTTAGAAGTTCTGTTAAATAAGTATCTGTTTTGACAGAGGGTTATACTATCACTTCTCTTGGAGCTGAAAGAGTTGTATCTAAATTCTTAAATGGAGGTAACGAAACAGGCAGGTATTGCGGAGACAGCCTCTGAGCAGCTTATGCCTCTAAAGTGCTACAAATTCAAAGGAAAATGAAAAAAAAAACAGACAATCTGGTTTGGAATCAAACTCTCAACATGAGAGCAAAAAAAAAATCAAGCCACAATTCAGCATAATAAGCCTTATGCTAAATAGGAATATTAAATTAGGAATAAAGGAATTGTCACCAGCTATCACACCAATTCCCTCATACTTCTACCACATCTTAGTTGGTTTGGCCTTATATCTAAGAAAGACACAAAATACTACCTTCTACTTTTACTTTCATTTCTCTAGTTATTCTTTCCTCATTCCCTAGTACCCCCTGTACTGTCACAGGCCTTAAACAAAGATATTAAAGCTAACTCTTATATAAAACTTCTCCCACTTCAAAAACATCTCCCAATTCATAGCAAGTGGAGGCAAAAACATTCCTTCTGCTGTTGCTCCATTAAGTCTTACTAATTCCCTTAGCTAGTATTAGAAGTATGAAGGATGCTTATATTTTCAGGAGTTCCTTTCCTGAGAGAATCATTTTATTCAACTGCGAAATGATGTGGAGCATCCTTATTCCTCAGAAAAAAATGAATCCAGGACCTCACTGATCCTAAAGATGTGCTTAAAGCAGCAGTGTTCATCTTGTTGTAAAAAGACAAAGCATTACATATTGGAGACTCTTTAGTGTCTAGGGTTAGAGCTTCAACTGTGGTCAGAGAAAGAAAAATATAGATAGTCTAGCCCACATACTCAAAAAAAACCCACACACCATCATGCTTCCCAAAAATATAATCTCACCTTCTTTTAAAGTCCTTGTTGATATCTTTCTATGAAAAAAAAAAAAAATAAATGGGGTAGTAGTGTTTGAGACCACAGCTTCTGTCTGAGTGTAATTATGTCATTTTACTCTTAGGGAGCTGTATTTGCTGGCAATTTTTTCCTGATAGTGTAGATGACAAGAAAGTCTAAAGAGCTTTTCCATAAGATTTTGTGATCTTGCAAAGTGAATTCATGTCAAGACTAGTCTTCCATACTGTAACTTATATGCAATATCTAAGTTATCCATAAAATACCTACCATCAAAAAAATAAAATATATGCAGATAATTGATGACAGCACATCATGATGACTACATTATGCATATTTACTTTATTGGTGCTGTGGGTTGTACTCAGGCTATGATAAAGATTGTCTTATATCTTTCTCACCCAAGCAAACATTTAAGTTCTCTCTAATGGTTTACTTGGCTCCAGAGCTCATAGAAATAATTCATTACAATATAGTATATG
This sequence comes from Streptopelia decaocto, assembly GCF_964273445.1. Classification (NCBI taxonomy): domain Eukaryota; kingdom Metazoa; phylum Chordata; class Aves; order Columbiformes; family Columbidae; genus Streptopelia; species Streptopelia decaocto. Next base: position 130,413,609 of record NC_138663.1, on the reverse strand, counting down.
AAATGCATTTTGGCAAAACTCTTTAAAATATATCAATTATAAGAGCACTGTTAGATAAGGAAGGGAAGAAAAAAATCCTTTCAGTAATCTCTAACGTTTTACAGTTCTGCTCAGAAGCAGGTAAAGAATTTCTAGAGGACATAATGCAGCTGTTTTTCCCTGTAAATCTTTAGGATCACCCACCATATTAAGGAATTACTTCTCAGAAATCAGCACTACTGTTTTAATGTTACGATAGCCTTTGAGCTTTCTACTACCAGGCAAAGCATTTTAAATTGTTGTCTTGCCTTTCTAAAGCCAGATACCTTAGTTTCTAAGACCTGTTTTAAAAGTGACTTTTTTTTTTTTTTTTTTTCCCTGTGAGTAACTTTCTAGCAAAAGCTTTGTGCTGTCTTAAGAGCTTCAAAGACTACATCAAAAAGCCATTTTTCAGTCAAAAATTGTCAGCAAAGAGCTTTATATCTAACAATAATAGTTTCTTAGGTCTACTTATTTGTTGTTTTGAATTATGTCTATAAGTATTCCATAAGTCAAAAAATGCAGAATGCTCTAGTCACTACTGCCATGTAGCAAAAGACATCCCCAACTATCCCAGCATGTAGTTGAACTTACTTTGCCTTGAGTTCCAAAACAAACTAAAGATCTAGAAAGTTAACCCAAAATAGCCATAAGTTTGCAAAAGAAAAACAGGTGTTTTTTCAGATTTGTACCATTAAGAAAAAAAGTCTACTCATGTAAGGGCAGGAGAAAGCTGAGAAACTAAAATGTATCTCACTTGACCTTGCTATTTCAGAATGAGAAGTTGTTTACATTTAACTGTAAATGCATCACACAAATATTTCCCACTTGTAGTACAGTCCCCATTCACTCATTTTAAAATACAAAACCAGGCGGGCAGGCAGACAAGAGACAAAAAAGTCATTTTGGATTTTTTTTTCATGTTTAAACTACAATTCGCTCAAGTAGTAAGACTAAGTTTTCTGAGACCCCCTCTCCTGATAAAAACTTAGTTTTAGGTAAGAGGACTTTGTGCAGCTACAATAAATTCATATATGCAGATAAACTAGGTCCCTGTCAAATTAATTGAGATAGAAATTTTATGAGAATAACCTCTTAGGTAATACAACCCAAGATTACCATCTCATTTGCTCTACTTTTTCTTAGAAATATATGTGAGGAAAAATTATTTCTGTAGTCTATTACTATTTATTATGGTAGTGAAGTACAATACAGCTGTAATAAAACAGGGAAAGACTGATAAACTTGAGAAGAGTTTTTGTTTGTTTGGAGGGTTTTGTTGTATAGAGTCTAATAACTGGGCCATGACCTCTAAGTAATAAATATTACTTCAGGAAAAAATGACTTTTAGTAAATGACTTTTAGTAAACAGCATTGGTACATTACAAATATTTGGGACTTGCATTCCTCCAAATATCGTTCTTAAAGTTGCTTTTGAGGCCACATTCTAGGACTTGAGCCTGGATTCTCTAGTCCATCACAGGTAAGGTTCACCCCGCATCACTAAAGCACAAACTGAAAGCAGCTCAGCATTACCCAATGACAACCTATTGCATACTCCTCTTACCCTTTATTACCAAGTTTAAAGAATACTTGTTGGATATTGGGGAAGAAGGCAGGAGGGGCTTGAGCACATCCAAAGAGAGGTAAGAAATCAAAAAACTAATGGTGGTATTACACCGAACTATGCTTAATCGTCTGCTGGGAAAGGTCAGGCTCAGGTCATAAACTTAAAACTACAAGAAGTCTGGTTTTAAGCTGCAAGAGCTAACCTAAAAGATCATGATTTAAAGTACCATAATTCCCCCTCCTCCCTATTTTTTTTCCTTTATTAAAATATTTTGAAAAATTAGTTTTGATAGTTTGGAGATGTCCACAAAGAATTTTGTACCAATGTTTGGGAATAAGCAGGCCTGGTCTATACACTTTGGGAAAAAAAAAAATAAATCATTAAACTGCACTTTATTTTTTCTGTAACTTAACACAAAAATCATAAAAGCAGAGAAAAATCTGATAGAATAGCATATCTCTTGAAGGAGATAATTTTATCTGCTCATGGAAAATGAAATTCCTCCATCAGTACTCACATAAATTTTCAGTTACAATAAATACAAGATAAAAGTAGCTCATCAATTTTCAAAATAAAATAAAAATCTATCAATTGCAGTAGATCAATTTAACATTTATTCTTCCACCATCTGCTGTAAATATAGCATTTTTGTTTCTGAAGTTATAAGACTGAGGAAGTATTAAATTGCAAAACAAAAAGTTTCAGTCGCTGATCCATTTTCTAATTCTGCTAAGTACATACATTAAGGAATCAAAGAGAAAGCACAAAAAAAATCAAAAGGTTTGACCACTAAGATGTATTACAAGCAAAACTGTATCAACTTGGTGAATTTTAATATTATTTAATTTGCTTCCAATACATACATGCTTCTGATCACAAACCCTGATATTGATGAAATAAGACAGTATCTGCAATCAAACACTGAAGCAGATACCTTTTCTCCTCTTGCCCAGGATCAACTTCTACCACAAAACCCCTCTGCTCACCTCATCTCCTCTGCAGCCCCTCCAGCCACCCCCAGCAAGAGTGGCATCACAAGCACAGTAAGTAAATTGGGTCATTTCCTTCCCTTTTTGTTGTCTATCAAAGAAAAGTAGTTTTAACTGTTGTCTTTCAAATATAACAACAGAACCTCTCTTCTTTCAGCCACAATTACATCTATATTTATCATTTTCTTGTGCTAAAAAAGTGAGCCAAATGAAGGGTTGGGGGAAGGAATGTGTACACAGAAACTTTTTTGAGTGTAGCCACAATATAAAAGTTTTACAACTGAAAAAAAGAAACAGCTTGGTACTTTGCTAGTTTATCCTGTAGCTGCTAACAGTTGCAATGCCTCAAGTCTTACTAGTTTGGACCCAAATCTAACTTATTGTTATGTCATATACAGCAAAAACAGTCTTTATGATACACAGCACATATTGTGACAATCTTTAGAAGCCATTATCTATATCTATTTCACCAGACTTACTAGTAAAATAACTTCTTTTTCTGGCATATTTGAAACAGTTCTTGTGATTCCAGTACTCAAAGGAAAGCTATATTTTCAGTGAGTTAATAGAATATATAGAAATATGCATGTATTCCAAGGGATTTATGGCAGTTTGGTGAAATTTTAGCTATGCAGGTAGATTAAATAAAAAAGTTAAAAATAAAAATCAGTGTTGCACATACTTTAGAGCAATAACATATGAGAAATGAACTGGTATTATCAGAAATACTCAAGGTTATAAACCTATTTCAATAAACCAGGTTGTCTGTTTGGGTAACTCCAAGCTGCTCAAAGAGGAGCCCAAATCCTGTTTCTCAATAACAAATAAAGAATGAACAGAATAATATACTCAGCGTGGTGTCTGAAAACCAAGGTTTCTGATCTACTTTTATTAAGACCTACAGTTTTATTGAGCACACCATGATTTAAATTAAAAGACAATCTGTAAAGAGGATTATTATCCCACTGTTCCTGTCATAGATTTTTAATGGTCGTTTCTTTCCAGACTCCCAAATTCAGTCAAGATAAAAGAACAACTTGATAAATAGTATGTTCAGTTCAGCTGCAGTCCCTCTCTTACATCTCCAGCTTTTTTAATGTGACAGTAGAGAAATAATTTTGACCTCATCGTGTTATAGTACTGGTACCCTAAACCCATGCTTCCCACAGTTGTCCCTTGCTGTGTGCAAAAGGCTGTGAATAACAACAAAAAGACCAGTAAGGGCAATCACAGCTCTATATGAAAACATGCTACCTTTGGAACAAGGAAAAGGTCAGACATAACCAACCCTAGGACCCAAATTCTGACTTTACAGTATAAAAGTAACAGGAGTACTACTGCAGATGCTGCCATCACCAGAAACAAAAGGATTTGAGTCCTTTGCCTGCTTACATGGGAGGAAAGATTGGTAATGAGATCAGCACCGAGGCTTTTCTTTCAGAGCTGCCAGATTCTTGCTGTCTGAAAAGCACAGGGTCAGAACAAACCAGCTCAAAATGTCTCAGAGACACTGATGCCAGGGGCAAGACAGCATGGGTTATTGTCTGGGGACAGGAGTGAGGCAGATAACCTGTAGTGGAGTACATCAATATCTTTATCTATTAACAAAATAACAAGTCCCATGTATCCATATGATTAGAAGAGTCATTAAAAGGGAATCATTAAGATCTAAGGTGTACAGTTGGTTTCCAATTCTTAAATCAAATTCAAGATGACTTGGATATTTGAATATCATGGTTATTTACAGTTTCTGGAATTTAAACATACTTATTGAAAAATATATTTATTACCTTCTGATGTTTGTGTGGGGTTTTTTGTTGTTTTAGGTTTGGTTTTTGTTGTTCTTTTTTGTTTGTTTGTTAGTTTTTGTTTGGTTTACTTACAGGTCTACTTGTAGAGAAATATCTTGTTGGAGCAAGTGTTAGATTTTGATAAGTAAAAGAAGGGCTTATATTTTGTGTTCCAGCAAACTTCTGAGAACAGGAGAGGAACAAGCCCACTAGTCAGCAACAGCATCTCCTTTTGATACTATTGCTAGCAAGAAATATAGATTTCGAGTATGGCTTAATCAGGTAGGAAAAAAACACTATTTTCCCTTATGAAATATTCATTCTTAAATGGTGGTCAAAGCAAAAAAAGAAAGGCTTCTTGTGAAGTTAGACCAACCTTAAAGTTTTTAGACTTGGTAGATCATAAAAAGAAAGTAGGAAAGCTTACATTCAGAGGGTTATTAATGATCTAAGAAAGCCTGCTCACCAAACTTCTATAGCACTATTAATACAAATGCTTCTGTAGGTAAGATGGAGGAAAAAAAAGATTAAAAGGGAGAATGGACAGGGGAATGATTTTATACTGTATCTAATGTAAAAACTGAAACTGCATACTAAGATCTTAAAGGACATTTTGTTATTAGCAGTGATGACACTAAATCTGATTTTCTAAGTGTCACAAAGTGATTGCTAGTTTATATTTCATTTTGTTCATAAATGTTGGCTTTGCTTTACAGTCAGATGTACAGTTAATAAAATACAAAAATGCTTTCCCCCGGTTTCCCATTTTGTTTAACAGGTCTGGATAAATTTGGGTTGCTAATGTTTTAAGCATACGCAAAGTAAATCCTGAGCTGTAATTTTCAAATTAATTTAAATGTCAAGACTCTCTGCTTGTTAGTCAATGAGTGGAGAATTTTCAGTGTTTTAGGTCCAATCTAAACTCTTCAGATGAGTACCTAACACTTTTTAATATTAAAAGGGTGAGTGATCAGATCCCTATTTTAGTTCTTTAGGTTCTGCCTACGTCTTTGTCATCCCCCTTTGCTTGAAAGGAATCAAGAGTCATTCCATGTTCTTTGATCAGATAATTCTTGCTTCTCTGCTCATTTTCTTGATCTCCTACCTAGGAGCGTTGGTGGGGTTTTTTTATTAAATATGAAGGCTAATCACCTTCAGCTTACAAAAACACACTTCCATTATGAGCTTATTGTACATCACCACAAAGTAACTGGAGAGAGAACAGACACGAATGTGTTCTATCTCTGCAGAGGCCTTTTTTTTTTCCCCCTGCCCTACTTGTTTATCACTTGCAAGAAGTCTTCTGCAACAAAGAGATTAAGGGACATAAATAAGCCAGTGTCGAGTAAAATGTAGAAAATATGACTCAGTGACAAGTTTTCCCAAACCAATAAACGCAGCAAAAAAGTAGCTATGGAGTCAAACACCAGGACCGAAAGTTATGCACATTTAACCACAAGCTGCAATTTACTGCAGACATCCCACATTTTCCTGCAAGCACACACAGAGGCATCCAATTCACCTAAAATTGTCCTTTTACTGCAGAAAATGACAGTTTGATTAACTCTGGCTGAGTGGGTAAGTGCCTCACTTACTGGCCTACGGCCCATTGTATGTCCTGGCTCATTCTCTCTGCTTTCAGTAGCTCCATTTTGTGAAAGTGAGCTTGAAGAGACACAAGCCTGAGCATGCCAGCTCCTCACTTGAGCGCTCTACCTGCTGCATGACAGAAGCATGCCACCATCTTTGAGACAGAAAATACATCCACTGGGAGAAGAGGAAGAAATACACCCCATACCCAGTGCTGCCACGGGGTCCATGGTATGTCTGATTCGGGGCAGGTACGTGAAACCTGCACTTCAGTGGTTATCACACATCAAGGGAGAACCGTTATCACTGGGAATACAGACAGGCAGGACGCAGGTCGCTTTCTTCCTCTTGCAAAACAGCCATTGAGAGCTCAGTACCAGGCCTATTCCTAATATTTCAGGACTCCTATTTGGGGCTGTAACTTCCCATTCTGTTGCAGTGATTTAATGAAAAATAGCATGTACAAATGTATGCTCTTGCCTTTTTGAGTCTGGCTATTCAGCTTCTTTTCAAATAGGGATCAGAAAGCCACCTCCCAGGACAGAGCATGGGCTGGTCCACTCCAGAGAGGCACCCGGAGCCCAGCGCCCTCCCTTCCCAAACAGCCACATCCTGCTGCCCCAGTGAGACTGGGGACAGCGACTGGGCTCAGCCACAGCCTAGACACCCTCAAGTGCTACTACAGGCCCCAGTCCAGCCCAGAAGGCAGCCCTCGGTCTGAGATGGGGTCAGGTCCAGCTCAGTAGAACCCAGGGCCAGTCAGGGGCTGAATGGCAGCCCCAGGCAGGGAGAGAGGTCTCAGCTGCCTGAGCCCTCATCAGAGTGCTCATAAGGGAAGGAGCTGACCTTGGGGTCCCCCCAGAAGAAGGCAACATGCTTGGGGTCCTGATGCCAACAAAATAAGTCGCTCTCTTCTCCCAAGTAACAAGTGATAGGACAAGAGGAGATGGCCTTAAGTTGTACCAGAGGGAGGTTTAGGTTGGATATTAGGAAAAAAAAAATTGAATATTAGGAAAAAATTCTTCACAGAAAGGGTTGTCAGGAATTGGAACAGGCTGTCCAGGGAAGTGGTGGAGTCACCATCCCTAGAGAGGTTTGAGAGGCATTTAAATTATGTTCCTAGGGACATGGTTTAGTGCTAGACTTATGTTATGGTTGGACTCGATGATCCTGAGGGTCTCTTCCAACTGAAATTATTCTATGATTCTATTATATGAAAACACTTATTGTTCCCATCAGAGGACAACTGTCAATAGTACTGTCATACATGCTTGTCTGACTACCCCAATTTTATAAATACAAAAAGGTAGGTTGCCCTTAATGAAACACCTGTACTCCCAGTATGAATTACAGAGCTTTTTTTTTTTCCATTAAAGAAAACAGATATTTTTATATAACTACTAATCAGGGAGAAGAAAGAAGAGGCATCTGTGATACAGAAATCTTGCTTTTCCTCTAGAGTCACAAAATGTTCACAAAATGGAGGCTGCTCACTGCAAAGACCAATATCTCTAAACCCAGTGTGAGATATTTTACACTGAAACACGCCACTGATTTGTCAAAAAATAAGGAAAAAAGCCTCTCTCCTTACATAAGGCAAGCAGTATAAATAATATTTATGTGCAGGAGACATCATTAGATCTACAAAGATGACAGTTGTATCTTGCAAGAAGTGCACTCATGCATGTTAAAAAAATTAAGCATGACTGAGCCAGCCCAAGGGTAAGGAGGAAGAGGAAGAATGAGTTTTAGAGAGAAATTTTTCCTCCACCAGTCAGATAGATTTAATCTACGTGCAACTGATTATAAAAGGTCCACCAAACTGGGTGGCTCTCTAATAGACAGAGCATGTCACAGGGAAAATACTGTAGGAGGACATCAGGGGTGTCCCATTTGGGTTAAACAGGCTAGATGGAAAGGTGGCATCAACAGAGAGGGAGAGGAAGAAGCAGCATCTAGTGACCTGAGGTGAACAGGTTGCCAAAGCTGGACACAGATTTGGCATTTCTTCTGGGTAGCACACAAGGCTCCACAGATTCTCAGTCAAGTGTCTCATGGTTTTACAGTCAGTTACACAGATTCACTATTTAAAGAAACTCTAATTAAAAAAAAAAAAATCCAACTTGCAAATGGAAAAATAAAACTAGTTCCAAACAGCAAATTTACTTGTAGAGCTACTCAAAGGATATCATTGTGAGAACTAGCAATGTACCGTGACATTAGTCATACATATTTATCCTAATTTTGGAAGCTGTTTTCAGCCTCCAACATACTAAAATTCTGATTTTTCTAAGTATGTGTTATTGAGTTCATGCCTGTCTAGGCTCTTGGTGAATGACTTAAGTAAATCTTAATTTCCCCCTTACTACCTGCAGCAAGTTGAATGAGATGTAAGAGAATGCAGGACAGAATGTGACCATCTTGTAGAAGAGTATCTTCTTTATGGCAACAGAGCTAAAAAAAATCCCAGCCCCATTTTTTTTCCTCTTGGAAAGAGGGTAAAGAACCAAGATTCATCAGAGCAGATAAAAATAGGGAAAAATAAATACAAATTATTTTAATCAGGTGGGTTGTTAATACTTATTCTAAAATAACAAAATTAAGCTAGGAACTCTGCAAAGTAACTGTTAGGGTATTGCAAGAAATTATCGTGTCATTCAGTTTCAGAGAACTTTAGGTTAATAAAATTTTAATACGATCTCTTCCGGGATTCTTTCCACTGACTAAACACTCACATAAATAAAATTCTATAGGATTAAGTTTTAGAAGTAGAATCTTTATTCCACTAAAATTCTTAGACAGCAGAGCATTTTATACCACAAAGCAAAGAATAATTTTTTTAAGCTTAAATACAGTCAACTAGGAATTACAAATGTGTGAGCCTAAGAAGAACTAAGGGTGCTTTATCCAAATGATCTTGCTTCCTTGCAAAATCCTATTACATCCATCATGGAACTTCGTAGTGTCATATCTAGTGTTAGTAGAAAGTGAATATCAAACTAGATCTGAGTTTTATAAAATGCAAGTACAGGAGCAGCTCTTATGAGACTTTATAAGTCAGTAGTATAGCAGTTCTGGCAATGGAGGGCCTTTTGAAGTAGAAGCATTATAATCATCATGGGATAATAAAGCAACAGAAGCCTTCAGGAAGGATGATTTCCACATACTCATCAATGACCTCATTAATGTTTATAAATATGTAAAGTGTGAGTGTCACAAGGATGGAGACAGGCTCTTCTTGGTGACAACCAATGGCAACACAAGGGGTAATGGGTACAAACTGGAACACAGGATGTTCCACTTAAATTTGAGAAGAAACTTCTTCTCAGTGAGGGTAACAGAACACTGGAACAGGCTGCCCGGGGAGGTTGTGAAGTCTTCTCTGGAGACATTCAAAACCCACCTGGACACATTCCTGTGTAGCCTCATCTAGGTGTTCCTGCTCCAGCAGGGGGATTGGACTGGATGATCTTTTGAGGTCCCTTCCAATCCCTGACATTCTGTGATTCTGTGATACTGTATTTGTGGTTTGTATGCAAGGGAAGAAAGTGGGAGTAAGCTGCAAATGGACTTATACATACTGGTTTCTCAAATAAAAAAATAATCAGACTAAATATAGTAAAAACAGAAACAAGATTCCATTTTAAGAGCAGCTAAACTGAAAATGCAGGGTAGACAAAAACTTCTCTTGCACTAATAGCCTGTGGAGAGTAAAGAGGAGCAAGACCCTCTTCCTCTTGTGGCACTTCCCTTGATTCTTCTGCAGATTCCCCTCCAAACTTCATGATATAACTCACAAACTTGGAGCAAATTCTCAGCTGTTACCAAAACCACTTATATTCAATGCCAACAAAACTGAAGTTCCTACAATAGCAATTATAGCCAATTAATTTGAAGAAGCAGCTGGTAGTGAAGGGGTGAGGAGGGAACAGTGAGGACAGGAAATTTAGCCAGAGCCTGTTGGCCATTGAGGTTTTACTGGCAGATTCTTACATGCCTGCTCTCAAAAACCTCATCACACTGACAACTCCAATTTGTATTACCTATTCAATGAGAGAAGTAACACATCCACATTTACATGTTCAATTCAGGAAGTTCTTATGCAACCACCAGTAAGGGCATACAGCCCTGGTGGCTGTTAGACTCCCACGCTTCAGCCTCATCCACAGGGTTATCATCTCAGACCAACAAATAGTTACCCTACAGTAGCTGCTGCTGCCACACTGAACACAATGGAAGGAAAATGTGGAATTCATTACCTCTCACAGTCACATAGGCAGTTCTGATATGCTTTAGCAGAATTGGTTAATTTTTTTTTTTAATTATAAATATCAGGCAGTATTTCTAAATGGCACTTCAATTTCTTTTCAAGAAGTAGTACAGCCATGCAAATTCAAATTAAACAGAAGTAGTATTTTACTTCTATGTTTTAAGATATATGGATAACCCACTTCAAATGAAGCATTCCCAAACTCCATAATCTGAAATGGCTTACACACTTGTCCTCTATTTTATATTTAATTGTTTGCTCCTCTGTTATTCTGCAGAGTTATCCTGAAAGAACTAAAAAAAGATTCTTTAATGAGCCTAAATTTTTGAAAATTAATCTTCAAAATGTACCACCTCATGATTCTACAACAAGCTTAACAGGTTTATTCTCAAACCACCCCCTTAGTTTAGCTCTAAACAGAAGTTTCATATATTTCAAATAGATAAGTTATTATAGCTTCCTTTGCTGTTCTTTCTTGCCCTCTGCTTCAAGCAAGTTAATAAGCCTGAGTCACTTTTTTTTGTTTGTTTGTTTGTTTTCCTAAACCACAAGTCTGTCATTAAATGCTAAAGAAGTGTTTGATGTATTTAGTCTGGTGTTTCCCTCCACTACCCCTGCCCACATACTGATGACACTTGTCATATTCTTAGGCAACTAAGGCCACATAATGAAAGCGATTTTAATAAGCTACAACCAAGAAAACACAGTGAAAGAACAAAAAATAGAATCTCTGGTACGGAAAACAGAACCACCCCCAAGAAAGGAGTAAAAAAGTTCTTCTTCCAGAAACTGTGAATGCTTTAGATTATATAAAATCATGAGCACAAATTTTGGGGGTTTTGTCTATAAAAATCATTGACAATTATACATCTCTTTTTTCATTGATCCAATTTTTTGAAAGATGTCCTGCAAAAATAGGTTGCATGGGGGTTTGTTGCTGTCATCTAGACTCTTCAATGAAATTCTTTTTCTATTGTATGCTGTAAAGACTGGTATTACAGGACATGTCTGGGTAGGTGTGTGCTACATTTCAGAGACCAGAAGTAACAGCAAAAAGTTAATAAATGCATGCAATACAAAAGGAAGATGGGACATCCATTTAAAAAGTTATTTCTACTATGCTGAACTGCAAAAATACAAATCATCATTTGGTTATTTTGGAATAGAAAATGTAGTTTATGACTAAGACTAACTGCAAATATCAAAATACCACAGATGAAAACATTTCGGTAGACCAATGAACATATTTTGGAAACTTATATTATAGTTAATTTTAGCAATTCTGCCTCAGTCAGAAGAAGCACTTTGTTTACAAAAATTTAGTAGGTCAAGTATGCAGCATACTTTGGAAAATTCTGTGTAGAACATTTTAATAATAAACTAAACATTTGTCTTACTCTTATTCTAAATAAACACACAAAGACGACATAATCCTTCAGAATTAACCTTTGATTAAATACAAGTAGTTACAGCAGAAAAGGACTAGTTTTTCCTCAGCTCATTTTCCTTGCCTAAGGATATTTCTTTGTAGTTTTTCATTTAATTCATTTAATTTAGTTGTTTAGACTCCAAGATGCCTCCAATTTCAAGCTTGAGGCACACTTGTATAAAAGTGTGCCAAGGAGTAGCCCCCATGCTTCAGTATAAAAACAGTACAGCAAGCAGAGAATTATACCCTGAAAGCCTTAAGTTTCAAAAGTGGTTCCTAATATACTCCCCTCTTGGGCTACCACAGATGTCTCTGTAGGCATCACAGTGAACATTTCTGAATGGATTTCATCACATTTAAAAATAAACATCTACCCTAGAACAGTCACACAGAGGCCACTGAAATTAGGCAAAAAAGTGGCATAGATTAGGTGCTTTTTTTCAAACCAGGCCAGAAACAAACCCCTTTAACTAAGTGCAGAACAGTAGTAAATCCCCAAATAGCAGTAGAGCCAAGTTGTTCTAAGATGATTACAAATATCACTTTTTTGAAAAACGTCGATAGAATAAATTCAGACAAACCTGCAAAGTTCTCCTTTCTCCACTTCCCCTCACTTTATTTTCTAGTACACTTATATTAATACAGCTATGGACATGCACCTTTCCCATAAATGAACTATAGGAGCTTAACAATAATCTCATATTTCCTTGAATTGCTGCTGAAGCTAGGGTACGTATGCACCTCACCTTATTACACAAGCAGATGTGAAAGCTTATTCTAGTTCTTAGAAGTCTGATTACATACGTGGCACACAGTGAAAGTTAATCAAATCCTTTCCACTAGGTGTAACCTGTGTCATGGTTGACAATAGACTGAAATCAGCAGTACACAGATGGCCTTCCAGAGGCTTATTCTACTAATGATAAGAATCTGTGGTTTATAAGGCAGAAGTGTACTAAAAATATCAAGGAAATTAACTTCAAGAGAGAAAACATTAACTATGAACTCCCTTGGATTTTCTTAGTAAGTGTCAAAACCTCAAAGCTATTGAAACATTGTTTTTTGCATTTAATATTTACAATGCTGTGATAGTAGAAATGAGATAATTATGGCGCTTCTGCTACTAAGGCCATGACTCACATAAGCCAAACATCAAGTCATTATCCCATCATCCCATTAGAAGGGGTGTGAGGAGGAGAAAGAAAGGTAAAAGGGAAGGAGAGAAAAATGTAAGCTTTTTACTTTGAGATGCTGCCCACAAAAACAAAATATCTGTTTCTAATACAAAGCGGTGTGTATCTTATGCAACTGAATTACTGTGGAGAGATTTTACTCCCCTTGCCCCATTTCTTTTTTCCTCCTTTCATCTTTTGAATGACCAACTCAAGAGACCAATACAACACGCAAGACGAGGACATAGGAGGGGCACAGTCAAGATGTCAATTTGTGAAGTACCCATCCATGTCTTTCAAAGATATGATAGTTCAGCCTAACCTGCAAACCCCTTGAATAAAGACATTTCTAGGACTGTTATGTGGTATCTATTAAAATGTATGGGTTTTGCTCAAGATGGATCGAACAACATATTGGAAGCATCATAAATGAAACAGGTACTTTCTGTTGATCACTGTTTTCCAAACACAATTTAGTCTATGTACAAATTTAAAAACAATCTGAAAGAGTCTATGTTTCAGAAAGTGCTCTGACAAATTAATCAGAAATAAAATCTTCCCTGTTATGTTGTCTGAATGATGTTCCAGAAAATAAATGAGAAAGTTTACTACTTGTAAATCCAAGGTGATCAAGTCTCCTTTTTCCATTGCTGTGCTAGAAAATATAAAGTGCAGTAGTAGGCTGCAAAATGCATGAAGAAATTCCTCAGTGGCATTAGGTACTGGTAAAGCTTCAAAGCAAGCACTGTTCAATTTTTTGGGCAACACAATTCAAGAGAAGTATGGAGCAGTCAGGATTGTGTGTGAAGGAAATTTTAAGAAGAGTAACAAGCATGATCAAGGTTGAAAGGAAATTATATTTTTTGGTCTAACAAAGACTGAAGGAAGATGTGATAACAGCTTTTCTATCTTCTATGCATTAAAGTATTAAGTAGTAGAGAATAAATGCTGCTTCATACCCAGTGAAGATAAGGGAAGCAGTAGAGGGTTTAATAGCAACAAGGGACTTTCAGGTGAAGCATATAGCACTACAGATGGCTAAGTACTGGAAGAGATTGCCTGTGGAGGCAGCAGAATTTCCTTTATTATATTTAGAACAAGCTAGTTAAATATGCATCAGGAATAACACAGGAAGAACTGATTCTGCCTTGGGGCTGAAAGTGAAATGTGACTTTTTTAAGATTTCTTTCAAGTCTGTTTTACAGGATTTCTGTAAGGATTCTTTGCTAGCCAGTCTTCTCAGACCCCAGAAAGCTCCTTTCCTGGATGCACGACAGGTTTTCACTCTTACCCAGATGAGAAACTAAAAATTGACTCAGGCCATGCTGTGCTGAGATGCAAGCAGTTTGCTGGCAAGTCAGCCTTATTAGTGGAAAATCCTTGGAGAGTTCTGCAGTAGGGTAAGATTTAAAAACTTGAATTTATGGACAGAATTGTCCAATTGTGAATGTGGAGTTGCTGTGTGGTTATCATTAAGTGTTTTTCCTCAAATCACTTGAGGCTCATTTCAGACCACTAATCCTCATTTATAAATCATTTTTATATTAGTAACATATGTGCCACATGCTCAACTGGATAAGATTGTGTTAGTATTGTTGAGTTTTTTATAGTCATATGGATTCAAGTAATTTTGTCACACCAAAAAAAAGATAGCATTGTGCCACATTGGATCACAAATATAATGCACCCAAGACTCACATAATGACTCCTTAGAGAGATATTTACTCCTTGTATTATATTCTCACAGGCGTTCTACACATAATAGCTATAATTATTTCAAAATCTGTCTTTACCTTCACAGATTTTCGTTGCTTGGAAGCAAGATACCTGGACTAGGAGAAAATTTTCTCGGGAACAAATATGAAAAAGCAAGATAAACCTTCCTGAAGAAACCAGAACATAACAAATCCCACTGTCCTTCAAGTGCAAACTTCATGTTTGAAAGAACATCTGTCTGAAACTTAAAGTGCTAGCAGGGAGATTGGATAAGAAGCATCTTCCAATTTAATTGGGTGCTGTTAATTAGAAGCCAAGACCAAAGTTATCAAACTGGAACAAGTTAAAAGGAGGTCTACTCAAAAGGCATGCAGAATATCTATAGATAGACCACCAAGGATATCTGAAGATCATATATGAACTGTGACAACTTACAAAGGTAGTTAATTACCTAAAGGAAATCACTTCTCTGTGGGGTAATTTAGTTTAGATAGAACATCGCACTGTTGTGGCAACAGTGCTTCCAGCACCCCAAACCACCTCCCAGCAATCTAGTTTGGGCATTTCTACATGGTACTATTTTGTGCTGTATAAATGTATCTTATATGAGCAAGATTCATGTAGCCTAGCAACAGGAAACACGAGAGAAGATACTGCTGTTTAGAGCAGAAGTTGTAGGAGTAGTAATAAAAGAAAAAAAAAAAAAAATCAAGACCCAACAGGACCAACTCACAGAAGATGAAAGGACAGGAAGAAAAAAACTGAGAGCACACTGCTTGTGAAAAAGTCCCACAAGTTTAACTGCTGTTTAGAAGATAGGTCTTAACCATCAGAAGTGGAAAAGCCTTTCAGTAAGAATGAAGGGGATCAGAAAAAAAATGTTAGTAATTTTAGAAGACTGCTCCAAGTGAATTGGTCTAACAGCTTGAATAGAAATGGAAGTTTTAGCACACTGACTGCACATCAGCTGAAGCCTTACTTATAGAGGCCAAGCAGTGATGGGCTAGCCATGAGATAAGAATGGATAAAGTATAAATGCAAAAGCAGTTGCTATTGAAGGAGATAAAATATGAAGACAGGAAGGAACAGAAACACATTACCCACAAATTGCTTGAAAAGTGAACCAAAAAATCACACTTCACTGAATAAATTTAGCAACTCGTGTGAGAGGAGGTATATACCTTTTGGAGAAATGGAGAAATGGTGTCTTTCCAACTACCTTTTTTTTCCTGGCACACAATACCATCTCCTTGCTCCCATATACTCAACTTTTGGGCATAATATGGTAAATCCAAAAAAGAGTTTGGTTTGTTTTTAAAAAATTGCTGAGATAGGTAATGTTAGGGATAAATAGAAAACTTAAAATGCATTGAAACTGGACATTTATTATGTCATACTAGTACTAGTGGTTCTGGATGTTCAGGATTAGATCAATATTTACCATATTCATAAAAGTCACCACATTACTATATCTTATTTTAGGTTACATCATGGTGTCTTTGCTGAACTGAGTCATCAAACTAAGCTGATTTTTCTTCAAGAAAAAAAAAAAAGAGAGAGCCCTCATAAAACACGCTTTCCATTTATATAACTTTTTTTTTAATATTCAGTCTTCAGAAGAGCTAAACATTCTGATTTTATTACCCATGGGATTGGACAAATTAAAATCTTTTGCTAAGCATTTTGTTAAAATAACTAGGAGGTATGTCAATAGCAAAGTCATGGTGTTATAAACGGTAATCAGAGCTTAAAAACACCCAATACTAAGTTAAATTATGTTGCTCACCACATATTTTCCTTTCTCAGCCTCTTGTCTAGCTCACTGTCTCTTCCAGCTCTCTGTCATTTCCTGATGTCATTACCTTTCCTCAAAGACTATATCACAAATTTGGAACATTGTTTTTCTTGTATTGACATCAATGACAAGGCTCTTGTAAGCTTTTGAAGGATCTGAAAACTGGCTGAACAACCGTGCCCAGACTGTGATGATCAGTGGAAAAAGCATCTACTTTGAGGCCAGTAAATTGTATTTCAGTGTCAATATTGGAAGCAACCCTGCTCAACATCCTTGTTAATGATCTGAATGATGGTACAGAGTGTACACCTTCAGCAAGTTTGCTGATGACACAAAACTAAGAGGAGTGCCTGATACACTAGAGGGTTGTGCTGCCATTCAAAGGGACCTTGACAAGCTGCAGAAGTGGACTGATGGGAAGCTCATGAAACTCAGAAAAGGAAAGTATCATGCCTTGCACATGGGGAGGAACAACCCCCTGCACCAGTATATGCTGGGGGCCGCCTCGCTGGAAACCAGCCTGGCACAAAAGGATCTGGGGGTCCTGATGAATGAGTTCAACACAAGCCAACAACTCATCACTGCCCCAAAGGCAGTCAGTGGTATCCTGGGCTACATTAGGAAGAATGTTTCCAGCAAGTCAACGGTGGTGATCCTTCTTATCTGCTCAGCATTGGCAAGACCACAGCTGGAGTGCTGGGTACAGTTCTGACCTCTTCAGTACAAGAGAGATATGAACATAGTAGAGAGAGAAGCCTCAGGGGTGAAATTCTTATCAATGTATATAAATACCTGAAGGAAAGTTATAGAGAAGATGGAGCCAGGCTCTTGCCAGTGGTGCCTAGTGACAGGGCAAGAGGCGATGTGCACAAACTAAAATACAGGAAATGCTGTCTGAACATCAGGAAACACTTTTACTGTAAAAATGACTATGCACTGGCATGGGACAGACAGATACACTACTACTGGCTGTTTATTTATCTAGTTGATGAGAAGGAAATTGTTAGGCCTCTATTCACAGCTGAACTTGAGCCCTGACTCACAGACCATTTAGATTGCTTATATTCCCTGACAACTCTTTGAAGCATTAGAAGCCATTTTGAGTCACCTCCACCCACCTCATATGCAATACAGATTTTAAGTCCTGCAAGTCCACTGAAGTTTCAGAAGTGACAGGAACTGACCACTCTATAAATGATGTGACTGTATATTTTTTCCACTATTCAAGCATAAGAAAGAGAAATCAAATTAACTTAAGCAAATTTCTTTTTCATTTTATTCTTGCTTCTGCCTCCCATCACTTTTGAGAACCAGTGGTGTAACTTTTCCATCACAGAAAGGAACTCGGGCGATAAAGGTAAGAAGGCTCTGACAAATGCCACTATTCCAGATTGAGAAAACACATACCTCATTAAACCAAGAAGAATAATAAGAATATGTCTTCAATAAACATGCTCAGCTTCAGAAATGCTGGTTTAGAGCAAGGAATGTGAAAGGATTCTAACTAAAAAGCATGATGTTACCAATGGCTGATATCTATACTATTTTCCCTAACCTACTGGAAGATTTTTGGTTGAGTTCATGAGGAACACCTCTGAAAAATGCTTATTTTGTCAATAGCATAGCATATGTTAACCTATTTTTTTTTTTAAAGCTTACCTTTTTCCAGATGCATATAGTACATACAATTACTATAAACACAGAATGATTTCATAGTTTTGTGTAACCAAGACAAAACAGCCCCAAACAAACTGACAAAACACACACAAAACAGTATAAACAATTCAATACATCACACATTAATACATATTGAACTTTATACTTGCAAAGAACTTAATCTGCCATGACAGCAAGTGCATTTTCAGGGAATTCAGTAATTTTAATGCGAGTTCAGGATACTTATTACACTGCAGAATAGAACCAAACTAAATGTGACTACTGAGTTTTCACTACATTAACTAGTAAATGTTTATGACAATTTTCACTGGAACAAAGTCCATCAATAATTTAAGAAGGAAAAAGGGTTACTTGTAAAATGAAGGAATTCCTTCTTCCCCAGAAAAGTTTCCCTCCATCTCCCCATCCTAAAGCTAGCATATCACAAAGTGACAGATGAATTTTATGAGGATTGATTCATGCTAGTCTCTGCAGAGTAATTAAATTCAATAAAGGCCTGTCAATATCATTTGGTATCAGTTGTCACTTTATATCATGTCTAAATGGTACAGGTGCACATGGAGAGGAACACAAAATACAAGGACAGAAGGTGCTGTTCAACTGAGAGAGGGAACTGGTAAGTCACCACCTCACCTTAGAAACAGTTGTGAACACCCAAATCACCCCTAAAAGCCTTTTCTCAGATGGTTGTCAAAAGCACAAGTACTTCCAAAATGAGAAGTTATAACTCATTATTCTCTTTTCAAAGGACATGCCTCTCACACTCACTTGCCTGCATATCCAAACCTTATAGCTCTTAAGACATTGGAAGATGATAAGAGAGAGAGAGAAGACACATAAAAGGAGTAACTGCCATCTTTTCCCTGGACTCAGGCTTAATGTAGGCATCTACATGATGGAAGCTATAGGCCTGAAGTCACACTACAGACTTTAGGCCCACTCTCCAATCTCCTGGATGAAGTGTTTAAAATAAGAAGCCTATAGGTGACAAGAACCCAAAATAACAATCTTTTCAAAACTGTCTTTCAAAAGCAACAACAGCATTACCTTTGCATCATATTCTCTTAGGGATTTTATAAACACTTATATCAAGAGTAATCAATGCTGCAGGCCTCTAGTAGCAGAAATCAATTTGCTTTGACCCCAGCAAGAACACTAAGCAAAAGGAGAAACTAAACCCCATCTCTAGCCTTTGCTTTGTAGCACTTCTGCATTAACTAATTTCAGATAGCTGGAATGAGAGACTTTTCTGGGGGAAAGCTGCCTATGAAAGTGCTTCGCCCCTCCCCTGAAATATAATATGCACCCTGCCTGATTAATACAGCTGGACCAGAAATTGATGAGGTGCTTCTCCATTAAAACTGCATGGCCTAGTGGGGAGCATCTGCCCTTTAAGCAGCTGAGAAGCATTCATTTAAATGAGCAGAAGAAACTACAGCTGCAGGCAGGAAGGCTTATGCATGGATGTTATGAGAATAGAGAGTGGACTAACTTAAAAAAAAAAAAGTCTTTGCATGTGAAAAGTTAATAGTAGGTGCCCAAGAATGGTGTTGGGGTTTTTGTTACATTTGAACTTTCAGAGCAGGAAGGGTGGGTGCTGGTAAAGGACAGCTGATAACTCAGAGGCTTTGGTAAGCAGAAGACAGATCAAAAGAAAAGGTGAGACTAAGCTTCAGTTTATAGAGACAGGAGTGGTGGCTCTGTTAAATTTGGTGGAAGTTGAGGAGCTGAGTTTTTTTTTCATGAGCTATTAGATAGCTCACTCTTACTAATTGTCATGACAGACAGAAGCTAAATACTCTTAAAATTCTGCTGCTAAGTGCCTAACTCTTATGTCCTTTTTTCCTTTCCCACTTCAGAACAGATCTTCTGACCAAACTGTGATTGGGCCCAGATGCGCAATTGGAATTGGAATTACTTTATTATGCACAATATTCATCTCAAAATGAACCATTACTCACCATTTTATATTCTCATATTCCTATCAATGATCTAGAAAAGAAAGGTTTATCTACATCATGTCCATTTCATTTAGGATGTAGCTCTCAAGCTTTAATCTGCAGATCACTGGAGGCACAGAGAGAATTTCTTTGTTTTTTTAAGGAAATCATTGGTCTGTATATAGTGAAGTTTTTTTTTTTTTTTAGGAGTCATGACTCAGTAATGACTTTTAGAAGTTTTTAGGTGATTTCATGACCAATTAAACTGAAATCCCCATACAGTTTCTTTTTTCCTGTGCTTGGAATATGAGCTCCACATCTGTTGCTGGTAACTTTAGAGTGATTATTCAGCTGTGACTGCAATTTACAGACAGTAGCAAATAAAATAGCAGAGACTAAAGTCAAATGAAAAAGAGAGGTTTGAACTGTGAGATTTCCAGCCAATGGAGGGATTTATTGTTAGTAAATGTAAAGCCAGGAAAATGAAAAAACATATACAGAAAGAGGCAAGAAACAAAGCAGTGTCATACTTGCTGTAAATTGAAAATTTGCAAGGGAATATTTACCTTTTTTCCCTTGTTCCTTACCTTGTTTCCTTTGTTTGTCAGAAAGTTTTCAAAATCCAACACAGCTTTAAAAAAATAAGTAAATATTCTTCGGCTTTTTATAAAACCTACAGGGGGCAAAATCTACATAAAGTCTTGATGCCTTCATTATGATATTATCTATTCTAAGAACCTTCTCAATTATCATTATGATCATCATTAGCATGTTTTATAGCATGTTCATTTGTTTTTCCTCCTTCTGGAATGTTAATCAAAGATTAAATTTACTGTAAATCAATCAAAAAACATTTTCTTCATTTTATGTTTAATCACACAGTGTTGTAGTTTATAATAAATTAAATACAAAGATACTGAGTCACTGTTGACTGTTCTTTCAAGAATAATGTGAAAAACTTTGAAGTTTATAGAGCTATTACTTTAAGCATAACCTACAGTTATTTTTAAAATTTATTAACTAGTGCATTTCAAAAAATCTATAATTTCTGCCTCCCCAACTTAATTATACATTTGCAAATTTAAGAAGCAGTGCACTAGAAAGTTTGTTCTTGTAACCACACAAATATACTTAAAGACCTCCAAATTGAAATGTGGAAGCTAGTTCTTGAACAGTTCCATTTACTAGGGTAAAGGAAAAAAAAGCATTAAAAATCACTTTATTACCAATGTCATTTCAGTTACTCTTCTGGCTGTGTTGTTAGAAATATTTCATATATTTTTCTTTAATTCATGATCCTACACTTGAAAAATTTCCCGAAACCAAAATATTGTAAATGCTTCTTAAATTGGATGGAAATTCTGGGCTCTCATGTATGCAGACATTTAGCTGGAATGTGCATAGAAACGTCTTTCATCCACCTTAAATAGTACTGCCATTCTTGTCAACTGTTGTCAGCTCATACTGCTTCAATACTGCTGCACTTTCCTCTTCATACTGTTGCCATTCTAAAGTATGAGGTCCCTCCCACAGGATACATTCCTTCATGAACTTCTCCACGAGTCCTTTCCATGGGCCGCAGTTCTTCAAGGACTATTCTGATGTGGTTCCCCTCCAAAGGGTACAGTCTTTTAGGAATAGACTGCTCTAACGTGGTTCCTCCATGAGCTGCAGTTCCTGTCAGAAAACCTGCTTCTGTGTGGGCCCCTTTCCTGCTAGGAGCCTGCATGGGCTGCAGTTTCCTCCAGGGCTGGGTATCTGCTCTACAGTGGTCCTCTTCAGTGGCTGCAGAAAATAACTGCTCTGGCATGGGGTCCTCCAGGGCTGCAGGGGAAACCCTACTCAGATGCTTCCAGCACCTCACCTCCCTCCTCCTTTCACCTCAGGGTTTGAAGGGCTGTTTGTCACAGTTTTCCCCTTGCTTCTCAGTGATGGACAATGCTTTGCCCTTTCTTACCCAGGCTTTCCCTGGGGCACAGTCATCATGGCTGAGGGGCTCAGCTGTGCCCTGTGGTGGCTCCATTGGAGCCAGCTGGAACCAGCTGTGTCTGAGATTACAAGTACTTCCTCTTTGCTACAGTTTAACTCCAAATTGCAATGCAGCTTTAGCTAAGAAATTGGAAATCAATTCCTAAAACCTTATATTGATGACAAATAAATGATAGGCAAGTCATAACAGAACTACCTGAAACACTTTTGGACAGAAAATCCATGGAAGTGTTCACGTACATACCAATGGAAAGTCAGCTATATTCTAGGCTTCCTGAATCATATGGAAATTCTTGTTCCAGAGACCAGAATAATTTGTGCAGAGAATATTTATGGTATTCCTAATATGTGGATCAAATTGTATAAATATGTGTGATAACCTCGAATCAGATACCTAGCTCTTTTCTGTAGTAAAAAAAAAAAAAATCAGGAAACATAGACCTGAGAAAATCATGTGTAAATATTTGTTATCTTTTATAATTTGCATATGATAATATGTTGATAGACAACCCTACGGACTGTGTTAGAAGACAATAAGCAAACAAAAGAGATGATCATTGAACACGCTGATAGTATGACAACCCGATCAGATGTTAATACTAAAAAGCATTGTACCTAGGATATGCACATAGTTCCTAAAAGGCAGAGGTGGAAGGAAAATAGTTTTAATGTTTTGTCCACCTAATCACTTTCTATTCCATTCCATCCCATTTCTATTTTCATAGAATCAGAAAGATGATGGAAAATATTTCCATCATTGATCTGCTGAAAATACCAAAGTAAATGCTACCCCCGGGTTTTGCTCATTCCCAGATATCCAAGCTGCAAATCAGAAGTTAATCTACACAAGAATATAGAAGTTTGGACCTTGAGAAGTGAGAGCTTTATGTAAATTCAGAACCATAGCTGGAGTTGAGTGTTTGGTAAATTTAAATCTAAAATGAGAATTATGTAGGGAAAGGGAAAAAAAAAAAACAAAAAAGGAAAATTGTGATTGTTATAATCCTTTTTTCTTGTTTTAGAAAGAGGTTTAGAAATATAAGAATAAAAGAATGAGATAGAAGGAAAGGTCAATGTTTCCTTTTGAAAAAAGGTATTAGAGACAAAATCTTAGCCATGGAGTATAAATACTATATTTGACCAGATCTATACAAACCCTTTTGTTCACCAGTAATGGAACAACATGTAGAAGGAAAGGTTTCCACAGCCAGCTGGCTAATTTGAGTGATCTGAAGACTTCATATAATGCAGCTTGCATTTCTTCATACTTCAGCATCTTATCATTTGTCAGTGAATGCACTAAGAAGAGTGCAAAAGACAAGACAGAAGCAGACATGACAATGTGCTCTGGCAAAGGAACAAAGGGGTACAATTAGGTAGGATTCAGAGGCTGTTAGTAGAGGCAGCAAGGCAAATTAGTAGCGTGAAAAGATGATCTATTATTCCTTAGTGAACAGTGCTGCAATTATTTTCTCTCTCTTTATGGCAGGTCTTGCCCCCACCCCCCTCTTTTTAATTTTGCCATAGTATTAACTGAGTGAAAGCTCTGTCAAGGGTAGACCTAATTGGGCTAGTACACTTCTATCTTATATTTTGCAGACAGAAATACGCTTACATTCACTGTGCATTACGTGTGTGGTGACTCTGAGCTGTCCAGAATCTGTAGGTCTCATTAGTAGAGTAATAGTGTATGCTGCCCAGCCTGGACACTGCAGTCAGATTGATTCTATAGCTCACATAAAGGCATGCTGGAGCACAGGAAGATCACATGTATTTCTCTTTTTCTATTTAGACAAAACTTTCAGGCAGAAAAAATATGATTAACCTTATTATTTCATTAACCTTAAATTTAAAAGATAAGATGGAAATGTGAGGAAAGCACATTGATAGGTGATCTTTTTTTCTTTTTCTATGAAGTTCAATACCTTGTGACATTTCATGTGACAACCCGAATTGCTAGGAAAATCCTTGTGTATGTTACTAGCTGCATGTTTCAGTATAAACAGTAATAAGTATTAGGGTGTAACAGAGGAAAGAAAAAAAAAAAAAAAAGAAAAAGGTGGGAAGTAAATTTTTAAGTATCTTTGGATGAAAAACACAAGTAACTACAAGATGGTAAAACTAATGGGTTCAGTTTAACTTGAGATAGCTGAGTGAGCCTGCTGCCTGATAGCCATCAGCGAGTCTAGGCTGACAATTACTAGTTTGAGAAAACCATCTAGTAAGCACCATAGAAGCAAAACTGAATGGCTTGAAGCATTTGGAACACATAGGCAATAGCAAGTAAGAGGCAAAACTACAGTTTGGGAAATAGATAACATTTCAAACCTAATGATTTAGACTGAGTGATTCATTTCTCTACATGCTTCAGCCTTGTAGAAATGCCATCACAGCCTTTCCTCAAGAAATTCTGAAAAAGAGTAAAGAAGGCTAGATCCTGTATCCTGTAATCATACTGAGAAATACTGTACTCAGGGAATAACTCATGGAATAAGACACTCAGTGGGAATCAGAACAGTAAATCCAACCTAAAGGCAACATTGAAACTGAACACATCTCTTAACTCTATCAGAAGGAAAGCCAAAGTAACATGTATGTTTCTCAATTATTTTTAATGAGAGAGAGAAGTATCTTACTTTGTGAGAAGCACTATAGTCTTCAATGAGTAATTCTTTATGAGTAAGATAATAGAATAAGGTTTATATGAATTATTTTTTATTGATAAATTAAAGGGATGGTATAAGATCCCTCTATCAAACTGTACATACATATCTCTATTATCTATTTTCAATATATTTGTATTTCTTAAGATATTATCACATGTAATAACTCACAGTTTCAAGGATTCAAAACATAAATCCCCTGCAAATTGCAAAAAAAATTACAAATTCTTATTGTTAGATTGTTTGGGTTTGTTTGTTTGTTTGTTTGTTTGTGGTGTTGTTGTTTTTTTTTGTTTTGTTTGGGGGTTTTTGTGTGATTTGTTTTGTTTTGTTTTCATGATGAGAGCTTTCCAAGGAGCAGAGGCAATGCTTTCAAAATGATGGTAGCACCCAGGCTAAAGCTGGCAAAGAAAAATCTTTCTGAAATGGTTTAGAAATAGAAAAAAGCTGCTCTCTCTATATAAAGGTTTTGAGTTTATCAATATATAAATTTACCTAACTAAAATTAAATTATAAAATGTTTTAAGGATTCTCTCATTAGTGATATCATACATGTTTGTTGTTAAATAAAATATATTATATGGTTTGTTGGTAGGGTTTTTTTGTTGTTTTTTTTTGGTTGTTTTTTCGTTTTTGTTTTGTTTGTGGGGTTTGTTGTTGTTGTTTTTGTTTTGTTTTTTATGTGTGGATGAACTCCCTTTCATAACTTCCATATACAGCAACAAGAGTTCTGCTCAAAATCTTTTCCTGGGTAAAAAGGAAGACATTATATACAAGAAAATGACAATTTACAGTTATTTCAAACAATATTTTAACAACTTAATTGTCCAACTAATTAACTAATACAGAAAAAGCCTCATTGGTAAGTCTAGTAAAATTGTCATGTAAACCTTTCTCATATTTACCCCTTTCTTCTGGTGCTAGATTCACCTTTCCCATATGCCTCAGGGTCCTAAGTTTCAGTCTTTCTCAAAGAGACTGGGAAAGGGAGGGACTTAAAGCAGTTTGTCATCAGCATCCTGAGGTCCTTTCTGGAAGGAATGCAATCTCCATAGCAGCAGTTTCTTCAATATTTGGTCTACTTGGACTTGTTTTAAAGTGTTTTCTGAGTGCTTCAGTACAAAGCCTACAGCCTTTTACTACTAACAGGAAAAATGTATCTATTGGGCTATACAAGCACTGTAGTTATGATATTCTGAAGAAGACTGAATTAATATAAAACAAAAGATAGTTTAATGTAAGTGCCATCTATAGCAGATGTTGGAGAAAAGAAGATGCTTTATAGTCCAAGATCTCCCACAGCTTTTCCCATTACTCCTCATGGGGATTAAGTTGTCCCTGGGGTTGCCCTATCAGGCCAGAGCACGTCCTCATCTGTGCTTCACAGTAGGGCATCAATGCCATTTTCCAGATTTGTCTGATGTTAAGGAGAGGAAAGAGATGAAGAAAGAAAAATGGCTTGCTTGCTTGCTTGCTTGCTTGCTTTGTCACTTTCTTTCTCACATTCTTTCTTGCTTTCTCTCTTTCTCACTTTCTCTCTCGCTTTCCCTCCCACTTGCTTTCTCTCTCTTTCTCTCTCTTTTCTCTCTCTCTTTCCCTTCCTTCCTTCCTTCCTTCCTTCCTTCCTTCCTTCCTTCCTTCCTTCCTTCCTTCCTTCCTTCCTTCCTTCCTTCCTTCCTTCCTTCCTTCCTTCCTTCCTTCCTTCCTTCCTTCCTTCCTTCCTTCCTTCCTTCCTTCCTTCCTTCCTTCCTTCCTTCCTTCCTTCCTTCCTTCCCTCCTCTTCTTCCTTTGGAGACTACAGTTCAGCCATGGTACATTTATTGGATTCTGGTTTGGGTGTCTCAGTAACATGATGGCCCATTCATAAAACTGGATCAAAAGGCAGACTTTCTTGTTTATTCAGCCCATCCTGATTAAAATTTACTTTCCAGCTGCCTATGATTTGCAAATTCATCTGCACTATTTGGTCTGTCTTCCAAATCAGGGCAGAATGCATTGAACAAAATGAATTTAATGCATACGTTTTGAGTATCCATCTACACTTCACCCCACATTAAAGTTCACTTTATTAACTGTCTTTCATCTGGTTTTTCCTTCAGGTAATAGCAATCATATTCAACTGAATGTGGTTCCTTTTTGTAAGTTTTTCAAAAGCATGATCATACTTGACTAAAATGTAAATGTGTCTACTGCATATGCTTCATTCACTAATTTTGTAAGTAAGACTATCAAAAAAACAATCAAGTTTGAGTGGGATGATGTATTTTGTTTCTTTCCTTTTTGTTTATACTCATGCTGATTTTAAAAAATTAATGGATTTCATTACAGCACCAAGATAATTCAAAATTTAAATGTAAATACAAAATGTAAGAATTGGAACTTCATCTAAAAGTTGTGGGTAGCATTCAAATATTTCATTATACTAGACACACATTTGTTTAGGAAAACAAACTAAATAATGTCATACATAAAGAAATTACTTAATAACAAAGTTGTCCTGAGCTGATGGATACATTTTATTCTCATGGTGTTGTTCTTCTGTTCTCCCATTCTAAGCCTGTGGGTTATAACTCTTTTGAACAGACACTATTCTGACACTGCCATATGACAAATAAAAGAGTTGTCCAGGCAAAATGGATGTGATCTATGCATTTTCTAAAATCTTCTGATATTTATTCGGTTACTTTTAGGTGTTTGGCACCACAAAGATTTTAAAATCGGGAGTAACCCGTAATTCAGTCTTGCAATGAATAAGGCATTTGTTAAAAATCATAGATTCGTAGAATCATAATCAAAGAATGTCCTGAGCTGGAAGGGACCCACAGGGATCATCGAGTCCAACTCCTGTCCCTGCATATGGCAACCCCACAGTTCACACCCTGTGTCTGAGGGCGTTGTCCAGTCTCTTCTTGAACACTGTCAGGCTTGAGGCTGTGACACCTCCCTGGGGAGCCTGTTCCAGTGCTCCACCACTCCCTGGGGGAAGAATCTTTTCCTAATGTCCAACCTAAACCTCCCCGGCACATCTTCCTGCCATTCCCTTGGGTTCTATCATTGGCCACTAAGGAGAAGAGTTTGGTGCCTGCCCCTCCTTCTCCCGTTGTGAGGAAGCTGTAGACTGTGATGAGGTCTCCTCTTAGTCTCCTCTTCTCCAAGCTGAGCAAACCAAGTAACTTTATCCACTCTTCATATAGCTATATATTCTGTATAAAGCAAGCCACAGTATTTTTTCAACAGTTTCTGCAGAGAAATATTTGTTGTTCTCTCTATATAACTGGGAGTTAACAAAATTCAATAACTTGCAAGTGAACTAGGGTATGTATTTTCAACACATACACGATCTTAATTGTAAAACAACAGATTAATTACTCCTTTGGTAATCTGCTTCTCTGGAATATAACCTTAATTTTGTAAACCTGAAAATTATTACCAATATAATTGTTTTCAAACTTCAATTTTCAGCTGTGGGTCTTGGTTTTTCACTCTGTCAATTTATATAACCTCCAGAGATTAATATCTTATTCCATGATGGATGTTTAGAATCCATGATCAACTCCTCCCTTAACCTTCTCTGCACTAAGCAAGACCTACTGAAATCTTTTGGTACGAGGTAAATTTCCCAAACCTTAATGTTCTTTTGAACATTTTCCTCTCTTTGACAGTGCTTTTTAACTCAAGGACTACTTCACCAATTTTCATATATTTTCCTGGTAGGTACTCAAGCCTGGTCTGGTTGTTTGAAACAACTACTGGAATAGCTGGTGTTATTACATGAAGCTTTGACTGTATGAATTGCTTCAGAGGGCTGCTACTTATTGTCACATACACTGCAGCATCCGAAACACAAATGTGAATGTTCTTGGAGCATTTTTTCTCCTCATATGAGATGGTGAGCTGAAAAGTGATCTTTGGATTTATCTTTTGTTTGATTGAAGAAGAAGAGACTGGTTGGAAGGCAGAATTGTGTAGGAGATAAAATGGAAAAAAAAGTATTAGTAATTTGCGGCTGTCATCCATAGCAACAAGATGAGCTGACACTGCCAGGGCTGCAACTGATCTCTCTTTTCATTGATGAGGGGTAACAGCACTGCTTAAATGTCATGCATAATGATCACCCAACAATGCCTTAACGCTGCCTTAGTATCTACTGCCTCAATTTTGCAATTTCAGGTAGGTATCTCTGTACTGGTTAAACATCATGATTCTCTACAGAAAGGAAAACATGGAGATAACTGTTTCATACTAGGAGTTTCTGTAGTAATTTAGCATATGGAAAATTTTATAATGGCATTTGAGTGTGCTTTTCTATCTTTGGATTAAAATTTGGGATCTGTTCTCATAATAGACCTTAGTGGATTAGGCTTTGAAGGAAGTATAGAAAGAACCATTGTTGCTCCCAGCTTACAAAGGACATCCTATGAAAGACTGAATACTGCAGTTTAATTTCTATTTATTTATTTATTTTCTTTACAAGGAAAGCCACTTATCTGAATTCTGGAATAGTGCATGTAATATTTATTAAGACTGCACCAGAAAAAAAGGAAAACAGACTGTAAGAACAGAAAAGCTTAGCTGCAAAATCCAATGTAAGTACATTAACCACCTCAGCAGTCTTGAGTAAATACTTTTTATTTGAAAATATCTAAATGAGGCTTCCATGTATACATCTTGGTTTAGATTTTTTTCTTCAACAGATTGTAGAATAGTTTCAAATAGTTTCAGATAGAGATAAAGCACTCCTTTTTTTGATTTTGAATAGAAACTCTGTTCCACCATGGATGGAAGACAACTGTAGAATTGCTCCAACTAACAACAATTAACTCAAGCCTTAATCTGAGAGTTTTTTTGAGAAAAAAATTGGAGACTGGACTTCTGTAATGCAGGAGGTTGGACTACATGACCTTGAGATCCCTTCTAGCCTAAATTATTGTATGATTCT
Source organism: Streptopelia decaocto (assembly GCF_964273445.1). Taxonomy (NCBI): domain Eukaryota; kingdom Metazoa; phylum Chordata; class Aves; order Columbiformes; family Columbidae; genus Streptopelia; species Streptopelia decaocto. The sequence goes on along the minus strand of NC_138663.1, from coordinate 130,384,062 downwards.
ATAAAAAATCATAAGGCAGCATTTTTCACTAGCTAGACTAGGCAAGTGTACTCATGGACATAGGCACTGAATATTATACAGTTACTTGCTTTACATTTTGAAATACTCATGATTCAAATTCAAACATAGAGGCTGATTTTTATTTTAAAATAAATTCTGCCTTTAGGACCCCATATTTGCATATATAGAAAACAGGATGTACTCAAATAATTATATGTATAGGGTTTCATTTTCTTTTCCTGTATGAAAGTAAACACCAAAAGCTCTGTAAGGTTGAATTACACCACTGTGGAAAAGATCTTCAAAGCAACAGTGATGGTGTTTACATTTACTTAGCCCATATGTTCCTCACATGAGATTCAGGGCCTTATTTCTTCCTTTAAACCAAAGCAAAGTAGAATGGGAATGGAAGTCTCAAAATCTCATCGATTTTTAAGACCACAGTAAAGGAGACGGTAGGGAACTACCTTGTAATTTTTACAGGTCACATAATCGAACAATCAAACTACAGTGTTCCTTTGTTTAAATGTGTTCATTAGCCAAGTGCCTTGGATAAGTAAAGTATATATGTAACAGCCCTGCTGGCCCCACTCCAGTAGGAGGGATGTCAGTGTTTTTCCAATGCCATGAGTTCCAAAAAATATAAAATATTGGAAACATTCCTTAAGTGTTGGGTTTTATTAATTAACAGCAGGTGACTGTGGAAGTTTGGACTAGCAGATCTTCCTTTGTAAAAGAAAACTTGAATGAAGATATAATACAGTTCACTAAACAGCAACGGTTGTTTCTATATATCAATATAATAATTGCAAGAACAACCACTACTGTTTACTGGGCCATCAGAGAGTATCAGAGGCCACATGCAGCTGTGGGCACCTGCAGCACTCACCATCCCTGCTGGACCCCAAACCCCGCCTGGCTACTGTTTCTTTTTTCTGGTCACCTGCATTTGCCATGCCCAGCAGACCAAAAGCCAGTAAGGGCTAAAGGTTCTTTTGCAGTTGACTTGAACTTGGTTGGTTTGGGGCATGTCTCAGAAGTTACTGGGAACCTATCACTCCCCAGAGTACTACTGTACTACATAACAGAAAACTGTATTACGGCTCTGTGCACATACCTCTAGGAGCATGCTGTATGTAACTTCAGAGCTGAGCCACAAGTTTACAGGTGACCCTCTGCTTGGCTTTGCTGTTGCAGCTCTGCCACAGCAGCTGGATTGCATAGACATGTTTAAGGTAGAATCCATGCTTTTCTACCAAATTTCTCACTTGCAATGCTGCTGAGCTCACCTACCCTCACTGTCAGGATTCTGCTCAGTTTGGATGGGAGGAGAGTCTTCTGTCAAACACAGACCCGGAATTAACAGTATAGACCTATCCGTGGGGTTTAGGGTCTGCACCAAAAGGAAGCAACTTACTTCCAAATGTAGTACAAAATCCCTGCTCTTCGGAACAGAAACAAAGGAAAAAGAGAGCAAAAAGGAAATACGTACAGACACACTATTCTTCACAAGCTTGATGGGGGGCTCTTCCAACTCAGGACATTCTATGACTCCATTATGTGATAAGATTTTTTTGTGGTAAGGTAGCATCTTGGTCTGAGTCTATTTATTCTAATGTTTTCAAATGTTTGTCATCAAGGAATTTGAGATGTATTGTATTTTTTTTAATATTGTTCACTTATATTTTTTAAGAACATTAAGTAAAATCATATTGCAGGTAAATACCAAGTACAAAACATATAAAAGAATACTGAAATATTGACTCACTTTCTTAGCTTTTTGCATCCCTCCTTTTAAATAAAATCTGGAATTTGGTTTGGATTTGTACTATAGTTTGGTTCTTAAGACTAGATGATAAATAGTCCTTACAATCTATAAATAGAGTATTTCCTGAATACACAATACCAACAAAAGAGAAAGACAGGTGAAGCAATTGAGAACAACACATACGGAGATGCAGACAGAGATGCACAAACACAGAATTATTGTTAGCAGTGAGACCAGAGCCAGGCAGAGCTGAGCCAAGCTGAGCCTTCTTTAATTAGCCTTTCTCAATTTATGGCTTTACAGATAAAGGCCTGGACCAAGAGGTTAAACAGGATTTTTTTTTTTTTTTTAAATGTTATTCCAAACACACAGGTCCAAGCCCAACATTCAGACATCATACATACTGGGGCAGTGTTCTAAGCCAAGATATCATTCTCACTGGCCTGGGCTATCAATCCTTACACTCATGAAAAACATACTTCTGTACAACTCGTCCAAGGCCCTTTATGTTTTGACTAATTGCTATGATTTATTCATGTTAGTTTTATTTCTTCTTTGACTGTCCAGATGGTCATGTTAGTATTGATCTTCCTTTATCATCCAAGTGGCTGGAACCACATGTCCTGCTGTTCCCACAGACAGGATTTGAATTTGTGTGGGAGTCTTTGTGGCAAGTGGCAAGTTCCCTACAACCACAGACAGTTAAAATAAAAAAAATAAAAATAACCCTACATTATTCTAAACTATAAAGCAATACGAAAAGCATGAAACTCGATCTCATATTGACTTGAAGAGTTTTAAATATGTTCAAAATTTAACTCTCAGCTGGATCTTAATTAACAATTCTGTTTTTTCCTGTTCATGGAAAACAGAATTTCCATACACTCCATCTTCGAATAAATGAACACCCAGTACTATATACTTCTCATTTAAATATCAAATAAATGGTTTTATTTTCAAAGTACTGAGACACTACATCTTGAGACCTTTGAAATTCCTTGCTATACCGAAGGCTGCTTAGCACAGAGCTCTTGAAAAATCCATTTGTAATTTTGGGTGCTGAACCTTTGAAAAATCAATCATTGTGCAATTCTGGAAATAAAGGTCATGATAGACAATAAGTCTCAAAAGACTCCCCTCTATATGTTAAATATACAATCATTAGTGAGTTAAAATGGAAAAGAAATAGCTTCTCCTTTCTTATCTTAAAACTGGGAAATCTTATATTGCAAGTAAAAAAAAGGTGGTAATATATAATAGACTGAAATAAATGCTGCAGCTATTCTAGTCACTAATTAACCTTGTCTCACTTGATAACAAGCTCAAGAACGTTTCCTTCTTTCCTGTACACATACACATCAAAATTACACAGTAGAGAGGTTGAATGAGTTTGGTTTAATTTTACAAGTTCATTATATCCCAGATTGAAAGGTCTTTTCTTGAAAAATAAAAGGAAATAATGTCAAATTAGTGGTTATATTTCCTTCATCATGTGTTTTTTTTAACATGGCATTTTTAGAATTACTCATTAGTGTTTCTTAAAGATGCATCCTAAGTAACCAGAATGTCATGTGCGTTACCTAGTCCGAGATGTACCTCACGAAATGCATGCCACTGACTTGAACCTTTCATTTCAGTGTACATTTCTGCTCACATGTATGAAAAGCAAGTATGCAAAGTAAAAGCCCCTTTTCCAAGGCCGCTATTAGACTGAAATTTTGCTTTGCTCCAAATACATCAGGAAGAGATGATTATAAGACTTGTCTTAGTACTTCTGCCCATCTCCCCTAACTTTGAATGTGTAAGTACAGAATATAAATGTGTTGAACTAAAAATTAACTTGCTACAATCAAAATTTAGCTGCCATATATACTCTGAAGAAATCGAAGGGTGTGAGGCATTGAAAAAAAGCTGTACAAAACCTCATTTCAAATTCTATTCTTAAACTTTTCAGGATCAAGTTATAATTTGCCAGAATTATTTTAATTAAAGAAATTCACAAATTAATTCCTGTAATTATTACTAGTTCTGTAAATTGTTTAGAAGCTTTAATTATGAACATTCAATATTCAAAATTCAAGCTGAATTGTGATTAAATATGGTTCTATTTCTGATCCTCTGACGGATGAAAATAACACTTGGAATTAAGGATTTCAAAGTATTAAGAATACACATGCATGATAGGTAAAAATTCTCAAGTTGCCTAATTTTTACATAAAATTCACAGTTTCTCTTTGTTTAACACCCTGTTACAGCCAGTGAATGCTGATGACAGAGGGCAAAACCTGAAGAAATTTGGAAAAAAAGAGTTGGATGAGAAATTAAAGTGAAGGCAAGAGATTTTAAGACTGAAAACTAAATATATGTTTCATGTGCATGTGCAAGTTTGTCCTTTTTATGTATTAGTGTTTCGGTAGATATACACAAAGAAAGGCAGAGTTGTTGACATAAATTTGACCAGATGTTAACTATTTATTTATTTATTTATTTATCTATTTATTATTTATGTATTGTTACATAAGTGCTTTCTGGCTATAAATTTTTTCATCATTTCCTTTACATTTCAGAGATTTCTCCCAGGTTTGTGACATATGGCAATGGGCTGAGGTGGTGAAACTTTATACAGAACACAGAAAGAAAAGGTCTAGATGCTACATTTTCTAGCACTGCAGTGACATTGATGCAGTGTCAAGCTCGATGTGGTAACACAGATTACCTGCTTCCCTCTGATTAGTTGCTGTGATGGAGTTTGTGGAGTGAGAAAGTACCCTCCTGGTAAAGCTTATGGAGCAGCAGCCAGAAAAGTCTATGATTTACACAGACACACTCCTACCAAACAACTTTAGAAAAGTTTAACTAGAAAGCAATTGCACCGTTCTCATTAAAAAAAAAATAAAAAATGAAAGACCAATTGAAGCTTGTAATATTCTATAGGGAAATGAAATCCATTTACTTCCCTACTGTGTGTATGAATCAAGACAATGCAGTTTGCTAAGGAATGTCCAATTACACAGGCACCTTTGCCCTTTTTGAGTCTATATTCTAGAAAAAGATAGGGAGACAGGCAGAAAAAGGAAAACTTAATACCATCTCATTCATGGTAGTTTTCTGTATTTCGTTTCCCAACTAATTAACCTTTTACTGCAGAAAAAGTTCTACACTAAGAAGCACAGTGTAACAATCAAACAACTCACCATTACTGAAAGCCTGTTTACAATTTAAAGTATTTTCATTCTTTAGAAAAAACATTCCTGAGTTCCACAAACAATATTTCTGTATACCATGTTCCCTCATCACCTAAAAAATTCATACATGTATACAGAATTTAAAGTTAAAATTATTTTTATTTCAGTTTCTAGTTTTCAATGTAAAAAATCTTTGTGTTATATCAAAATATAATATTTTTTCATATTAAAATTTGTGAACAATATAGGAAGGGAGTTTATTATGTTCAGACTTGTTATACATATTTAACTATACACACATAATCTAGTAGGTTTCCTTTTAAAGAAATAGTACATAAAATGTATAGCAAGCATATGTACACATATAGGATCTCTCTCTGTATGCACCCACCCACACCATTGCCCACGCCTTGTTCTATACATGCACATATCTGTATATTTATTACAAGCATGTATATCTCCTGTGTAAAATTGTATGTGAGAACATGTATACGTGCAAACAGATATGTAGATATGCATGGTTTTTCGTTCACTGAACAAAGAGAATGAGATAAAGTAGCATATATATCTCAGTCACAGGCTGCCTAAAAGTTTTTGTACATGGTCATCATCTCTGCATTACCAGAACACTTGGACAGTTGACTCCAAATAAAACTTAAACAACATATAAGAAAAGCCACTCTCAGAACTAGTCCTTTCTCAACATACTTCTGAAGTGGCCACTTGCTGAAAGAGAAATATCTCCTTGGTGAGATACTTTACTGCTGCTTTCATTTACCTGACAATCCATTTTGAAGAATTTCACAGGGACAGATATTTAAAAACTTCTCAACCTGAATATACTTCATTTAAAATCAGTCAGCTAAAAACCTATAAAATGCATCATTTTAATAGTTCAAAAATCATAGTCACTATTATACAAGAAGTTGGTATAAGCAGATATGATTATTAAATGGATAACATGTTATGGTTGAAAGATTTCAATAGACTCATTATGCTGAAAACATTTCTGGAAATAGTTCTCTTTTTTTTTTTCCCCCCCAAATTTCTGCATTTTTAGAAATAATACTTCTTTTCCACATTTCGTATGTTACAACTAACAGACAAGCGTATTTATGTGCAAATTTAAAAATGATTGAAATTGCCACTTCACAGTCAAATAACCCTATTAATGGCAAGCGCTTTAACAAATTGTTCCTGAAACCTTTTTTGCTACCCTCCCAAAGCCGAGTTCCTGGGTACATCACAATGCCCATTTCACTGCTGCAAAGGACACAGCCTGCATGCAGCCAGTTTATACACAAAGGAAGACAACGTACACTAGCTGACACTGTTATTATACAATACATATATCATCATCTGTAGCTACGCTTCTCAACTCATACTAGAGTCACAAGAAGGACTTTGCTGACTTTGGGAGCTGAATCAGGTCTACAGTGCCCTTCAGGCTATAAAGACATGGGCTGAGCAGTTTTATATGGAGGGACAGCTTTAAAGACGGGCAGTTCTTTAAAAAATCTCTTTCCTTATGCAAGGGCTCAGGACTACCATTAAACATTATGAGGCAAAAGTTTGGAGGTCAGAACAGGCACACAAAAGATGCAGCAGCATCAAGGCTGTCAGGCACACTGTGAAACTGTATTGACCGTTCTCTATCTGACAGCTATGCTATGACAAAAACAAAAATAGAAATTCTGTAGCCCTTGTGCTTTGCCAATATAGTAGGGTAACCTCATAACAGCCTTAATTGGGGTAAGAAGATATTCTCCATTATGTTATTTGTCCTTCTTCACCACTGACAAGATCACATATCTAGTAGAAACTCCCTGATAATTCATTCAGTTCCTTGTCAATGCCTAGGAATCTCCTCTAAATTCACTTTATGACTCAGTAGTTTTTCACTTTATGGTTTACATTCAGTATACTGGAAGATGTGAACCCCATAGTTGGAAGATGGGATACATATACTCCATCTTGCAAGCAGTGGTGCTCTTTCAGTGTCTAATGAAACCAGTAGAGACCTAAGCACCTTTCAGGATCTAGCTCTGTCATTTCTTATTAAAGAAACTGAGATATAAGGCTACTGTAAGAAAATAATTTATATTATCCCTCTGGAAATCTCTCTAAGGATAGTGAGGGAATACACTGATCATGGAATCTGAGCCTGCTACACTGAAACTTCATAAGTGCAAGAGTTTATACCAGTACAGTCAATTGCCAGGTATCATTGGCAAGCTAGGTTTTTAAATAACTGATACTTAATGAATGTAAATGAGGACAAGATGATTCTTCTTCTACTAGAGGCCTCCGAAGTCTAGTTTGGAAAGACATCAGAGGGGTAAGTTTTCTTTGAAAAAATACAAAAACTGTGAGATTAGCTTTGAAATTATTGTGTTCTAACTTGTTTTAATTGATTCTCTTATTCAGACTTGTTTGAAGTTTGACATCAGAGCCCCAGTGGAAACAACCATGGATTTAAGTACCAGTTTGGCCTGTGTGCTGCTGCACAAAATCTTCACTTGTCTTGAAATACATATATTAGGCCCAAAATTCTGGTAATAAATTAAAAAAAAAAAAAAATCTAGTTGGTGCCATGAACATATTGCATTAATTAATGAACAATTTTCAAATTATAATCTGAAATGCATGAGTGTATATATTAATAGACTAATGTTTCTCTTGAGAAGAAAGATTTGCCTGGATAAATGTGTTCTACGTAGTTGGCTTTCTTGCTGCCCCTAGGAGACAACATGCTCAACAATATCAAAGGATTACAAATTAACTTTCAAAGTACAGTGGACTTGTAAATATTATACTCAGTAGTAATTACAAAGTTAATCTATCTTTTGTTAGAAATTTTTGTTCATTTTTGGCAACACAGTCTGGAACACATCCAAAATGGTGAAACAGCTGTGTACAGATAATTTCTGAACCTTAAGCTTCCAAATTTCTACTTGCCGTCATCAGTAATGGGGGACTCTTCTGGTTTTGAAATGCCCCAAAATCCTTTGTGTCCAAGAGTGATCTGGAGAACTTGGATATCCTATTTCATGTCAGTACATAAGACAGGAAGACAGATTTCTTTTTTTCCAGCTCTTCAGAATATTCTGCCTGACAGAGATATCATGGATTATCTGGTTTTATGATAGACCAGAACAAATATTTTTAATATGTTGGAGTTTCTCATGGAATAGAGATTTGATTAGTTCTACTCGGATGGAGTTGTTATGATTTAAAATTAGATTACTTACGATTATGAACATCTATGCTGACAAAGGGACATCCCAACATCTAGTTTAAAATTGTTGCCTTCACACTAGAATAAAGTGAGAAAATACAGACTCTGGAAAAATAAAATTGTACCACTGAAACAAAAACATTCTGGAAAGAAAAATATTTCTGAAAATATTTAATCTTAACCAGGTATGCTGCAATAGAGTAGGCTTTATGACTAAGATATGTTTAAAAGGATGTTCACATGGTATCTAGGTGTTGATTAATTAATGACTTGGAAATTTATTAATAAAACACATTAGGGAATTCATATACCAGGACCTCTTGGATTGAAAAAACAAACAAACAAACATTTCTGGATAATACATTTATCCTCTATCTTCCCTAAAAGATGGGGCACATCTCTCCTAACAGGGGAAATTTCATATTATAAAAGGCTGTGTGATCTTGTGTTTTAATCACTTCAAGGGAACACAAGATCTGAGTCAGCTTTCTGCTGCATTTAGAGAAGTGAAAGGAATGTAGAAATGTAAAGAAGAAAAAACATCTCCTTCCCCTGTCCTTTCGTACCTGAAACTTACTACATCATTTTGATGTCTGCTGGAAGTTCAGTGACTTAACTATACTCAAGCCTTACCCAGTAAACTCTGATACCAATGAGAAAAATGACCAATTATTTACAAGAACTGGATTGAACATTTAGCTGTTCACTAGAGAAAAGCACTTGTGCAATTCATGAATGATGCTTAAAAGAGCACATTGTCATAAGCCTGACTAGTTCAAGTAGAACCAGCTAGTAAAATCTCTTCGTAATTAAAGCAGAAATGGAGAAAAACAATGAAAACGGAAAAAAGATGAGGAAGAAGATAAGGTGAAAAGGTCAGGAGCTAGTGCTTGGAAGTCAGTTTTCCATAGAATTGCTAGATAATGTTAACACAGAAGGAAAGAGGCTGGTAAATTGAGAGGAAAAAGCAAAAATAACAACCCTTTAACAACTTTAATAAAATATGTCCCTACAGCTTCTGGAATTGTTTGCCACCTTGAAATTCTATAGTACCTTAAACTTCAGCTATGAGCATTAATGTTTAGGAAGATTATAGCTCTCTCTCAAAGGCTTGGTTATATAATTATATGAATTGCAAATATGCAGCATTCCTATGCAATGTTCCTTGTACTGTGTATTTGTGAAATTAAAATTTCAGCCTATGTTCAGTTCAGACTTTCAGTCCAAAGCTCTGGAGAGAAAAATCACCCTGTGCTGCATCTATATTTGAAGACAGATGGTGGAAACCGAGTCAGATTTCACAGTATCTAACAAATGCCTGTATCCATTTCCCCTACTGCCAGCTTTGTGCATTTCCTTGGGAATTCCATACTGGGACAGCAAGAGAGGGCAGTCTGGGGACACAGAGGAAATGATGCAAAGAACAGTCACTGGGAAAGCATGCAAGCCCATAACTCACCTGCAAAAACTACCTATTCTATTACACCCTTGGGGTTTTGATAGATGATTAATAACACTGGAAAAATCCTACGTAAAGCTGACTCTATAAGACTTCATAAAAGTTGCACACTTGAAAAGCATTCACAGTCTGTGGAAGGTCAGACCTTTCTAATTATATCTTGTCTTCAAAGTTTCTCAAATTTTCTGTCAAAATGTTTGGCATTTTTTTCCTTGTTTGTACCTTCTTCTGTTTGGGATAGAGGATCATCCAAAAGCATTTTTCCTATTGAGCATCCTCCCAAAAAATTGCTTTGACCCCTGGAAAGGTCATCTGTAGGATCACAAAAATATAAATAGGTGAGAAAATTACTGGATTTTTTTATTTACACTTATATTGACTTTTAATACATATTTTAAGGTTGAAATAATTTTATGCATAGATGTAAATTAAAATCAAATGTTCTGATAATTATTTTTAAACTGTAACATACATCTTACTAATCATCATTCTAAATTAAGTAATTCTAGATACAGTAATACCTGTCCACAGGTCTATGTGCAAATCCACTCAATATTTTAATACCTCAGTTTTTAAGGTAAATATAGGTCATATTTCATTGGAAAGAGGAATAAAATTGAATTAAATAGTTAGAAATAGTTCTAACTGTCAAGTCTAGATAGAATCTAGTTTGCAACAACTTCATCAAATAATTTAGAACCTGCTCAATAATAAAGGGACTTGGGCAATTATAATGTATTCAGATCTGGCCCAATGTGTGTGATGATCCTGTAGCTGTTCCCTTTTCCAAAGTGATGGAGTATCTTGACATTTCCCTTTAGTAATAGGTAACTAGAATTAAAAGGTCCTGTGCCCAACAGTTCTGATTTAAATCTGTTTTAAAAACAGTTTAGCAAACTTCCACTCCAACAGAGCCATGGAGAGATTTAATTATATGTATATACTGAATTAGACTTGTTCATCCGTTAGGAATAGAAGAACATGTGTGTCAGATGACTGCAAATTTTCTAGCGAAGCCAGCAAATCCTGTAGGACAAAGTCATGTCAGCTTTTTAATGAGAGAAACAGCCCTGTCAAGGCTCTTTCACCTCCAGGGAAACAGAATGCTAACATAGTACCTATTCTTCTTATGAATAGTTATCAAGTTTAAATTTCTTTAACCTCAATGAAATCACATTGAGTTCATTATAATCTCATTTCCTGATCCAGAACCACTTAACTTACATTTATACTAATGCTGATACCATGCATATACTTAGTCATGTCCACGTTTTTCTTTTATGGGAAAACAAAAGGATGATCTGGCATTGTAAGTTGCATATCAAATACAAAGCCAGTATGTTATATTGGGTTTTTTAACTATATTTTTTCAAACCATACAATTTTCATAACTACTTAAGCAAAATTGTTTTGTTGCTGAAACCTTGTGGCTCATACTTTTTCCCATACCTTTTACTCCACATGCATTATGCTGTGTGTATCTGAAAAAAGTTTTTCACATAGTTATGTAGGTTGCACAAAAATCTCAACACCTAAATCCTTGATGAATGCGCCAGTGAACAGATTGTAAAGGAAGTGATATGGTGATGTGGATTGCAAAGTCATATGGAATTTCTTTATAGAAGATTTTTCCTAAATAGTGAACCCTAGTAAAAATATTGCAAGACATTAAGTATTTAGGAATGATTTTTCAAGCATAGGCATTTTAAAAACAGTTTCTTATTTTGTAGCTTTCCCAGGTATGTTTTTTCGTCAGTAACAAACATTCCACCCTCAATCACTGGTGTGCTTTTTTGGGGGTCTCTTTTTCTGTTGAATGTACATCTGAAAAAAAAAAAAAAAAAGGCGGGTGGCGGGGCTGGATTCTGATCTGATTTAAACTAGAGGTTTCTAGAGGAACCCCATTGCAATCAATGGAATTTTTCAACATGTGTCTGGAAGTCAATCTGTTTCTTTCAGACCCTCCCACCTTATTTCTGGTGGTTTGCTTTTCATAGAATCATAGAATCATTTTGGTTGGAAGAGACCCTCAGGATCATCAAGTCCAACCCTGACCTAATTTTAGCAATAAACCATGTCCCTAAGAACTTTGTCTAAATGCCTTTTAAACACCTCCAGGGATGTTGACTCCACCACTTCCCTGGGCAGGCTGTTCCAATGCCCGACAACCCTTTCTGTGAAGATTTTTTTCCTAATATACAATCTAAACTTCCCTGGCACAACTCGAGGCCATTCCTCTCATCCTATCACTTGATACTTGAGAGAAGAGACCAACAATCTCCATGCTACTACCTCCTCTCAGGTAGTTGTAGACAGTGATAAGATCTCCCTCAGCCTCCTTTTCTTCAGGTTAAACAGCCCCAGGTCCCTCAGCTGCTCCTCATCAGACTAGTGCTCCAGACCCCTCACCAGCTTCATTGCCTCCTCTGCACTCTCCCTAGTACCTCGATGTCCTTCTTATGATGAGGGGCCCAAAACTGAACACAGAATTCAAGGTGGGGCCTCACCAATGCTGAATCCAGTGGCACAATCACTTCTCTAGTCCTGCTGGCCACACTATTCCTGATACAAGCCAGGATGCTATTGGCCTTTTTGGCCACTGCTGGCTCACATTCAGACAGCTGTCAATCAACACCCCCAGATCCCTTTCTGCCAGGCAGTTTTCCAGCCACTCTTCCCTTGTAGCCTTGCCTGGGGTTGTTATGACCCAAGTGCAGGACCTGGCACTTAGCCTTGTTAAATCTCATACAATTGGGCTGAGCCAAATGATCCAGCCAGTCCAGATGCCTCTGTATGACCTTTCTACTCTCCAGCAGATCAACACTCGCACCCAACTTGGTGTCATCTGCAGACTTACTAAAGGTGCACTCAATCCCTTCATCCACATCACTGATAAAGAAATTATACAGAACTGGCCCCAATACTGAGCCCTGGGGAACACCACTTGTGACTGGCCACCAACTGGATTGGACTCCGTTCACCCCAACTCTTTGGGCCTGGCACTCCAGCCAGTTCTTTATCCATCGCAGAGTACACCCATGCAGGCCCTGAGCTGTCAGCTTCTCCAGTAGAATGCTGTGGGATACGCTGTCAAAGGCTTTACAGAAGTCTAAGTACACAACATCCACAGCTTTTCCCTCATCTACTAGATGGGTCACCTTGTCATAGAAGAAGATCAGGTTGGTCAAACAGGACCTGGTTTTCATAAACTGATGTTGACTGGCCCTGATCACTTGGTTTTCTTGTATGTGCTGTGTGAGGTCATTCAGGGTGATCTGCTCCATGACCTTCCCTGACACCAAGGCTAGACTGACAGACCTGTAGTTCCCCGGATTTCGTTTTGTTTTTAACAAATAACTTGATTATATCTGTTGTAATAAGAGACATCTGAACTAGCTTTGATAAAATTATTTGAAATACTGCTGCTGATCATTGAGTAGCAATATGTGCCTCTGCCTTAAAATTCATGGTAAAGTACTTCATGTTAAACCTCACACTGCTCTGGTCTAAACTGTTACTTCTACCCACTATACACAGTGTAAAAGTAGCACAGGTAGCTCTTCATTGTATTGCAGTCACTGCGGTGTAGGCACAACCCGTGACAGGTTTCCTGATTTTGATCTTGTCATATATGAAATGGCAGGAGCTGCTTAAATCTTCTCAAGATTTCCAGAAATCTGTGTAGGATATTTCTCATACATACCATCATGTGGGTGTTTACTTAGCATGACATAGCTTCAAACCATCATTGCCTTTTATCCCCTACGCAGTCTGAAGGCGTTTAACAATGCCTTCCTGATTCAAATATGAGAAAAGAGAGACTTATCTAACTGTATTCTCCAAGTCTTTAGCTACAGATCAATCACCCCAGTAAAGTAGCAACTACATTATTCTAATAATTATACTTTATTTTTTTCTCTACAACAAAGGAAAGAAATTTGCAGCTACTCATATTAATCCAAGGAGTAATTCTACAAAGACAGGTAATTTTAAGATCTGAGCCTGATCTCATGCTTATTTTATCCCGTGGTAGTCTGGATGTTTGTTTTAAATGACTTTTCCAAAATTAAATCAAAGACCAGCTAATTTGCTTCTTTTTGTTTTGTTATAAAATAATTACTGTAAATAAAAATCATATTGGGTTACATAAGATTAAAACTCCGTAACTTTCTGTTTTCTCTCTCCCTTACTTGGGATTGGTGGCCAGTTGTGAACCTCATCATGAAGTAACCACCCAGCACCCCTCCTGCTGTGGTGCCTGGGGCTCTGCCCATGGCGGAAGAACAGCCTAAGGCACACATTGCATACTCTTGCTCCTATCCCAAGACCTTAAATTCAGACACAGACTTCCTAAAATCCTTTCCACTAGCTTACAACTTAATATAAGTTGCACATTTTTTATATTTGAATACATGTACATATATGCATACCTAAATGTGTGCTTGTAAAATGTTATACTATGTGCTAGCCCTTAGAACACCTCTCTTACATACAAGTTATATCGTGCTTGAAATCTTCCTTGGAAATGCTTAGATTCATCATATTATGAAAGTGCATGGTTTTATCAGTATGCATAGATTTCTGGCCGCATATTAATTTTGCTGCAAAATGAACTGAGATGATAAGCTTCCAGCAACTCAGTCCAACTCAATTATCTGCATCCTTCCAGGTGAAGACATCAGGACTTCATGCAATTTTTGTCATTTCACAGCTCAAACTTCTACTGGAGCCAGAGTAATCTGAAATTTAAAATGTTTGTTAAACTTTCCATTCATCTGCAACCAATATGGCAGCTGCTTTACTGGATCAAGGGCAATTTGCCTTCTTGGAGATTAATTTTGGGAAAATGAATCAATTCTTGTACACCAAAACTTGTTTTAAGCATGAACAAGAAAGACCTAAGTGTTGATTCATGCACACCTGGCCCAAGTAATGCAATGCCACATCCCTCTCACCTTTAGTTAAAGACTACTCTTCTGAAGAGGGAATTTCATTCTCTGAAAAGTAGCTTTGTGCTTTAGCTGTATTTCCCTAGAGGCTGCCTCCAGGAGGCAAAAATAATCTGAGGAGTAGACTATCCAGTTCTAAATCAAACAGCTGGGGAGTGAGAGGGCATCTGTTGTGAAGACAACTTTCTTCAAGTGTTTTCCTCTGATGTTGGTTCTACTAGAGCTTTCTGCCTTGGGATATGCTGACAGAAGCTGACAGATATAAGAATGGAATACTAAAATAAAATCTAATGGCCCAAATTTCAGCTTACATTCATTACTTATTCATAAAAGTTCTTCATGATTGTAAGTTTTTAACCACTGTGTTAACAATATCAAGTACAATCTAACTTAACCATGCACACAATGACATTTACACATTATTTTACACAGACATCTTCTTTTAGAAAAAAGCAATGTTAACAAAGTGGTACAGGCATCACCTTTTCTAATTTAGAACATCCTTATGATTTCTTAAGAGACAGAGTGCAAACTTTCTAAAGGGAATGTTTAAGGTGATCCACCTCACACTTTACATAGCTTCTGTCAAACTATACCTTTAGACAGCTTACAATGTGACAAATGTAACAGGTGCATTTTCTGCTTTGTGGCTGCTTTAAAAAAAAAAAAAAACTGAGATAGTAATTTCCTTCATCAGTCCTCCATTCTTCCTTTTCTTTGTATATACCATTCTTTTATAGTGAAATATACTTCCAGATCCACACAATATTTCAGTGTCAAACATAACAATTTTCACCATAATTCATTGGATACATAGCTTATCTATACCTTTGAAAAGTACATTCTATAAGAGACATAATGAGAAGAAAAAAAACCAAACAAACAAACAACAAAACCAATTAAAAATACTAGACGCATAAGGACAATTAAAACAATTCTGAAGGATCCATCTATTTTTGCATTCAAAGCCCCAAATTATCTCTACTTTAAAGGATATAAAACATCAAGTTTTATTTCCAAACACACTCTCCATTTTCTCTACTAGATAATGATTTTGTTGTTGGTATGTCTAGTTGGAGATTGAAGACAGAGATTCAGGATTCACAATCAGTCATCCAGTAAATCTGAGGAGATGACATAAGAAAAATTTCCATCACATTTTCACTTATTTTTATTAATATTTTCTTGACTTTACTGCAGCTTCCATGTACCATGGAACTCTATAATTGACAAAACGCATTAGTACTGTTTCTATGAATTGGATACCAGAGGTCACTAGACCAAAAACCAGTTTTTGTCTATGATAATTGCTGGATTTCATTCTAATGTGATTGTAATTTCTGGAATAATATCTAGTTATGTGATTTATTGATCAAAGATATCTTCCTAGAAGGGCAAAATAATCAATACACTTCAGCAGCCAGGTGCTATAGTCACTACAGTACATTACAAATTAATGCTTCTGGGTCCCATTTGTTCCAAACATTAGTAATAAATAAACATTAGGCCAAGCTTACAGTGTCCCTATAATAAGCAAACCTGATTTAGGAGGATAAAGTTGAACCTGACTTTCAGCTGTTCAGCCTGTCAAAATTCATGATCCCAACTAGTATTTGTTATGTCCTAATGCTCTTTTTATTATACTTAATCCTTTGAAAGGTACTGAGATTTCAGTAAAAACAACAGCCCAGTGAGCCTGTCACTGCAGCTGCTCTTGTCGTAAACAGTCACAGCATTTACACATTGGTACCTTTAGGCAAGTATCTGAGTGCACTTATCAGCATTTCCTAATGCACTTATGTTTGTAAGACAAAGTAGGAACTTCAAGAATCATTGTAAAGAGTGCTTCAAACAGTACAGGAAGCTTGATTGTCACTTTAGGAAATTATGAACCCTTTAGAATATACAGTTCATGTGAGAAATTCTTTGAGCTAACAAAAGTCTTTAAAAGCCTGGTTATACTACATAATTCTAATCAATTAATTCTTAACAACCATCGCTAAAACCCAGCTCAACTCCGGCATGTGCAAAGGTGGTAGGAAATTATGAGTTTTACTGAGGGGCCCTCTTAACATACAGGGTCAGGCAGAAAAAAATGAAAAAATTGTGGGAAAGAGAGAAGAGGTGATGTGGGCACCTTAGGTGCGATAGGAAGCAAAGAAAATTATCAGAGATGAGTGTTAGGGAACTAGTATGGACATAAGGGAATGCTATTATAGTAGGGAAAAAAAGTGTTATGGTGAAGGAACTCAATGAGTTAGTAAGGCAGCTTATTTGGCAGCTGATTTTTGGAAGGTTAAAGGTAAAGTGATAATGACTCGAGGGAGAAGGGGAACAATGATGTCTATAATAGTCAGGAAGAAAAATAATAAAAGATTGGAAAGATTTTCTGTGGAGTGGTCAGACATGGACAGGAAGACACAGAGATTGTCTCACACGTTACATCCAGAGTAAGACCAAAAGATGCTGAAAATGGCTTACGAAGAAGTCAAAAAGGAACGAGGCATGTAAAAGTTGAGACTTTTTTTCATTTAAGTTTTGTCTAAACTAAATGAAAAAATCAATAATCGATTTAATAGGATTATTGTTAGTAATCAGGAACATGAAGGGCTGGGAGTCATGCTCTTGGGCACTGTAAATGGCAAAAGATAGTTTCTGCCCTGAGAGAACATATAATCTGCGTAGAGAATGGGTGACAGGAGCAATAATCATCTCAAATTGTAGATAGGGAAACTAAACCCCTATCAGCCATCTATTGGTAAATCACATCAAACATTGAAATAATTTTTGTTTCTATTAAATTCCAGTATGCATTAGTAAGCTCTGCTGAACTGTATGAAAAGAGTAAAAACTTTGATGTGCAACCTTGTCTAACAGAAGCACAGATAGGAAGCTAAGGACTATCTTTCTTTCAGTGCTTGTCATTGTGGTGCAACTCTTCCAAAGATACAGAAAAAAATTAAATTGTAAGACCTTTTCTGCAACAATGACCCTGCAAGAACACTTATTTTTGAAGGCAAGTAGCTGCTAGTAGCTACACTTAATACTTACAACATTGGTAGTTATGGTAGGAAAAAATTTACTCCCATTATAACAGGAAAAATGTCACTCCTACCTTGAAATAGGAATGTCTGCATGGAAGATACCGAATAGCTATTCCATATTGACTGCTTCCGTAATCCTAGGTAGTTCAATAATTGTAGTCTATGCATGTTGTAACTAAGAGAGGGGACAGTCTTCCAGTGTTTGCAGTCAAGGAATTAAAGCAGAAAAGAACAAAACATTTCTTATAATATTGTATGTGGAGGTTACTAAAGTCTAAAACATATAGCTACAAATAAATCTATTTATTCAGATATCAAGCAATTTTAGACCTCAAGTAATCATTCTTTATAATACAATCTCCTTTAAACTGGAGTGCAGCCCTACTTCATCATTTTATGGTGTTAACATCATAACTGACACTCTAGATAGTCTTTGTTGGAAATGTAGGGGATTTGTGAGATATAAACTTGTATTTGAAAGCAGAAGATTTTAAATGAAGTGTTTAATCAAATAATTCTTAGTTAGTGTTAATGATCCTTTCTGTTAACACTTCCTTAATCTGTTGTACCAAATGTAAATATATATAAGAAACTATTTAAAATTGGCATTCTGAAAGACAGAATTTCAATATTCAGTAATGAAACAATATAGCTGCAACAAATATGCATTCTCAACTTTCTGATCATGTACCACTATATAAATATTCTGAGATTATTGTACTACTCCTTTAAATGGGCACTGAAGGACTTTGATCAAATCCATATTCTAGTGTAATGAAACTTTAAGCTACTGCCCAGTATCATTAAGAGATAAAATCACCAATTTATAGTGATTGTGCTCACGTATTTTAGATATATTTTCTATTCTCTGGGAAATCTCATGCTTTCTAGCTAATAGACGCCACTTGAGCAATGAAATATTTAAGACAACAAATCTTTTTCTACTCAGGACAGAAATTGTTGTCATTTACAGAAGCTGTAAGCATTTGAAATCAAAAGCCTTTATTAATAAGAGTGGGTTGGAATTGTGTGATTGTTCATTATTTGTGAACTTGACAATGATGCGTGTGGAGTTTGAAAAATACAGAAGCAGCTGATTTGTTTGGATTGTCTTGTAATCTTAGTCTTTATATAGTCTTAAGGTCTCTAAAACTGATTAAAAAATTATACTGGTAAGACACCAGCTTGGCATTCAGCAGACCTACATTTATTCCCTCAGTTACAATTTTCTTCTGCATCCATGGAAAAGTCATTTAGGGCAAAATCCCAGTTCCACTGAAATCAATGGCAAACCTTCATTCACCTACTGAATTCCGAATTCAATTTACATTTGTCATTTGCTTTTTGTCAGTAAAATAGAAACAGAATCTCATATGCTTTTTCTTTTCTAATTAAGTTTTAAGAACTTCAGTGCATGGACTGTCTTTTGGATATAATACATACTTAAGTATTTTAAATAAAATTTTTTACTTTTTTTTTAAGCTCTTTGATTTGTACATTTTTCAGAACAAAGATGAAGACTATAGATCTGACTATACAGGTACATACAGCATATACAGCATTCATTTCCACACACAGGATTTGATGTATATATTCCCAGATGTTCATAGGTATTAAGAGTATCTGCTCACGTGTATCCAGACCCTCCCTTCAACTCTTAAGGCATACTGAAATATGCAGGTGCAAACAAGCCTGAACTCATTTGCCTACATTCTGACCTGGCCAGAAATGAGGCACCTTCACTGCTCAGAACAGAGTGCTAAATAGGGCTGCAGTGCACACAGACAAATATACTGTGCATTTCATTTACAGCTCTATGTTTCCTGATTCAGCTTTGCCCTTCCTCCAATTGCATCCGCCTACCTCTAAATCCATTCTTGTAGTCATGAGCTTCGGCCGTACTGTAAATTATAATAATCACTTCTGTTCGCATACTTCAATATACCCAGACTTTAGGGATCACATTTTTTATTTAACATTATTAAAAAATAACATCCATTTATTGCATTTTCCTGTGCAATGATAAGGAACCTTTTAGCAACAGTTTAAATTGAGAATTAGATCAAATATTACTGTGTATTTTTTGTGTATATTCACTGTTATTTCATTCTAAATGTATTTACCATGAAATGTTTAATAACATTCATTTTAATTTTTAATATTCTTTTCATGACCAAAATTAGGGATCAGTCTTTTGTTGCCTTACTTCCTTTAAGAAACGAGAAGGTGAGTAAGGACTGCAGGAATGATTTCTTCTACAGCGAAGCATAGAATATTTAATTTAATTATATTTACAGGTTTGAAGAGGTAAAACATAATGACCACAGAAACATGCTGTGGTTTTAATGTATGACATCTATCTAATACCCTGAAGAAAATGATACCATATTCTATATATTTAAATGTGCTTCTTCAATAAGATTGCTGGTTTGTTGTTCTAAATTTTGAAAAATCAGGGGAGATATGTTCACAAAAACCATTAACAAATAAGTTTTGTGCTCACACTTCCTGAACACTGTTTTGAAAAGTGATCCCTAAGGGCCTAATTAGCTATTATGCACTTTTCCTACTGAAAAAGGAAAAGGAACTTTTATGCTTCAAATAACTTAGCAGCCAAAATCTTCCAGAAGATTTAATCTCTCTTATTCAGTATTTCACCTCAGAATTAAGCAAATCCCTTGGGGCTCGATCCCAGCATCCAGTGAAAGTACCACACAGATTCACCCCACCAGATATCAGTGTTTGCCATCTGCATAAAAAGCTGTACATTTAGCATGTCTTAATCCTGCCAGATGCTAGGTCCTTTTAACTTATGTTGAAATTAGCGATGAAAAAGAATAACCTGGACCCTTCAAAAGAATGAAATGAAAGTGTAGATGCTTGTGTAGCACTCTAGAATAAAAGATGACAATGAATATGAGGAGTATGGAGAAAATGTGTGGTATGATTATAATGACTTGGATGTCTCACTTTAAGACCTCCATGATGGCAGGAATTGGCATCTTAATTATTTTCATTTCTCAAGCATGCTACTAATTTGTCCACATCAGTTTCATGTAAAACATAGAAGGACAAGGCATGTCCCTCACTGAAATGTTTCTGACTGTTGGACTTCTAGGAATACTGTTACTCAAAATGCTTGGGACAATATTTTTCTTGATCTTCAATATCTGCTTACTCCCACCAGCTCACGCTTTCACATTGTCCTGTCAAACCATGCAGTGACATCCACAAAGTGCTTTGCACAAACATTAAAATTCTTACCCTTCATAAGTAACATCTATACCCTTGCAGGTGGAATTTTCAAATTAAAAGTTCTTGTTAATCAGTTATCTTCATAAAAGTGAATTTTACCAAGAGACACTGCCTAGGAAATCAATTATCTGTTTGACAAATGTTGGGCTTCAGGATGTTTACTCCCTGCTCAGAACAAACAAACAAACAAAAAAGGTATTAAAAAACAAGAATGAGATTAATACAGTGCTTAATTCTAATATTATACTTTTCAGAAAACAAAGAAACAGTAAATTTTCATTGTGATTCAGACTCCTCGAAGGTTACTAGAGTATTTTTAAATTACTGTAGAATTAAAATAATTAACAAATTGTTCTTGTTGACAAAAATATAACTTAATATGTTCCATTCTGGAAAAGATTAAATTAAATGTTTTTGCATAATGATGCTTTTTTAAAAAAAATAATCTAAAAACAAAATCTGCCAAAATTCATAGCATTTTTAGAAATGTTTCTTTTCAAGAAATCATCCTTTTGTATTAAAAAAAAAAAAAATCTTTTGAGAATATTTCAGTTTTTAAACCACATCTAGTGTGATACTAAGAAGATCTCCTAGCTATATCTGAAGGTGAAAAGGTATTCCCTGTTGGAGGATGGATTCAAGAAATGTTATATTACAGTTTAAAAAACTGTATAAAACAAGCAGACTTCTTTTTTGAAGACTGAACTTGTGTGATGACCAAAAAGTTGACCATCAGAATTTTAGAGAAAGAGAAACATTAAAGTAACTGTGCTGAGTAGTTTAACTAGAAAATCAGCAGCAGTTGAAGTAGTAGATGGATTCTGGGGTTTATAGTGTGGCACTGTGGTTAAACAAAAGGTTTGTCAAATACACAGTCTTAATGACAACTAAAGAGATTAAATCATTAATTACTGTTAATAGTAATGTAAATGTTCAAAGAATGAATGGCAGTGTTTTGTTTGGTTTTTTTTCATAATCACACACAAAATAATACCTAAGATTAGCACTGAAGTAGCATAACCGTGTCACTACAGAATGCAAAAGAGTTACACGTGATCACACGAGTATGAGTTTCTCACTTTAACCATTTCACCACAATTTTCTTTTTTGATTAAATCACATTAAAAAGAACAGCCATTCTGAGTCCAAGTATTTTTGAATTATGTTAAAAGTCTACAGCCAAACAGCATTGAAGCATAATTCATTACCAATTCATTTACATGATTGACTCATCCATAATAGATATAAATCTGGTATTTTGAAATACTGATTTCAAAAGGGACTCTGTGTTCATTTGTAAAACACTTAGGGAAAAAAAAAAAAAAATCTGTGCTAAAGACATATTTTCTCTTGGTTTCCTGATAATTAATGTTTCTTCTACATGTCACCCAAGCTAAATTTGTCACTTGGTATTTCCACTGATTTCAACACAGTTCAGACATTATGAACTTCAGCACTTTTTCAATAATTTTATTTTAATGCCAATGCTCTATGATATTATTACTGTGGAAAGTACCAAGCAAAGCAGACTGAGAGATAACACAACCATAGTGTGGAAGCATGTGCTATAAACATTGAAGACGTAAAGGGCATTCTGGTTTTCCTGGTAGAAATCTATTTCACATAAAATACACAGAATAACATTTTACTAGATCTTACATATTTTTCAATTTAATTTCAGATTCCAACTTCACATTTTATATTCTCCTAGATAGTAAGGGTTTTAAATAACTTGCAATTATTTTGTATTTTGCAATTATAATAAGGTTGAGCAATTATACAGAGAGATTATTTGCCATTTATTTCTAATTTGATACTTTCCCAAAAGCATGAAACCCAAATAAAATCTTTGCAATTCTAAAAGAAGGGGAAAGGGTGCAAAAAGCTATTTATAAATAGGTAAAAATGGTCAGTCTATTATCAACCTTCTATCAGTTTAAGAAAGTGAGCATGGATCATGGAAATCTATACTGACACAAAACAGTGAGAAGCTGAGTAAATGTCAGCAGTATATAATAATAAAAATAAATAAGAAAAAATTCTAAAGATAAGTTAAGAATGGATCTCACATGATATCTTGGAACTGTTGCTATTTTGAGGGATGAGAAGCAAAGATTTTAATTGTGGGCTGTTTCCAGGGTGTTCCAACCTCTGGAGTAACAGAAACTGGCCCCAGATTTAGGGTCCCTTAGGCATACAGAAAGTCAGCCTTTCACTTTCTACTCACGTCATTCAGGATGAGCAGGTCTTTTCACATCTTCCTGCCACCAAGTGCTGCCCATGTAAATCTCACACTCCCTCTGCATTTGTGCAAAATTAGCTGCCAAATTAATGTAACTACAACTTTGCCTAAGTCCAGCTCAGACGAGGACTGCCAGTGGCAGAGAAAGGTGTCAGTGGCTTCAAGTGGCTGCAGGACTGGCAACTGCTGCTTGAACTTTGCTGTTCCCTACTCCTTCCCTCATTTCTAAAGCAAAGAGGATAACTGTTTGACATAACTTATTAATAGAAGAGAGAAGTCATTTATATCTGTGATGGGACAGACAGTATATGGGCAGTTACCAAAGGACAGGCATAGTTAGTTAGACTTCACCATAGAGTTCTCAGAGTTTGAAGCTATGGGCAGGAAAGAAGAAAAAGATCAATCCCATTTCATTCAATGGTTGTAAATCCACCACTGTAAAGAGCTTTACTTTTAATCAAGTATAAGTATATTGGGTGTCAGTGTCAAGGTTTTGTTGGCAGGAGTGCTGCAGAGGTGGCCTGTGTGAGAAGATGCCAGGGGCTGCCCTGTGCTGAACACAGCCGGTTCCACAATAGACTGGACACAGGTGACCATATTAGCCAAGCTGGTGACGCATCTGACAAAACATACTTAAGAAAGGGCAAAATGCTGCCTAGTCTGTAAGGAGTGAGGAAAAGTGCAAGAAACAACCCTTTGAGCAGCGAAATGAGAGAAGGAGGGAAAGGAGATGGTCCAGATGTTGGAGCAGATGTCCTCCCACTGGAGCGAGAAGATGTTCTCTGAAGGAACTGTGGCCCATGGAGAGCTCTCACTGGAGAAGAAATAGGAAGGACCCATGCTGGAGCAGAAGAAAAGTGTGGACAAGAAGAAGCAGCAGAGAAGAGCTCTTATGGACTGAACACAGCCCCTGTTCCCCATTCAACCCACTGCAGGGGAGTTGGCAGAGGGGTTCGGAAGGCAGAAGTGAAGTTGAACCTAGGAAAAAGGTGTGGAGGGAAAGAAATCATAGGTTTGTTTTTTTTTTTTTTCTTTGTTTCTCACCATCTAGATCTATATTGTGGGGTTTTTTTTACACACGCATACAACCATTTGTAGAAAAATTGTAGCTTAAAATATCTTTTGGACAGTATTTGCAATAGCACAAGTAACTTGAGATAAAAGTGGAGCAGTTATCTTTAAGAGCTTAACAGTTTTGTCTACCATGAATAAACAGAATTTCCTTAGATTTACAGTATTTCAAAAATACCATATTACTACCTAAAACTTTGGATAGTTGCCCCATCTTATTGCTGTAGCAATCTGGATAAATGAACAATGAACCTGCCCCTTATTGATTAAATAAAATGTGTTTAGGAATGAAAATGAAGTACTAAGGTAGTTTAAAAAAAAAACAAAAAAACACATCCGTTTCCAACAGATCTCATCTTCTAGCTGTGAAATATAACCAATAGGCTGCAACTTAGGTAAGAAAACTGCAGTCCATTTTCTTTTCTAATTTTTCCCACCTTTCAATTTGCCTTTTGAAAATTCTAATGGATAGAACATAAAGCCTAAAAGGCATACTGAATTATTTGGACTGACAGGATATAGGAAACAGATTTGCTGCTCTCTAATGAAGTAATGAACTTTGCATTCAGGTGAAACCCACCTCTAAACAAAGTAGGGCCACTATGGTGAAACAGTCAGCAAGTAAAATTTTACTAGAGAGCCATCTGTTATTATGGGCCATTGGTCTGGGGTAATGAAGGTTTTTTTGGGTGGGTTGTGGTTTTTGTCATACATTTAGCTGGGAATGTCATATGTTTAGCGTAGATTGCACATTGTGCAAAGAACTAGGGTACTGTAAACAAAGGTAAATTTGGTATCATATTTTATGAATATATATTTGCTTACTCCATGTATCATAGTTATGAGGACTCATTATTACAAATTATATGACATCCAGACCTAAATTATAGAGGAAAGTATGCATTTGAACAAATTAGTTTTACTTCTAGAAAAATTTAATCTGTATTCAAATTATGCACTTATACAGTATACATAATCTCCAAGGCCTCAGAAACTGATTCAGGTACTTGTTAAACAATAAGCATAATTGGTAGATTTCACTGTTTCCTTTAGCATTTTGAAATAAACTACTTGACTGACAAACCAACAAAAAAAAAAAAAAAAAAATGCAGGGTTGTTAACACCTTGACCTGCTCAGCAATTGTTTGTGCTCCCTAAAATCAGGATGCAATATGAGCTATCAGAAGACCATACCATACTCCTGTTATCCCTTTACTGTTGCAAGAAACTGTGCCAAATGCTTCATTCCAGAGTTGTCATCCAAAGTGAGACAAGGTCTTTGATATATGACATCTGGCTTCCTGCCTCTTTCCCTATGCTTTCTGAATAGTAGATGGACCTCTATGCAGAGGTATGTGTAAGGCATTAGATCAAGCAACACCTGCTTAGAAATTATGCATTGCTTAGCACATGTCCTCCAAAACTGATGCTGAAGAAGCCTCCTGTGGAGCAGAGGGGAATGTTATTTGTAGTTCTAGACCTGAGCATTAATCACAACAAGGACAGACACACAAGCAAACCCTATACATTTAAATGATTCAAAGCTATCAAACTGGGCTTGTAACACTATGTTTCTACTATGGCTATTCATGCTTTCCCTCATATAGTTTGTCACACTTGCAGGCTTGTTTTGTCTTTGAATACAAGTCCTTACTAACAGTAATGGGTTTTCCCCATGTGATTGTACAGCACCTCCCACCAGGAATTTCTAATACTGACTGTGCAGGTGGGTCGCCACATGTAAATTTGGTTTGTATAGCACAATAGGATGTAGGAAATTAGAATAAAAGCAGCGAATGTCATCAATAAAAGTAATCTGAAAGCTCATAAAATACTTCCAAGTAAAATTTTTGTTATAAAAATTCACATTTTGATAGAACTTTTTTCTCACTAAACATTCCTGAAATTCAGATGAAAACAAATTAGTTTTTTTCCTAGAATGCCTGTTAAAATAAAAATCACTGAGTGAAAGCAAGAACAAATTGAATTGTTTGAGTAGCTGCAGACAGCCCTCCTTGCTTTTTAATACGTGTGAACAAAGTACATACCTCATGCACTTGAAAATGATACAGAAAAGAAGTATCAAGCACTTAAAGTGGTTTGGTAACTTGGAAATATAGAATCTCACAAATGTAACCATCTATTAATAATGTACATTTTTCTTGAATACTGTGCATAATAAATCCACTAATGTGCCACCAGATTTAGTTCTCAATCCCTGGGAAAACAGTCAGTTTGGATGCTGAAGGACTGAATGATTGAGGGGATAAGTTACCACAAAAACAACCAAAACCAGTCAATTTGACTATCCTGAACAGATAAGGTGAATAAATGGTCTTAGCACAGTTCTCAGGGTGCAAGACCCCATGCCATAAACTGTTTGCATTAATTGATACTGTTTTTGGTAGTGTTAACAGAAAGTTCATGCACTGGGAATACTAGCAGATCAGAAGCACATCACAGAAGCCTCAGGTTTATACAGATCCTGCTTTTGTTGTGTCCTGTTTGAGCGACAGATTTTATTCTCAAAGGCTGTTGATTTGGAACTCTGTGAGGACTAAAACGTCTTCTACCTATAAATCTAAAAATAGAAACTTGGAAGGAAAAAAAAGTCATTAAAATTTATTGTTGGCTTCTACCATTAAAGGAAAGTATAACCAACAGAGAGTGGGAGGAGGATGAGTAATCCTGGCTCCTCTTCTATATTTCAACTCCCCATGTCCCTTCTTGTTTGCCTGGCTGTCACATAAATTTAGTAGTTTACTGTTTTCACAGGTATACACCAACAGTATATGTACAGCACAGTATATCCCAACTATTGAATTGTGTGAGCAACATAAACAAAAGGTCAGGTTCTTCACTGATGCCCTTGAATGCAACCTGTCATGCCCTTGGAAATCTGAATCCCACTCACCACCAGATTTCAAGTCACAGAAACATTGTCCATTTACTACATTAATTTAGGACAAGATTATTTTGTTATTCTAAGTATTTCCCCCAAAAAGGGCAGCCTGGGAGTGATGCCTGTTGGAACTGGATATAGATTTCAGGATCCCTCCTGCTGCAGCCTGCGCACACGTGAACGTTCATGTACCCTCTGTGTGGGCAGCCGCTCACAGCCATGGAGCAGCCTCCCTTCATAAAACAACCAACTCTGCCCCTTCATCTTTCCTCCCCAGAGCTGCCACCCTGGCGACGGCAAGCCCACCAGACCCCAGCAAGAGAACAGGCGCAGTTTGATCTGGGCATAGGGAAGGAAAGGAAATGCCAGGATAAAGGATGATGTTCTGTTTGGGAAGGAAGGTAAGAGACTGCATTCACTGCTCAGCCCAGCCCAGCCCTCCCACCGGCAGTGGCAGCAGCAGCAGGAAGAAGCATGACTTGTGCCTGTGCAGCCTGGAATTTGTAATGTAAAGATTGCAAAGCTTTATCAAGCCTCCTGTTCAATATGTCATACGTTCTCCCTCTGGGCCTACTGAACATCACATCAAATCTATGCATTCACAGGAAGTCATGACCTCTAGGAGGAGGAAACTATTGCATTTGGTCCTTTCCACTCCTGAAAAATATATGTGGCCTGCTGAGAAGGCTCCTCTGCCCTGTTCCCGAGGCAAGGACAGTACCTGAAACTGGTAACTCCAGAAATGTTTATGCGAGACACAGTTTAGATCTGAGGAGCATTCAAGAAAACGGTTCTGAGAGCAGAAAGCAAACTAGATAGTAATTCTGGACAACCCATTGCTTAGATTCTCCTATATAAAGTAAGTATTGAACTAAAATGTGATAACACCATTGTGACGTGGGTATTACAAGATACTTTATTGCAAAAAAGGAGCAGGTGGTAACCTATATGACATGAGGTTGTTTATTAGCTTTGAATGGCCACATGAATTGTTCATAAATGACCTTCAGATGCTGTCATTAAAAAATTCAGAGGACAGTGGCTGGAAAAGTGAGTACTTTTAAAAAGATAATTAATGTATTTTATACATTATCTGCTGATCATTATTTTCCAAACTTCAGAGGCATTAAAATGTTAATTAATCTTAGAATGGTTTTAAATGTAAATGAGCATTTTTCAGTCCATTATTCTGTTCTCTTAAAAAAAATATATATATAGTAGAAGCTGACAAATTGAAACCAGCACTTCCACCAAACAAGCAGTTCCTTCTACCTCTGCCCATAGCTAATTTATTGACAACTTTCATTTTACTTTTCTATTTTATTTTATGCTAGATTAGTTCCAGTGCATGACACAGCCGTCAAATGTCTGTACTCCTGCACACAAATGGAGAAGTGACACGTACTGCTCTTTAAATGTCAGTGATGCGTTGACACCACATGGCATTCAAGCATTACAATCAAATACTAACTTGATTAAAGAGACCATTATCCATGTGCCATATCTCCAGTGAGGCTAATTGACAATATCTTCCCCCCTCAAAAAAAAAAAAAAAAAAAAGCTCTAAGAACAAGTGAGAAAGGACAGAGCCAGAATATAAACTTTTTAGTATGGGAAGAATCAATAAGCAACAGCATGATAGAAGCATTGCTTGAGCTTAAATATGCCCAGCTTCCTTAATCCATATCATGAAGATTTCTTCCTGTAGCCTTCAACAGCCAGAATCATGGAGTAATTTATCCTGCTTTTGTAGTCAGCACTAAGCCTGTGCTGTCAGGCTTTATCCAATGAAAAATAAGTTCTTCACTTAGGGGTTTTTTTATTGGTATGGTTTTTTGTTTTGGTGGGGGGTTTTGTTTGTTTGTTTATTTTTGTTTTGTTTTGTTTTGTTTTCCTCTTTCCTTATTTTAATTTGGAATCATATAATTGCTTCCTAATATTTTAAGAGTCTGCAGTTTAATGCACATCAGCATCAGTTTTCACAGGGGATATGTGTATGTCTGCATGTGAAATTGTGTCCTATAGATCAATTACAGCTTCAGAGTGCTCTGTTTTAGGGTAATAATCATAACTGCTATAACTACAAGGACAAGAAATTTTCTCTTAAAATAAACGTACTCTACTATAAATGCCAGTGTCACACCAGCAAGGTCTGCATAAAATACAAAACTGCTGACAAGAAGGGTTAAGCAACCAAAGTATATCAGTGCTAACTCTCAACGTAATTGTCTAAATATCAGCTGAACCTTAGAGGACTACCTTTCCAAATCTTAAAACTAAACATGATTAATAGAAAAAAGTTAAATATCAATCTCTAGACACAGCATAATATTTTAAAAGGCTGGGTTTAAAGATAATTAACTAAGGATCCATTTGAGAAAGGTTATAAGGCTCAAGTAGCACAGTCAACATTTTGAATGTTATTAATCCTAATATTTTAAGCTATTTAAACATTTAGATCATATTTAATACCTTCTTTTCTATGTGATTTGCCATATTAACAAAGTCATTTGACAACAATTTTACACAATTGATATAAATTATGTGTCAATGACCGATGAAACTCCACTTTCAACTATGTGATTAAAGCCAGAAATTAACAGAAAACCTCCCCAAATACCTTAGAATCATGCTTATGATTCTCTCTTTAACTGTATGATCACAAACATTAAAAGCTAACAAGTCCCTCACCTTCTCAATCAATGCACAGCTTGAATGGAAATAATTTATATATATATATTTTTTTTTAATTTCTCTTTATTTTCTGTGTGTAGTTCCAGGTGCTATTAGTGGTATGCTTTTTAAACACTGTTCTAAAAACAGAAATGTTATTCACACATTTCTACCATGTGGTGGCTTACCAAATACCTCTTTATTTTCCCAACCTTTCAACTCTCTAAAATGACTGGGATGTATTTGTTATATACCTTTTAAGGAGGGGTTGCTGGATCACAGGGCATTTAAGGTCAGAAATATCAAGTGATTTTGCATGTCAAGGTTGAGAGGTAGCTAGTATCTTAGTTTTCATCATCCCTAGCATTAGATAGCACTTTTCATGTTTAAAGCACAGCTTTATTGAGTACAATTTTAGCTCTGATTTATAAACAGTTCTGCACAGAAGACACCAGAGAAATGAAAAACCTTGTAAACAAGCAAGAAAAGTTGGGTTGAAGTGATTTGACAGCATGAAATAACATTCTGTGTCATAGATAGGAATAAACTCTGGTTTCCCAAGGCAAGATCCATCTGCGTTCATAGTGAGACCTTCCTTTACTTTCCTGCAATCTCTTGCTTCATTCAAAACTCCCTAGCAATGATGCATCATAAGTCCCAGGATGAGTAATGGCCTTCTTGCTCTGATTAACCCAGTTCCACCCTCAGCATTGACAGGGATGGGATCCTGAGAAAAAATCTGGATGTGATCACTGACTTTTGTTTGGATCAACATACCTAGGCACAAGAAATAAGTCAAGAATCTGTTCCACCAAAACAACTTAGCTGGCTTGCAGCCTTGCTACCTCAGACATACACAAATGTATCGCTCTTCTCATAAACCCTGCAGTCCTTCCACTTAACCATTGTTACCAGTAGAAGATGCAACCTAGACCAGAAAAGACTAGCAAGTGTTGAGTAATTCAGATCACCTAATTGTGTAAAATAAAGTGGTTTTAAAGAGATTGCACATTGTACATGTTACAATCAAACCAAAGTGCCAAAAACTTATGTAGAAAAGATACCACACAGTTGCACTTCTCCAAAAGTCACTAAGACAGACGTTATCAATATGTCATAGTAAATATACAGGAAATGTGAGATCTGAATTAAAACTCTTGACATGGTGCATGATGCAGAGCAAATGTTGATGAATCGTGGTTAAATAAAAATAAAATGAAATTGCAAATGTAAGCTAGTAGGCATGTACTTTATAGGAAAAAATAAAAAGAAAAAAGAAAAAACAACAAAACAAACAAAACAAACAAAACAAACAAACAAACAAAAACCAAAACCAAAACAAACAAAACAAAAACAAACAAACAAAAAAACCAAAAAACAAACAAACAAAAAAAAACCAAACCTTCCATGATCTCTTTTTGCAATTTATAGGAAAACAAGTGCAGAGTAGTTGAACCATTAAACTTTCCCTTGATTTATCAACAGGAGAAAGATCTTTCTTACTTAAATACACCCTGTATTCCTACAATCTGCTTAGTTAGATCTTCTAATC
This sequence comes from Streptopelia decaocto, assembly GCF_964273445.1. Lineage (NCBI taxonomy): Eukaryota > Metazoa > Chordata > Aves > Columbiformes > Columbidae > Streptopelia > Streptopelia decaocto. The sequence continues at coordinate 130,352,724 of NC_138663.1, read as the reverse complement.
AGACAATGAGCTTAATTTGAACAAACTGTAGAGTCCTCTTTTCTTTTTTTTTTTTTTTTTTAATTGAATTTCAGGTAGCTAGGGGAAGAAATTCTCTAGGTGAGAATCACGTGGTTCTTGGGTTTAAGTTCAGTTACATTTCAGAAATATGGGTCAAATCTCTCCATTACTTTTTATTCCTTTGCCTGTCTGCCATGCAAGCATAAAGTATCAAGGTAAGACAGAAAGGTTACTGTTCACCTGAATACAAAGCCTAGGTGCCTTTCAAGTAAATAATCAAAACAGGATGTCTAATCCCTGTTCTGGTCACCTGCAAAAGGGTGAACCTAAAGCATTTCATAACACTAAATGCACTATAATGCACTAGTTCATCTAATAGACAAAAATGCAGGCTTCTGTCAATTCTCTCTATAATGCAGGAGGCAGGAAAACTAAGATTTGAAAATGGGGATGAAGAGGAATGATGTATTCAAACACCAGTGCAGTATTTTTTAAGTGCCTTAGAAGCTGAATCTGTGCAAAGCACGAGTCTTCATGGAATATGTCCCAGTATTGAGCTCAGTATTGCTTTAATCAAGTTTGCTGATGATGCCAAGCTGAGAGGAGTGGCTGATACGCCAGAAGGCTGTGCTGCCATCCAGTGAGACCTGGACAGGCTGAAGAGTTGGGCGGGGAAAAATTTAACAGAATAGAACAAGGGCAAGTGTAGAGTCTTGCATCTGGGTAGAAACAACCCCAAGTTCCAGTATAGGTTGGGGAATGACCTATTAGAGAGCAGTGTAGGGGAAAGGGACCTGGGGGTCCTGGTGGACAGCAGGATGACCATGAGCCAGCACTGTGCCCTTGTGGCCAAGAAGGCCAATGGCATCCTGGGGTGTATTAGAAGAGGTTCTCCTTCCCCTCTACTACTGCCCTGGTGAGACCACACCTGGAATATTGTGTCCAGTTCTGGGCCCCTCAGTTCAAGAAGGACAGGGAACTACTGGAGAGAGTCCGGCACAGGGCAACAAAGATGATGAAGGGAGTGGAGCATCTCCCTTATGAGGAAAGGCTGAGGGAGATGGGGCTCTTTAGTTTGGAGAGGAGGAGGCTGAGGGGTGACCTTATTCATGTTTATAAATATATAAAGGGTGAATGTCATGAGGATGGAGACAGGCTCTTCTCGGTGACAACCAATGGTAGGACAAGGGGTAATGGGTTCAAACTGGAACACAAGAGGTTCCACTTAAATTTGAGAAGAAACTTCTCAGTGAGGGTAACAGAGCACTGGAACAGGCTGCCCAGGGGAGTTATGGAGTCTCCTTCTCTGGAGACATTCAAAGTCCACCTGGACACATTCCTGTGTAGCCTCATCTAGGTGTTCCTGCTCCAGCAGGGGGATTGGACTGGATGATTTTTTGAGGTCCCTTCCAATCCCTAACATTCTGTGATTCTTTATTTATTAGCAGGGGTGGATCTCCTCCAGAGCATAGTCTCAGAATAACAGGTGAAAAGAAATTGCTTAAAGAGTCTTCACCACTTATAACTACAACTGAACATCTAATTCATTTAGATTATATTAGAAATTACACTGGGGCTTTTGCCTACAAAACTTTACAAATTTCACTGGTTTTGACTTCAGGAAGCCTTGAATGAACAGTGTGATACATCCTGAAGGAGCAGTCATGATGAAACGAGGTTTTTGCAGTTTCAAGTAACTGGATTCTCTTGTTTTTTAATGTGTACAAGGGTATTTCCAAAAGTCACATCATGCTCATTTATGCCTAAATACAAAAATTCCCAAGTAGTTGTCTGAGAGAATATGCAGATTCGAAAACTATACCCAGTATCACTGAACCAGAGGTTTTCAAGACATTCAGTTTATCTTCATTCCTTGGCTCAGCAAAGTAAAAATGGGCCTTATGTGTAGCCACTTAGGGATCTCCATTTGTCTTCCAAATCTTATGTCCCTCTCTCTCCTGAGAGGCAGAATGATCCTGAAATGCCAGAGGACCAGTAGGTATCTTTGACCTTTTTTCTTCTTCCTCAAATCTGAGTAACTCTTTTCTTCTAGTGATACAGCCTTAGTTTTCTTGAACATATAGGTGAAAGAATTAAGAGGGAGGGAGATATCTGTAAATACTATTTAAAGCTGAAAAAAAAGAGTGAGAAATTCTCATTCTCACCTTTCTACCTCAGGTTCACTATTTCTGGGCACTTTGCCAACATGCAGGATTACACTTACATGTGATGTAGTCTTGTGTTTTAAACAGAATCAAAGCATCTGGTGTTGGCTATCCAGAACCACTCTTCATAATTATTTTAATTAGTTTAATATTTTGTACCAGTACATATTTGATGTGTCTTAGCCTACTAATCCACCACTATGTTCTGTGATGTTACTTAGCTGTATTTGTCATTCATCGGTTTGCTATAAATGAAGGACCTCGGTTTAATAAAATAACAAAAAAAAAGTGTCAACAGCCTTTGCCTGATATAGATGAAGGAATGTAGACTGACCACATGACATAATAAAACCTTAGGGATTAATGATGATGTATATCATTTTCATGCTTCTGAGAGCACTGACACTGCAGTGTTACTCATTGATAATGATCCATCTTTCCAGCATCTGCACCTCACTATCATGGAATATTTCTCTACATCAGCTAACTGGAACAACTATTTTTTTTTTTTTTTTCCCAGTTTTCTCTATTTATTTTCAAAGTTGCAAACATTTACATTTTGGAGACTGCTGAACACATCTTTCTTTGGCCAGCAGTTTCAGCATATTGACCAATATCCCTTTGGCTTCATGTCTGAATGTATCACAGCTTTCATTTTACACTTGATGTGCTACGAGTCTCCCTCTGCATATGTGACCATGTGGGGTTTGATGATAGCACTTTACCAATTACTGCTCACAGCTGCAGATCTTTCCCAATGGCATTTTCCTGATGCATAGCATTTTATGCTCTTTTTCAGGGCATGCCTCATACTGGTTATGTTGCAAACATGTTATTGGAATAACTAACTGGCATGACATCCCAATTTTGTTTAATATTTCTGCAGATTCTTGCCAGTTGCATGTCTTTTTTTATTTATAGCAATAGCAACATATGTCCTAAAGGTCAAGTAGAGTTAAGAGAAAAACAAGAATGATCTGTAAGCAATACCTGTCTGATGAACTGGAATTGCCAGTATTGCATTTGTAATGAAGCGTCATTGAAAGGGGCAGAAGAGCCTCAGCTGTTCAAATTTACCAGCCTGCTATTTTAACAGTCATCTGTAAGGATTCTCCAAAGCCACTAGATGAAGTGTATGATGGAATGTCAGGAGCTGGCCTTGACTGCTTTCTGTCAAAGAACTGAAAATACCTAAGGACCTTAAGGGCAGATCTTCAGTGCTTGTGAAGAGGTAGCACTTCTCAGCTTGTTCCCTGCTTAGCTCTTTTTTCAGTCCTCCTTTGCTCCTCTTTGTGCCAGAGACATTCATTCTTTGCCTCACATCTGGATTGCATAGAGATCTTGACTCCCTGCTTTTGAGCAGATTTATGTTAGCTGTTTCCAGCCATTGCTTTAGAGAATAGCTGGAGGTTCAACACAAGGGGCATAACATATGTTGTCTCTGGCTTTCCAGCATACCTCTGAACAAGGAAGGTAAAGCTATAATCTTGTATCTGTTTATCCTCCTTCTAATAGCCAGATATCTTTATATGTTTACACCTGCAAAGCCCATGTTTTCTTCTACCAGAAGAAGCAGGTTGTAGAGGTATTTATTGAAGAGCTCTCTGAATATGCATGGTGAAAGAGCACAGATGAAATGCATGTGAATGATCTGAATTTTCGTAATGAAGCAAAAAGAGTGCAGTTGTGATGTAAAGCATCAATTTGGAAAAAAAAAAAAAAAGAAAGAAAGAAAATAAAAAGAAAACCCATTGTTAGAGAAAATATGGATATGCAAAAATAAATTTGACAAGAAGTTTTATTTTGTCAGTTACAGAAGACCATTGACAGCTTATGCTATGGGAGAAAATGCTTCACTAATGCAGTTAATGTGGCATTATCCCAGATGTATCTAAATTGCTTTCATTATTCTACACCACATAGCCTGAATGTTCCTGTTTTTGCCTTGTTCTTGTCTGTTTGGGTTTTGCTTAACTGGCAGTCTGAAAGACCAAGAAATACAAATGAAATTCTCAAACACATGTAGATGTTATATAAGCAGGTGTCTCCATCTTCTTTTGCTAACAAATGAGAATATTTTTACATGAGCTAGATTTGAAGAATCATTTAGATAGCTATTTGCATTCCATTCAAGGTAGCTAGTAGTTCTTATTATTCATTATCTGAGTATTTCTAAGTCGAAGATGCATATTTTACAGTATCAAGGGAAGCAATGAGCTTCTATGAATCCCTTTTTAAGTACATTACACAAGTTCAAATACATATAACCTATTGTGGAATAAAAATTTTCTGTCCCATTTTGTTTCAACGCTGGTGCTTCCTTTTTAATTTTCATAGTAATTTGGTTTCAGCTGAAGCTATTGTGTTCAAACATACTGCAGAAGGTGGTACAAAGGCTTGAAGAGACATAGGGTAGAAAGAAAAAGTTATAGCTCAGAAAACAAGTATCAGCATCAGTGCTTCAGCCTCTTGATACTGAATGGCTGAGGCGTCTGTTCAAATGGCATATTGCAAATTCTTTCTGCTTGCAAGCTCTTTTAGCCTCTAATAATAAATTTACTCTGGGTCTGCAGCAATGAAAGGATACACTAAAATTCTAATAATTTCGGATAGAATGTAAAATTTGGTCTTTACAAATGCTCATAAGCAATATTTTGCAAAAGCGCATGACCCCAGATCGCTCACTGACCTTTTTATAGCCTGGCTCCAGAGATGCACAAAATACTTCTGTAAGTAAACGGACAGCTGAGGTGGGAGTTACTGGTGATAGAAATGTTTCGTCTTTTCCCTGGCTGCCCGGTTGCCCTGCATGCATCTCTGGCAGCTGGAAAACAAAACTGAAAATGGCTTGGTGTCTGCATTGGTGAAACAGAGATACTCTGCTAGTAGCTCTTCATAGAGACAAATGGGAAAAAAGGTAGCAAGAGACATAGTCGTAGATATAATGGCAGCCCATACTGACAGCTGAAGAGTGAGGAAGAGTAATACGACCTTCTACCCTTTATGTCTCAAAACCTCATCTATGCATTTAGAGGCGATATAGTGGTTAGTTTTCTCCCCAGATAATAAATAATCTATCATATAATTCCTTATCATCCCACCCATCAGATTTTACTCATTTTGAAATCTTCTTTACCTGCAGAATCATTGGTTCTTCCTTTCTCATTCAAATAATAACATTTACCAGCAAAACCCCATGGTTTCTTTTATCTCTTTGGTCTTATTCTCACAGCACATCAACTATAATTTGTGACAAAGCAAGTATTTCTCCAAGGTGTTTCTCAGTTCTCTACCCTAGAAACAAACTCAGATTCCCTAATGATGCTGAAAGGTCTTCTCCAAATCTTGAAAAAAAAAAAAAATAAATCCCTCCTGATGCCAGACCATAAGAGTCACAACATCAGCAGAAGAATAATAAAAAAGAGCCCATAACAACCATAAAACAGACCTGCAGGAGAAGAACTGCAAAAAAAACAAAAAGCCAGGCACCACTACTTAAATTAGACAAAGGGCAGAAAGAGGTGACCCATTCTAACTCTTTAGCCCCATATCTCAATGCCTTATGTCATATTTCTGACATATGCCCAACAAAAAATAAAAGTTGAAAGAGAGATCAATATTGTTAGTGGTGGGTGTCTTCCTATTCTAATTCAGGAAATTGAACTGAAACAATTTAAAATATTAATTCTTATCTTAAAAATTGAAATAGCTGTGAGGTATTTCGCAAGTGGCAGTAGCAATGCTGGATGGAGAGGTCTTTTAAAGCATCTGCCAGAAATGGATAAATAAAATGTTAGCACTTAAACTGTCTCCTTGAATCTCAATTGCCAGGTCATTAGTGTTTTGTGGCCTCAAAGCCATTTTACACTTTATGATTTTTTTTTTTTTTAACTCAGTTATTTAGAAATGGCTATTGGCCCATAAATTTTCAGAACCTTAAACCAAATGGAAGGATTCTGAAAATACTAATAAAATAATATATTTAGCATTCAAGGCATATAAAGAAAGATGTCTTTGTTCCTTTCTCTTTTAGAAAACATTCTGATCTATGCAATTTATTTCTATGGTAAATCTACATGCAACTGATGTATAACCTCTGTAGTAATGGGTATTTGTACAATGAAGCACAACTCTATCTGAAAGGGTTTATTCTTTCCAAGCTATGAGCAAGTCATAGTAAAGCTCTCTTTTTTATGACACTGGATAATAATTTAAACTTGTAGATATTTCACTTCCAGAAAACAATTTTTTTTTTTATTTTTAGATCTTTACGCCCATCTAACTAGAAAATGCCCAAATGCTTATTACTGCAGAAAATAAATACTTTTGAAAATCATTCAGAGACTTGAAGAGCAAAAAGCTTGTAACTGAACAGTTATTCAAACCTACCTACCTACGAAAATGAAATTATTATAATGTCCCAATGCTGAAAGCTGGTAAGCATATGCTTAATGAGACATTTGCATTAGCTTGCTGGTCTGGATTTGACCCACAGTCTAATTTGATCATCCTCTACCTTTTGTTACAGGAAATTTATTAGTGTAGGATGAAGGGGTATTAAATATTGACATTTATTCCTCTGGAGGTCTGGGATCCATTTTAAAAGACCCTGACTACTGACATTATTAGTGGATTAATTGCTTCTACCGAATCTGTTCTTGGACAATTATGTAGGATTGCCTCTCTGAAGTCTGTAATGAAAATAGTGTTGAAACTCCACTAGTTCAAAAAGTATTTCACCAGTCTTGCCACAAATAGTTGAGTATTTTTGACTGAAGAAGAAGGTTTTTAAGGATGACTTTTAAATTTAGGCAATTTTATATTGCATCTACAAAGAAATATTTTGAAACTAAACAACAAAGCAATTTAAAGCTTACTATCAGTGTTACTTGATTTATTTCAGGTGTTGCATAGGCACGTACACAAGTATATATTACGGATTATATGAAATACTATGTATGTTTATGAATATTATGTATATTTATCGGAAGTAATACAATAATTTTTTTTCTAGTTACAAAAAAAATCTGAATTCTTATTAAATGAACCATCTTATAATTACCTATCGAAACTCATAGACATTATTTCTAGCAGGAGGATACCTATAGCGAACAGAGCTTAGCCCAAAAATATATACTCTTTTTAATGTGATAGTTCATTCCATTAACATGTCAGAAGTAGATGAATCATAGGTCTATAATTACGCTATTGAAGAAAACCAGAAATAGGTAGATCATACATGCCTCAAAATCTCCATCTTTTAAAATAGAGGGGGGAAAAAAAAATAAAAATAAAAAAAAAAAAGGAAGAGGAAAAGGAAATTTCAGGAATATAGTAAGATCAGAATATGTTAGGTACAAAATGATCTTAATGTGCAAATATTCACAGCTGAAAGCAGTTGAACAAAGAAAGGATTCACCATTGTTCCCTCTTAGACCCCAGAATCACCATAATGCTAGGTACTGTGCTAATAAAATAAATTAAAAATATTTTTAAATGCATCTAAGCAAATCCTTTATAAACACTTTTCATTTGAACAAGGGAGTATAAACTGCTTCTAAGCCAGAAATTATAAAACTGCAGTCTTAATTCCTAGATATCTAGGTTGTGCAACCATGTAGTTTAGTAGTTTAGTGCTGTTTAAGTTTGGTACTAATTATCAAAAACTCCTGAATCGGGGCCTCTTTAAGGATAATATATATGAATAAAAAAGAAACCACCATTAGATAAATAGGTGTTCCTAAAAAGAAGGAAAACAAGTACAGAAATAACACAGTAAGAAGATTGTAGAAGAAATTATGGAGAATTTTAAAAATATGCTAAGGACAAATTCAGCAAAAAAAATTTTATGCTATGTTTGGAATTAACCACCAATAAAATGTTTGACAGGATTGCTCCCCTGAAGCTGAAAAATGACTTTGCATTTAACAAAAAAAAAAAAGTTGGAAAAAAGAGAAAAATCAATACTGGATAGTACAGGAACAATAAATTGAAAATAGGACTATCTCTTATGTTAAGAAACCTCTACAGAGCTCTGGAGGAATAAAGAAGCTTTAATTTTAATAAGGATAAATCTTTTTAAGAAAACTGATGGCTGAGAAAATGTAGGAAAGTTGTTCCACTCCTCCACCCCCCACCCCTCCAAAACCGAGCAAACAAAATAAATCCTGATGAAGTGTAATATTTAAAAGCGTTATTTACACACCAGAAAAGAGAACATAGCTCATATCTTACATATGACAGATTCTCCAGCAGATATTTCTGCATTTCCTGTACATCCTCTAAATGTGGCAGCTGGATGGGAAACAATAGCATTAGGAAACTTTGCTGGCTCTCATAAAACTTGTCACAAATATAAGTGGCTTTGAACACAAGGAATGACAAATAAATTCCTCAGGCAAGCAAAATATAGGCACCAGGATTATCCACTTAAAGTTTTGGGACATCTTTACAGTTGTTATGGTTTAACCCCAGTAGGCAGCTCAGCACCACCCAGCATCTCACTCACTCCTGGTGGGATGGAGGAGAGAATCAGAAGAGTAAAAGCGAGAAGACTCATGAGTGGAGTTTAATATGTAAAGCAAAAGCTTCTTCATTCACTGCTTCCCATGGACAGGCAGGTGTTCAGCCATCCCCAGGACAGGTGGGCTCCATCACACATAATGGTTACTTGGGAAGACAAACACCATAACTCTGAATGTTCCCCTTTCTTCTTCCCCTTCTTCACACGGTGTGAGGCATCCCTTCACTCAGTTGGGGAGAGCTATCCCAGCTGTGTCTCCTCCCAATTTCTTCTGCACCCCCAGCCCACTTACTGGTGAGGCAGGGTGAGGAGCAGAAAAGACCTTGTCTCTGTGTGAGCACTGCTTAGCAGTAACTGAAACATCCCTGTGTTATCAACACTGTTTTAAGCACAAATACAGAACAAAGCACCGTACCAGCTGCTATGAAGAAACTTATCTCTGTCCCAGAAAAAATCAGTACAATTGTACATTTAAAATTCAAGTGTCATTTCAAATTCATTTTCTTTAGATTCTCTGTTGTGCCATAAAATATCTTGACAAAATAATCTGAGGTATTTAATAAATGGCAGGGTATATATGACAAATCACTGGTCAGTCAGGAGAATCTAAATGCTATTTCCAGAATTACAGAAATATGTTGTTTAAAATAATTTATTTGGGTCATTCCTGTTAAAGACACTCTCCTAAGAATCAGAACCAGTGAAACACAAATCTGCATAACTAAGTTGGGGGGGTGGGCTGAATATTCAATTAGAGATGTGACCATTCCAAAGTGCACTAATAGAAGTAATAAATACATGACAACTCTGCAAAGAGCCACACACATGGATGGTGGTTAATAATCATATAACACAAAATATAGAAATATATAACAGAACAAGGTGACTAATCATTTTTTTAATCACATCGATAAAACGAATTCTTATTTTGCAGGTTATTCTTAGTTGAATTTTGGGTGTGTGGTTAAAAGAAATCAACAAATATGAGAAGAAATAATGCAAATTGCTACAACAGAATAAAATAGTAATATGTCTTTGACAAATAGGTCTTCCCAGAAGCTTGGTCTTTTCTCATTCTCCTCCTCAGAAAGACTTCTTCTGGTAACAGTCTATGGATTTTATCATGGAGCAAAATAGAAACTCTGAAAAATTGTTCAATTTCAAAGTGAAAGAGAGCCTTTCTGAACTTTTCCTTTTTAATCATCCTATTATGTGTTACAGAGGACACACTTTTCCTCTGTTAAACTTTGTGGGACACTGATAGATTAAAAAACTGCAGTAGAAAGAGCTGTGCAAAGAGCACTGCACTTGCTTCCCTGCACCTATCCTTTAAGGTTGCCCTTTGGCTTGGCTGAAGAACCATTCCTGTAAACAGATCATATCAATACCAGCACTGGTTTCCAGCATAAGCGACGTGGGCAGCTGATGAGAGCATCCCCAGACTAGGAAGGGTGGCAAAAAATCACAATTTTAAGATGCTTTCAGTCTGATGTTGACTAGTGCCAAGTGCCCAGCTCAGTGGTGGCCATAGGATGGATCCCCAGCCCTCTTTTTTCCCAGCAGATCAGGGACAAGAGAGAATAAAACCTTGAGCTCAGTGACACCTGATTCTAGGACATTCTGGCAAAGAGCAGAGGCAAGGACAATTGGATCGGGTGCATGGCAGATATTTTAGGACACTACCTTAAAAAACAGTGTGTGGGAAAGTTATTTTGTCTACATAACAAAATTAGTTCTCTGCCCTTCTCCAAATATTTCATCTTGATTATTGGGGCAACAAAGCCAGTTTAGCCTAATCTGCTCACAAATTTGAAGACAGTCTTCACAAAAAAAAAAACACCTGCATGGAGACCTTGAAATCCATACATGGATGGCATCTAAGTTTTGCAGATTAAAAAAATCCAGTGTAACTACCCAACTCTTTTCAATTTATGATGGTTTATGTATCTAGATAGGAGCTATGTATCTGTGTTTGACAATTTGAACCAAAGCCATTCATAACACCAACAAATCTGTTGTATACTAGGGCAAGTAAGAATTGTGCAATACACAAGCAAGGATTATGCTCCGAATAAGTTAAATAAATATTATTATTAATATTAATACACATCCTGATCATATATGTTTTTTGTAAGAAATAAATGTACAGCCAGCTATGATTGGATGATTATGTATATATATGTGAAATTTTTAAAGTTTTGGGGTTTTTTTAGAAAAAAAGACAATGGCAATTGAGCAGGTTACATTGCTAGCAGTCTCACATCTGGGTGATTAGAAGGTCAGTATGTCTGTAACAACAAAAAAATACGTATTGTGAGAAATTATAGGAGGTATGTTGTTCTGTCAGACCCCTTCATGCAGCGAAAGGTCACTGATCCCACTGTGGAAGAAAGCTGACAATTTCTGTATAAGACTGAGTGACAGCACATATGCTGTCGGACATCATGGCCAGTGTCAAAAGATCAGTGGCAAACTGAACAGCTCTAGCACTATGATTTTAGAGCCAAGAGCAAAGTCATGGCCAACTTTCCTAGGAAATGGCATCGGAAACTTTTCATTATGTATTAACAACTCTTAATAACCCTTGCTAATAACTGTGTTAATAACCCTTTCCAGGACAATGAACAGGGTTTGTTTCTGGTACACAGTTTAATCCTACAGCTTTCAGTGTAACTATTGAGAGGCAAGAAAAATCTGGGGCTGTTAGAGTAGTTTACATAGGACAACTGGAAGAGAAAACAATACAGGTGAACAACATATAGTGTCATGAAGAACCATATCATGTTCTTTTTTACCTCACTTTTCTATGGGGTTTGGGTGGAGGGATTTTATTTCACCCATAAATCTCAGAAGAGTTTGCTCTCTCAAGCACAAAGGTCCTGATTCTGTTTTGATGTACAATAAGCTACATGAGCAGCAACTCCACTGGTGTAAAATAGGCGTAAGGAGAATCAGATCTCTACCCTGCAGCTGTTCATGTCACTTGGATGAAACATGGTTCATAATACTCTTTGTATCCGTGGAGCAGTCTCACAAGCACAGTACCTTGTTACTGTCCTTGAGAAATGTTGCAGAACTCCATCAGGCTTATTCAAACAATGCATAAGTCCTTAAGCAGAACTCAATTGCTATTCAAGTGGAAGAAAAGGTAATTGGACAACACTCATCACTTTTGGAATAAATAATATTAGGTGCCAGATCTGAAAAGCAAACCTTTGGGTTATAAAAGAGAAGAGAGATTAATTTAATGAAAGATACTCGCAAAATTTCCACTAGTCGTGGAATTAGCTAGGCTGGACATAATGAAATAAAAACTTTGAACTGTATTTCAGAAGTAAAAGAGGAGGTACATGTACGTTTTGCATTTTAAGTTATCTTGACTGCTTTCAAACTAGAAATGGAACCATGGTTAGAAGTTTCTTAAATTATTGTGTCCAAAATGTTTCATCCCTATGTAACTTTTGTCAAGCTAGAAGAAGCATTAATATGAAGTTTCTGAGTGCAGATGGGAAATTGAAAACACTATTCACTAATTTCATTCTACCTTAAATTAATCTCTAGGTACTTTCAGTAGTAACTTTTTCATAAGTATGATTAAAATGTTTCAAAGCTATTTGGACATTTGATTGTCAAAAGAAGCAATAACAAGTGAGGATTCCTAAACTGCTTGTAAATGAAAGATACAAATTTATAAGAGAAATGTTGTCTCGATTTCTGTAGTTTAATCCATGGTTACTAACATATAAAGAATAAATTGCATTATTATTGTTTCTTGTAAATACACTAAAACTGAAATACTCATCAAATCCCTCAAATTCTGGAATATTGTACATGAAGTAACCTGAAGATCATATCTTAAAACACAGAAGTAAAATATTTCAGAGGAATAACTCAGCTACAGTTGATGAAAAATAGTGGTGATCTGCAGAAAGTCATAGCTAATTTTTGTGAATATAAGATTCTGTATAAAGACAAGAATGTTGATTCAATCAAAGCATAACTACATTGGCCCCATAATCAGGTGTATTTGTACCTGCACTGTTTTTTCAGAAAGAATACAGATGTTGAAGGAACTAATATATTTTTTAATGAATTCATAGTCATAATGTAGCCATGTTGCAAATATTATATTCTGTTTGTATATACATATAACTGTTAAAACTGATATATCTATATAAATGGTTGATATGTGTGGTTGATGTATTTTTATATTTAAGTAATAATTACACTGATTAACTAAACAAAATATAAAAGCTACATGTAATTTAAATGTATACATTTCACAACATTCAAATTATGAGCATAGAAATATAAGGCCAAATGTTTGGGGGAAAAAAAGAGTGTGAATTTAGCAGATTTTAATTTTGAAGGTTTTTGTTTTGTTTTGTTTTTTCCATGCAGCTTAAGTTGCTGTACTTTGTATGGTATAGTGAAATATTCGTTGCCTGTACCGAGGATTGCATATGACCTTGGAATCTATTTATTTGAATACTTACCTAGGATGAGGGAAAGTGGGGTCCCAACTCCTGCACTAATGAATGTTCATGTTCTGTATTCAATAATAATTGTACAAAACACATAAATATTCATTGGCATTGAGACTCTCTCCCCTTATAGATGAACATTCACATTCTCAGGTGAATACCATGCATTGTTTTCTTGTCAATGTGTGATATGACCTCGTGGTTTCTCTAGTGACTAAGTTTAAGAGGTCGCTGCTTTGGCTACTCCTTAGTTTACCACTTATATAAATTGGTCTTTGTCAAAAGAGAATATGCATACAGATTTACATGTATACTTTTCCTGCATACTTCTTCAGCTATTCCATCCCAGAAGGATATTGTACTATCAATATCCTGTTGATCCCACAGTACTTTGGGTAGTTAACGGTATGGACCAAATTATCATCATCATGGTCTCAAGTTGTGCCAGGGGAGGTTTAGATTGGATATTAGGAAAACATTCTTTACAGAAAGGGTTGTCAGGCATTGGAACAGGCTGCCCAGGGAAGTGGTAAAGTCACCATCCTTTGAGATGATTAAAAGATGTTTAGACGAAGTTCTTAGGGACATGGTTTATTGCTAGAGTTAGGTTATGTTTTGATTCGATGATCCTGAGGGTCTCTTCCAACTGAAATGATTCTATGATTCTATGAAAAGCAAACCACCAGAAATAACGTGGGAGAGTCTGAAAGAAACGGATTGACTTCCAGACAGTCTCTCCCAATCAAAACAACTCTATGATTCTGTAAGAGAGATCCAAATAAAGAAAATGAAGGGACATAAGAGAAAATGTGTTCCTATAAGTGAGATGAAGACCAAATCAGAGTGTTCACTTTCACTAAATATACCTTGTCTTTATTTGCCACTGGAGGCAGCTCATTTTGCGAACTTTAAGAAAATTATTCTCCTGGACTAACAACTGGAGGTAAAATTGAAGTTAAATTCCTAACTTTTTCTTTCTTTACAAAGTGTTTTTCCCTAAACATGTACAAAGAAAGCAAGTTTCAACTTTGCTTTTACCCTTTTCGGAATAGAGATTTCTGAATAGCATGTTAAGCTTAGCAACAGGGTCAACAACATTGTTGTAATGATCAATCCTGGTGTCTCACTTCTTTTTATTCTTCCTTTTTTTTTTATCCAGCAGTGTCAGTCCCCATCCATTACATTTTCAACAAATATGGTTTGCTGACTCTAGCAAGACTCACAAAGAATCGTTTTGCACAGTTTATCAGTACAACTCCTAAGAGACGCTGCAAAGCCTATGAAAAATGGAATATTCCCCCTTCCTGTTCAGTTCATTTTAGCCTATTTTCAAATCTCCTGAGGATCCTATGTTAGAGTTACTCTCTTAACTGATATCAGGTAAGTCTGCTTCTTTTGTTTAATCTGTTCCTAATCTCTGCTACCAACTGAGAAGTGCTCTGTAGTTATTTGAGACTAGCAAGTTTGAAAGAGGGATGGAGAGGTTAATTATGACAGCATACTTAATATTGTTCCCATTGAAGTAAATGGCAGTTTTGTCATTTTATGTAATAGAGGCAGGATTACACTAATTATAATTTTATAATCTCCTCATTAGAGCAGCACAACAACTCCATTAAAACATATTGCTTAACATTATATCCCCTGCTGATAGAATCCATAAAATAGAACTTTAAGTGTTCAAAACATGAGATATGTAACATGATGTTACATCATGTAGTAGCTGTGCTTTCTTGGAGCTATTATAATCATCCTCATTAGGTAAAATTCACTCTTTTCCATATTTTAATCTCATAAAATCACGTCATATTACAAACCTTTTCTAAAATATACTGAGTGGAATGCCTAGACTGATTTTTCCCCTTCCTAATGCAGAAGTTTCAGCTTAATAAGAGAAGAAAGAGCTCAGCGTTAATTTAGCACACATGGGGATAAACAGATCACTGAAAAGCAGAGTCTTCTAACTCACTACTGTTTATTCTATTTTCTTCTTTAATTCCCCACTATTTTACTCCATGATCGCATATAAGTAAATAAAGAAGTGCATGTATTATCATGATGTTTGAAAAACAATCATCCTTCAAGTCTAATCTTTGGATTGCTCATCCACGTGGAGGCCCTTAATGCCCTTCCAAAGTACTGCAGAGATGCACTTTCTGGATTACATATTTTAGGGGCTACATTTTCACCAAAGTTATTTCGCCAAAGCTATTTCACCAAAGTTAACAAAGCAAACTCAGCAGAAAATTTGGTGACAAATTCTAAACACCTGTGTGTCCAGACATGGAACTAGGTCAGTATTTGAACTTACATTAAGAACAAAACAAACAAACAAAAACAAAACAAAACAAAACAAAATAAACACTCTGCAAACCTCATTTAATTATTTCAGCTGTCAAACTGATGCCATATGTAGAACAGCCTTTTCCACATTTTTTTAAGCCAAAAAGACACTGCAGAGGGATTATTAATAGAGGGACCAGACTATCCATAGTAATTTCACTTCCATGTAAATTCTCCAAGATCCATATATTTAGAAGGAATCACATCTATTATGATGACCAACCACAACCATGTTAAGATTTGTCCTGTTCAGTCCCTCATAATAATTCATTAATATGGACACTTTTCTTTACACATTTTTTTTTACCTCTTAAGAAAAGGTAGCAATAGCAACTCTTACAGTTTGCCCGCTAATTTGAACTAATCACTTTTATTCTTTCTTTTCAGAATCACAAGTTTTTACAAATCAGGCAGGGAATTTAAAAGCACAAATTGTCAGGAGTTTTGTAGATAGACACTATTTAATTAGTTCTTCTAGCTTCCCTTCAAACTGCTAAACTTCTGTGACTGATTTTTATCTTCACTGTTACTATGAAGTTGACGAAGAGGTGTGTATTCACAAGCTAGAATGCCCATATAAAAAGAATAGTCATGTTTTATATGCTCATAATTACACTTTGGCTCACAAATCCGGAAGTTTCTATGAACTGCTTAAATGTACATATACCTTCAAGTAGATAGTGATGCACCAATGTTGAGGTGACTTTTGGGGCACCTTATTTCAATGGTATCTCTCATGAAGAAAAAACTAAGAACTGAGTATATTAAATAATGAGATGAAAATTTTAATGTATATCATATCAATATTCACACTAATTTGTCACCTTGAAGGATACTTAAAAAGTAAAAAATTTGCCAGTCTCTTCAAATATTCTTTATTTCTACACTACAGTTTTCTTTAGTATGGTCACAACCTATTGAATGGATACTCTCCTGGGCTAGAGACGTGGCTCACCTTTGGCAACAGAAGACAAAATTCTAACTAGTGAAGTGATCTGTAAATATGCTCATATACATGCATGTTATATATATAAAATCATACATTGGAGCTATATATGTTGAGGATATATTAGTCCATTAGCACATATTTTTAAGAATATCCATAGGTACTCAGACTGAAAATACTTGAACCAAATTTTCAGAGAAATCAGCCTCTTTCAGTACTTGTACAGGATGACTAATGTCCAGCTGTGTACCTTCCTGGTCACACTGGACATAAAGCAAGTTTCTGTAGAACTCTTCTTCAGCTGGGGACCCACTGCACAACCAGGCGCAGAAACAAGAAAACCTGAGACGCTTTTAAAATTACACTAGTGTGAAATATGGTTTTTTTGTTGTTCAGGAAACAATTTCAACTTTAAGTTTGCAGTTCCTAATTCTTCTTTGTTATTTAAATTTAGTTTAAAAAAGTGAAAACTACAACAGTGATTGTAATGGGACCATATTCTAAATTAGAAAAGAAATAAAATGTTTAATTCTATCACTATGCCTGAAATTCACCGACTGTTTAAAATTCACTTTTGTAACATGCAAGATGTTAAACTCATACCCTGCATGTCAGTACTGCAATCTTTAAATGCCATATTTTCATATTTATACATAGCACAAAGCAATGGAATAGATTTTGCAGTGCTTTATCCACACAAACAAGCAAAGTACAGTGTGGAATCAGAGATTTTTTTCTTTTTTCTGTTTGTTTACTTTACAAAATGAGTACGGTTGAAGAATACAGCGTTGTGATGAAACTTTAATGATGAAAGTGGTACTTGGAAATTGAATGGCCATAATTTCTTCCTGTAAAATTATGAATCCTACAATTAAGTACACCTGGAAAGCTACAGTTCTTTAGGAACCTTATAACAATCCAGGAATGTGGAACAAAGTGACATCTTCCTCTGCACTGCCAAAACATGCAATTCTCAGTACTTAGAAATTAACAAATCTCTTTATTGTTAATGGCACAAAAGAAACTAAATAGCCTGCAAGAACATGGGCAGGAAGAACATCAACAGCCCTGCTTTAAGGTTAGTGCCTAGAAGAAGCAAATTGCTGTATGATAGCGGTTGTTTTCCTTTTGGAATTAAAAGGTGAGTCAGGTTTTAGTAAAAGCTGAACATTTAGATAATGGGGAAAGCTGACAAGTCAGCCCTGTGGCATTGCTGTTACCGGAACTCATCCATTCATCCATTAAATCCCCACCCTGAAAAAGTTACTTACCAGTAATCTCATAAATTCTGTCATACTACAATACATTAAATTGGTGTCTTACTACAGCTCCCCAGCAATCAATGTAAATACCTCTCTGAGACTTACGAAAAACTTCCATGCTCAGAGTCAGGCATATGTTGAATTCTTCTTCAATGAAGATTTCTTTAATGAAATGTTCTCAAAGTACCAGGGAGGAGTAAGAGAAGGAGTATGAAAAGTAAATAACATCATAGCTTGGTCACACTTTTGAGAATAAAAAACAGTTCCAGTTCTTGTGTTGAGTCATGGAAAAAAGGTCGTGGACTTAAATCCTTGACATTCGTGGTATTACAATATTTATGTCATGATGTCATGGTGGCATTAGCTGTTCCAGAACAGTTTTGAAACTTCACTTATTTTCCTTAGCTGGGAGAAGTGAAGTCACTACTGAAAATTTTTTGTTAGTTTAATGGAATTACAGGGAGACTAAACAGACAAGTGAAGTTGTGAAAAATCCTAATAATCTGTCCTTAAAATGTTATCCATGGCAGCTATCAACATTTCACTCATGTGAGTATTGGTCTCAGGGTGTTTTCTGCCTGTCCAATTACAGTTGACTTGTGTATCATTATTTAAGATTAATCTTGAACATCTGATGTTATTTATATGTTTTTAAAAGAATACTACTGTAAATGGAAAAGTTTCTTTTAAATACTTCCTGTTATCCATCAGTTTTCCCCATGAGTGTCAGTGTGTTCTTGTGGTGGGCTTTAAATCTAAAATGTATAAGTCTTGAAAGGCAAATTTATGTGCATTCATAATACTGAGCAGTTTATAATTAGATTTTAAAAAGGTAACTTATAAAATCTGTCTACTTTCTCTGTCATTGCTGATATTTGCAATCAGCACATGGAATTTAATGTGGATCATTACTTTCTCAGGATTTTACATATTAGCTATAATTATGGCATTACTCCAGTACTTCTTGCTTGTTCAGATGTAAAATATTTTTGAGTTGTACATATTACAAAAATTTTGTTCATCACGTTTTTCTTACCTTAACAGAAGAGGACAAAGTCTTACATCACCATAGCAATGTGTTAATTTTTGTGTTGTACTCATCTGTATTTCAGTGGGATTCTAATACTAGCCATGACACATCATTTTTATTGAGCCAACCATCCGTATTCGGTAAACATCTGCAAACTATTCACACACTTTAAAAAGCAGGCCATTTGTAGGTATTGTTTTATAACATTTTATGTTGCCATTTATTTAAAAGCTCCTCAAGGTGAATAAAAACATTATTGGTCCTCAGAAATCCACAACCCCAAATGACAACTCTTTAAAATATTTACAGAAAAAAACTATATTTCAGTACACAAAGAGACAATTACTTTTGTGACCCTTTAAATATTTATTTTCATTTTTATGTCATTTCGGGATAGAATTTTCCTCTGATTACAAGAAGTAAACCTTGCTTCAATTTAAAAAATTAAAATCAAAGAAGCCAAACTTACACAAAGGGTGCATTATTTGTGAGCACTTGAATTTTAAATACTTATCAATTTAGCTAAGCTAAAACAACATGTTATATTTTTAAGATCTCGTCTTTGATAAATTTTGTCATTTTCACTGTAATCTTTCAGAGACTTGTACCCATCTTTGAATTTTGTAAATATGAAATATATTACTGAAATAATTGGAAATAGTAACAGGATTACTAAAAGATCTCCATATATCTTCCCTAGACAAAGTATTCAAAGGCATTGCTACACTTGAAAATACAGCATCTTAAAATTTAAATGTCTTTCTATGTGTTTTATTAGTAAAGCCACATTTTGTAACCCATTGTTGGAGAGGTAATTAAATGCCTTAGATAACTTGTCTGAGCAACCTAGGGTTTTTCTTTCTCTGAGACTCACTGAAAAGGGAGTCTCCATCTTGGCCAGGTGGCCACAAAATTTTATATGAATTGTGCCATGTGGTGAAAAGTTTTGTTCTTTTTTAATTATACCTAAATATTTTTTTACTATATGAAAAGTGGGAGAACAGGATACAGAAAACTTTCCACCTGATACAGTCCTCAAAATAGCATATAAAAAAAAAAAAAAAAAGAAAACAACAAAAAAGAAGATAATAAAATCCCTGAACTCCTTCAGCTTCCTTCAGTCTTAATCATATATGTGCTACACTGAGGGGTTTTCTTTAACAGGTTTTCTTTTCAGTATGTGGCATTGAATAATACCACTATTTAAAAGCCTAGGCAGTATGAAAACTGTTGAAAAAAGCTAATACACAAGGCTAACTGAACTGGTAAAGCTGTGATGATTTAAACTACCATTAGAGAAGAAAAATTCTCAGCCTAAGAAGCATACTTTATTAATACTGTACATTCTTTCCAGGCAGCTTCATTCCTTTTAACTAAGAAATGCTACAGACCTTGTGCACACCTTATACTAAATTGGATCTACCTGTAACAGACATATTTAACTTGCACTACATACACTACCCTTGTCATTGATAAAAATAGCAAAATTGATTTTGATATTATAAATTAAATAGTATTTGGTATGGACAATACTGGCTGAGAGATCAGTCTGTCATGCTGAGCCAGCAAAGGTCCCAGACCAGCTGGAGCCTCTCCAGCATTTCCAGCTGCCATAGGAGCACTGCAGGTAATACGGTGAGAAATCTCCAAAATAGTCACCCTGCATGATATGGACTGCATTTTGCTCTTCCTCAGAACCACTGCTCTTATCCATGCTACAGACTGGAATCCAAAATGTCCTCGTCTTGCTTTTCTGAACTTTATGTGAAGGCTTGAACTATTCTGAGGAATTAGAGATTACATATCACTCTTTTCTTATTCAGGATATGATTGCATGTGTCTTTACTGAAATATTAATACTTAATCATGGCTCCCTAAAAGCTTGTCAGTATAACCCCCATCTTAATCTGTCTTTATGAATTGTATTTTATTTCATTGGTGGCTGAATGGTCTTGTATAAAAAGGTTAAAATCATTGATTTGAAATCTCTTATAAAATGCCATATAAACATCAGTGATGACTCATTTTGTTGTGAATGGTGTGCCTTAAAACAAAACAAAAATGTGTGAGGGCTTTTAATATTAGATGTTAACAACTCTACCAAGTAGTGCATGTGTAGTAACAATAGAAATTAAAAAGCAGATACCCTCCCACAGTGATATTCCCCCCGACTTACTTCAAAATTACATGGTCGATGAAAGTACAGCAAGTTCTAATTTCTAGAGGGAATAATGACTTGTAGTTGCAGTAATTTAAGGAATAATGTACCCCAACTGTACTTAATAAGGCTGTAATTCCATCAAAGGCTTCCAGGGACATCATAAACCATGAGAGTGAAACTCGAGTGGTTTCCTCATGTCACCAGAAGGCTGAGATGGAATTACAGTCTTAATTTATATTCATTTTGAAAGAGCCTTATTTAATATTGCACATTGATCATGATTAATGCCTTTGGAACTGCCAAAAACTATTAGCTGTTTTCATGGCCTTTTGAAGCTACCAAAAGTCAATTATGCCACTGACTAGTGATTCCCAGAAATTTTTTTTTTTTTCAGTTTTTTAAGAGCTATAGCTCTGCCAGCACAAACTTGTATAACTATAGTAAAGTTAACATCAATTTGATAATATATTTTTATCACTTTTCTCCTTCATACTGAGTGAAAATGGGAAGTTTCCTCTAAGTGCATAGCTCTTTATTTATAGAAGTTCATTGCAAATTAAGGGGAAAATTAATTGGAAGCATTTGGTTAACTTAATCACTGAACATCACTGAATGAATATGGTTTTATTAAAGGGATTTTTCAGTTAAATGCCAACAATTTGTCCACATCATATGTGAGTTAACTGTACAAGGAGAAGCTTTATTAAAAGAAGGGAATTCTTTTAGGTGAAAGGTAATCTGTTTTAAAAAGAAGGATTAGATGGAATACCCCAGAGAGACCACAGACAAAAGGCTTTCAACATGGCAAAAAAAAAAAAAAAAACCTGGTTCTTAATAAAGTTGTGAATCAAAGTTACTCAAAGTAAAATAATATTAAAAAAATCTCTGGTTACTCAAAGAGTTGTCTCTTCCTCTCCTACACTACAGAGTAGGATTCGGTTATGGGTATAAGAACAAAAGAAATTCCAGCGGTCCACCTAACCCAATACTCACTCCCTAACAAAGAAGAAAGCGAATGAGTGTTAGGAAGTGTTAGGGAGCCTGACCAACTTCTGTGGAAGTTAGAGGGTACATTACTCCATATTTCCTACAGTATCCAATTATGGGCATATTATCCTTTAATTTTCTAATAACTATTTGGACTCAATGATACTGTCTGCCTTCACAGCCTCCTAGAGCAGAATGTCCTAGTGTCATTGCTTAAAGGACTGCTATTGAAAAATGTGTTTTAGTGTCATGTCCTGGTGACTTCTCAATATCCCTACATGCCTAAACATAGGAATTTAGCATCTCTGGGATGCTTTATGGTGTACCATCTAGCCTCAGGCTTCCTCTCCTGAAGGCTCCCAATAGGTTGAGTGTGGGTATTTGTCAACCTCTTGCACATTTCTCACATATCATAGGGGATCTTAATACAGTAGGAGATGCCTGTATTTGGTTAAGGGCACTAAGCCAAAATGTTTAAATGTGGCAGACAGACTGCCATAAAATGTATTTCCGTGGAGATGACATTGTGTCAATTCTTGAAATTTCTAGTGCTGAATAGCTGATTTGATTTATACTTTTGAATGGAAAATATATTGTCAGTATAATCCTATCTCCACTTTATGACAATATATTCCAAGTAGAAGATTACAATTTGTTGACAACAGATACAGATAGAAGCAAATCACATACAAGCCCTATTGAAAGTCTTTTGGTCCATTTCTAAGATGGTGGTAGTGCAATATGGTCTTTAAAGCCAAAAACATGATAATCTAGTACTCAGTTATATGGCATTTTCGAGCAAGATATACATTGTACAACCAAAACTGAAAAAACACCATTAAAATGTAAATAAAAAGAAATGCAGTGTTGTCTGCTTCAAGCATACCAATCCCATTTGGCTTTTGGAAGGAGATATTCTTGAGGCCAGGATCCGATTCAAAAGGCTACCTTTGAAGAATCACTCCATAACAACCAGAATATCCTTGCATGGACCAGTAAAAGTCAATCTAGGTGGCAGGTTTTCACATGATATGTGAAGATAATATCCCTTGACATGGTATGTTTTGAATGCTGAGAGCTTACAAACCTTTAAAGGGTATTGGAATGAATGAAAGAAAGAAAAGTCCAAGCAGGGTACTTAAAACAATTCTGTCTGAGAATGCCCCAGAGTCAACAACTTTTGGAGGCTGAGAAAAAATTTTCAGGTTTAGTACTGTAGGGGTATCTTGCTCTCACAGTCCTCCCTAGGCATTTGGTTTTGAACAAAGTCATATGCACTGTTCATCTGAAACAACCCAGAAGAGCTGCTGCTAGCCTCCCCCTCCCCACAACAAATGCTAAATCCCAGCTTTGCTTCCCAAGACTGATCCAAAGTATTTCAGTTTCTACATGTAAAGTTTGCAATTAATGTCAAATTTCTCATATGTGTCATCCTTCTGTGGAGTCTAGTACAACTCTTAACATTCCTGGTACTTCTTTGCTACTATTTTATAAGTAATTATCTCTGCCTGGCTTTTCTGAAAAATTAATAAAATTCATTAAAAATTCAAATCCCTCAAAACCATTTCATGTCAAAAATAAAGCTTGCCTCTGAAATTTTTCCTTCTTATTTACAGCCAATGCTTTGAGAGAAACACTGTTTGAACTTGCCCAGGTTGCCTTCTGTGATTAGACTTTTGACACTGGAGAAGCTTTTAATTGCTCCAGTCATCAGGACACTTAAAAAAATTAACCGCCTCTTTAAACTCTTGATACTATGTGGTCTTAAGCTGTATTCCAAGAAAAGGGATCCTCAGAAGTTATCTACTTCATTCTGTACTTCAGTTCCTATTGCTGTTGAATGAAAAATGCAAAAATGTATTTTTGTAGATATTTCTAAATGTATTTTTCTCCAAAATAAAGACATGTGAGCCTAGAATTCTAGATACACAGGTACTATTACAAGCAATCCGCAAAAGGTGTATCTACTCAAAAGAAGTGTTCTTGTATATAGGTAGTTTGCAAATACAATGCTTTTATGATCAATGGGTAAAAAACAGTAATGAGTTCTGGAACTCTAAAATGTATATAACATTTTAAAATATTTATATCCGACTGGATATAAAACCCTTCTTTTCCCCATGAGGACAACAAAGCATTGGAGCACATTGCCATGGGACGTTGTGCAGGCACCTTCTCTGGAGGTTTACAAGATCTGACTGGATCAAGCCCTGAGCAACTTAAAGTGACCTCAAAGCTGATCTAACATGAGCACAAGGTTGGACAAGGGACTTCCTGAGGTCCTCTTATCCTATGATATGATGTTTGTGTGTCTTAGATAATGGTAAATAATTTTTTAAAATAATCATAAAAGAAAAAATAGAACATGCAATTTCAAATGTCTATTACTCAACTGTCATTAGATGCTATTTTTTTCTTTCTTGAGAACAAAACAGAGAGTGGCTTTGGTAAATTATTGCAGCATTGTATTCCATTTACCTAGACATTGCCTTCGCCAACAACTGGTTTCTACTAACTTCTCTGCTGTATGTCAATATTGAAAAGGTTAAATACATAGTTCTGTTTCATCTATGATATCTTGATATTTTAGGCATAATTTATCGTGGATTAATAGCCAAAATATTCGTGACAGTATTGGTAAAAGGTTTTCCCCCCCTGTAATGTGAAATATGAATGTTTTGATGTATTCGAGGCCTGAGAATCAATAAGAATAAAACAATATCTTCAGGTGGTAGCACTTTGGATTATCTTTTTCTGTGGGACAAAGGCTTCCCCCCATTTTTTACTACCTAAAAAAAAAAAAAAAAAAAAAGGGAATTATTTATTGCCAACATGGATGAATTGTAGGAAAAGTATAAAAGTAAAAAATTGGCTCAAGAGTTCATTTTACACAGAAGGACTCTCCTTATAATAAGAAAAATATTTCCAGTAAACAGGAGACTTCTCTTGTTGTAGGACCAGCTAAGATTTATAGGTCAAAACAAAGGCATTTTAAATCAGTACTGATTCTTATTCCCTCCACAGAAATCCATCTATGAAATGTGTGCAATGGGAGGTACGCATAAGCTAGGGAAAGAGGTTATTTGTGTGTATGTGTGTATATAAAAATGTATTAATGTGAATACACATAAATATATATGTATAGCTATATAGATACAGCTACACAGAGTAAGGGGCAGGAAGCATTTCTGAGTCTTCTTGCCAATAACCTTAGTTACAACAAAGTAGGATAGCAGTGGCATTCTGTGTGATGGGAGAGACCATTGTATTCATATAGGTTTTATGGAGATACATGTTAAATCATTGGTACAGAGGATTCACAAGAAAAGTGAATAGTGGCATGGCAGAACATCTTTTTTATAACCTGTTTTAATAAAAGTTTTCAAGAGTTCTAGTTAATTGATCTCTGGAGAATACACAGTCAATTATTTTGTACTTCACATATCTTTCAACTTAATTGAGCATAAATTGAGTGAAAATACTTTTCTTATCTCATAGTCTGCTATTTGTCTCAGAGAACCACCACCACAGACATAGTATCTATATCTTTCCAACAGTTCACTTTTCTCAGGGCATCATCAGAACCTGTTCATACAAATAAAGATTTGTCTCTATTAGTGAATTCAGTCCACAATGGATACTGCTGGCATCTCCTGTACTTTATGTGGCTCCCTAACTCAACAGAACTCCGCATATTACCTATTAACAGATACACATCTCATACAGGTGTTTAGTCCATCTTTAAAAATATTAGTAGGACACCTATAAGACCAACTGAGGCAACTGGATGCCTTCCTGTGTAACCTCATCTAGGTGTTCCTGCTCCGGCAGGGGGATTGGACTAGATGATCTTTCGAGGTCCCTTCCAATCTCTAACATTCTGTGATTCTGTGATTAACATTCACAAAGATAGATTTGCCTGAAAGGCTTAAAGGAGAAGTACTGTTTCATTTAGAATATATGAAACTACAATTCAGTAAACTCTTTCTGCAACATATTAATAGATATATTATTTTTATCAGGGTTGCAGATTCAAGATGACATTTATTCAAAAGGAGTCTGAATGCTTCAGGTACATATTCCCCAGCAAAATCTACAAATTATTGAGAAACAGATCTTTCTTGATTTTTTTTTTTTTTTAATCCCATCCTTTTCAATTGGAACAGCTCTCTCTTTTCCTGCAAGTGCTTCCTAGAATACCTGGGAACTTAGTTTCCCTGGACTCTAAGTGTAATGAAGCTTGAGGTGTCCAAGGAGGTGTCAGTACAGAATATATAAAGCACAATTTTGGATGTAGCTCTCTATGCTGTGAAGCTTCTTTATTTGTGGTCCTACACAAGCAACTGTCTTTTTTTTTTTTTTTTTTAATTGTGAGATAAGGAGCTCTGCAGGCTTCGTTTTACTCATATGCAGTGCAATTTTCTTTCTGAATAATTTTTACACCTGAGTCTCTGTGTGTGATAAATTGTTGCCTTTTATCATGCAACTGCTCTAGGATTTAAAAACTCTTATTTTATGGCTGAAGATTTCTAGATATTATTAATTTTGTCTTTAGCTTGTTGACATTAATTTTCTGATAATGTTTCTAGTGTTTGAAAGAATGTTGGTATCAGATTCACAAAAAAATATTTTCATCCTCTAAAACTGTTCAGTATAAGCTAGTGCCTTATGGCATAATAAGTGTATGTTTGAACTCTTTCCATTGTTGTTTTTTCCTTCCTTTTCCCTCTCAATATACCCTAGTACTTTCAACACAGAATATAATCCCCATATAATTTCACTCTAGATTTGAATTCAATGCATGGACATATCTATTTGTAAAGAAAGCAAACTTGAACACCTTTCACATTGAACTTTATAAAGGCTTCTTATTGACACTGTCATTAAGTATTAGGAAATAAGCTTTATGTAAGATTTTCTTCATTGACACACCTTGAGCAAAATCTTGCCAAAGGTTTATTTTTTTACCTGCTCCACAGAAGAAACATTTCTGATAATTAGAGTCTGATTCAGAACATTGATTGAGCCCTTTTCTTTGTTTAGTATACAGCCTCAGTTTTTAGCATTCAAAAAAAAGCTGATACATATGTGACACATACAAAAGAAAGAGAAACAACAGAATATGTCTTTTCCTCCACCCCATCCAAACCCAATTAGTTATGTTTCATTCCAGTTTATTTGTTGTTGATGGTTTGGGTTTGTTGTTTTTTTTTTTCAGTTAAGTAATCCCTAGCTTCTGTCTTTCCCCTACTGTGCAGGGACCAGAGTAGTTATAAATGTGGACCCGTGCTAGCCAGGAAAGACAGTAAAAGAGAAAGGCAGGTGATAGGTGATTCTTCTGCCAATGTCCAGACTGAGATTAAATGCAGCATCACTCATTCACAGAAAAAAGAAAAGAAAAGAAAAGAAAAGAAAAGAAAAGAAAAGAAAAGAAAAGAAAAGAAAAGAAAAGAAAAGAAAAGAAAAGAAAAGAAAAGAAAAGAAAAGAAAAGAAAAGAAAAGAAAAGAAAAGAAAAGAAAAGAAAAGAAAAGAAAAGAAAAGAAAAGAAAAGAAAAGAAAAGAAAATTAAAAAAAAAAAAATAATTTTCTACAAACCTTCCCAACTCCCACAGTTTTCAGCAAAACTGTTGTCCTTGTCAGATTCATTGTTAGGAGCACTGAATATTTGCTCAGCTGTGGAAATCTGGAGTAAAAAAATGTAGGTTCAATGAAATGAGATTTTCCAATTAAACCGTGTTTTGCTGGAAGTTCCCCAAGCTCTACCAAACACTATAGTTATACATCCTATGCAAACTAGAGATTTGCATCATTTTTGCATGACAGATTTTTGAATACATAAGACTTGGGAGAACAAAGCTTTGCAAGGTGAATATTACAAAATGCCCAGTGCTTTTTCTTTCTCCCACAGGCTTTTCTGCAGGCACAGATAATAGGGACATTAGTTATTACATTGGCACTGGGTCTATTTCTCTACTATTTTCAAACAGTTTAATTAAAGTACATTTATATACCAGCTAAATTGAAGGTAACTAGAGTCAGAGAAAACTTCAGCACCCATTTTTTAATAAATGTTCCTGAACTTCTGTCTTTCAATCACTTTCAATAATTGTCTCTTGGAAGGTGCAAATACCTCTATTTTGGTTTCTTGTTCGTTTGTTTTGTTTTTCTAAAGCAAAACAAATACGTAATAAAAATCCTGTGGGTTTTTTGTTGGTGGTGGTTTGGGGTTTTGTTTGTTTGTTTGTTTAAGGCGGGACTTCGTTTTCCAAAATTCTGTATTATGACTGCAAATAAGCTCAAAAGGAAAAGTTATTTTACATAGTTATCATTCATAAAGAAAGAAAAGTAAAAGAAAATATCCTCTTGAGATACAGAACAGAATGGCTGCTTATCATGTAGTTCACAGGGTGACACGTGCAAAGGCACCAATATTGGATACCTCAATCTACTTTTTAGCTTGAGTGAAATACGGGTAAATAAAGAAACCATTTTTATCCCCAGTCTCTCGCTTTCTTTTGGGGCAGATGTTCACACAATTGCAAGTGCATCTTCTATACACATTTCAACCAATGACAGAAAACCCAAGGTACTGCTGGTATGCAAAATCCTCCTCAGCCACAATTACACAAAACTTTGTCATATATGTTCGTGCTGTTCAGGACTCAAAACTGAAGTATTAGGGCTCACTTATATGGTCAAGTTACATTGCTGTCTCCTTTGTGTATGGTCTTAACCAGAAACAAAATGAGACAATGCAGTGTGGCTCAATCTTTTCCCACAGTTTCATGCTTCTAAATAATGTTTTAATGTGAGGATGCATGTAGCTATTTGGAAGCTTCAGGAACAAGGGATACACTCTAACATTCAGAAGAACATTCAATTCTACAGGTCTGGTTTTATATATTTTCTTAGGCTTGTTTTGGTTTGGTTTTATTTTTCCCTTCAATCTGGTAAATTCCATGAAACACTGTCACTGATAAATCATAAATATGGTGTTTCTGTGAAGCTAATATCCAGAATTGGTTTATTCTATCATATTCCAAAAGACTGTCATAGAATATTCTAGCATAAAACTATTTGGTTCATATGTTATGATTGATTTTTAGTCTTAGTTCTTCATTGATTTCAGTGGGGAGTTCTCATTAAGCATCCCTGGCATGAAATGGCCACTTCTATTAGAAGTTTGTTGGTTTTTTTAAAAAAAAAAACACAGTTGGTAAAAATGATCAAAATAAGCATCAAGAACTTTGCTCCATATTGTGAGCAATCGCAATAACAAAGTTATCTATCCTGCAACAAAGAATAATTGCAGCATGAAAAACAACTTCTTTTGTTTTGTTGTGGGTTTTTTTAATAAACATCACTCCTTGGGAGCTAAAACTAGACAGATTAAACCATATGAATTGGGAATACTTTCTGTAGAACCGAAAAATAAAATCTTTACAACCTGGTGTTTCTCACTGTAGGAATCATCCTGTGGAGGAAAATTGTTTTCCCTACATTAGTGTAAAAAGCAGATTTTCTGTCCTTGAATAGGAAAAATATTCACAGGATGTATAAAGCACATAGGCCTAAGTATATCTCCCTTTCGCAGCTCTAGGAGAAAAAATATAGATGGGTCAGGGTAATGTTTGGGGCTTTTTTATATCCATTTTTGGATGCTCATTCACTAAAGATGTAGTGGAGGGAGAATTTTAAGTTCTGATGTCAAGAAACACACTCCTTTCTTAGAAAAAAAAAAAAAAACAACAATGTGTACTCTTTAGAATTTGTATATGAGTATCCCTTATGTTGCAGTACCAAAAAAACGCATACAACATACTTCATCACTTTTATCACTGTTCTATTTTCTGAGCAGATTGTAACACTTACAGCGTATATTCACTCACATGCAGCAAGTTATTATCTGTCTCCACTTCCTAGATAACAAGAAGGATTAAAGTAGGGCATACAAGAAATTTGTGAAAGAGAATGGCATCAAACTTAAGAAGCTTTCCCACTTCTCATGCCATAGGTTTAAACACTGAGGAATGCTTTTTGCCCATTAGCAATTAAAATGTTTATATAATTCTTCATTCTGTTATTTCCTACTCTAACTCAACAATTTAGTCAGTAAAACACCTGGTCTGGCTGGTGGTTCCAGCTGCAGGACTTTACGAGCTCCTTTTCTCTGTCAGCAGGGCTTGGAGAAGCTTCTTTTCTTAGTTAGTCAAGCATCATTGATAGGGAAATCATGTCAGTTCTGGCTGCTTTTGCTCCAGTGTACATTTGATCTGAACATCTTTTCTCTTGATCCTTCACTTTTGCTACTAAGTGCTCTGCTTTTGCAGCAAGCTTGTTCTAGCCCTGGTTTCCATTAGTCATGTTGAGATCTGAGGTTGTTATTCAGTCTTCATATGCTGGAATCCACTCCTGTGAAAGAATCGCCCTCGTTGTCTCACTTCTATGCTGCAGAGTTCATTTCTTTAATGATCTGATCATTGTTCACTTTCCTTTCTGCCTTTTTGCAAACTGAACTCACTGCTGGCTGTCTGAGCAGAGAAAGATGAGCCTGCTGCTTCTCAGTGGAATCAGGTGAGGATGGCACCTCTTAGGAAAACAGGTTTCTCTTCCTGGAAGATTATTCTTTAGTCCTCACTTTCATCCTAAGTGCATTCATCCCAGCTTTCCCACCTTGCAGAGACAAAGTTTTCATGGGAATTGTTGCAAAAGAATGATGAGGCTTTGCTCTTTTAGCTAATCAGCCACCTTTGACACTGTCTTTCTAGAAAACTCAAAAACATAAAGTCCCTTTATCCCCAGATTTTCTTCAGTATTGTTTATAGAATTAGCAATTCGAAATGTAAGAAAAGACATCAACAATCCTAATATCCACCTGGCTTCCTACCTATGGGACAATTGTATGCAGCACAGGGGAATATGCCAGACTATCTTATTCTTGAAGACTAGCAGCAAAACTAGAATCACTGGAAAGTTTCTGAAAACTATAAAGAAATATGAAAGATGATTGAAGTAATGTTCCAAGGAACCAAGTTTTTGATTTTTCAAAGATTTTGGCAAGTGTTTTGTGCTTGGTTCAACTTCTGTTTTCCTTTTTGTATTATACTATAAAAGAAAGTCGGTTCCACAATATCTTCTTTACTCCCTTGGTCTGTCTCTGACTTTCATAATCTCATTGTAGAGTTAGCATTAATAACTCAGAGCTTTCCCCAAAGTTTTATTGTTTCTTCTAGGTTTGCTGATCCAGAAAAATTCTAGAAGAGTAAGTCATATGAACAAAACCAGCATTTAGACTACAGAATAAAGTGAAGATCTCTAGACAGAAATGCAATCAAGGACAGATGCAGTACAAAGAAATAACGAGAAAGGAAATGTTAGAAAAAATAATATCCAAAACAGTTAAGGCCTGCAAATACATAACAGAATGGAGTTAGGGAAGGAATATCTTTGGAAAGATTTCTTCCCTGCACGCCCCAGCCCATGCTTTTGTTTAATGCAGCAAATTGGAGTGTATTAATAAAACATACATGAATCTTTCTTAAAAATATCTGTGAACAAGCAGAAAAGTCTTTCAATAAGGTTTATGTTCTTGTGATATAGATATATTATTAAAATCTCTTCCTAAAACCCATTATTTCTGCTTCAGTGATAAAGGTGACACTGATGTCTTCAGTTTTGCTGCTAACATATTCAGTTGGTTTCAGAGCTTTCCACTCATTTGACTTCTTTCAAGTTACCTTTGATTTTGCTTAAAGAGGCAACAAAAAAACAGGAATTTCTTACAGATTTAGTTACAGAGAATATAACACTTCATCATCTTAAGCAGGCTACTCAGTCCAGTTAAAGAATGTTTTTGTTTTTTTCAGTATTTGTGCAACTACAGTAGATCTGACCTTAAACCAGTTTAAATGAAAGACATCTATTGAATCCATGGGCTTTGGGGCATAAACCACTCAGCCTTTCACTGACTCACTAAAATGCTGTATTCAGATATATGATTCATGTTTCCTTTCAATGCCTTGGACTTGAATGTAGTTATTCAAGGAGTTAGTAATCACAGGGCCAGTATTTTATAAGCTATGAATGTTATAAGAATGGAGATATATCAACTCAGTAATGTTCCTTCTGAAGAGAATGACATTTTAACAGTGCAATTCAGCTTCAAAACAGAAATGAAAGAAAGAATTCAAAAACACAACATAAAATCTGTGTTAAATTTGCAGCACAAAACTGGAACCTGCAAGTAGTCAAAACTGTTGACATTAGGAAAACAAGACAGGTAGACAAAGTGCTAGTTTGCAACCACAGATAGCAAAAAGTTAAAGGGACTTAAGTAGAGAAGAAATCTATGGATCAGGGGGTTTATTACATTGATACCATTGACATTGCCATTAGGCTTCACTAGAAGCACTAGCTAGATTTGTATGAAGTGGCAGCAGATTTGGTAAATGTGGCTGCAGATTATTTGGATAAGGTATATAAACAAGAAACAAAACTACCACACACCACATCAAACACCAGGATGAAAATACCAACTGTTTAAAAAGCTGTCATTAATTTCAAGAAAGAAAAACTGGATCATTTATCTAGTTATCATTGTATGAGGGCATGTACCAGTGAAGAAACACAGACACATAATTCCTGAATACTGATTTGTCACTTTCTCATCAGTTTACTAGAAAGTAGAAGAGAAAAAGAAATTAATATATTTTTCTAGTTATTTTTCATTAATATTATTGTATGTATTCATTAACTAAATTTAGTAAATAATGCAGACTAATATAAAAATATTTCCTGCATTCAATAAGGGCAATATATTTTAGCATATAGATCCTTTTTTCAGCCTGAATCAGTGCTTATCAGGCATCATCAATGACCACCACTATCACAAAGTAGTTACTTAAACAGGTGTCATTCAAGAGTTTTCTGTTCCTAACTAAATCCTAACGCTGAAAACATTAGTGGAGTCACGTAACATGTGTGATAACAATTGCCCTGAGAATAATTACAGGACCCATGAAGGTTCTTCCTCTTCTGCCCGTCTTTGTAGAATTTCAGTAGAGTCCACTTACACTTCATAGTGAGAGAAGAAAGTTGAGTTACAGCAGCAGATAAGCAGGTCTTCATGTTTCTAGACCAAACTTCCTTCCTTCCTTGCCAGACAGCTAATGTGAAGAATGATTGCCATCTATAAAGCCTCTAATCTGCCCCACCAAGATAAATAGAATGGGGACCAACCACAATTTTCAGGATACCCTTCAGACTTTATCATCCATGGTCAAATTACCTGTTTTCACCAGATTAAACTACACTTTAGTGTATTTCTGAAAAGATGTGATAGAAACTGTATACCCAGGATGCTAGTGACTGGTATTTTCGGCTTATATAAAGTAAATCTTTAACCTGACATTTTTTGTCGATCAGAGGAAGGAAATGAACCAAGCAAACCAGGTCTGCAATATATCAGAAGGTGATCCCAAGAGTGAGAAATATTAGTAGAAAAAAACTATTTGCCTTAATTTCTTAGATATATACAAGCAGTATTGCTAGAGGAAAATTTCATGCCCCTGTGGAGAAACTTCAGTGGAAAATTCATGTCACAATTAGCAGCAGAGATTCTGTGAATGGCTTTGTAACTACTGATAAAGTGCAATTGCCTGAGTTGCAGCAAGAATGGGAAGAACACTTGGGTATACCACTCATATTTTGGAAAAAAAAAAAAAAAAAGTGTTATTTTTTTCATTCTACTTTCCTCGGAAATGTTGGAAAAAATTTTGCAACCCCACCCTGATTTTTCTGGGTTGTGTGACAGGAACAGTTCCAGGTATCTCTTGTTTCAAGGCTACTAAGGGATGTCTTGGCCTCATCTATCACTGACATGCAGTTGACAACCATTCTTATTTCTTCGTTTTAAGCAAATAACATCACTGAAGACCAAGTCTGTCCTTAGTGATAGGTGTGTGTGACTGTATTCCCCTCATTCCTCATCACCCACATTGGTACTATTGGAACTATGCTCTCAAGTCCCATACAGACTTTTCACCCAGAGTTATTTCTCAGGAAGGAACAGGGAGAAGGGAGGGGCTGGCACATTCCCAGATCTCACTTGAAGAAAGAGTCAGGATATAGTTAGGGTATGGAGCTGGACCTGGAGGCTTAGAAACCTATGGATGGCCAGTTCAGATATAGTCCCAGTCTCAAGGACAGTGACCTGAACATTGTAAATTCCTTGATTCTTAAAAATAAGACAAACTATGATGTTTTCATAGTCTACTGTATTTATGGAGTATAAATGCCATTTCTGTCAAATCTGCATGTTCGGTACAACTGGAAATTACAAAATAGTTCCCAATTTTCTAATGTAATAGAGAATTTGTGAAATCTATTATCACTATTAATACAGCAAAATCTAAATATTCCAATTGCCTTATTTTGTTGTACTTTTTCCTGCAAAAATGTGTACTTTGAATAAAAGAAGCTGAAAAATTATATACAATTGCATATACATACTATATACATATCATTATTTTTTTTATTGGTGGTGGTGAGGAATTGAAGAACAAAAAGAGGCAGTAACTAGTCAAAGTGTACACCTTAAAATCAAAATATTAGCCTTCCTAGTTCTAGAAGTCCAGTGCTATCCTGTTGATTTTTCCTATAACATGCAAGAGCGTGGCACTATTCATGATAAATTATAACTTGGTGTTCTCCACAGGACCTCACTGGCAGATGCACTGCCTCTTCACCACCCATCAGCATGAGAATCACAGTGCTTAGGGAGGCCAGCTATATGAGTCAAGTTTTGGTAGACCTCTGATGAGATCTGTACTGTCTACCTGAAACTCAAGTCAACATGGAGAACTTTTACCAACACATCCTAGCAGCATAAGAAGGAAAAATCCAAAGAGAGAACATTCTCAGTGGTAGCTCACAATCCTTGAATTTGTTCCGCTGACAACCTGCCAGAGCCCTAAAAGCCAGCAGACTGTGTCTCTGCCATGATCAGACAGCAAGAGTCTGAAGTCACCAGTCATCATAGGGAGCCATATGCCCTTGTACTGAAGGAAAAGGATCAGAGGAACTTTGTTTCAAGGAGAGAGAGTAAGGATTTATTTTTTAATTCTTTCAATAGACAGAAACCGTGCGTACATGATTCAGCACTGTTTTGTTACTTTGAAGTAAGAAGAGTTTCTATTCAGTAAAAGTAACTTTAGACTAAAGTGGCTGAAATGGTTTTATATGAGTAGATATTTGGCAGCTTTGCTTTGTAGTAGCCTATGCAAAGACTATGAATGTTAGAGAAGAGGACAGAAAGAATATTAACAGGGAATTTAACAATTTTATGAGTTTCATGAAAGGTCTTGGGCTGTAATGATAGTATGCCCTATGCTATACAGTACCTACTGAAAGTCATAGTTAATGGTTAAGAGCAGATAATATTTAGCATTTATAGCACTCCACAGGCAAGAACTAGGCAAACTAATTAATCCTCAGGATTTTAAGATCTCTGTTTAGATAGGAAAATTCCTCTTAGAAAGTTCTGTATAACACAGATGATTACATCTACTTACAAAATAGGACAAACAACACCAATAATATCACTGCCTTTGTGAATTAGTTAAACACTATAATCCCTCTTCTGCTGACGGAAAAGCCGAGGTCTAACTATCAGAAAATTTCTGTGAGACATGTCAATGACAGAGTTGAAATTGAATTTTAGGAATGGACCATCTTTTGCCTCTTATTTTCAGTCTGCCAAGTAAATCTAAGAAACAATATGGTTTAATGATGGAAGATAGACAAATATATTTCCATTAAAATGTTCACAGCCATGATATTTCTTCTTTCATAACATTTCCATCACAATAGTGTAGTTTGGTGATATTTGTTTACACCATAAGTAATTCTGGGATATGGGAAAAGCTTTCATCATAATATGGTCAAATTCTGACCACTGTCAAAGAACAGAGCAGTTTCACTTCATCTATTAATTTATCTGTTTGTTGCTTTTAAAAAGTCTTTTCCTATTATCCGTATTCTCAGCTTTCCAAATACAGCGAATATATATGGCTGCAATAAAATCTGATGTGATGCAGAGATGTCCACCAGAGTCTGCAGAGATCCTGTAGTAACATTGATCCCACTTTGGAGTTAACTCAGAGGCCTGATGATAATTAAAAATGTCAACATCATTAGATATTTCATTTTTCAAATATGAACGAAGAGGCTGAGTCACATATTTGCATAATTTACCTAACAGCCATCTAATTTTGGTGATTGAATTGATGGCACCTGGGATGTCTAAGCTTTTGGGTGTTTTCTCTCTTGTTCACAAAGAGTCAGACCCAGAGAAATTTTCAGATCCTATCAATGTATTGAAGCTCCACTATGGGTATTCAAATACAAAAAACTGAGAAAATACAAACAATTCTTATTGAGGCTATCCACATCATTTTTTTTAAGTGTGATGGCAGCTGATATGAATGGGACACAGAGAGCTGTTCTCATTTTATTTTTCTCACCTGACTCCTGCTAGGAAGATAAATGGCAAGGTTGTCAGTCAAAAATGTTTGAATACTAAGTTTTCTCTCTCAAGCGGGACTAAATAGTATTACAACATTGCACCAATTATCTTATTAAAGCCTAGCTTTTATGAACAGTAAATTGGGTTTTTAAAAATTAACTTCTGAGTTCAACAGAAACAGACTATGATTGAGAGTGCAGCCCAGTAACTTCCTGGTTTACTTTATTAAATCACTAATCTGCGGAAAAATGTTCCCTTAGTAAACCATAAATAGCCAAGAAACATAGCCAAGGTGACTCTTCATGGCGCAGGTAACTTAATTAACTCTATTTTAAACCTTTTAGCATATAATTTAAAATGGCCAGTTTTAAAAGGTTTGCATTATAAATGTGTTTCTGGTGTTGGCATCTGTGGTTTTATTGGTTTTGCTGGGGTATTTTTCACTCCTTTTCCTTTTTTTAAAAAATGAATATTGCAATAAACAGACCTAGAATTTTGTTATTATTTGTTAAATTGCTTTGCTACAGTATCTGTAAAAAATTATAAGCCAAAATGGCCTAGGATAAAATCTTTGCTCATGGGAAATGCAGCCTTCATGGGACAAGAGAGGAGGTCTTCTCATGAACTAATAAATAGCTTAAATAATAAGATTAAGTGATCAGCTTCAACAAAAGTAGAGGTTTAGCAGTGAAGTCCCTCAGGGAGCTTTATTGGAGTATCTACTGCTCAACACAAATGATCTAGAAAAGGAAGGGAATAATGAGGTGACTAAGTGTTCTGATGATACAAAATTCTTCAAAATAATAATGATGAAAACTGACTGCTAAGAGGTGCAGCTGATTTCAGGGTACTGGTCAACTATGAGAAAAGGAGCAAATGAACATTACTGTTGATAAATGTAAGGTAATGTATACAAGGGGAAAAGCTCTTTATTAGAAATACACAGTGATAGTCACTAAACAAGCTGTTCCCATTTAGAAGAGATATTTGTCATCTGTAATTCTAGGAAAGCATTACTAGCCCAATACTCAGTGACAGTCAAAGGCTACGTAGAACGATAAGAGTACAGTCATGGCACAGTTGCATCTGGAATTACCAACTCTTTCCAGTCTCCTTGACTGAAAAACAAGACAAGGGATGGGTAAAGAAAAGCAAAAGTATGGATTGTTTTCAATAATAAACAGACTCTGATGCATTGGCTTGGCAAAGTGAACACTCAGGTGTTAAAATTCATGAACAGAAAAAAAAAAATATTATTTATGTTTTTTCTTGATGGAATTAAGAAACAGTAAGTTAGTGGACAGAAGCGTTTAAACAAAAGTACGTGCTTTCTCAGTACAATTAATATCTCTGGAGTCCATGTTGTGGAGTTCATTGCCATACACTGCTTTGGATCTGAAATGGGTTTGAAACCAGATTAGCCTGCATCATATCACTCTCTACTACCACCTGAAAGGAGGCTGTAGTATGGAGGGTGTTAGTCTCTTCTCTTAAGTAGTAAGTGACAGGACGAGAGGAAATGGCCTCAAGTTGTGCCAGGTAAGGTTCAGATTGGATATTAGGAAAAAAAATTCTTAATGGAAAGGGTTGTAAAGCACTGGAACAGGCTGCCCAGGGAAGTGGTAGAGTCACCATTCCTGGAGATGTTTAAAAGGCATTTAAACGACGTTCTTAGGGACATGGTTTAGTGCTAGAGACATTTGCTTACGATTAAATGATTGCAAATATCTTCTAAATAATGTGGAGGAAGTTTCTTCTGGTTATAGTGGCTTTTAAAGAGAAATGACATTGGGTGGAAATTGTGTTGGCATATATATATGTGTGTATATATATATATATATACACTTCATTATCTGGATTTATTGAATGGAGGGCTGTTAATATCCTCTTTGAGCCATCCTCTGGCTATATATGCAGAAAGCTATAAAATCACAGTTCAACCACATGATGATATAAATGGCAGCATTCTGCTATTCCAAGGAGAATTGAACTCAAGTGTTTTTCAGACTACGGATTCCCTGTCCTTAGCAGAGATGTAGTGGATCCTGATCACACAATCTCAGACACTGTTGGCTGCTGGAGCAACTGTAACATTTTCTGCTGCCTCTTTTTGCAGCACTTGCTCAAATAGTAAGTCTGTCTTGAGTGCTCTTTTCTGACTTGCTTGCTAATGAAGGAGGTGGAGAAAGATGTCATAGTGTCTATTACTTTGCATACAAGAACCACTTTCAAGCAAGTGGTGCCTTGACCTGTGAAGGTAAGATGTCCATATTTCCTGTAAAAAGTGATTACCGCAATCTTGCTCACATGCATCCATCTCTGTTAAACATTCTGCTTGTTCTGGAATTTATTCTCTAGCACCTTTAAGGCCATTGAACAAAGCATTTTCCTAAAATATCATGACTGCATAAACACCTGTGCAGAGCAACCTTGCACTGAGTTACTCAAAATTTTTTCAGGGGTTCAACAATGCTCAACACTCCTCAGTTCTGATTTGATGGTCTAATGGCTGAGCATAGGGTAGAATGAAGTACAGATGGGAATTCAAGATCAAAGGCTTTTAAAGAAAAGAGCCTCGATATACTTGCAGCAAATTATTGATTTTGATATAGTTGTACAACATGCTTTGCAACATAAAACTGCTTGTCTTCACTGTAAGGGCAAAACAAGAACTGTACATGGGGTCATTTGCAGCTGTTTACTTCAGAACAGGTTACGTAAAAAATCTTAATGGATTATTTGTTTGACTCAATATATAAATGCCACATTTCACAGTACTATGTACAAAGTGTATTTTTAGAGATGTTGTTTCCTTTTGTAGATTGCTCACCTGGCTTTTGGAAATCATAAAATCCTACTTGGAGTCATACAAACTTTAAAGTCTCCAAATCTCAAAGCTATTCTTTAATAACCACCCTCTTAATAGCACACTCTTTTTTGAAGTCATCTTTTCAAATCTAAATATCCAGCACTGGATTTGACAGTTCATCACAGTGATTTTTCAGAACGTCTTTAATGATACACTCTGTCTTCAGCCACAAAATGGAGTTGATTTTTAGATAGGCAGTAACTCTTTTTCCACCTCTGAACTTCTTTCTAAAGCTTGCTAGGATTTTCAATGGCTTAACAAATTAGTATATTCTCAATTTTTCTCACATCAATCATCAGCACAGACAATTTAGACACTTTAAAAGATAGTAATATGGGAGATCTCTTTCCTTCACCACAGTTTATAGCATTTTTTTTTAGTGTGGTTCAAACTGCCTGAGAATCTAACTCTACTAATAAATTTATACATAGGAATTATTTAAAGAGCTGGATCTTTCAATTTAGCATCAATGTCATTTTTTTCAGAATAATGTTATTACTGGCAGCCAGAACCTTCAAAATTCCTACAACATTAAAAACTAAAATCTAGTGCAATGGCATATAATTACTGACCTGGACTTGGAGTGGAAATGGAAAGATTCCCCTTTCTTACAAATGTTATGAAACACAGCAGAAGTTATATTTCTACATTTAATCATGTTAAATTTTGTGTGAGAATACGGATACATAGTTATGAGAGAAATCATAGGAATGGTCAAAGAAGTCAGACCATCGTGCCTTGAATTCTCTAGCCAGAGGTGGCTACAAGTTATTTCTTCCAGAATAAGAGGCCAAAAACTGAGTGATACTTTTCCAGGTTTCTCTTACAACCTCCAACAACACCAAGAATCCCTAATGCTGAGGTAGTCCCTTTGTACTTAGCAGCTTCAATTTAATTTTTCTCACCCAAAATTTGTCCAGTTTCTTTTTACTTCCATGTAAACATTTAGCATTCAGTTTTAGAAAAAATGTGTGCATTTACGAAAGCTAGAGATTTGCCTTAATTTTACCTGTCTTGGTTTTTAATCTGTTTAGTAAACAATCTGCCTACTATGAAGCATAGAGATAGAGAATATTATTACAAAAACCTGAGCTGTTAAACCATGAGTCTGACAAGGGTTTAATTCCTTAAAAAATTGCCTAAGGGTTGCAGAGGATTTTGACAGTTGGGAATTAAAGGATGATGGAGTGTTTGCAGCTCAGCCATTATGTACTTCACCCCAGGATGTGACTTGCAAAGAACAAACAGCAGACAGTGAAGAGTGATACTAAGCTAAAGCAAAATACATTTCTTTCTTTAAAATTTTATAATGTTTTCTTCTAGATTTTCAGATCTCCAAGAAAGTTAATTTTCTATTGAAGTTAGCAAAATATAAGCAAAATATTTCCTTTACATAATCATTGTATTTAATTAAGTTTTGCTCATATACATGGAGGAAATGGAGAGGCACTTTTCTCCCATTTTTCTATGTATTTTCACAATTCCTTTCAATTTTGGTATCCTCTCATGCATACACTTTTACTGTTCTCTGTATACTTTACTCTGCATTAAATTATTCAGTGGCTGTTTTAGATAACTATATAGATGCCACTCCCTTTATACTATCTTTCAGAATTCTCAAAAACATGTTCTGGAAACTTTAAGTTTTGTCAGTAGAGCTTCTAAAAAGTTATCACCATTTTTTTTAGTTAAAACTTTGCTAAAACGTTACTAAGGTATAACATTTATCCTCAGACACCACATATTTCCCACTTTTTTTCGGTTGTAATTTGTTTGCATACATAGTGCCTTACCCCCTTCTTTCTCTGTGTGTATATATACACACCTTTTCAAAGTCTGAGATAAATAACATCAATAACAGTGGTATTCAGCAAGACTAAGTAATGTTCAGTAGTGGAATTTGGTTTATATTTTTTGAACATGCAAGTATGCAGTCAAAAGACATATTTTCAAATGTAGATATGCAGAGTACAAAATTACTATGCACTAGAAATTTTATGGCATTGACCTATCAATTATATTCTTTAAAAACTAATATAGGAGTTACCCAATTTACCTGACATTTAACTTTTCTGAAATATGTTTTGTTTACCTGTTTTAATTGCATATTAGCTACTTAGCAGCATTAACTGGTTCTCTCCAAGGCAAAATAGATTTTTCTAGATTATCATTATGAAGTACCTTCTTAGATGTGCATTCTCAGACTACCCTGTGAGTATAAATTTTAAAACACTCTTAGGCAATATAATTTACATTTCTAAACACACACATACACATTCACATGTGTACTTGGAACTTTTGATTCATTGGAGATTTAATCAGGTTTTGCAACTATTCCATTATTAACTTTCCACCAACAGTTCTAGTGAGAAGTTCTTTATTTCTTGATAGTCCGAGTTCTTCTTCAAAAGCAACTGTAAAAACTAATTCAGTTGCTTAGACTTGTTAGAATACTAATTTTTTTCTTTTTTTTTCAGTCATTTATGTATGGATGGATGGATGTAGCTACTATATTTTTTTAAGGGTTTGGGTTATATAAAACCCTATGGTCAACTTCGTATACATACCTATATATGTATACACACACACACACACATATAAATAGGCAGCTTCAAAATTTTTCTTCCTCCTCTTATGCTCTTGCTGGCTCTGGAAATACTTGTAAAGTTTACTTCCCAACATGTCCATCTCCAGTTCACTCAGATCTCCGAGCAATCCATCACAAAGCCAAACTGGCCATTTCTCCCAGTCATAGTATATAGACTGCCTTGGCTACCTTATACTAGCGCATACCTAAAATGTTTGAATAAAATCATAAGATAATTACACTTGGCAGAAATCAATAGGAAATTTACATTGTCACATCTCTAGTATGTATATAACTTTTATTTCTCTTATTCTTCTTGGACACTAATATCCTAAAAAAAAGTTTTCAAGAATTGTTTAAATAAATGTACATAATTTGCATAATCTGATTCCTCACTTAATTTTTGTTCAATTTGAGTTTCCTTCATATGGAAAATACATTTTCCTTCTGGTAGAATTCTAATTCAGATGCTGCATTTCCAGTTTCACATTACTGTGTAGTTAAGATATCTACATCTGGGAACTGCTACTTGCATTAGTACTTCTTTTTTCCTGTAAATTCCAAACCTTTTTGAACATAATTCTTGCAGAGTTGTTCTTCCTCTCAGGTTGCTATTAAGTGACTCTTAAACCAGATATTTGATAAAATTCAAATAATCTACACTTAATGAAAAGTATTTAATCTAGAATCAGTAGCATTCAGGACTGGAAATACACTTCAGTCATATAACTTGTGAAGTGAGATATTTTCAATACTATTAAGTCATTTTCTTTGTTTATTTGACCTACACTGTGAATTGATCTTGTCAGTATCAGCAGTATATGCTTACATATTACACTAAAGATGTAACGCTTCTTTACAATAGTAAAACTTTCATTTTGGGGGGGTTGAAAGGCAATTCTTGAGACAGACTTCTGTCATTTACAGATTGCCCACAAACTAATTAATATGTAACATGTAGTTAGACTGTAAAAGATGCAAGCTCTTGTGCTCATATAAAAATTTTCTGAGTAAGAATCCTTCTCTTTGTCCCTGATAGCTGTCTAGGTTTCTAGGGACAGTCATTTTGTGTTGCTTATCAGTGGGGAAAAAAAAAAATAATTTACAAGTGATTAACAATATTGTGAGACTTAACTAATGTTTATGACAGTGAAATTTCCAAATGGAAGGAACTATAAAAAAACGAAGAATGCTACAGACATAAAAGTGCTGGTAGACATTGTTTCTTTTTTGACTTTAAATAGTAGGCCTTTCTAACCTGACTAAAGGAAGGTGATGAAGCTGTTAACAGTAGATGACAAGAGAGAGACAAAAGAATGAAGAGGTAGTACAGCTTGTGCTGCATACTTGCAGCACAGCTTATTTCACAGCACTGGGGGCAAATAGGTCTTTCTACATTAAAAGCTCTGCAGTCTTTATGAGGCAGTGTGCCAGATCTCCAAGAAAAGTATATTTCCTAGAAAGAAAGATGCTGGGGTGCAGGGGAAGCAGACAGAGGTCAAATAGACAAACGTGAGGAAGACACCTGGATGACTTAACTCTTTTGTAGAATATTCCAAAGACATCAGCTATTTAACCTCTGGTAATATGTATTTATAAATTTTGTCAAAACGAAACATTTCCGTTTCTTTGAAAATGGCACAAAGGGAAAAAAAATAATACAAATTCAAGTACAGGGATAGAAAACTGAAGAAGTCAGTGAAAAAAAGTGTATCACAAGTTTTATGGCCTCTGGGCACAAAAATATCCTTTGACCATCACTATCTTCTGAATCCCAAATGTGGGCTTCTATTCAATATCAGTTTTGGAAAATGTAAATCATGCTTTAACATCTCAAATTTCATACCAACAGAA
The DNA here is from genome assembly GCF_964273445.1 of Streptopelia decaocto. Taxonomy (NCBI): domain Eukaryota; kingdom Metazoa; phylum Chordata; class Aves; order Columbiformes; family Columbidae; genus Streptopelia; species Streptopelia decaocto. The sequence goes on along the minus strand of NC_138663.1, from coordinate 130,308,988 downwards.
CTTGACCAGCAAAAATGAAGTACTACAGGAAACAAATAATATGTACTCAACTCAGAGTCTTACATAACTTAGCAAGCATTTATGTAAATTAAATATATTGAGCACAAACTTAGATTCATTTCTCATGAGAACATATAAACAAAATCAAATAATTCCATCTCATTATAAGCATTATGCCACAATAAAAATATATAGCCACTTCATATTTCAAAAGGTAATAAAATCCTTCGTACACAGTCTGCTCTACACTAAAAGAAGCTTAGCAACTTAAATTTTATATAAATATCCTTGCTGAATCACTGTTAAAATATTACTAACTCTCATCAAGGGTTCAAACATATTCTGGCTTTAACACGCATTCTTCATTGCAGCATTTCAGGTCACGATATTTTGACTTACTCCATTTCTGTAAGAAACGTTTAAGCAAGTAGAAAAAAAACTAAGAGAAATCATGCTTTCATAAGATATATTTGAAGAGACAGAAGAACTAGAACAAATTGCACACATCGCTATCTAAGAAAAACAAGAAAATTGCTTCTTCTAAGCAAAATTTTAGCCAATAAACTAAGTTTACCACCTTGGTATAAGTCAGATTTTCTGAAGAGAGTCTTTGTATTTAAAACCAGTAGAATTAAGCAATACAATTAACAACCTGATAAATGAAGGATGCCTTTGATCTATCAACACCTTTAGCATATGTAACCAGGAAACAGAAAAAAATAATTTTAGAGAGGGTTTATGTTTATGAAACAGCTACTTTTTTTTTTTCTTTTTGTTTTTAATATACTGTATACAACTGTATAAAATAACTGAGAAAAGAATGTGGGAAAAATTCAATCTATACAATGACATTAAGAGCTCCTGTATTCCTAAATTGTAGATTGTAATCATTAAAATAATTATTACCTTATTATTTATTAATTAGTTAATAATTCAACAGCAATTAACAACTATTTTAAGTAAATATCCCTAGTAATTTAAGTATTAAATATTTATGTAAATATGTTTTCTTTCTTCTCCAAACCCTTGCTAGACTGTATTGCAAAGGAATAACTGCTTCCAAGAATGCAGATGAACAAAATACAAGTTCTAAATCCAATGAGATGATTGTGAGGAAACATGAAATAGATACTGTATGTTTGCATTTCTTAACTTAAAACTTCTAAAAAAGTTTAGCTTTTGTGGTTTTTTTTAAATTATTCTGAAAGAGCTAATTAATCTGCACTCTTTTTCACTTATTGATTTCAAAATGACAAGGAAAATACAATTCCCTTTCTAGAAGGAAGAAAAATGTGGGATGCTGTAGGAAGGATTTGCTGAACATCACCCATAGCTCAAGAGGAGAGACAACCCAATATGACCATGAGTGCCAGTTCAGAATTTAGTATTTTAAACTATATTGCCTCTTCCAGTAAAGTACTATTTTCTTTTCTGTGGAAGATTTGTTATTTTGGAACTGCATTATATCTAACTGAACTGTGGCCATGCTTCAAATTAAACATTATTTAAAAGAGATTATGTTGTACTGAAAGAAGCTTAAAATACAATTTTTACTTTTGTTGTTGTTGGAGTTTCTGAGTTTGTTTTCCTTGTTGTTTTTTGGATTTGGTTTAGTTTTGGTTTTGGTTTTGCTTTTTTTTTTTTTAATTTTTATCTATAGGTCTAAAAATTCATTAGAAACAAACATCGGCTTAAGTGACTAAGGTCACTTAAGTCACTACCAGGGCCAGTACTTGAAAGGGCAAGTGTTGGATTTTGCACCTGGAACACGGCAACCCAGGCTGTACATACAGACTGGGGAATGAGATGCTGGAGAGCAGCTCTGCAGAGAGGGATCTGGGAGTTCTGGTCAATGGTGAGTTGAACATGAGCCAACAGTGTCCCTGGCAGCCAAGAGGGCCAACCGTGTCCTGAGGTGCATCCAGCACAGCATTGCCAGCCGGGCAGGGAGGTGATTGTCCCGCTCTGCACTGGTGTGGCCTCACCTGGAGCACTGTGTGCAGGTCTGGGTGCCATAGTATAAAAAAGATATTTAGCTACAGAAGAGTGTCCAGAAGAGGGCTACAAACTTGGTGAAGGGTTTGGAGGGGAAGCCATATGAGGCATGGCTAAAGTCACTTGGTTTGTTCAGCCTGGAGGAGACTGAGGGAAGACCTCATGGCAGCTACAGCTTCCTCACAAGGGAAGAAGGAGGGACAGGCTCTGATCTTTTCTCTCTGATGACCAATGACAGAACCTGAGAGAATGGCAGGAAGATGTGCCAGGGTAGGTTTAGGTTGGACATTAAGAAAAGGTTCTTAAGGTTCTAGAGGGTGGTAGAGCACTGGAATAGGCTCCCCAGGGAGGCAGTCACAGCCCCAAGCCTGAAAGTATTCAAAAAGCAATTGTACAACACCCTCAGACACACAATGTGAATTTTGGGGTTGTCATATGCAGGGACAGGAGTTGGGCTTTATGATCCTTGTGGGTCCCTTCCAACTCAGGACATTCTATGATTCTGCAAGGTGTATCTACTTACAGATATGGTAAGAGGAAAGCTATACAAACTGGAAATTAAGATGAATATGCTTCTAGCCAATGACATTAAAATCTCTTATGAGTAAATGGTACCTTTAGCAGTCACTAAGGGGTAGATCTTGGATACAGGCATCTAGTAATAAGTAAAACTTAATGAGAAAAGTTGTTCATGTGGCTCATATTCCTGTATTTAAGCATTAGTCAAAATAAATATATGTTTAAAATTCTTCACTAAATGATCTATACATAGCACAGTTTAGTGTACTCTGCTTCTATGATCAAGAAGGTGAAAAATTATTAGAAACTGAATTATATAAAGCAACTAGACCTGTCTTTCCTTGTAACTGTAAGCACAATAACAGCCATTATCTTCCTTCATTAACACATTAATGTTATTTACTATTTCTATGTATCACTACACAAAAACATTGGTTGTTTTATGTTGTTTTGTTAGTGCAAAGTTTATTTTCTGTATCTTGAGTTTCAATATCTGAATTTATATTGGCAGTACATTGTATTTCATCTATGCAGCAAAGGCACTTTATTGAAAGCATACATAAACTTTATTTCTTTTGTTGGTCATGGCTTTAGAAATAGTTGAGATAAAACTTGTAACCTGAATTTTAGTTGTGTATGCATAGTCCTTACATTACTCTCCTTTCTATTATGTGTTTACATTTTCACTTGTTCAATTTACTACGAGAGACAGATGGGCTCAGACAATGCTAACATAGAAAGAAAGGAAGAAAATTGAAATTAATTAAACAACAGTTCTTTGTCTATTAGTTATTAAGTAACCACAAATGCACATGCTTTATTTCAAAGCAAATTTTTAGATTATTTGCGAAATGTTACAGTTATTTAATAGTACGAAATTAACCCAGAAGGAATCTAGATGTAGTTTAGCCTATGAAGATTTAAACTATTCATACTGCTAAATAAATCTGTGTTTATAGTCAACACTTCTAAAATTCTCTTGCTGAAGTTCATAAGAAATCACAGGATGAAAATGCAAAACCTCAGATGTGTCAAAAATTCTCTAAGCAATGCTGTAGTGTTGGATTGCATTTTCAAACTAAGCTTGTTTGTTTAGCCTTTACAATATCTAGATCTAAGTAATTTCATAGAAGTAAAATACATGAGAATTTTTCAGTAAGGCAATTTGATTCATACAGTAGAAGCATTTACTTCCACTGAAATATATTGACCCTCAGTATTTTAGCTTCTTTAACATTTTTGCTAATTCAGGAATCAGCTATTACACAATTTTTCAGTTTTAATTAAGATTTTCAAAGCTGCCGAGGAGATTTAGTCACATTCAGTTCCCTTTCATTGAGAAGACAAACATGTGAATTCCCTTAAATAGCATTAAAAAAGTATATGTGCATACAGTAGTCCAAACAACAAAAAAAATGCAATTAGAGACAGACTATCACATTCTCATATGCATTTTTATGCATGAGTGTATGTATATTTGTACACAGACATTCTTCTTCTATGCAATTGTGTTTATTTTATGATATCAAGGATTACTTACTACCTACTATAACATTATATAACTATACATTATAACTATATTCATTCCTGAAGAGTTTGGTAATTTTTCAATTAAGCTTTTAAATAGTATGCATTGGGAGCAAGCATAAACGGTTATTGTATTATTGAAGTAAGGTCCAGCTTCAGAATGTTGAAGTGAAAAAAAAATTGAAATCTTTCTAATAAAGACGTGAACTGGAGTTTGCAAAAATCAGCAGCAGTTTTACTGGGTGTGTAGCTGTGTGTGTAGCTGTGAGGCCTTAGGTACTACTATTTTAACAATTGCACTTTGAAAGTACTGATGTGTGAATTACTTTGAACAGATCATTATTGTAACAAAGTGGAGTTTGACTATCATGGATAAGTGGCGTCTGTAACAAAAATCAATAAGAACACAGTGAATTTCATCTTACATGATTTATTTTTGCAGTACCATCAGAAATGGTTTAAACACTATGTTTTCCAGAAAAGCCGCTAACAGTAAGGACAACTAGATATGCTGCCATGAACAAACAGTGTGTGTATTTGACTCTCCAACTCAAAAGGAATTAGTCTAATGAATTAGTCTAGATCGGAGAAGATTAAATGAGACTAAATGCAGAGAATAAACAGAAAATTAGTGTGACTTGCAATCTGCTATGGCAGAATAAAAAATGACTGATGAAATAGGTATAATTTACATATAAGTTGCATATACTCTCTATATAGACAGAAATATTTTTTACAGTTATAGTGTTAAAATTTAATAGAGAGTTAAAATATTTTACTTATTCTTTAAATATTTGCACAAGTAAAAAACAGATCTAATTCCTCACTCGGATAAAAATCAAGACATTTTCACAAATAAAATCTGCAGAGAATCCCATCGTAGATTAGCTTCAAATTTAGGATGTGCATCAAACATATAGGTAATAAACAATGACATTCATCTCCCCCAACTTTAACCATCAAAATAAGATATCTAATCTAAGACTTTCAGTCTTCAACGGAAAGATAGTATGTTTGCACAATTCTCCCCACCCTTCAGACTGGAGAACCACCTCTGTCCCTTGATTCATAAAGGATCATAAACTTAGCCACTTTACCTTTTATAGGCTTCACTTCTTCAGGTTTCTTATTTCAGTTTTTCTTTATCATGATTTTCAGGGACATTCGTCAAATCTTACTGGATTTTGTAGGTCATTAAAAATACTGTCTCCAGGAAAATGGCTTCTGAACCCCTTTCAGATAAGCCAGAGAGATCAACGATTCCTACTGTAAATATGGACTGTGCTACTGGATCCTCAGTTTCACATATTCAGTTCTCATTTTCCATGTTTTCATTGACGAGCCAAGAGTCAGCATGTTAGCCAGAAGATTAAGTTACTTTACATGCACTGTTTTGAAATATCTAGAAGTACAATCATAGACTGATATTATACAGAAATTTGGATATTTTTTGGGGGGGTGGAGGGGGTTGGTTTGTTTTCCTGTTTGTTTTTAAAGCTGGCCATTAACATAATTTTAGGGCAAATTTACTCAGGCTGGAATAAGTGTGAAGGAGTAGAACTTGTCAGAACTCAAAACCAGACCTTCTTATTTGCCTTTAAATATATATTGAACCAAACTGAAAGTAGAAGGCAGATGATAACATGTCCTTGGTATCATTCAACAACCTTATTACCGGACTGTAGTAAATTAAGATAAAAAAAGGCAAACAAAACCAAGAGACGTGACAGCCAGCTTTTTTTCTAATAGTGATCTTTTTTCCTCTTTGGGCCAATTGCCCTTTCTTCTCCTCTCTGTCCTTCCCCAAAAGACATACTATGAAAAAGATCATGATACTATAATTATATTCCAAGTATGCCTTTTTATTTTTTTTTAAGCACTTCTATGTGATTAGCCTAAGGGATGTTTTCACACATGCCATGAAAGGCAAATCAAGTACTACAAGGACAATAATAAAAATACTGTGAATTTTGAGGATGCCATTTCCTTCATCTTGAAAGACAAATCTCTTGCCCAAATACCAGCCACGTAGCCATGACTTGAATTCAGCACTCTGCAAAGCCCCACAAAATTCATTTTAAAGTCTGGTAATGCTGCTATGCTAAATGATAGCACTGCAGTTCTTTATCATATAATTTGCATCACCCAATCACTTACAAGTAGTAGAAAGAAAACAAAAGAGCCTTGGAAGTCTTAGGCTGCCTACATGGTAAACCCACATATTTTTTATAAAATGTAAATGAATGCATATTTTATTACCCCATGCTACAGCAAATGTGATTTCACATGTCTAACTCTGATTCTCAGTTTTTCTTACTTAAAAATGAAAAATATATATAATTTATTTCCTGTACTGAGTAACTGTTAAAAAAAAAATAGTATTTCTGTTAATCTGAGCCTTTGTCTAGCTGTCTACTTATTTATTTATGGAAGAATTCATAGTCATGTCATTTCTTCTTTCTCTAGCTGGATTTACAATTTATTTACAAATTTGTATTTTGTGGTAGAAGCAAGAAAACACTTAAAAGAAAACCAAATATCAATAGATAGGCCTTCCACAACTATCAGGTTGTCAAAAATTTGTAAAGCTATGTAAATCTTAAAAAGTGTGCACTTTTTACTGTCAAAGTCATTAGAATACATCCTGCTTTCAAGCAGATTGTGGGTTTGTTTTTTTTTGTTTGTTTGTTTGCTTTTTTTTTTTTTTTTTTAATTTTAAGCATGACTTTTCCTCCTTTGTTGCAGATTTGAGCTCGTTTTTAAAAAATACATGGCTGGTGTGGAAAACAGCCTCTAATCCTCTGAATTTAGGATCCCTTGTGCTGGGGTACAATTCAGGAAGCCCCAAGTCAGAGGGATTCTTTGATATTGCCTGCAGTGAGATTAAGACACAAACGAGGTCACATGCCTCTTAACTCAGGAACATCATTGAACGTTAGTAGAGAAAGTAGCAATAGGACAGGCAGGAAACAAGAAGATGAGGAAAGCAGGAAACGTGGCAAATAGTGGGGACAGGTTGGCGAGAGGAAAGTTACCACCATAGACCCAGGGTCCAAACGGCTACTCTGGCAGGCAGGGTGGCACATCCCAAGGATGCAGCTCATCTGTCACTCCCGAGGTGCCACCCCTGACACCCCTGTGCAGTGTGCACATGGTGCCAGTCAGCGCTGGGGGTCTCAGGGGACATGTGCCCCTGTTATGCAGCCTTTCTATAGTGACTGGTTCACGCCTTTTTGCACACACACCCCCACCTCAGTCCTGGCGTGCCGATCCCCTGCCACAACCCACATACTTTGGTGGGGGTAGGTGATTTGTCCTCGGCCAGGCAAGTCTCTCATTGCCTATCACTGGGCATGGTCCCCGTGGACCCAGCCACCTGTAGCCAGGCAAAGTTCTCGCAGCCGAGAAGGTTTGCAGGCTCCTGTGACTAGTCACTGGGCAGGTTCCTGGGGAGTGATGTCATCACTTGCAGGAGAGGAGGGAACAAGCAAACTTTGAGACAACTTAAAATATCCTCCCTGACACATTGAAATGAAGGAATAAGAACTGGGTGTAGAAGCACCCTTGTTTTTCCTGTACTTCAGTCCAAAAATTCTACAGCAGTGTGACTACATATGTTTTTCATGACTGAATCAATTTGCAATGAGGTGCATACTGATATACTCTCGCATTACTTCAGTGAAAAGAGAATTGGCAGTTCAAGATGTGCCTGGAATTTAGAATTCTTACCCTTTTGGAAATAGGGAAGTCAATCCATTAAATGAAAAGAACAAAGCCTGGTATGATGACTAATCACATCTTATGCAACTTTGATAAATTTGATATAGAGATGTACAACTTTCTAAAATTAAGCTTCCTGTTCATTATCCAATACACTATGGCTTTACAGTTATGGGGGAGCATGAAGAAAGAAATAATTATTGCTGGCTCTGGGTAAGCACATCGAACAATACCACTCCATGAAGAAAGCACAATGTCAGAACACAAAACTTCTTGTAACTAGAAGAATAGTAGCAGATTCATCCAGGTTAATTGCTAGCAAACTGGGTTGCTTTTAGGTTTCTTTTCATGCAACAGCTTAGTTCCCTGCCTTGAGCAGATGCACAAGCCTTCAGAGAGCATCACATAAATGAGTGGCTAATGAAGTAAGTAAATGCCCAAGATGGTTGAAGTTTTTAAAGCAATGAAAACTTTGCATTAGTAAGTCACGAAGTTCAGATGATCTATGACTCATTTTAGCATCTGTATTAGGGTTGGAGGAGGCTTGTTCAATTGTTAGGAACAGAAAGTTGGAGTGCATCTGTCAACTAGCAAAAGTAATGTGAGTGCTAGTCCTCGTAACCACTCGATATGCCCAGAATTCCTCATAGCTGAAAAAATACATTTCATTATAGAATTTAAAAAAATGTTAAAATAATGAAGCTCAAAAGAGGTGGTCTTTCTCTCTAAAACTATCAGACAAATTTCACCTTCAGAAATAGTTACCAAAATAAGAGAACCCTCATGAGATTTAAAAATTATTAGAAGATTATTATTCTATCAGTATTAAACTTTGGAATATTCAATTCTTTTTTGAATACTTGCTATGGAGGAGAAAGTGCTGTCAATACTGTAGAAGTACAAGCCTGTAGGAAATGACACAAACTACTGAAATGCATGATCTTACATATAAACATATAAATTATAAGTTCTGAAAAAATAAAAGCTGAGTTAATCTGTATAAAGGAAAAAAATAGAAACAGAATTAAATTAACACAATGAAAAAATAAACTTCATATAAATGAGAAAATTTTTTGAGTTAATATTAATGCAGAAGTCTTAGGCTTCGTTGCACTACTCTTAAAAGAAGCTTATAAGAACTTTCAGGCTCAACAATTATCATGATCCATTTACAGTAACTGTTAGCCTGTTCTTTTGTACTAATTTTAGCTGCTGTAAAGAACCAACTACATAGGAACAGACTAGGTATAAACTCTCCATTAATTCTATACCTCAAAGCTGGAACCAGATTCATGCTACTCTTCTCCCTTCTCTTTCCATTGAGTGGAAAGTCAAACTACGGTAGGCACACCGCTGGATTCTTTTGCTGTCTGCACAAAGTCACTTAAAGTAGTAAAGTACTGAAGCACTTTGCTGTCTCTTGCCATACATTCTAAATGACCAAAGTTCCTTTCTTGAAAGCTGCAATCATAGCTATACTCTGACCTTGGAAATTGTATGAATAAAACACCCATTAAAAACCAATCTTCCTATGTGTGGCATTTGCTTCTATGGCGATCTTGCTATAATACTGGAACTGGTGAAGTTGTTCTGACTTCAGATTCCCAGTCCTGTGAATAGTCCACTTCTTGTAAGCAATTATAAAAACTTTATATTATTAATGAAAAAAAATATTTGTAATGTAGACTTAATGTTGGCATTACATTTTCTTTAGGAACAGTCTTCAAAAGATATTCCTTTTTAGAAAAACTAGCATAAAAAAAGCACGGAAAAAGGTCTTACTCTTTTAAGTCAAACTGTTACCAAAGTGCTGAAAGATAGCACTTATAATGCATTCCCATCTATATCCATGCTGACATTTTTAAAATCAGATGCCACAATTTCACCTAAAAAAATAATGTATTATTCATTAACCTAGGTATCAACAAGCAATAACTTCAGAAGAAAAATTAGCAGCTTCAGTAGAACTCTGTCAGCATTTGAGCTATCAGTTATCCTTGTGATAGAGGGAGAAAAAAAATTGATAGACATTCTGGCTAACCATGAAGCAATTTGATCTAACAGAGGAGTGCTTGGGTACAACAGAAGAACAATTCCATTCATCCTGCTAATAGAAACAGACTAGATTTTCATCCATATCTGTGGTAAGGGCATGAAATAGATGAAAAAAAAATCTTATAGAAGGTCATAGCCATGAACAGAGAATGAAGCAAAACCCCTGTCTTCAGAGAGCTGAGGATTTCTGTAATAATGAAAAACTGACATCTGGACTAGGGCTATGAGAGACAAAAGGTTTTGTGTGGGCAGGAAATAAAAGCAAAATAAAAGGAAATAAAGGCCTGAAGACAAAAGTTTGATGAATACAGATCTAAGAGAAATCAGTCACTCCCATTGTTACCTCAAGGCTGTCGTCTACCTGCAAAACATATAGCATTTACCTAAGTGAGAATGCTTACGACAGAAACTATTAATTCAGAAACTCTCTTAGGAAAACAGGGATTCAGTGATCAGCTGTGCCTGGAAACTAGCTATACTTTTCTCACATAACGTAAGAGAAGCTTCTACTGCTGGCCAGGTAATTTCTTTCTAAGTTTTCAGAAAACTCCAACTGTAATATTAGTGTGACTGAGTCCTCTTGAGAAAATGTGTGGTGTCTCACTGGTCAGTAAGAAAAAATGATAACAGAACAGAATCTAAGCTAATACAGGAAAAAAACAGAGGGAGCTTTGAATTATAGGGATTGATGGATGCTATACTGAGAGGAGAAAAAGAAAAGGCCTTGGGTAAGAACAAAGTGGAATGATACAGAATTAGGTGATAGAAAAGACAGAAGTGAATAGAACATATTTATTTTGTTGAAAGGAAGCTAAAGATGTTTTATCAACAATAAGCAGACAAGATGCAGGAAGAGGGAATGAAGAAAATATGGAAGTCCTGGATAAGGAATTGAAACAAAAGTTGTGAAAAGAAAGAAATACATCTTTTGTTGCCTGTTTTTTTCCCTCAAATACAAAGTCATGAATTAAAGAAGAAAAATATTTTAATACCAAATTTAATCACAATTGAGGTGAAGAGAAGGGAAGTACAGTAGATTTGGACTATATTTTGTTTGAGAGATAACAAAAAGAACCTAAACCAAACAGCTCTGATTCAGCAAAGCTGGTAGGCAGACATTTAATAAATTCCTTCTGAATCCAAGAAAACTCTTCCATACATATTTGTAACTGCTGTATAAAATGTGTATATCACATACTCCATGAAGTTCAGAATGGAGTTTGAGTTCTTAATTTACATAGACACTCAAACAACCCTTTGATGTTTTTGATATTTCTGGGTTTATGATGATGCTTACTAAAATTAGAGACTTGAGAAAAATCTTAGAAGGATAGTTATGAGAAAATGGAATTTCATATGTCCTGTACAACATGAACAGAAGTGCCAACTTTGCTTATAATGTATAACTAAACAATATTTAAATATTTTGACCCTTGACCATGTCTTACACCAATATTACACAATTTTATCTTTATCTGATATCTGGAAAAAAAAAAAAAAAAAAAAGTATGTGCAGTATAACGGCATAAGGGAAGGAAAAGAAAAGGTATGATAAGTGAACTCATAGTTCAGTCATTGACAAAAATGACCATATTAAGTACTTGGAATAAAACACTTAATAAAGTCTACACCTACACGTTGAATTCCAAAAGTCTGGATTTGCGACCAGGTCTAGAGCAAGGGCTTTTAAAATGACAACATTATCAAACAAATAACACAGAAGACTGATGGCAACTTTCTCTATTCTAAATAATGCATAGGTTATGCTGTCTTGCACAAGCTATCTGATAACTGTCAGAGTATGATCACGTGATTACTTTTTAATAGTGCCAGTATTGATTTCTGCCATTTCGTTTCACTTTGAATGAATTTGAACTGTAATAATAAAATATATTTCTCACTGAGGTTGAGTTGAGGACAATGCTCTTTTAAATAGCCAGGTAGGAGAGGGTCAGCCTATAAACTGATATAGTCCACCTACCAGGGGGACTGACTACTCAAGCGTATGTCAAAAGCAGTAATCAGAAGAACAAGTATCAGCTACTGTCCGGAAACCACAAATCCTCAGCAAGTCTCCATTAAACATGCTGGATCAAGTTTAGACCTCGTCAAAGAGTGCTAATCAGAAAATCAGCACTCACTATTAACTTAGTTTTCAATAAGTAAAAGACTTACAGAGCTCAGTGACATATGAAGATTTATAAAAATTAGGATTGGGACAAAATGGATTCAATTTCATGTACAGAACATATGTCATATTCTTTCCAATGCATATCATCTCCAAATCTGGAAACTGGGGGAATTAATATAATGCATAAATAGTAGTGATTTTTTTTTCCTCTTCAATTTATAAATAAGTAAATACTTCTGCCTCAGAAGAAATGGAATAGAAAGGATTAGGTGGACTAACAGAATAGAATAAAAAAATTAAGGAGACATCTACGGTATATATCAAATGTAAAACATGCAGCTAAATCAAACTCAGAAACAAACTCTAGCTTAAGGTTATTTGACATGTTGTCTGTCCAAGACAACCCCAAATGAGTTTGACACAGACTTGGGAAAAGCGTTCCTAACTGTTTTAGAACCATATCTACATCTGACAACCCAGAACCTTGTCCAGAATTGGTTCCAACAAACCCCTATGACATTTTAATGAGTATTAATTTGCTATACTGGGACATCTGTAATCAGGGAGTTACCCTGTATTCACAAAAGTTGGGATAAATGCATTAAAAGCTCTAAGCTAAAATATGTAACTTCAGCATGTTAAGTCCCTGGGTGGAAGCTTTAATTAGAAATTAATTTAGTTCATGATGCAAGCATTTGTTCATTTGTCTGAACTTTTCCACATATTTCAGACTCTACTCCTTACTGAAAAGAAGAAAAAAAAACAACTCTATTATCATAAACAGATTTTTAAGGTGGAGCAGTCTGAATATTTCCATTCATGAAGATAAAAATCATAAAGATTAGTGTTTGTAACTCAGTTTTGTGGAATACATAGAATTATTTATGTTTTCATTACCAATTATGACTGTTCTACATGTTTAGTGGAGCCAGGTACTAACAAGTATTCTGGTTCTAAACCAGAGATTTCCTTACCTAATGTTCATATTTAATTTCTTAGCTAAATTCTATAAATTAGGAAAAAAAGGATAAATGAACCAAAACTATTTTATACCAGATCTTCTATAAGTTAAAAAAAAAAAAAAAAAAAAAAAGTGATTAAAACTTCCCATCTGAGAGAATTATTTCACAGCTTGGTAGTGCATTAAGTATGAACCCAAATTAAAATATATTTACCTTGATTCACAAGTACTTAAATCAAGCAAAGTAAGCATAGTAACCACTGAGCTGTAAGTTATTCCTATAACTATATCTATAACTATATTTATTTCACCTCCTTTATTATTGTACCACTAAGCAGCCATGTCTAGTGCCTTGCATTTTTAAGCAGAGAAACTGTTCTTTCTCCAAGGTCATTACTCCTCACCCATTCTCATGCAACCTTTGCTATGCATATGACTAGTATCCTCTCAAACTATTTCTTAAAAGTTGGAGTGTAATACAGAAAATTAAAGGGTTAATGAAAATATTATGTCAGATTTATTAAGCCCATCTATGGCATATAGCATTTCAAAATACATTTTTAACTTTTAGCCTGTAACGTGTTCCAGGTTTTCAAAAAATATAGGAACTGTGAAACTGAAATCACTACATTTATAAACTCGTTTGATGTAACTACCAGAATAACAGTCTTGAAACAGTTATCTTAATTTTTTAAATACAATTTCTAAATCTTTTGTCCCTGGAAGTCAGCAAATCCTGGTTTAGGAAGATAAAATAAATTAAATATCCACACACACATTCTTAAAAAAAAAAAAAAAAAAAAGTAAATGGAAACTTAAGCCTTGACATCATTTTACTCAATTATTTCAGATGGAATCTGCAGATGTGTTTAAAAAAAAAATCACATCTAAGGATAAAGGGCATTAGGCAGTTTTTAGCAATATAGGTTTTTTTATGTTGAATGTATGTTCTTCTCTGAAGTGAAATTCTTTCAGACTTTTACAGAAGTTCATCCATTTTCCAAACACTTTGGTAGATAGAAGCTTAGCTTTCACATGAAAGCATTCAAGGGTGGCAGAGAGTCAACATCCTTTATTCTTCACACTATATTTGTGAATGATGCTGATACGTTAAATATTTGACAAAATAAACAGAAGGCAGAAGAAAAGAGGGGAAAAGAAAGAAGGAAAGTAAAATCCTATGAAGCCCTAATGTTTAAAGGCCATAAATCTGTTCCAAAAATCCATTGATTCTATACAAAACCCATCACATGCCTCTCCACCACTACTGGACTGATTTAAGAGTTAGCTAGCAGTTCAATATTTCCTCCTACCAGTGCAGATTCTCAGGTTGTAAAAATTCTTAACTTCCTTGAAGTCATTAGATTTGTCATGTTTAAAACCCACTGTAAACTGAACTGTTAGTCTTCCATATAACAGTTACAATAGCTGACATAGTCACATCACTCTAATCGTAATGGCAAACAGGCCATAGGTCACTAATGCCTTTGAGTTTGTTCACCATATTAATGCATTGAACAAACTTGTACTAACTAATCAAACAAAACTCTTTTAGATTATATGAGCACAGGTCACATCTTCTATTTTGAGCACTAGCACTTCTGCAGTTTGAGTCTTAAACCAAAGAAGATAAGAGCAAAGAGGCGAAGTCTGATAAGTTGCAAGTCTTGCAGTATGTGGGTTTTTATTTTTAAGCTATCTTTAAGAGACCTAATTTCTTCCAGAATTCACTCTTTACTCAAAATGCCTCGCCTCTTCTGTTGCACTACCTTAAATGCAAGTTGCACTGGGTACGTAGAACCAAAGAATCATTTGAGTTGGAAGGGATCTTTAAAGATCATGTAGTCCAACGTCTCTGCAATAAGCAGGGAGATTTTCAGCTAGATCAGGTTTCTCAGAGCCCCATCAGCCTGGCCTTCAATGTTTCCAGGGAGGGGACACCTACCACCTCTCTGGGCAATGTGACTGATTAAGAGACCAGCAGCAGTGGACCTCTGGGAAGATATCCACCCTCTCAGTTCCAGTTTAATTAAAAGTCAAACAAAAAATTATAAGGAGTCTGTGCCAATCCCTGGGTTTTCAAGACTGACATTTTCCAAGTTCTTTACAGAGTCATGAGTGTAAAATAGAGACCAACAATTACAAGTCAAAATTTTGCTACAGTACATTAAACAGCACAGTCAGACTACCAAGGAAGGTCCACAGCTACTCAAGCATGAGTCTCATGGTGTTGAGTCTGTGATTAGATTAGAGGAATCAAACATTTTACACGACTAACATTTACATGTGTTTGAAATCAGAAAGTGAGTATACGTAAAAAATTGTCTTTGCTGTTCTGTAATGTTGTAGACATATCCAGGATATGCAGTAACATTAAAACAGATTCATGCTTTTCTTCTTACAAAAGGGAGCAAGGGCAATAACATCTAAAATTTCTAGTTGTAAGACAAGTATCTTCTATAGTAAATAATCATATACTGTCTAAGAGCTGCAGTAAATTAGATTTACAAAGTACTTGGTACAAGAGATTTTTTGTACAAGCAAAAATATTTTGATAAATGGAGTGTGAAATGTAAATTACTTGTGTTGAGAATGCACAGTCTGTTCACTTGTTTAGTTTCAGATGTTTCTGAAGAGTAAATGTATATTTAGACAAAAATTAAATGCACAAAATATCCATTGGAAACACTGCAGAAAGAAAACAAGCTGGAGAGAATATGACACTGCTTTAAGAGGGTTCTGCCTTTGCATTTTGGATTCAAAATGGCTTAATTTTAATTTTTATAGACTGATATTGACAGGGCTTACTGAAAAATGATACCTTAGAGAAAAAAAAAAATCTATGCTAATAATATTGATGATGGGTAAGATTTCCTTAAATTATTTTGAATAATGTTCAGTACCATAGATAAGAGCAGTATTTAGTTTACCTTCCTTACATCAAGGTCCATTTTGTTCATTAGAAGAAATGTTTTGTTGTCAATTGTGTTTTAGAAGAGAAAGAAAATATTCTTTTTCTGACACAGCAGTTCTGCTTTCTTCCCTGACAGTTTATATATAAAGTACCTCAACTGCTGCTGCACGTGTGCTGAGTTAGACCAAGCATTTGACAGAACTTAAGGAAACTGTGTTATGGCTGACATAGAGCTGCACTGGTTTTCTTCCTTTGAAGGAATGGGGATGTGTCTTGATTTATAAGACACATCTAAGCATCACTTAAATATACACAAAAATAATACACTATTGCTCATATTCATGTTTTATTGTAAAACTATGGTGAAGTATCAAAATTCCCCCATGAAAGATATTCCACAAATACAAATGACTACATGTATCTGCATTTATATTTTTATATAAATAATGAATAGATGCCTATATTTCAAAGACAATGCACTTCTCTATTAAAATATTTTCACTTCTTACCAACATGAATTCTGAAAGGGCTTGGGTGGTTTTAATTTTGTATTGTTAGCCTTTTTGCCATTAAAACAATTCCCCATTGCCTCCCAACACAGAGGCAGATTAACTGTACTAATCAGTGTTTCAGAATGGCATAGGCATAATTAGCAAATACCTTTACTTTTAAGTTCTTGTTCCCATACATGTACAACCTCTGGGTACTTCAATGGAGGTGTTAAATGCCTTACATTCTTGAAAGCCAGTCAGTCCATTTTCTATTGTACTGCAGTAGAAAGAAATTCACACTGCCAGAAGGCACATCTTTGTAAGCCACTACATTTTTTTCTTTTTTAGAACCTTTTTCTAAGATGTTTCATGCATGTAGGATTTGTAAAAGTTATTGGTCTGTTGGATGAGATCCATTTTATTTACAGAACTGTGAAGTCTCAGTTGTGACAGTACTGTCTCCCCTAACCTGTTATTGTACCTCAGTCCAGGTGGCCTGAGGAATTAGTTTTATCTCCAAAATCTGTTCAGCTATTTTTCCTGATATTGCCATCTTCGGTCCTGTACAACATCCTTTGTGCTGTTGAAAAATCTGTACACTGACATTTTCTGGAACTAAGGTTACTTTATTTTGAAGTATGAACAATAAAGCTTACAATTTCTCAAAGGTCTTGTTACTTATTATTTTGCACTTAACTGTATCTGAAGCAGTCTCGGTATGGACCATTTTAACCAAAACAGTATTTTCATAATTTCTGCTACATCAGCACCACAGGCTAAAAAATGAGGAAAAAAAAAAAAAAAAAAAAAGATAGGATTTAGTCATTTAGTCAAGGTTGTCCAGCCAGCTCACTAACTGAGCTGAGGATTTTGCAGGGTAAAGACAATCCCGGAAGAAGAAGGTTACCACTGAAGAACTGTATCCGAAACTAATACGAATCAGAAAAACAAATTTTGATTATGTAGGAAGACTTAATTCTGGCTTGTAATATTTCATATGAATTTTAAATATATCTCACCAGTCCATTGAAAACCCCTTGCTGGATTCTCAAAAGTTTTCCCAGACAATTGATTTTTTCTTAGCTTGAAGAAATAAAATAACACCTTTCTCAGATACTTAGATATTTTAAACCTCTGTTGCACCTTGTTTTAAAGGTTTGGGGTTTTTTTTTAATATTAGCAGATATTTCATAGGACTGCTTTTAAATTTTCACAGTTGTAAAGATCTTTACAATACTCAGCATTTCTCAGTACAGAGCCTATACTGAGACCAGCTAACCTGTTAACCCAACACTTAGCCTTACTAAAAAGTCTTTTGCACTTTTGCACCGTAGTAAAAATCAATGAGTTTATTAATGCTTAGTTCACATCGCCAATGTCAGCAATTAGTCTATTTGCATTTTCTATTTGAACACCCAAATGAAAGATGGTATATATTTACCCATTTCTTTATTTGCAATAGGTTTTCTTTTTCCCTTTCTTCTATCAGCTTGCTTCTTAAGGAAGAGGGAATGAATGAGTAAATTAAAAGCCCACAGGGGGAGAAAATACATCCACGTGAGGAATCAATCAGATTTTCACATCTGTCAGAGAAGCTGACAGAACTTTTAACACATTTGTTCATTATGAATACAAAACCACTTTTACCACCCAAAAGTAAGAAAAAGAGGGGGAAAAAGCCCTATAAGCTGTTTTCTGACAGTCAGGCTTTGAAAAATAAGTGATAAGAACTTTGAGAAGTGAGAAGATGATTTAGAAACAAAAATAAACAGAGCAGTTTGAGGAACTTTTACATAAAATATTCAATTTAAAAAAAAAATAAAATGTCATTTATTACTTGAACTAGAAAAAGGAAAAACACCCAGAAACTATCTGATTCTCCCAAAAAACTTTGAAACAATCACAAAAATAGTCACAGAAACAGACTTATTTAAGTAAAACAGATAAAACATTCCTGCCTCTAATTAGAAGGAAAACATAATAATCTTTTTTTTTTTTTTAATGTACTAGTAAGACAGAGTCATCCAAATTAATGATCAAATAATAATTCTGAACACCTACCCAGTTTAAAATCAAGAAACATTCATGTTGTTCACATTTAAACAGCCTCTACTTTTTACGTTACTGCATATCTAAAAGAACAGCTGCAGGTTATGTCCTCTGTATTTGTTACAAACTGAAGCATCACGTGCTCTGGATTAACCTGAATGAATTGCACACAGGTGTGAAAAATTGACCTCATGACAAAGGGAACCTCATACTCCTAAGATACAAAATGTCAAGTCTCAGCTTTCTTCCCATCCCACTGCCTTTTTTTCCTACTTCTTATTTTTACTAAAGACTACCATGAACTATTTATTTTTACAGTTTATACATCTGAGAAAAGAGATGTTTATATGAAGTTAAAATACGTATTTGTATAAATTACATATTGTGTATACATGATGTATATGATGTAGTATATAGTTTCATGTTTGTGTATTTTACACAAAAATACATATATATATATAGTATATAATATATAAAATCTGATTCATTGTGGAAAAAAACAGGTGGAAAAGCTCTTACGGTGCCTTAAGACAATCATTAAGTTTTTTCACAGTAGTGTTTTTGTAGCTTTTTTGGTCTAATATTACATGAGTCAAGGTTTAGAGAGTCATGTGATTTTTTTTTCTTGACCAATTAACATATTTAGTAAATAAAAATAAACAGGCTTCTAATTGCAATATTTTTACACTCTTTTTCTACATGTAACATTTAAGGAAGAAGCTTTAAAATATGAAGAAATATGAAGAAATTTCAAGCAGTTACTCTGTTATTCAAACAAAATTTTTATCCCCTTTAAGAAAAACAGACAGAACATTGTCATCCAAAATAGTTAGGGCTGAGATTGCTAAAATTTGTCATGAATTTAATAAGGAGATGGTGATTTTTAATATTCAATAGAATTAGATGTCTTAGCATAGAAGAGCTTTTCACTGTTATTTACCAAAACAAGCTGCAGGAGGAGGAACTTAAAATAGAATGGTTTCACATGAAGTGGGCTTTAGTTACTTTTTTTATATCATTCTTAAATAGTAAACACTATGAACCAAAGACATACAATAATAAAAAAATCTGTAGTTTTAAAAGACATTGGAATTTTTATTATCTGCTCTGGTCAACTAAAACATTATGAACACAACAAAGCCCCATCTCTCAGAAGCCAAAATTCACTACCCATATACAGAACATAAGAATTTCTGGCAGAATTTGTATATCCTGGTTAAAAACTGCTGTCAATAAAATATCTATATAATTGTTATCTATGCCTAGGGACAAGCAGATTCATCTAGGCACCTCAACTTAATTTATTTTAGTTCCTCAGAAACCTACCAACTTGTAGAGCCTTGTCCAAACTAAATAATTAGGTCAATTCATAGCCTGTTATAGGTCTCTAATTAGATTTTCTTCTATTTTGATGTATTTCAGAGGTACTGGGTAAAATGAATAATGAAGTCTTGATAAAGCCACTGGAAACAATCTTTTTCACTCAAGCTTCTTTATGGTCAACAGGAAGGACCTTTCTTCTTTTCTGTTCTCTGATAAAACCCCAAGTCCTGTGGTGTTTGGTTTTAAGTAGAATATTTAAAAGGTAGGAGATCCCAAATACTTTACCACTTACTTAATGCTTTCTCTTCAGTGGAGAATGAACCATCATCTCCTCCTCTTAAAAGAATAAATCCAGCTCTATTTGTAAATGAAAGAATTTCAGTTTTACCCTCCAGAAGAGGATTTGGGCCATAAGCCTGTAGAGGAAGGAGCCTCGAGGAGGGGCTCATAAGTGACTTCTCTTCTTTTTTTTTTTTTTTTTTTTTTTCCAATGTTTGTCATAGACTAGTTCATTGACTGGCTTTCTCTACTGTAAACATAATCAGAGAGTCATATTTTTGCATCTAAATCTTCATGCAGTCTCCATAGGAACCAATCTATTCAATGTCCTTTTGTAATTCATTGTGGAACCAGGTGAAAAATGAAATTGTCTGAATAGCTGGGTTAGGGGTTTTTCTTGTGTTTGTTTGTTTTTTCTTTCCAGGGCTGAAATGAGTCTCCAGTTATGTACACTGCAAGAAATTTGAAAATAAGAAAGTTCAAGTAAAAACTGTTTCCTTTCTTCTATCTCTATTTTCCCCTTTTAATAATGCTCCTAATACAACTGCTCTGTAGAGTTCCTTTTCCTTTCACTTTTCTTTGCCTGCTTGTACTGTTACCAATGGAATCCCGAACACAGAAAATGATAAGTCAAATAATGTCTTCACTGGATGGTGGTAAGTTCCTGGAAGCTGTTATTCCTGCTGCTGATGCTAGTGGGGTACTAGGAAAGGAAATGAGAAATAGCTGCTGCTGTAGTCATTACAGCTGTAGGCACTACCACTTTCTCCTCCATACATCATTTTTAGCTTATATTCCAACTCATCATTCTCAGAACAGCTGCTGTTTCTATCCTGGATTTGATCTCTTTAACAACAATATATTGTCTAAGATTCTTGTCATTTTTGCTATGTTCCTATCGCACCTCATTTCACTTGTCCTACTTTTACTTCCACTTAGTAGTCAGGCAGACTTCTTCTCTCCTTTGTAATCTCTTCTTTGAGGAGCTTAATGAATTGCAGCTCTTTCAAACCTTTTCAAATGTCTTTGAAACTTCTCTTGCAACATTTGACCTTGAAGGAGTGAATACTTTTCACTTCTACTGAAAAAAAACAGACTTTTGCATGTTGCAAAGATGGTTATAACAAGATGATGTTTGATTGTTTGGTTTAATCCTTTTTTCTAATAAGCAACAAAAATGGGAAGATGGTCTTTTCACACAACCTGAGAAGAGCAACAAGCCACAGTGGAAAAGACCAGAGAAGGCACATGACATCTAATCAAAACCAAAGCCAACTAAAACACAGGTCTCCAGTAAATTGTTAAGCAGCAAAATAAAGCTGAGTGAATCACATATTTAAACGGATACTCACAATGGTCTTAGGAAACATACATCGAGCTTTTTGTTGACAGTACGGCAAAGGAGACATTCGTGGAGTTTGCTGATGTTTATGAAGGTAGTCTGCTGCACTTGAGGGGACCCATGACAAATACTACGAAATCAGTTGTTTGGAGGCTTATCAGGGGAGAAATAGTAACTAGGATCCTTTAGCAGTTGGGACAAAAAGGTGATTTCTCAGAACCAGAAAACAAGTTCATAAGAAGGAAAGAAAGAGTCTTACGAGTCTTGAAAGTAGAATCAAAACACAGTATCTGACATCTTATAAAGGGAGAGCTACTGGAGAGCTGTAAAGGTTGTGACAACTAACCCAATCAAAATGACAAGGCAGGAAAGCAACCCTTGCTGCAGAATTCAGGGTGAAAGTGAGCAAGGCAAGAACATCCTTTACAGTGTCAAAAAGAACATAATACTAAATACTAAGATCATTTACATTGGTTTAGTGTGTACTTCTGTTACTGTGTAAGCAGTGGTTGTTAGCTGAATTGAAAATTCACTCTTATGAGTGCATGTAAACTGAGAGTTTAAAGTCAGTGTCAAAAAAATTATATCGCTAGCTTCTGTGCTTGGCTTCACTCCACTTGCATAACAGACACAGCTTTCTTTGCCTGTCACTGCATACTCCTCCACATACTCATGCTTTAATACAAGTGCATTAAACTCTCCCAGCTGATGTACTGTAAAGTTATCTTTTGTTACTCACGTATCTACCCACTCCTCAGCTTTCTGCCTTCCTGGGTGGCATGGACGAATAAGTCATTCTCTCAGCAATTAGGATCATACAGTCTTCCATTTTCATTGGTTGCTATTTTTCACTTATGTTCTAAAAAAGGTATTAGCCTTTTTTTCCACAAGGGTAGTCTGTTTTATGTTTATGCATGAGTCTGTACATACCCACATATGCTGAGCTAAAAAAGTTAACTCACTAGTTGTCATTTCCTAATTGAAGTATAGCAAGTACCACTAGAATCTAACATCAGAAAACAGAATATGTCTTAAATAAATATGTGTATATAAAAATAATAAAAAAAATAGAGACAGAGAGGTAGGAAGGTAGTAGCTATCCCATTGCATTAACCTACTCAAGACTTCTGATTTTTTTTCTGTAACACAAATATGTAAAACTTCTAACATTTTTTCTTAAATTTTGATGGTATGGAGAGGTCCACTCTGCAATTGCCAAGTATGAAATATTTATTGGTGAGGTGGAAGACACTCCATTTCCTGACTCACTAGGAGTGAAGTCAATGCATAAACTTCATAAAAATATTAGCATTGAAGCTACTAAAAACAAAAACAAAAACAAAAACAACAAAAAAACAACAAACGAACAGAAAAACAAAAACAAACAAGAACAAACGAGTATTTGGCTTAAAGATTCCAAGCCAAAACGATGAACTAGGAGAGGGGAAAAAGGGAAAAAAATATTCTCAGCAACATTATGAACGCTATGGAATCCACCTGAAGTGTATGAAATTGAGGTGCAGTTCCAGTTTTGAATCAGAATGAAGAATTTGGTATTTGTTTTTCTTTTTTCCCCTGAATCTTATAACAGTGCATTTAGTTAGGCTTTGAAATTAGTTCAGATCAATGAATCATAGAATCATAGAATATCAGGTTGGAAGGGACCTCAAGAATCATCTGATCCAACCTTCCTTGGCAAAAGCACAATCTAGACAAGATGGCCCAGCACCGTGTCCAGCTGAATCTTGAAACTGTCCAGTGTTGGAGAATCCACTACTTCCCTGGGAAGAGTATTCCAAGGGTCAATTGTTCTCATTGGGAAAAATTTCCCTCTTGTGTCCAATTGAAATCCCACCAGGAGTAATTTGTACCCATTACCCCTTCTCTTTTCATGTGACTCCTTATAGAAAGGGAGCTTCCATCTTCTTTGTAGCCACCCTTTAAATACTGGAACATGGTGATGAGGTCTCCCCTAAACCTTCTCCTCTTAAGGCTGAATAAATCCAGTTCTCTCAGCATTTCCTTCTATGAGAGCTTCCCAATCCTTTGATTGTCTTTGTGGCCCTTTCTGGACCCTCTCCAGTCTGTCCACATATTTTGTATAGCAGGGACCAAAACAGAACACAGTATTCCAGGTGTAGCCTGACCAGTGCTGAGTAGAGTGAAATAATGACTTCTTTGGCTCTGCTAGTGATGCCTTTGGTGCAGCCCAACATCTTGTTGGCTGCCCTTGTTGCAGCAGCAGCACACTGTTCACTCTTATTGAGCTTCTGGTCCTCCAGGAGTCCCAGCTCCCTTTCCACAGAGCTGCTCCCCAGCTGGGTAGATCACAGTCGGTGCTGCAAAACAAGAAAAAGAATTCAGGTAGTTCTGTTGTAGAAAACCTCTTAACCTTGGCAGTATAATGTCCACCTGAACTTTCACTGACCATGTTACTATTCCAAACACTTGCTCAGTTCTGCAATATATCTGTCTCTACTTCTCTTCCATTTTAAATAAATATTTGAACTTGAACGTGAGAAACCCTTGCACCTCCCATTTCATCATTAACAATATTTTTCCACAAAAAGAGTTTTGTATTCATTAAATGACATTTTCCAACAAGTCTTTATGAAGAATACTTCTAAGGAAACTGAGAAAATAAGAAGTACAGTTGTAAGGTAGATCTGACTTTTGAAACTCTGGTTATTTGTGTGCTTTTTTTGCTTACATAAAATTTACAATACTCATTCTTCAGTATTTTTGATGCATAGTAGCAAATTACGTATTTCATATATTAAGGCTATCACTAGAAATGTATGGTATTTGTGCACTGTGAAACAAATTATAACTACTGTATCATACTACAATGTCTTTTATTGGAAACTTTCTATACTGTATAAAAAAAACCACTTTATAACAAAACCTCTGGTAAAAGTATTTTAGTGAATCAAGTCTTGCATGTTTATCCACATGGAAAACATTTAGGGTTTAGATTTAGGGATTAATTTTGTTAACCAGACTTACAAGGATTAATACAAACAATTGCAATTCACAGCTGCTATCTCCACGTCAGTTACCAAGACCACTGACTAACTCCTGCTTGTATACAAAGAGACATTATGTCCAATGATCCTTATAGTTTAAATTTTATAATAGCTCAAGAACTAAAAAAATGTGGTTTGGTGGCTATAGTGCTCTGGAGTGTAGAGCAAAGTTCCAGCAGGATGGTGCTTTCCTGCTCTCCTCACCCAGCTGTTTTATTCAGAGTCTGCCCCAGAAATCAGTCCCTGCTTCAAGAACAACCCTTATCTCCCCACTCCCATGCCAGTGCTCCTTACCCATTCTTTCTTTCCTTTTCTCTGGCCTTTTTTCTCTGAATCTTTAAATTATTTTCTTGAAAGTGAAGCAGTTTCAAGGAAGGGCTGTGAAAGCATATTCCTGCATGCAAGGTTTGTCAGTAACCTGGTGACTAGCACAGTCTAGGGTAAGAGATTTAAGTAGGCAAGCATTCAGGAAATTGTAGAAAAGCATCCAGGTATCCCACTGGTATTAAGGATGAAGAGAAAGTGTCAGAAACAAGTATCACCTCCTCTTTTAGCCATGTTTTTCAACAAACACAACAGCTGCCATGCTGTTTTGTGAGAGCTGTGCCCTACTGATAGGTTTTACATGCTCTGAGTACACCTGCAGAATTAAATCCCTTAGGGGAATCTCATGCAGGAAATGCAATTTTATTGATTCTCATGATGCTTGAGTGTGAGACAGCAGTCTGTCTCAGGTGAACATTTGATTCCCTAGGCTCAGATATTTCTGAGATACTATCTTTACCTTTCATGCAAAAAGAACAGAGTAGGAGCTCGGGCCACCTTACGGATTAAAGCCCAAAACACTTAACTTCCACTTCTGAATGTATCAGTCTAGATGCACAAAAGTCCCTTCATAAGTTGAATCCAGAAACTAAGAATAGGGATTTAACACAACTAATGACTGTGTGACAGAAGGTAAATGACAACTTGCTTGGAAGTCATGAAGAATGTACAGCTGTGCAGGGGATGTTTGTTTAAAGCACTGCTCTGTGCTGACTCCTCCAGGGCCACATGGAAGTGGTCAAGACGGGCAGAAGCAAGTCAGGGACCATAATCTTCTCCCGGAGTGGACAAGAAGGCATGACTGCACCCTCTGGGAAGTGGGGGAGGAATGGGGAGGCGTAGAAAGAAGAATTATGTTTTTCTTGTCTCCATTTATTCCACCTTGCTCCCTGTTTCATGGTAATGCATCTGTGCAGTGCCACCTTTGTATCCTGACTGTCATCACAGAATAATGTTTCCTGAAGGTGAAACATATATCCAGGTCCTCTTTGAAACTCCAGTGATTTCAGTAGTATGTGTTTAAATGATGCAACACACAGAAAATTATTTGCAGTCTCTTTTTCATCCAACATATATCTGCCCTGTAAACAGAAACCACAGATGCCTGTGTGTTTTGGGAAATCAAAACAAAAAGTTCTTCTGGACTCATTGCTTTTTTTTTTTTTTCCACCTTCTCTTTTAAAGTACAAATCTTCCAGCAAAAATTGACTTTCATATCAGATACTCAGCCATTTCTCAGAGCTTAATTATCTTCATATAAAAGGTAGGAATTGACTATTAGAGTAAAAAATTATAGATGCTGGAGGACAGAGCATACAATAGGCAAAACTTAATTTTTATTGTGAGGGCTAGCTACAATGATTCGTTATTAGGACACACTAAGTAACTTTAGAAATCTCATTCTAGGGTCAAGCATTAAACCAAAAAAGTAAAAAACTATCCCCTAGATATCCATATATTGCATCTCTCATTGAAGAAGATGAATAGAAATCATTCCCTAGCTGGGTCATGTTCTATTTCCTTGTTGGTCAGCTGGAGGAACAGGTGGGTTATACGTCAGTCCTCAGATCATCAACATGAATCTTTC
This sequence comes from Streptopelia decaocto, assembly GCF_964273445.1. Lineage (NCBI taxonomy): Eukaryota > Metazoa > Chordata > Aves > Columbiformes > Columbidae > Streptopelia > Streptopelia decaocto. The sequence continues at coordinate 130,282,744 of NC_138663.1, read as the reverse complement.
CCCCATTTGGATCATATAAAGGATGGGGACTTCACATTTCTCAGTTGGCAACAAAAAGTAGAACTGCTGCTAAACAAGATAACATTCCTAGAGAGCCTAATCAGTTTTCTTCTGTCTCAGCACAAAATGGCAGAAACATGTGTGTGAAATGTTACTGCATAAGCTAATGTAAAATACGTGATACAAGAAAAAAGGAAAATTTGGGGGGAGGGGTGTTGTGTACTGGCTAGATGAGTTCTCTGATGAACAGGTATTATAAACATGCAAGGCAGACATACTTTTAAGTGTTTCATTGCTTGTATATTTTTGGTTTATCATTTTAGTTGGAATATTTAAAGTGTAGGAAATAAAACCCTGAGGGTCTCTTTTCACTATCCGCAAACAATATTTCACACAAGAATAGGAATGCCTACTGCTAAAACTGACCTGAATGATGATACTTGAAATGCTCAATTTTTTTTTTTTATTAACCTTAAGCCATGTAGGGCAAATAAGTAAGAAATAACAACTCATTATTTTTCTGTAAATCATGCATTCCTAACATATCAGTTCAACAACTTTCTTCATTATGCATGAAGTGAAATATCTCTTCATAAATTCTAGTATCATCATGTTCTATTTTATTGTTGGCAGATTTGTACTGTACCGCAATAAAATCAATAAATGCAACAATAAAATCATGCATCACCATCTGTGTGTTCCAAACAATTTTATAGTAGATTTACAGCCTAGATCCTGCTTTGAGGAATTTATCTGACATGTCCAATCATTCTATAGGTGTGTTATAATAAATTATTATTATAGGTGTATATAATATGCATTAATATCTTATACATGCATATAATGCAGGTATATACTATACATTATATACTGTGTTATACATTAGTTAAGCATCATACATAATGTATCTATGCTTCTGTCTTATTTAGATATACAAACACAGAATTATTTCTTCTTTTTGACTTCTAGCCATATTTTCAAGATTTAATAAATTACTCTATTGATGATCTAAGTTTTATCTGTTTGCTCAGTGGATAGCCCTCACCCATTTAAAAAACTATACCTATTACATGAACCATTATAAAAAAACAGTTAACAAGGCATTTTAATATGGTAATAGAAACTGCTTTAACGATTGTAGGAAGAGATAGCTAAAAAAATACATACATTAGGAGGGTACTTATTTTCCACATTTTTGTGCATTAAATTTTGTCTTACAATGCTAAAAGAAAATAGCTAAGCATCTTCAGCTTAGTGTACCTCTTAGAAAAATCTTAACGGAAATGTCTTTTCCATGGAAGATAATTTCTGTCAGTGTCAGATCTCATAGAAAACAGATCTGCATAGACTAACAAATTCAGAAAATGGAGTTGGTTTTATGCTGGGATGTTGTGAATTCAGCTACTTTTCCTTTCCAGATCCTTGCCATTCAAACACACTGTTTCAGTTCAGAGGCATTATTGTTTAATTTTTCCATGATCCAAAAGGGACATTTTTTGCCTTGCTTTCAAAATTGCTTTGCTAAATGCCTATTGTATTTTTATTTTGTTTTAAGTGTCCTGGGATGTAATAAGTTGCTTTATAGTACAAAAATAGCCATATATGTCTTTATCATATTTGACAAAATGGAAATGCACACCTCAGCTAACACAATGCTTGGCCTGTAAGGTGTTCTCTCTTCTGTGGCATTTGCTCTGGTGTGTGGTGAATCGATGTGTCTCCAAAAGAAAAAAGAGAAGTCATGTGCTGTCACATCATCTTTTAGCTTGGCTTTGAAGATTTTATGCCCGGTATGCTACATAAGAAGCATCCACCATTTGAACGCAAGCAGTGCTGATATAATAACTAGCATGGTACATTTCAGTCTTAATTGGAGAAACTACATAGCACATGTTTAACTCATACCTAATTAAACAGAAATTCAATTCCTGGGGTGAGAAAATTATGTAAATTTACTGGATAGGACAAATAATATAAGGATTATAACCTCTTCAGTAGTGTGATCTAATATTGCAGACACATTACCAATTCACATTACATCTCCATGACCGAGCAGATAAAACACGCAAAATTAAATGTAATTTTAATTTCCCTGGATTTATGATCAATATATCAATTATCATTATCTAAAATGTTATTTTCTCTTACCATACACTCCAAAGTTTATCCAGAAATTATTTTAATAACTATCATGAATAAGTCTTAATCAGCATTTTAGCATCAAGTTATCACAAATCTGTTTGTATTTTTACCAAGTGTTAAAGTGATTGCAATCAACTTTGTATCTAAAATTGTTACTGAGGTAAAAATAGAGTCTTATCTATTGAGGGGGTTATTTCATTAACTGGAATCATTGAGCTAATTACAGCAACTTTTTGAACATGCTTTCTTTCAACTTGGGAGTTTTCTGTCATCTCAAAGGAAAATAAACTCCCTTTGGGCATTAAACTGTATTTGTGTTGGTATAAACGTGTTTACAAAGAAAATCTAAGACACTTCCTAGCCTCTATTGCACTAAAAATCATATAACATTTTTGCGTGCCATGTTTTGAAATACAGACATAAGTACTGATTGTGTTACTTTTTATGAATATTTGACAAGCAATTTTCAAAAGAAAATGGTAAATGGTATAAATAGTAGCATGTAATTCTAAAAGCCTTTTATAAAAAGGAAGAGGAACCAAGGAGATTATCTTTTGCAAAACCATAAAAAGCATAAAAAAGCCCAAAGTTTTTTCTTTTATATTTATTAAGTAATTCTATTTCAAGTAAGAGTACTTGCAAAAATTCAAGCAGGTTTTACTTTGGATAATTCAGAGAAAAAAAATATATTTGGGGAATATGTTACCAAAAGCCATAAACAATCTGTAAAACCAGTGGGTTTTTTTCAGCTATGATTCAAGTAAAAAGTTTTTACTTTATAACATCCATATTACAGAAAACAACATATTTTAAAGGCACTGTAGAGCATCCATTTCTTTGTCATTAAAGGATTTTTTTTCTCTTTGGAAGTTATTTTGGTTATTGCAAATTCATGTTTTTTCCTGATGGTGAAAAAATTACAATTACTTAAATATTCAAAGACAGAATAAGTGTCTCAAGTGGTGCATTAGAAAAAATTTGTATGTAAATTTTGATACCTAGTAATAGCATCTTAATATCAGTGCTATACAAACACTAAAATATTTTATATTCCAAAATGTAGGGCAGTGGCCACATAACAACTGGTTATAAGTTTAAAGGAGCCATTTGAGTCTGAAGTGTTTATCTTAATTTTGGGGTTAATTAAGTATTTAGAAATGTGTAAGTAGTTCAGCACCAAGGCAAAAAGAACAGAGGACAATGATCTAAAAATAGTGAAGGAAAAAATGACCTCCCTGAATGACTATGAACCATTTGTAACCTTTTTATAAAAAAAAATTCAAAAATTCTCTTTTCAGGCCAGGTAAACTTTTTAACTGTATAAACAGTTTATTGAGTTCTGACAAAAATTAAAGACTTGCCTCAGTAAATGTGCTTAACAAGGTAATAAATCAAACTGTAAATATTAAATATATTTCTACAGTTCCATCCCCGAAAGGAAAAGGAATACTAATGGTTTGCCTATTCATGAGCTTAGTACACTTGCAATAACATATCACAGAACTACTGAGCCAATGGAAGCATTGCAGCTGCTCACACTTAAGCCTAAGATTATAGAATTAAAAAAAAAAATCCTCTGCAAAACTGAAAAATCAGGAGAAGACTTTACAGTACTGGCTCATAGCAGCTCTGCACCCTTCCTTTCAGTTCAAACTCTACAGGCTCACATCTAAGTGGTAGCAAGACACCAGCAATGTTTCATTCATCATTGCTCTGCATTCATCTTCAAAGGCATGAATGAAGAAGAGAACTGAGTTAATCTCAGGTACTTGTTATTCAGGAGCACTGATTGTTTACAATATATTACAAACAATTAAAGATGTTTCAGATATTAGAGCAAATGGTGTTTAGGTACTTTTATTTCAGACAACAAATTCTTTAGATCATATGCCACACTTGCATTTTTTTATTGCATTTCCCTTTTTTGTGCTCTGTTGTTGGTTTTGGTTTTTGATTTTGTTTTGTTTGGTTTGGGGCTTTTTTTTTTTGGGGGGGGGGTGGGTTTTTTTGTTTTGTTTTGTTTTATTTTTTTTTAAGTTTGCTCCCTTCAAAACTAATCTGAGACAATTTCTTAGTGGCCTTCAGGAAGCATGTATTAAACAAGTGTTTATTTTTTAATGTATTTATTTTTTGTTGATCTGCTTTGTTAGGTGAGGAGGAGCATTAGTGGTTTTCTGGACTAAAACAGTGTCATTTTATGCAAAAACAATATCCTTCCCACCTAGTAGATGAGGTTCTTAGGGACAAGGCTTAGAGGTAGACTTGGCAGTGTTAGGTGAGCAGTTGGACTCCATGATCTTCAGAATTTTTTCCAACCAAAATTATCCTATGACTCTATGAATAGCCCTAACACAGTACACACCAACAGAATCTCAAGGGCTCAATGGCAGTAAACCCCAAATCTGTTCCAAACCTTTCTAAGAATTTTCTAAAGAATCATACCAAAGTTATACAACAACAGCAAATTATAAATACCATAGAAAAGCACATAACTTGCATAATTCATTGCATGAGGCCTGTTCAGTATTAGTATCTTATAGGTTCAGCATTAACTTTGTTCATAAGAAAATAAGTGTCAGATTTCACTTTACAACAGTAACAAAGTCACATTGTCTACAGCATCCACTGGTGAAACAAAAATTACTAAAACACAGCTAAAGAAATGGGATTTCATTTCTTCTTATAATAAATTTAATGGAAATTTGAAATTGTTATGATTAGAAATTTAAGATTATAATTGTGTCTTAAAATCCAGTGCCAAATTACAAATCTTTAAGCTACATTATCTTTGCAAGGAGACATAATTAATCTTGGTAAATCTTGGAGAGAAATGGTTGAACTTAATTACATTTTAAGGCTATTTTCTATTCAATAATTGCTCGTTGCAAATATACGCCTTTAATGACTTCTTTTAATTAACTGGTCTAAGTACTTTATTTGGTTAGAGCAGACCTGATAAGGTTGCTCACTAGCCTACCTATATGTTTTCTAGGTTATTAATTATAAACCGAAAAGAATGCTCCAAACATTAAACAAAGCCCTTTTGACCATGAATAATTTGTGCTAAAATGTCTAAGGTATAAGAAGACAAGACGCATCACTTTCAGAGAATAATATTCTTTAAATTTAATTTACTTACAAAGAAGACATTTTACTCAAAGTATTATTGCCCTTAAAGATCCATATTGATATAAAAATGTGCAGTTAGGTGAAGAAAACAACATTTATTCCTTGTGTTCCTTACTACTCTCATTTTTTCTTCTTTTTTTTTTTTTTTTTTTTTTAAGGGAAGACATTACAGCTGTTTTGCTTATCTTCAATTAGATTGTTCCCTAAGACAAGCAACATTAATCTAATGTGAATAAAATACCAGGAGTCATCCTTTGTGTGATTAAAGAACACTATTGTTAATATTTGCCCTACCTACCTGTAATGGATTTGGCAATATATCCATTACCTCTTTGCAACCTACTGTTCAGTGTTCTTATTTTTGTCTGCAGCAGCACAAAACATGAATACTGCAATATTTTACTTGAATTTCAAAGAGAGGAATCCTTCTAACAGGTTCAGTGAATTTCATATAACTTGCAGGAGGTAGTATCACTGTTGGAAAAGACCAATGTGTTAGCAGCTGCTGTAGTCAGCATATAAGAATTTTATGAGCTCTTTCTAGGCAACAGAAGAGTCAAATCTGCATCCTGAGAAACTGGATTACAGTGTGCTCTGTTGCCACAGTTCACACATGAGGATCTTGTAGGAGGCAGCTTTTCACAGGGATGATGATTTTTTGTAATGAAATCCTATTACTTTATGTTTGTGAACATTTTGCTGATGGGAATATGTATAATCTCTTGTGCTGAACAAATTGCATATTGTGATTGTTAATTTAATAAATTTTTTGTGTGTATTTTACTTTCAATACCTCAATAATGTACAGAGCTGGAAGATTACTTCAACTTATTTAATTAATTATGTTCCAATACAGATAATGTCAAAAAAGGGTCTAGGACTTGTTTTCCTGAAAAGAATTATTTTCTCATCTCCTTCATTAGTGTAAAACAGCAAGTTTTGCTAATTGAAATATGGTAGAATTAATTTAGAAAATGTGGAGTGCACTGGGTTTGGATCAACCCACACCCATCTACAAGAAGGACCAGAAGGAAGGACCTCAGTGCTGGGCAAGGTCATGGAGCAGATTATCTTGAGTAACATCACACAGCATATACAAGAGAACCATGCAATCAGGCCCAGTCAGCATGGTTTTATGAAAGGCAGGTCCTGTTTGACCAACTTGATCTCCTTCAACGACAAGGTGACCCATCTGGTAGATGAGGGGAAGGCTGTGGATGTTATGTACTTAGACTTCAGTAAAGCCTTTGACACCATATCCCACAACATTCTCCTGGAGAAGCTGGCAGCTCATGGCCTGCATGGGTGTACTCTCCGACAGATAAAGAACTGGCTGGAGGCCTGGGCCCAAAGAGTTGTGGTGAATGGAGACAAATACAGTTGGTGGCCAGTCACGAGTGGTGTTCTCTAGGGTTCAGTATTGGGGCCAGTTCTATTTAATCTCTTTATCAATGATATGGATGAGGGGACTGAGTACACCCTTAGTAAGTCTGCAGATGACACCAAATTGGGTGTGAGTATTGATCTGCTGGAGGGTAAGAAGGCCATACAGAGGCATCTGGACCGACTGGATCATTTGGCTCAGCCCAATTGTATGAGATTTAACAAGGCCAAGTGCCAGGTCCTGCACTTGGGTCATAACAACCCCAGGCAAGGCTACAAGGGAAGAGTGGCTGGAAAACTGCCTGGCAGAAAGGGATCTGGGGGTGTTGATTGACAGCTGTCTGAATGTGAGCCAGCAGTGTGTCCCAGTGGCCAAAAAGGCCAACAGCATCCTGGCTTGTATCAGGAATAGTGTGGCCAGCAGGACTAGAGAAGTGATTGTGCCACTGGATTCAGCACTGATGAAGCCCCACCTTGAATCCTGTGTTCAGTTTTGGGCCCCTCATGATAAGAAAGGCATTGAGGTACTAGAGAGAGTGAGGAGGCGACAAAGCTGGTGAGGGGTCTGGAGCACAAATCTGATGAGGGAATTGGGGCTGCTTAGCCTGGAGGAGGCTGAGGGGAAACCTTGTTGCTGTCTACAACTACCTGAGAGGAGGTTGTAGCATGGAGGGTCTTGGTCTTTTCTCCCAAGTAGCAAGTGATAGGACAAGAGGAAATGGCCTCAAGTTGTGCCAGGGAAGGTTCAGTTTGGATATCAGGAAAAAATTATTCACAGAAAGGGTTGTCAGGTATTGGAACAGGCTGTGCAGGGAAGTCATGGAGTCACCATCACTGGAGGTCTTTAAAAGGCATTTAGACAAGGTTTTTAGGGACATGGTTTAGTGCTAGAGTTAGGTTAGGTTATGGTTGGTGTTGATTATCCCAAGGGTCTCTTTCAACTGAAATGATTCCATTATTTTAATCTATGATTCTATGGACCTTGTCTGAATTAACGTTATTCTCCAATCTGTTCCAATTTCTGAGTTTTCTTACAATTTCTAGAGAGGTCAGACTGCACTTGCTGTACTGCAAAGTGTATACCACAAAAATTATAGGAAATATAAGAATATTCCCAGCAAAATGTACTGATATTTCTTGTGTCATATAATCACCTAAATAACTCCTCTGCATAATACGTAAAGGGATGTCAGAAAATCAGTCTCCAGATCCCATTAAGATTCTCCATTTGAGAGTTCCATCTTCAAAAATCCTATCTATGTATCATCTTAGAAGAAAAGCAATAAACTCAATATTGACCTCAAAATGAGAGAACTTGAAATTGTGAACTTACATACATTCTTGATCAACCAAATGGGACCTTTGTATTCTCACTCATAGAAACAGAATGGCAAAAAAAAAAAGTCTAGCCAAAAAATAATAGGTAAAAAATAAGAAAAGATGCTCTTACATAAAGTTTAAAAAAAAGTTAAAAAAAAAAAAAAAAGTCTGAGCCAAATATCAGGAGAGATGCTCCAAAACAACCAAGCCAAGACCTAACCTAGACAGGATGCTTTGGTAACAACTGCTACCTATATTTACTTGTCACAGCAGTATCACTGGTTTTTTATCAGAATTTCTCCAGAGCACTATATACCAGCTCAACTTAGTTAATGCCAAACCTTGATTTTTCTTCCTTGGAAATTAATAAAAAGTAATGAAAAAAATATCCATGGGTTTAGAATGACAAGAAGTGGGTATTTCAATATTAGTTGATGGAAAAGCATAACCAGTACTTCTTTTGAAAGAAGTCGAATACATAGAACAGCTGCCCAAAGTGCTGGGCACTTTGCAGAATGAGTATCCCAAGAAGGGGGCTCATGTCAGTTGCTCAGATGGGGAGAGCTCCCTGCCTTCCATTTCTGTATGTGCAACTCAGTTCCCAATGCCCTCATATCTGTTTTGCCACTCTGTAGAAAAAGAACAAGAAATATTGATACTAATATTATACATGTATTGTAAAACATGTTTAATTTACTGTCTTTAAAAAGGTCACTAAATTTAATGTTTATTACACCTAAACTGTCCTGTGCAAAAACTAATGAACTCCAAAATTCAAATCCCCAATATTAATTGATGCTTGTGTTTACTGCAATAAATTGTTCATAACTGTAGATCACTGATAAGCAATAGGAAAAAAAAAAAAGAAAATACAGACAATTTTCAGATCAAGAATTTTCGTCATGTTTGTTCCCTTAATGCTTATGAAGCACGGAAATTACTTTACAACCCGTGAGATTTCAAAGAGGTATGTTTATTTACACAGTGCTGGACACCCGGAGGATAACTCTGCCCAAGACGTGTGTAAATTTTCAGTAGCTGTGAACTTGGTTAAATGCAGTAAAGTGTTACATATTCATGAAAGTTTTAGGAACACCTATACATATTCATAACCTGTCCCGGAGAAGGCAGTTCTTATTATTACAATGAGTTCTGGGAGACCATTTCCATAGCCTCCACCTCTGACTCCTCCTGGTTGCAGCTGCGCAGTGATCGTGAACCCGGGTCCTCTTCTCTGTACATGGTCACCTTTGGTCTAGTATGATGAGCTGGTTAGGACTCAGACTGCTGAGTTGGTTAAAACTGGCATATCTCCTCTCCTGTACCCAAGTTTCTGTTACCTAGTTCACCCAAGGATGCACCCAAGGTTTTTTATCTTTGCAAGGCATCAGAGAACTCTGTTTCTCGTACAATAAGTTACACGAAGCTAAGCAAGGCTAAGCAAGAGTGATGTGGGCTAAGGGTTAGTTCTCTAAGTGTTAGCTCTTTAAGTGTTAGTTCTTTAAGTGTTAATTAGTTAATCGTTAATTCCCTGTATTACTTATATATGTGGTGTTGTAGGCAAGTTCTTAAAACGTATGTATCAGAATAACTTTTTTCACATTTTTTAAATGGTCTCCACACTTGGAATGCCATATTCCAAACATTTTGCCTGAATTATGAATAAAATAAAAGAGAACAGAGCACAGTCATCTATTCTAACTACAATGTGACAAGTTAAAAATGTGTGATAACTGGTTGTGACAATCAATACCGTAAAATTTTGTTTTACTGTATTTTAACAATACAAACATGAGAATTTCACTATGTGTGAAAACTAAAATGAGTTTCAAGACCATATTTGATTCTGTTAGCATTAAAATGAAGTTTATCATTGCTTGAAGTATCTGTGTGCTCTTAAAGCCACAACTGATGACAATTATTTAAAACCAAGCAAAAAAATTGCAAATGAGAAAAAGATGGCAAAACATTTGCAAACACTAAGCATTGTTTAAAGACTTGAAAGTTCAAAAGCAAAACAAAATTGTACTGAAAATGGCTAAGAGTAAATAACAAATAAATCCATAAAATTGCTTAGTTTTACAGTAAAGATTAAAAAAATAAAACCAGAAACAAACATAAGAATTTATGTTGGGAAAAGGTACCGAGGGAAATAAATCACTTTTAGGAAACCTTTTGGAGCAAAAGAGCCACTATAAAGTATAGTAAATAATGGACAAAATCAGCAATACTTTTAAAGTAACAAATGTTGAACTGCTTGCTTTTAATTTCATGTTGAAACAATAAAACAATCTAGAAAAAAAAATCCTTTTGCAGTCACTCATTTATGTCAGTTCTTGTCTTACTCATCCTTTTGAAATATTCTCTTCACCTTCTGCTCACAAAGAAGTGTTATCACATTTCTAATAATCTATCCCTAAAACATCTTTATTTTTGAAGTAGAGGAACTGGAAATGAACACAACATTATGTCTACATGCCATGAATGCGTCATAGAATTATAACATGAATTGCTATTTTCTATGCTATTTTTTAAAGCATTCTGATGTTCTCGTATTTGTTTTAATTCATGTTATATCATCACCATACACAAGGAGAGCTTTTTACGGAACCTAATGCAATATTTTCTCCTCAGCAGCCCTAAGCTATTTTTGTAATACAAAAATTATTTCTGCTGTTGGGTATTTCCATGCATTTATCAAAAGCAAATTGATTATTTTTCTACTTAATATTTCAACTATGTTTGTTAGATTCTCCTAAGTGCTTGAAATTCATTCTAGTTTCACTTATTTAAAATTTTTCACATTTTCTTTGAATTACATTGCAGATCTTATAAAATATATTGAATTATATCAAATTTTAAATATTGGGTCATCTTCCATCATTCGTACACCATATTAAAGAAAACAAACAAACAAACAAAAAGCACGTCGCTTTTTTATTACTTCATTTTGTACTTTACAGGAGTTTTTTTAGCTCTTAAATATACATTGCCTCTTATTTAAAGAATAAAGGCCTGATCTCACACCTACATAATTTTTTTTATGTCAAAATGACATATTCACAACACAGAACATTTAAAACAGCATTTGAAGGATTGCCTATTGAAGGATTGAAGGATAAGAAGCTAAGTTTCCATAATAGCCTTTTGTGAAGAATTTTGCCAGAGAGTTTTTCATCCACATGAATTACTGAATTACATGAATACCTTTGAATACACCAATTAGCTTTCCTGTTGATAGAATCACAATATTGTAGTACATTGAGGGTACTTTTCACTTTTAGATAGGAATATTGATTCATTCCTATGAAATTGTTCTAGATCAATTTCAAACAATTTTCTTTTACCAGTAAGTAATTCTATGCCTCATTTAGGGATAAATAGCCTGAAGTTACCCAAGCACCAAGCATGGAAATAAATTCGAACTATTAATTATATAACTATTTTCTTTAGATCTTATTGAAGCATTTTATTCTGATATAAAGTACTGAAAACTCTGGTTGGAAGTGTGGCCTTCTTGCAAGGACAAGATTTAGCTGTGTGAGCTCTGTAGTATGTGGTAGGGGTAACATACACATCTGGGTGCAGAGAAGGAATTTTCACAGTACTGAATAGGAGCTTTAGAGTCTGCATTTTGCTTGATTTTGGGGTTTTGTTTTGGTATTTCACCTGTTCCAAACAAATCTTATTCACAATTACTGATGTAGACCAAGGACACAGTTTGCTAGCCAATTTAGCAGCCAGCTGCCACTAAAATAAAATGTGTCATCAAAAACCTACAGAAAGATATTTTGAAAAAACAACAACAACAACGACGACACACAAAAAAACCCAACCAAAAAAAACAACCAAACAAAACAAAAACAACAACAACAAAACCACACCATGAATTATTTTCTCCTGGTTTACTATCTTAACAGCAGGCTCTGAAGGCTGATGCTGTCAGAGCACAGGGAGAGGTACAATTGCACGGCCAGAGGTGAGGAGTGAGGAGCAGGATCACTCCTTCTGGCAGCTGTTAGCCACTAGCTTAGCTGTGACATCAAACAGCACCATAAATTAATTCCAATAATTAATTGTTTTGCCTTTCAGATTGATTTTCTATCACTTCCATCTGGAAAACCTTTTATTTTATGCAAAAAAGGTGTTAAATGCTACTAAATTTTATCATACTTGTACTTTTACCATCACTATAAAATGGAATAAACAACTATAGAGGATGTAAGGAAGTGGAGATTTAAATTCAGTCCTAAATATATGTGAACAGAATATATCTTGCATTCGTGACTACAGCTCATCTTTACAAAACGTCCAACTTTTTCCAACATGCCAAAGTTAAATAGTTTCTTTCACTCATAGGAAAAGCTCTTTTAAAATAAAGCTCTTTTTTAAAAATGGAAGCAATTCTTAAGTATTTACTGCAACATATTTTCATATTCAGGAGCCCCAACTTTTTCTGGTTTTATCTGACTCTTGATATTGACTATTGCTTCAGTTCTGCCTTGCTGCAATTATTATGGATGACAGCTGTGTAAGGATTGTTTAGACTGAAGGCATTGGACTAGACATGTCCATTGTTTTGATATGTTACCTTGGAAGAAAAAGAGACTTACATTGCTTTCTTACTAAAATTACAAACTATTGCAATAAATATTTCATTAACATTTGTGGGGGACTATGGTGGGTCCATGGATTCCCTGACAGAGGGCATTGGAACAGATATTGGCCTTGAAGATATTAAGGTGTACCCATGAGAAAGAAAGAAGTAAAAGAGTAACCTTGACGACAGCAAAATTAGCCAATGATACGTTACTATTGCAGCCTGTAACCAATAGCAAAAAGACACCTGAGCTGGAAAAGACTATACAAAAAGGCATATGTGGCAATAAATGGAGACTGCTGTTTGTACTTAAGAACTTGATCTATGTCATTTGTCCATGTCAACTGCGACAAACATTACAGTTGCATTTGTTGTATTCAATTGCAGACTCTTTTGCCTCATATTTCCTCCAATGGTTACATTCCATATTAGAGAAATGAAATAAAACTGAGCCAAACAAAAAAGAGTTGAGAAATTAAATGATAGCAAGAAATAGGCAAATGGTTGTATCTAAATTACTAAAGGCTTAGAAACATTATATGAACTTATTCTTTTCTGTTGACATTTCTGAGTAAATGTTTTTTTGGTTTTCTCTGAAACTGAATTTTTCACTGAACTGACGGCTCACTGATGCAGGTCCCACTTGCACAACTTGTATAACTGGTCAAGTCCCATGATTATGTGCAAAGAACTTTAGGTTCATCTATCTTTGATGATATCAGAATTCAGTTAGGACACACTTATGACTTTCTAATTTATTTTCCAAATAATTTATTTTAATATGGTTTTATGTTGTTGTTTATTTTATTTTATTTACTTTATTTGGATATCTTTGTAAACTAAGATAGCACAAATATGCACTACTATAAAAAATTAGAAGAAAATAGTGCAGAATATGTTACAGAATGCTTTTTTCTAATTTGTATCAGAAATCCATATCTAAGTGTTATATTCCATTCCAAACAAAATGTTGTACAGGCAATATGGCTCAATGACAATGCTAAAAAAAATATAATATTTTAAAACAAAGAAAGAAAAACCCTACAGATATTATTCAGTGCAACATTGTGAATTGCAAATGTATTTGCAAAAATCTCCATGATTTTGATTACCTGTAAATTGCAAATTAAATAAAATGTGGAAGTTGTGAAATAAATAACCTGTATACACTGTTATCTCAGCTCTGATTATAACTTTGCATAAAAAATAGATTAATTGATTGGTCTGCAATAAAATTCTTAATTCCATACTGTGTTCACTTCAGGGTCTCTTCTTCTATAATGTAAGTCTCGTTTATCAGTTCCATACAAATATACTGTGCTATATCATAAAGATCATACATATGGTGATGAAGAGGAACATATGAACGTAGCAACAAAAAACATGGAAATGCCAGGAATTCTACACATTAATTGGTATCTCTCATTAGACATAGAGAAAGACAGAAAACTGCTGCATACAAGCACAAAGATCAAGGTATAGGAAATGTTTGATACTGACATGTGAGAACATTAGGAAATTCTGTAACAGCTTTCTTCTGTCACTGCTTTACAAAAGAGGAGCTGCTCTTGCTGTGATGTACCCATTTGCATAGGCATAACCCCCAATTCTAAGCAATCAGTCCAGTTTCATTTAAACCACAGACATGACACTTGGATTTGCAAGACAGAGCTCCACCGTCTAACACATTTACTTTAAGAACACATTTAGCCTTGTTTTCAGAAAGTCCCCAAGCAACACAATGTGATTTTCAGTATAGTTTCAAACACTGGTACAAAATGTGTTGGTTTTCATGTTCCACATAGCATAGAATAAAGGATGTTTCTCAAAAGGGACTTGCCTGTTGAGCTGTTATCTGTCATAACAAGTCTGAAACATGAGTCTGGATATGACACACTTTTCTCCTCCAACATTACACAAAAAACACTCAAGGTTCTACATACCCATCTGTGGTTGATTCCAGACCAGATGCCCCAATTCTTCTTGGCTATATTGCTATAGTTTATCCCACATGCAGTTGCTCAAAAGTTCATTACATTAAGTGAGAGCAAGCAGTAGTAGTTATAGGGTCAAATTTTATTTTAGTATAACCACTGAAATGCAAAATGCATTTCCCCTTCTGTAACATTGTCTAAAGACACAGACACATCTGAGAATAGAATTAAACACCAAAAAGAACCAGAGATGGAGTTAGTTACCATCTTATAAGAACTGCTAGGGTAAATGATTTTCCAGAACATTGTGAAAGAAAAGTGTGAAAGAACATTATAAATTTTTATTTTAAAAATTAAAATTTAAAAAAAATTATAATTTTTTAAAACTAACAGATAATAACGTTCTGTGGCAGATCCATTGTACCTAGCAGCAATTATTTTAAACTCTGAATCAGTTTGTATGATGAACACAGTCACAAAACTGTTTTATTTTTTTTAATTGAAAAAAATAAACCAGGCCATATATACAGTGTGGAATGCTATATTCTACAAACCAGGTACTTTGAAAATGTGTTAGTTTTTAAAAGGGATAACTAGTTTGACACAATTTTACAACTTCAAAAATTACAACAAAAATGTTTGACAAAAAAGCATCTAATACAATCTTTTATTGCATAAACAGTTAAATGGTGAGTAGAATTAATCCAGCAAATTTATATTCATAAATAATGGTGGTGAAGGTGACAATGAAAGATTATGTCTAGTTACACCTGCCCAGATTTCAAAATGGACATTGAAAACATGGAATGTGTCACACAAATAACAAGCAAAAAAGATGCATGTATTTGAAAGCTCAGTCTCGTATATTTATATGAAAGACAACAGTGACAACAATATTGAAAGACTGATGATCGGTCATAAATGCTCCCTGAGGTAAAAAGGTAGATAAAAATGAGGTTTTTTACTCTACTGAAGAGTCATGCCAAGTATCTGTGGTTGGATATTAGGGTTTGATGCGTTTAAGTAAGGATTTACACACATACAATTGACGGTGAAACAGTTATGCATCAGAATTAGCTACTATGCAAAATTACGGATTTTCCCTGTCATGATGATTTCCAATCAGGTCTAAAAGCTCCTCCAGAAAACCTGGTTTTGTTGTGTACAAGTAATTTAACCTAATATCGGGGTTATTACATAAAAACAGATGGCTTTATCGTGCAGAATGTCACATTAAATAATCTAATAAATCTGTGTAGTCTTCATCTGTATTAATTCAAAATAAAAAGAACAAAAGGACCAAGAATTCCTGTATCAGGGAATACTGTCATAGACACTGAGAAAACATTGCTGTTTGCCTTATTATTAAAATTCTTTCTTTGGCTAATTGCTTTTCATATCAGAGTAAGATAACCAGAAGTCCAGTTGCAAAAAAAATAGCAGCCTTGAAGACAAAGAACATGGAGGTGGTATTTGAATTTCTTATGTGTTTGGGAATTTTTTAAATTGTTTTTTACTTTATTTTGTAGTCAGATTTCCTAAAGGAATAGAGATTTCTAGAGCAAAAACAAATACACCAAGTCACCGAAGGAAGTCAGACAAGAAGTTCAAGACAGGCCTAGGCTGAAGTTAGAAAGCAGCGATGGGCAAGTCTTGTATAGTCAAGGGGTATAAAAGGTGGTGAAAGCAACACGTTAAGATACTCCGTGCTTCCTGGTTTTACATGGATGAACAAGAAAGAATTAGATACATGCATGTTTACACGCTTACATTACATGCTTGTGTGCTTCCTTATAAACAGTTTAGCACCTATTGCCCTTACATTTATTCTTAGCTTAAGTAACACTGGGCATGTACTTCACATTTATCCTTTGAGGAGCTTTCTTCACACGTGAACGCTGCAAAATAGTTAATTCTCCCACATATGCTAGCTATAGTTGTCATCAGTGGCAATTAATAACAACACCAAGATAAACTGAAATAAGGAAAAAAATTTGAGGAAAAATAGAAAATGAGACTGAGGTAGAGAGGGATTTTATCTTAGGCAAAGACATAGAAAAAATATTATTTCATAAATATATAGATACAAGAACAAAGAAAAGAAACTGATAAGGAAAAAAGTAAATAAGCATTTTAAATACTGTGTACATTGTATATATTATTTCTAATAGGAAATTAGCAAAATTATTAAAAAAAAAAAAAAAAGGATTAAGCTCCTTCTGAGAGCAGTTCAAAAAGAAAAGCAAGAGGGGAAAAAAACCCTGACAGACAGACATTTTAGTTAGTTTATAAAACCATTTATTTTATTGCTTTCAATATAGTCAGTAAAGACAATATCCCACTTTATTACTTACGGTAAAATCATGTCACATTTTGGACTTTTTTTTTTTTTTTTTATATTATGTCTTGCATGTTCAGCTTAAAACAAAAGGTGTAACTGTTGAGTTACGTTTCCTAGTTTAAATTTATCTTCATTTGCTTGGGAAAAGATGGTAGCACAAACTTATGCAAGAAAAATAGATTAAAATTAGAACTGCCCTCTCCATAGTTCTGTATTACGTTTGAAAACACATTCTTCAGTAACTTGTGCAAACAGGTCTAATACACATCTCTGTGGCTGTTTCAGGCAGGCTGTGTATTTTTCACAGACTAAAATAACTCATGTTCTTGTGGAAAGTTATGACTTTCAAATCAATATTTCTCTTTCTGCATTCTAACACTTTTCAAAGAATCAGATATTGCTCATGCAACTTATTTTAATAAAGAGGATATAAGAGCTATCTAAAAAAGCATACTTCAGTCCTCTATTGGAGGTATGACTGTTATGATCTCCTCTGACAAGATGTATCATAATTCTACTAAAACCCCATGTGATTTGCACTGAGTTTCTAACATTAAACTTGCCTTTCACTTCATTTCTAATCCTGTGTCTTTTGCCAGTCACCACAATTTAAATTGATCAGTTAGATCTTTTTTTTATGGAAGCAGGATAGGAAGGTTAATGACACATGGAGTTTCATTCTTTCAGGTATTAGCCTAGATACCAAACCTGAATTCTGAAAGCTCATAAGTGTATGCTTGAATCCATTCCTATGCAGAACATTAAGCAAATGCTTTAAGACTTGTTCAGAACTAGAATGCTTTCACGTATCAGTGCCTGGTCCATTTATTGTACGGGGAAGGGTGTTATATACAAAGGAAAATCTTAGACATGTCATATTGACTCAAAAATACGTTATGTCTGGAAAGAAGCCTCCCAATGCTCTGCAAGCAACAACCTAAAGACGCTGAAGACTTTTAAAGAGTAAAGAATCTCAAATCAGATATTGTTTACTATTGCTATCAGAAAGATCCTATGCTACTAAGTTATTTATTTATGAGTAAACAGATAAACAGGGTTTTTTTAGTTGAATTATATACCTTGAGTTACAGTTGTAGTCTTCCAGTTCAAGATCTGACAAAATCCATCATCATGGCCCTTCTCTCTTAACCTTTCTGTTCTGCCAAAAGTCAAAGTAAATTTCAGTAAGACTAATTAAGGTTAAAGTCAGAAACTCTCCTAATAGCCAGGACACAAGTTACGACTCTGCTTATACCTTTTTTTTTTTTTTTTTCCAATTTAAAACACTGCTTCTCTGTGCTCACTGTTCCTGGGAGTGGACTATGAGAATACCCCACAAGGGCCACACTGAAGGAAAGGAATCAGTTTTCAGAAGCTATTTTCTGCGGACATATCACAAAATAATAGGCAGTATTACAGTTATGAGACTGTAGATACATTAACTTATTTTTGCGAAAAAGCATTTGTCACTTTTTCTTCCAATAAATATTAGATGGCTTCTAAAACAGACTGAATTTCAACTTTACGATGTCATTCTACTATGTGCTGTGCTTTAACAGTATAGTACAGGTAGCAAGAAGATATACGCAGTTCTGGAAATATATTTTATTCTAAGCCAGCACTCTTCGATGTCTTTATAAATGACTTAGACTCAGGATTTGAGGGATCACTTAGTAACTTTGCTGAAGACATAAAACTGGGGGAGCTGTTGACACTTTTGAGGGCTGAGAAGCCCTGCAGAGGGATCTGGACAAATTGGGGAACTGGGCAATCATCAACCACAGGAGGTTCAATGAGGGCAAGTGCTGGATTTTGCACCTGGGACATGGCAACCTGGCTGTACATACAGACTGGGGGACGACATGCTGGAAAGCAGCTCCATGGAGAGGAATCCAGGGGTTCTGGTTTGACAGCAAGTTGAACATGAGCCGACAGTGTACCTGTCAGCCAAGAGGGCCACCTGTGTCCCTCTGTGTACAGTTCTGGGTGCCACAGGATAAGAAGGATGTTAAGGTACTGGAGAGTGTCCAGAAGAGGGCCACAAAGTTGGTGGAGGGTTTGGAGGGGAAGCCGTATGAGGAGCAGTTACTTACTTAACTTCACTTGGTTTGTTCAGCTTGAAGATGAGTCTGAGGGGAGACCTCATTGTGGTCTACAGGTTACTCACAAGGGGAGGGGCAGGCACCAAACTCTTCCGTTTAGTGACCAATGACAGAACCTGAGGAATGGCATGGAAGATGTGCCAGGAGAGGTTTAGGTTGGACATTAGGAAAATGTTCTTCATCCAGAGGGTGGTGGAGCACTGGAACAGGCTCCCTGGGGAGGCAGTCATGGCCCCAAGCCTGGCAGTATTCAAGAAGAGACTGGACAATGCCTTTGGATGCATGTTGTGAATTTTGAGCTTGTCATATGCAGAGACAGGAGCTGGATTCGATGATCCTTGTGGGTCCCTTCCAACTCAGGACATTCTATGATTCTGTGATTAATATTGCTTTAAGTAGGCTAAATATTTTATAACATATTTACAGTCTTGTAAAGGTAATTGTAAACTGTATTTTTAAATATTTATCAAGATCTAGATTCATTGCTACTCTGAGGCTTTTCAGAGTTTTGGGGAAAGATATCCAACCTTTAAGGATTTCAAAAAGTCATTCAAAATGCATGGAGTTCACCTATATCACATATATTCATCTCTTATCTTTACAGTTTTGTTAATACTAGCCTGAGACAATTAATTTATATTCCCATATGTCTTTATCTTAGTTATCATACCATAATTTTTCTCCATTTTAGATGCTAGCTATCTGGTCTTCTATAATTTCTGTAAACATGGCGGTTTCAAAATTACCCAGATATTCTAGTAGTACCTTTGTTCTTTTGATTGGCTGCATGGAACGATTTGTGCTTTGCTCTTCCTACAACTTGCAATACTTCGGAGGAAGAAAAATCTCTCATATGACTGTATAAACACTCAATTCAAAAGAAGTCTGACATATGTGCTCACATTCACCCTGTTCAGGACAGTGTTCATTTACATACTATCTGATTTCAGTGCTTTCTGAATTGATGGATGCGTAAGTGCTCTCTTGAGCAAGGGTACCTGGCTGATCTGGCATAAAATGGAACTGATATGCTGCTGTCCATATTCCAAGTTCATGATATATTATCTGTCATCATTAATTTCCTGAGGGCCAGAGTTAGAACCAGGCCTTTTACGTGGTGCCATTCTTAAAAAACATGCTGTGCTACTTAAGAAAATGAAGAATAACATTAATTTTGATAGTATATAAGAACCGAAAGAATTATTCTAGTTTTCAGTGTCTAAACTCATTGAATGCATGGCTGTAAATTTGTACAGCAGTATATTAGAAATGTCTGTGTAGGAATCCTCTTATTACTTAACACCCACATATCTTGTAAACTAATAATGGGATTTGTGTTGAATCTTCTGTACACTGTTCAGAAAATTTACCCTACATCCTCTGCTTTACCCTTTAAAAATTTAATCAAGCATCTGTCATTTCATATCCTTCTCAAAACCCTTTATTTTGCTGTGTAGAGGCCAGATTATGCCATGGTTATTAGGAGGAACAGGTTGCATCCCAGATTAGTTTCTCTCAGTATGAATAAACTCTCAGTTAACATCTGAAAATAAAATAAAATAAAATAAAATAAAATAAAATAAAATAAAATAAAATAAAATAAAATAAAATAAAATAAAATAAAATAAAATAAAATAAAATTAAATTAAATTAAATTAAATTAAACTAAAACAAAGACACTGTGTGTACTTATGTGTTCAAGGGGGCACAGGAAATGTAGGAGAGAAGGGAAGGAAATAAAAAAGGTAAAGTTTTTCCTGTGACTCTTCATCTTTTGTTGTTGTTGTTGTTGTTTAGTTTTGATTTTGCCTTTTTTTTTTTTAATGTGTAGATATGAACATCATCAGAACCTGGATTAAAACTATTTTCTAGATAGCCAGTCTGAACATACACGTTTTTATGTGTCAAGTGTGCCTGGGTTCATATGGCTTCACAGACATCCATTCCTATCATGCTGGATGTAGCCATGATGGGTTTAGCCACAAATCTTCTCCATGTGAATTTTCAGTGTTCTCAAAACAGAAGTAATGTAAGAAAGGGCTTCTACTTTTCTACACACTATGCAGAAAATGCAGGAAAATTATCTGCTGACAACCAGGATGATAATTTAGAAGTCAATGAATGAGACTTAAGTAGAAGCAGCTGTATTACTATGGTGGGTGACATGATCCAGAGAGATGAACAAACACCTGCTACCCACCTCAGAGCATATTGTTAAACTTAATTAGTCAATGTTGAAAAGCACTTTAAAATCCACTGAAAAAAGGGCAAGTATTATTAATTGTTATTCTAATTATCGTAATTATCTCGATTATTGTTATGTGAGATGTACTGCGTGAGAAGGCACGAGGTTCAATGAGTGCTGTTGCTAGAGGATACAAAATATTTATTTTAGAATTCTCTAAATTATAGCCATGTCTATGTTGTCAATTTGTCTATTGTCTCTTTTTAGTCTTTGGTCCCACTTCTCTGACATTCCACACTGCATGCATGTTATTTTGCTCCTGGGCTGTCATTTGGAGAGAGCCTTTAGGTCCTTCTGAGAAGAATCTCAGAGAATCTAAGACCAAGGTTACCTCATGTTTTGCTCCATGCAGACGGTGTGTATATGACCATAAAAGGAAATGAATCCCACACTTTGGGACAGTCCTTCAAAAGCAGCACTGCAATTCATTGTGATCATAGACACTCATTCATCTCCCTGGGCAGCACATCTTGCATTCTTTGTACTGTGTTACGAAACCATGATCCGACTGCAATTGGCAGTCATTACTTCAGGTCTTACGGTTCACTGAAAAAGGGAGTAAAAAATGTCTTACCATCACAGAAGAGATCCTTGAAGCCAGAAGAGACCTGGACACTGGAGTCCATTTGTGTAGGGAAAGTGGAGGACCCAGGAGCTTTGTGTTTAACACAGTCAAACCTCTGCTTCACAGAAAGCAGCTGGACTGACTGATGCAGCAGGGTAGAAACGCATTGCCAGCCATGTCAACTCAAACATCAAATCTCCCCGAAGACTAGCTTGTTAATGATGATTGCCAGCTAGAGGTCTAGTGCAGCTTGGCATACATGACCAGAGCAGGACCTTTGGGACCATCACAAGAAAGCAGTTGTGGCAAATGCTCAGCTTTCCTTATGTCTGACTGAGAACAGAAAGCAAGGAGGAAAGGTGGCAGGGGTTGTAGACTGTGGGTGCAGACAAAGTATGACAGGGAGCAAGCTAAAACAAGCAGGACACAAGCTAAACAGAGGAACAACAGCTTCTGTAGCTGGCAGCCTCTCACCACTAGCTCGCCTGACTGTATATCCAGAGAAAAGGTCTGCATGACAAAAAGCTACATGACAGTTAGGGTTTTTGGCTGGCCAAGAACAGAAAGGAAGATTGATAAACCAGAGCTATACACATTTATGACCATCAAGACCAGACAAACATCTACAAACGGTGTATAAATATAAGCTACCAGGTATCACATCTACATGGGTCAGAGAAGTATTGCTTTCACAGTGACACTCTGCTCCTCAGGTGGAAAAAAAAAAAAAAAAAAAAAAAATCATTCACTTTCACTGAAAGGACTGCAGCTGTTAGAGACGCTTACTAGTTTTCCAGAGCACCATTCAGGTAAAGAAGCAATCACATGCCTTACACGTCCTTCATTCTCTCTGTTTTTCCCTGTGATGACACATCCACTATGGGCTTATCAAGGTACCACTTTCTGGCACCTCTTCTCTGTCCACCAGCCTAAGTAGCATCTAATTGAGGTGCAGCTACTGCCCTGTGTCTATCTCATGCTGTGTTTTTTCCCCTCAGGGTTTGGGAATGATTGATACAGTCACAGGAGAAGAAACATGGTAAAAACTATGTTTTTGAAGGAGCCGGTGCAGCCACTTGTTCCATCCATGACTTTTCTATAGCAGTCTCTGACATCTTGCTTGATACAATGTGAGACTTTGTAGCTAGGGTATTTTATCTGTTTATAGGGAATGTCACACATAGGTGTGAATCTCATTGATGACCACAGCTCTGAAAAGCCCTAAAAGACACCTGGAGAAATTGCTGATGAAGACTTCTCATGGGTTAACAATCTTCTGAAGCCTTTCAGACCTCAATTGTGATCAGACATGTGGTGGAATGATTTCACAATAGCCAATAAAAGCCGCACCCAACAAGTCTCAGAGGTTCAGCAGTAACCATTTTTTAGCTAGTATTTGGGCCCAGAGATGGATAGACTCCATCTTGCTTGTGATGCTAATCCTGGCAGAATGCCTTAAATGTGATTCTCTGCATTTAAAAGTTGCACAGAGAACCTCTTTTCCCCTAAGGGCTATAATCACAAAAATGTCTGTGTTCCAGGGTCTTGCAAGTGGGATTTCCTCTCATTTTGCAAGGTCTCCAGAGCAGAGGAGGAGGCAGCACACCTAGTGATGTGGTCAAGATGATAACCTTTCCACTTGAGAAAAAAAAAAAAAAAAAAAAAAAAAAAAAAAAAAAAAAGAGGAAAAAAAAGAAAAAAAGAGGGACATCAGAGAGTAACATGCAAACACAATACTCTACACAAAACATGTTTGGAGAGGCTACAGACTTCTGTTATATATCCTGATAATACAAAGTGGGACAATGAAGAGAATGACCAACATGGTGCACAAGTTATCTTACACAGGATTTTCCCTAGTTAGCTGCAAGGGTTGTGGAGTAGGTGCTGAGCCAACTGGGATTAAGCAGTGGAGATGAGTCAAACCTGTCACAGGATTTGTCTTGAGCACTGAGAGTATAAGTTGTTTCCTATATATCACTACAGCAAGGAATATCTCTGGCCTGAATCCCCTTAAATATCACTGTTTTTCTCCTCCTCCAGTATCTTTCTTCTGTAAGATTGTAATAGTATTTGATAGCATCATCAAATAATCAAACTTCTCCCATTGGTTAGCAGGTCATAAGTCCTGGCATTTCATGACTCATGCATATAATTTACTAGAAATCACAAATGACAGTAATTCATAAAAGATTCCATATGTTTTCTTAAAATGCCACAAAAATACTTCTCTGTGTTTGTTACTGGGCTAGTTAATGAACAGCAATATGTATATGCACTATATGTACATATATATACTATATATATGCACACACACACATTGTGGGAACATCTATCACAGATATATCACAGGAAATGTTATGCACCCACTGTACCTAAATAGAGTGATTGTTGAAGCCTACCTGCCATTTTCTCCCCCAACTTGAATAAATAAGAATAGCAGATGCATCTGTGAAGTTCTCCAAACTCCTGTTTTTTTAAAACGTGTTCTACTGGCTCTCATTATGAATGAAGTATTCGAGAGTCTCAGATCATATGAACCATTACAGTTCAACTGTTATTTAAAATGAAGTTAAAACAAATATTTCAAGATTTTTTGATTATTCTTTTAAACAAGTAACTAGTCGAGCTTACTAGCCTGACTAGCAGGCTTCTTAGAAGGCTAGTCCTTACTAGCCAAGTCCTTACTAATAGGCTCTGCACATACAATCTCATTCTTCCTAGGCACTGTGGTCATCAAAATGTTAATGTTCCAGAGTCTTGCAGTAGGACTTCCTCCTATTTGATAAGGTCTTGATTTTTTGCTCCCGTCTCAAGCCTGATATAAAATTATGAACATCTACTTAGAATTCAAAAAATGGCATAATATATAGGAATGAAATACATAGATTCAAAATCCACTGTTGGAATAAGCTGGAAAAGTGCATAGAAGTGTATTACCACCATAATATAAAGTCATTAATGGTCTTAGCTTTACCAACACTGACTCAAGGCATACTGGGGTTGTGTTTCAAACACGAGTTTTCAGCTGGAAAAGTCGGGAGATGAAAAACAGCAGGAAATCCTTTTACAACTCAGAGCCAATCTAAGCACTATTTTAAAACCGAAAATAGAAAATGTCATCTCTGGAGTAGAAATAAGGAGATACACCTTCTTTAATAAAATATCCAGGGACTGAGAAGTACCTTGTCCTAATAGGGTGATGATCAGTGAATTTTTTCCATATTCTAAGTTGAGACATGTAGACAGAGCTATCAAGAAATGGCAATGGTGTTTGAACTTGGCCATATTAAAGGTCCATTTAGTCTAGAATACTGTCTCTGGAAATGACTAATAATGATGATTTGACTAATAAAGATTATCCAAATAGAGAATAAAAACAAGATAGAGTCATGTATCTTCTGCTGGTAGCCTCTCACCACAACTACTTGAGGCACAGGGATTTTTTTGAGCAAGAATTGCATCTTCACCATGTGTTTTGAGTTTTATGGAAGTATTTTATTCCATTACTTAATTACATCATTTTAAAGTGCACTTTGACATAAATAACATCCTGAGGCATAGAGTTCTGTGATATAATCTTTCATTATGTAAAAATGTATTTCCCTTCTGTTTTAATAAAATGAGGCAAATAGGAAGGATTTGTCTTTTCTCAATACTCGAATTCAGGTAAGAATGTCTATTCCCAGAGTGAAGTATATGATAGAATAGTTCAAAATTAAGTACCAGAACTTGTCCAGACCATTCAGTTACAAATACATACCAACATAATACTTACAGTTTATTTTTTGGTTGTGATTAAGGCAAAATTAGTCTATACTTATGCATATTCATTACTGTGATAGGTTTATTTGAAATGAAGAGTTGTTTTTTTGGCCTTCCAACAATTAAGATTCCATAAGATTTCCCTTTCTTATTCTGTACCTATGTAATCTGTCTGATTTTACAAACAATCTTTCAACTCTGAGATGGCAACAACTACATATTAATTTAGCAACTGATATGTATACATAAATACTAGTGCGATGGGTCATAGCATAATGACAAGGTATAAACAGGCTGAAGTTTGATGATACATTAAGAAATTAACAGGTTGAAAATTAGGAGTTTTTGAGAAAAGAGTCTCCAAAAACCCCATGCCTGCAACTGTCATTATTTGAAGTACTTTCTGACAAGACAAAGTCAGTATACATGCCATTTTGTGTAGAATATTGCCATACTTAAAAAAAAAAAAAAATTACAAGACTGTCATAAATCTGTTTTAGCAATATTTATATCCTTCCAGAAAAGTTCTGTAAAGAGAAACAGTAAGGTTATTCATCTTGAAATGAGGTTTTGATGGGATAGCATTTCACAGGTGAAAGAAGGTGAGGAAAAGTCAATGTGAGTCCTGACGCTCTAATGTCTTCATCCTACAGACCCCATATTGGGTACTTGTTCACCAGAGTTAGCAGTGAAGCCCACCCTAAAGTCTTTTCTCATTGCGTTCTGCAGCTGCTTTTCCTCCCAGATGGAAATTTGTGAAAACCAAAAACCTCTTAGTGTTTCTGCTGCAGATGCTCCTGCTTTGTCAGTCCTCCTTTCACCCGAAAGAAAAGAGAAGATTGAAACAGCATCTCTGAGGAACTGTACCACCCTACATCTGGAGAGGTCCATAAAGAGAAGCAAGTCACTTTCATCTTTAACCATTGATATCAACACTTGACATTAAGCGTGAAAATACACAAGCAGCATTTAACGGATTTATCAATTCTTTTCCTTATTATACAGTTTAACCAATCCTAGACTATCACTACTTTATTAGAGTTTGATTTTTACCCAGCTACCTTTATGTGCCATCACAGAGGCAAGCAAGACTACTTATAACAAAATTTCTGAGGTAAAGGTAGGAAAACCTGGTAGCAGTAAACAGATCTGTCTACATAAACATATTCCGTTAAGTCCATGTTTTACTTTTGCATGACTGTGTACTCCAATTTCTTTTCTGATTCTGACTCATCTAGAAATATTTATTTTGCCTTTTTAGGTACTGATCTCATGAACTGGAACTCTAAAGAATAACCTATAGAAAATATGAATAAAGAAAAAATACATTATGTACTTATTCCCCTGGAATCTTGAGAGAAAAGGTACATTTTAATATGAAATCAAACTGTTAATGCTTCAAATGAATTATTCCAGCTGCCTGCATTAATCTAGAAAAGACAGTCTGTAATCCAGAATTACAAAATCCAATCAATGTTCTAAACACTGAACCAAATATATCTATAAAATGAAAAAAAAAAAATAAACAAAGCTAGTTACTCAGAGCTGATGCTCATGATGAAGTAATAGCTGTTCCTGCTGTTATGTGGTTCACAGATACTAACCTTGCCATGTCTATGAACCATTTCAGATCCAAAGTTTTGATGATTTAATCTCACCATACTTTTAATAAATTAAGATTTTTCAAAGGTTACCATTTTTATGGTTATGTGACCTAGTTACATTTGAAAGTTAAAAAACTGCTCTTCATGAAGAATTTGGAAATCTCCTTTATAAGAATCACTGAAACTCTTGCCTTTTTCCCTATGTTTATTTGCTGCAGTGGACCATAACTCCCAACTAAGGCTGTATCTACATATACAACTTGCTACCTTGGGTGGGTGCTAAAAATTGTGTCCATAGTGTAACAGTTATGTCCTTGGAAGTTGCTTTTGTTTTGAGGTTCCTTTGGTGAGTTAATTCAGGCTGCCTGAAAATAAATTGTCTAGTTCTTCCATCAGTTTTTGACATTTGACATGTGCTGTTGTATACCAATCCCAGAAAGTGACGGCTGTCTCTGCCATAAAACAAGAAATGAGTTTATGTTCCCACTTGACTCAATCATCTTTCTCATACACTACACAGTGTTATGAGTAGATTTTGATACGGCTTTGATCTAGCAGCAATTTCAAAATTTGTTGAGGTAGATCACAAGTTTGATATATAACTCCTAATAGCACTTGATTGACAGCTGATTAATAAAGTGATTTAAAACAATTCAATGGGATTTGTTATAATAAGAACAGCGACTTGATTGCAGATTGAAAAATGACAAGGGTCACATTATACTTACAAAAGGATACATCAGATCACAAGCACATAGATATACACACCAATATATGGGTAAAAACACTTAAATATAGATTTGTAAATCACACTATCACACATACACGTACTAATCAACGGATAATTGAATATATGTAGAGGTATACCAATGAACAAAATTTCCCTCTCTTGAGTTTAGCGAATAGCTCATTTTAAAGCATCGGCATGCTAATTGCATGCTCGTTGAGTCTCAAGACATCTGTCTTCACCCACAGGTTTGTGGCCTCTGTTCATTGTGAGGTGACATCACCCTCTAATGTCCCACCTCAGAAGGAAATGCGAAGTGGCAGGCCTTTGCAGCTCTGAAGAGCTCAATCGGCATCACCCAGGATCACTATTTATTGCAGAGGTGTCGAACTCATTTTCACCAGGGGTCATGTCAGCCTCACAGTTGCCTTCAAAGAGCCAAATGTAATTTTAGGACTCCTAACTGCTCCTACATTTATAGAGTCCTAAAATTACATTCAGCCCTTTGAGGGCAACTGCAAGGCTGATGTGGCGCCCAGAGAAAATGAGCTTGACACCCCTGATTTACAGAGTTGCAAGATCATCTACTTTAGTCAGTGTTTTTCAGTTCAAGATGCAATTAGGATGAGGTAATATTCTGGTGTTTTCCACCATTTATCTGTGTCCAGAACTTTTCAGATTGTATAGTTCTGTATCGTCCGGCTCAGGCTACAATCCAGGTAGCAGGTGCACCAGGCTGTCAGGAGTGACTGATCGTCGCTGCCCTTCCAGGCAGGAGTCTTTTCCACATGGCAGGATCTCCACGAGCATGGAGAGGGTGCCTTAATTCTCCAACTCACTGCACTTGCATAATGGGAATTGTTCTCCTCAACATACGTGGCTTGCCCTGGTATCCAGGTGGCCCAGGTGGGACTGCAACTACCACATACCATGAAAGTACACTACAGAGTTTTTCTTATCAGCCTTTTTGGCTTGAATAAGGTTACTATTTATAGTGCATTTCCTGTTTATTCATTACTGACATTCTTATCCATATAGTAGCCTTCTGTTCTTCTTTTTTAGCTTTCCTGAAGTTCTAATATTATCACGAACCTGGTAGTGCCTTAAACTCATTATAAAACCATGCTATGGGGCATGCTCCTTCGAGGTACTGATCAATCATTTTGCAGTGCTTCTCCAACTTGTGTGCCACAAACACAGGAAGAGAGGAGGAGCAAAGATGGAAATTAACAGAGTTCCAGAAGTCTTCAGAAAAAAAATCAAGTTTTGGTCACTTTTAAGAATAGACCATAGAGATGTCAGCTTAGGAAGGAAAATTTTTTGCCACCAGTTTTGGACACTCTGAAAATGAGCACTGTTGTGTACATAGACATCAGGAGGATTGGGGGTATTATTATTATTGTTATTGTTATTACTATTATTATAAATACATTCCAAAATATATTTCTCTTTTTATGATTTATTTTCTTGGAGAACAGTCTCAAAGTTTAGATTCAAGGGACTTTTGTTGTTTTTTTTGGGGGGGGGGTTGTTTGTTTTGGTTTTGGTTTGGTTTGTTTTTTTTTTTTTTAAGAATTCAAAACTGTCCATTTTCATCTAATCCATTTGTCTCTCCAGAAATAGAAGCTAATATCACTGTTGTTAGGAAGATAAAAAAACAAAGCCAACTAAATCTTATAAAGAAATCAACTTCACTCTTAAACTGTTTTTTTTTTCCAGTTACATAACTTCGAATGTAATGTAAACATAGCTCCATGACAAGTCTATCAACTGCTATAATGCATTATTCAGGTCAATGTCCTGTAAGTGTAAAATGTGTGGGAAAAGTTGGGTAGTACTTATTTTCCTCTGCAGAAATTACAGGTATAGAGATTAAAATAAACAGATTTCTAAGAGAGGAATTTCTTCCTAATGCCCTGTGTTCACTGATAAATATCAAAAGAGAATAATGACTGGTATTGTTACTTGAACAGAACAACGGTAAGTCCTAAATAAAACCTTAAACTGAAAGTTCAGTGTGCCTTAGATTACTACTACCACAATAACTACATAACAAGAATGTTCCCATGAGCAAAATATTAAAAGTTATAGAAATAGAACAAATATATAAAAAACCTTACAGGTCCCATTTTTTTCAACATGCACAGTTGAAAGGACTTTGAAATCATTAACAAATTAATTGGAGTCTGTGATAATCTTTATTATGAGGCAATGGAGGGATGCAGAATTAAAACTATTTTTTCAGGATAACTGTCATCTTCAAACATGTTGCTTTGAACCTTGACTTAAATATTAATCTATGGTGACTAAGCTTGACACTTGACTGCCATAGTACTGTCTGGTAAGCCATGGATCTTGCAGGTGACATCATAACATTTTAGGTATTGCATCAGATAAAAGGGAGAGTTATTTTCCCTCCTCACATCCACTAAGTACACAGGACAATGAGAAAATTAATAGTTTTATGCACACGAAGAATCTAAGCTTCTAGCCTCTCCTCTATGAAACTGCATCATGATAAGAGATCTATATTTTGTGATGCTGTTTCAGTTAAAAATAAAATTTTTGAAAAGATTCCAAATTACAAGCCAAGAAAATCTGATTTGAAAGAGCAGAGGAAAGTTGAAATGAACAAAAATAAACAAAGTGAGATAATATGCTATAAAAACTATAAAATGAACTTAATAAGTATCCCCCTCTTAAAAATTATAATTAGACCCCAAAATCCTTCAAACCTTACTTAATTTGCATATCATTCGTTGTCCATCTGTTGTATTTCTAATTTCTTCTTTGCCATCTGGTTTTCTAATGCTGAATCTACCACACAAATTTTCCTACATGTAAGGACGCTAAATTGTAAATGACCGATTAAAATGTATTGTAAAATAAATGCACTTAGGCCTTTTTGAAGACCTAGATCACTGCTTAACACTAATTATACACCATAAATCACCCAGTGTAGCTGATACGGTGAATAACAATTTTAAAGTTGACTCCTGAGAAGAGTGGAAGTAAAGAAGGAACTAGAGCAAAAGACATAACCAGAGAAATCAAAGGAAGGGTCTCAGAAAGGTTATAAATAGACAAATCCCAAAGCAGTCCGGCAGAATGAAGATATTGACAAGAATACACAAGAAGGAAATTTGATGGTCCCAGAATGTGTCATGCCATGTGACAGGGGAAGCAGTAGCAGTTGGTGCATGTTCGACAGCACTTTACTCTGCAATTGGCACAGCATCCCAACGGTTTCAAGAGGTTTACTTGAAGATCAGGTGGGTCAGAATCTATATCTCTGTAAAGTATGATACACATCTAATCTTACATGATCTTTATGAGTGGGGTCCAAGAGACTGTTCTGTATTCCACGGGTTCTGAAAATATATTCTGATTTTGCCCACTATATTTTCAGGCTCATCAAAGACACAATTTCTATGAATTTACTCATCCAAAGAGGAATCAGTCATTGCAGAAGTGGCATAAAATACATTACTTGGCCAGCTGGGCATGTAAATAGGTGGTGGGATAGTGAAGAAAAAAAAAATAAAAAAAAAATAATAAAAAAATAATAAAAAAAAAAAAGACAGCCTGCTTTCTAGGACTTACAAAAGAAAATGAAGTCCTGAATCCAGAGCAACACAGCACCACACTAGCCACCAGTTACTTATTGTAAAAATAGTTTGGAGAGTAGTAAAGGAGCATTATAAAGGTTAAATTGTCCAGGGTTTTTACAAAAAAACTTTTAAGGGAGACATTCAGAAAGAACACTCAATGTAGACATCAGCAAAGGTTTTTTTGGAATAGGGCCAATTAGATAATCCAATAAATTTTGAAAAATCATTTAGGACCCAAAAACAGGGACTCTTAAAAATGTGTTAAGGAAAAAAATGCCTTTGAAGTGAGGAAAATGTGACATGGGGGACTCTGACTTATGAATTCAATTTAACCAACACATTTGTAAGAGTTTGTTTCAATCTTATCTACCTGCTTCTAGCCATGTCTAGATTACTTTGAATACTCTGTGATAATTACATGAAATTTGCAGGCTTAATTGTGGCAAAAGTGCAGTCCAGTATAAGTGACTATAAATCTACACTGCTTTCCAGGGTATATGGGGAGATGATTTTCCATAGCGAAGTGTAGTCCTTTAACATATTGATATGTTTAACATGTACATTGTTTAACCTGCATAGAATAAAATAGCAATACTGGCTAGTCAATATGTATACAAGAGCAATGGTTTTCTTTGCTTTCTCCTTTTCTTCTTCCCTACTGTAACTCTCAGTCTATGAAGGAATTAGAGTGATATATCTTAAACTGCAGGAACAGAATTTTGCATAGGATATCTGTGGTTTACATTGCAATGTAGATGTACAAGGCCCACACAGATTCTGATCCAAAATCTTAATTGAATACATGAACCTAGTCAAACTCTCCCCTCAGAGGACTCAAAGTCCAATGCAACTCAAGTGCACACACATCTGGAACCTATCAAATTTCAGATTTAAGCAGACACGGTTTCACAAAGTTCTTAATAAAAGTACTTGCTGATTGTTAAATTATGTACGCTTCTCAGGCACGTCACAACATAAAGCAAAAATATTCAAAATGCTAGAGAAGGAACATATTTAACTCTCTGACTTCTACCCCTGTCACTTGAAAAGTACTAAATAAACTCCAATTTTTCATGTTCCTCATTGCAATATCTCACTAACAAATTCCACTTAACTGTCTCAAAAACTAAGTTAAAACTTCTCCTTCAAACAACTTCCACTCCTAAAGAAAGTCTTTTTGACAAGTAACATTAATTACAAAGATAATGCTTTCAGCTACTTTTTCTCATATTATTTAACACTTTGCAGCAATCCCTACCTGAAGCACAAAGTTATTCCATATGAATTGGACTATGAAGACTTTGTTCTTATATGTATATATCTATATACATATATAGATGTATAGCTTACAGCAATGCAGAAGTCCACACAAAGTACTAAACCAGATTTTTTTTACTAAAATTTGACAAATTTTAAATATCTTATTTTTTGCAGATTACAAACAAGAAAAGGAGATAACACTCCAAATAGCTCCAGGAAAAAAAAACAAACATCATAGGACAACTCATATACTAATCTTAAATATTTTTTCTACAGTAATCCTCCAATGCAAGGACACTGACATCTGAAGAGATACTAATTTACACCGCAACAACATTCCAAGGCAGATACACTAGATGCACAATAATTCCATTTTTGAATGACAAAAAGAAAGGAAATATGTTGATATTTCTATTTAATGAGGATATTAATGTGAATCATGACACAACAGAGTTTCCTGACTAACTGAATCTCTGTATTTCTGGTGTCAACCCATCTAGCAGAGAAATGCATGGGAGATCTTTCCATTGTAGGTGATGAAAAAGAAAGAAGGAAATTCAAATGCCTCAATGATGCTAAACTGCATCATTCAATCAGAACCACAGCTGGCTTTAGGGAAGTTTTCCAGAAACTTAAATCATGTTGAATTACGTTTTCTCTAACATATACACCCAACTGCAAGTTTCTTCTGACAAACTGTCTAAAAAAGCTCAAAAACCTTATTGTATGTTTAATTTGCCTTTTAAACTCAAGTAACTTTCCTAAGTAACTTTCCATGTAGACTACACTAAAATATTTTAAACAAAACAACATGTATCATTTATCATACTATGCCATAGTTCATAGATTACAAAAGAGCAATACACTCTTATTTTTACCTGCACTGAAATATCTTGCATGCAGATGAAGATGTACTATTTACACTCTCTTATTAAATGCTTCTTTTGAATTCCAAACGTATTTATACATCAAATTTTAGAAGATTATTACAATGTTAAGTACACAACACAGTTTCTTACTTGTTTGGAGGGAGACTGATTCTTTTTTTGCAAAGGCTGATATCAATAAATTTTAACTTTAGTTTAATGATTTTGCATTTGCCAAACATTCACCAAACATTTTCAAAGGTGAAATAAAGTAATGAACTTTAAAATTCAGAGAAAAATGCAGTTGTAAGAAGATGCATGATTATAAGATAGTCTTTAGATACTCAATGCAGCAAATGTACTTCTAGGTCATATTAATGATTGAAAAATAAAAAATAAAAAAAATAAAAAATAATTAAAAAAATAAAATAAAAAATAAAATAAAATAAAAAATAATAAAATAAAAAATCCCATTACCATATACATGGAAATGATAGGTGGGCATATATAAATTCTATAAAACAGGCTGTTTTTTAATGCATTTTTTTTTCTTATACAGAATGATTTTCCTTGTTGCCTTCAAAACATAGGACTTCTCTGATCATGTTCACCGTGATGTAATTCACACACAAAGTTTCACATTGAAAATAGCTAGGTTTGCCCCCACTCAACTTTAGTTTAGAAGTTTGTTTCAGAAACACTCTGTCCTGGTTAATTGTTCAAAACAAATAATAAGAGAGTAAGATACCAAAACCGGAATATTATATATTACTACAGACTGCCATTTTCACAAACACATTCTTTCAGAAATTTCATTTACCTTTCCATTTTTTATAATCAAATAGGGAGTGGCAGACTGGAAAACTGAACTTAGCTCTTCCACCAACTCGCAGGACAAAATAAGGGGATACTAGGACACTTTCTTTCTCAGCAGAATCTGATTAGTGAAGAATCAGCATAGTCAACCTTTGGTTTCTACTTCATTGAAAGATATGGTCGTGTCATCCAGAACATTCAATTTGTAAGTAATGCAACTCTACTAATACCTTCATGCAAACTGACCATGACTTACATATGCCACTGATTAGTGAATTCACTTATAAATAATAGATAAAGTGCATTTAAACATATTCTGAGAGTAAATACACATTTATACAGAAAGTATTAGCTGAAAAATATTAAATACTAGTGATAAAATTTTATTTCCGTTTTCTTGAAGAACATCTAGCTCAAAGAAACTATATAGCATGACCAAGGTTTTCCTTTTGAAGGTTTGGATGGTTTTGACACTAAAGGCCAATGGCACTTGGCACATTTCATAATGAAATTCAGACCTCAAGATGATAAATCAAAGTTACATTAGAAGCAATTCATAATCCCTCTCTCGTGTCTTTTGAAATAAGTTGCAGTCTCTATCGGCTACTTTGATTCAGCATCTGCAACTGGCTCCTTCCTATCAAAATTGTCACCAAAGCTGCTTGTTAATACACACAGGTGTTCGGTGTCAGGTCAGGGGGAAGACTGTCACACCACAGAAGTATTTCTTTTCCCTAGGGGGAGGGTGAGAAAGTTATGTTTACATGATGTAACTTCTTCACTACTAGAAACTTTTACTACTGGAGCAAGTGATGGCAATGTTTTCCTAGTGTACGGGGACGTAAAACTCTCAGCTATTTTTCTTCTCCTTATGATATCCATTCCTTTTTTCCCACCAAATTTTCAGTGTCTATCCCATCATTATCCTATTCACACAAAAGGCTACTAAAAAAATGTCTTTTATCCTAAAATTTAGGTGAACTTTTTGATAGCCATATTACTTTGGAGGAGATCAAAATTTCACTCATATCTATATCTGCTTCCCTTGCACTATCCACAATTTCCATAATTAGTAAAAAACCTCGTGGTAAAGCATCGTGTCATAAGGATACAAAGACAGCAGAACTCTAACTTCATTGTCTAGACTAGAAAATAACTAAATTTTTCTGGTTTTGTGTAACTGGTTCTCACTAACAGAGTTTGCTTTAACCTGGCTTTGGTATCAAGAGAGAAAAAAAGTAGGAAGAATTATACTATGAAAACAGGAGAAAAATCAAAACATCACAGACAATGCAGTTCAGAGCAATTCCCTGGCTAGAGGTGCTGAGGGACAGATGTCTGAATTTGGCTGATTGGAACGAAGGAAATTGGTACAAAGAGCAAAATATCTAAAAGTAGAACAGATTTAAACCCAGAATTCTTTCCATTAAATTCATTCAAGGGTATAAACACACCTTTTTCAGCCACCCTGTTCCACCTTACATGCTCAGTTGATATACAGTAAGCAGTACTATTAACTTATTTTGTCTAATTTATCCTGGACATATTCCTTCTTTTAACTCTGTTTTCAGTTTTCCCATTAAAAGCCTTACCACACTTTTCCATTCGACATTAAGCTTCTTTTTCTTCCCTACAGAGTTACGGAAGTTCCCTTTGTGATGCGCATATATTTTGGTATACACTTTTTAACTGTGGATCACAGAATGCAATGCTCTCAGCACATGCATTCCTTGACACTTTTCTCTTGCATGTTAATCAGAAAGTTCCCAGGGGCCATTTTTGCTGTAGAATACTGAAAAGGTTACTGCTACAAGGACAAAAAAAATGCAAATTATTAAATAACAGACAACATAAAACACAGTGTTGCACGTCATGGAATAATGATCACAACTGCTGAGGGGAAACTGTGAAAAAAAAAAAATTAATGAACATTTCAATACAATTTAAACTAAACAGCAATCTTCATGCTATTTATTCAAAACATATATTAAAATGGAAAAGATTAATTAAAAATAAAGTATACAGTTTTCACTGAATATTGACTTTCCTTGAGTGAATTTCTCTTCTAGATTTTTTTATGAATTAAAATAATAATTAAAAAAAAAAAACCTTAAGTATCTCTGAAATCCAATACCTAAAAAAAATTTACTGCACATGTATTTTCCCACACAAAAATATGTTCAAATTCTCTTGTTACCGTAGTTTAGTTACATCATACTTCAGAAAATGCCGTAATCACTTCAATAACGTTCTCATGGCATTGAAATAGAATCCCTATTGTACAAAAATTTGGGTTGCACTTTCATGTGGAGTATCCAATATGAAGATAGAAAATTGGAAAACTAGTGTATTAACAAATTAACCACTTTGCAGAATGAACCCAACACTAGAGGACCAAGTTCCATTCAATAATTCATTATCAATTTGGTGATCAATCATAGAAATCTTTTTGTATCACATTTTGATTTCTTTCTAGCTACATACAAGAACAAACCTTATTCTTGTTACTAGAAATATGTAGGATCAGGGTTTAGATCTGCAAGTTGTATAATAATAACTTGTGGCATAACTTTAATAGAGAAAAGATACGTATGTTTGCTACACTGATTAAAAAAGATGTGCTCGGGTGGAAAATTCTAGCCATCTGGAATGGTGCTAAATGAGCTCTTCGCTAGGTTAGTGTTTTATTTTGTTGATAGCCAGAGCGCTTGATTTCTATGTTTGGCATTTATTGTTCTTTGGAAATTGCTTTCCTCAGCCACTATAACACTATTATAGCAACACATTCTAACCCTACTTAAAATATATTCTCACTTGTGATTGGAAAACTTTCACAACAAAACTGAATAAATTAATCATTACAAATTTCTAAAAGTCATTAGGATTGTATTTACTCTCATTTATCGGGCTTCAGTTGTCAGCTAGAAATACAGCAAACAATATTTAGCATAAAGAAAACAACTTCAAATGTTTATGTTTGGCTTAAAAATTATCTTCAGTCTGGATGACAAATTGTTAAAATAGTAAGTTGGCTAAGCTAATTGAATTTACTTGATCACAAAAAAAAAATCACAACAAAATAAATAGAAACACTTAAATATATTTAACCTGCATTTACACTCACTATCAAAAGCTTTCCGTGTACAAGAAGAAACTTTTATATTAGGGGGAAAAAATCCTGTTGAGGAAAAATTGATAAATTACATCAAAAGGGGGAAAAAGATCTTTGCTCACAAGCTATCAGGACTCATTTACAGAGCTTTAGACTTGAAGCAGAAGGGGGATAATATGAGGCTTGGCCATGGCAAGCAATGGAGTGACATGCCAAGGTCAGACGTGTTAGTAAGGGTCCTTAGCCTGTTATTCCAAGATGTGCTGGTTACTCTGCAGCATACTTTCTTTACAGAGATGAGCCATAGGCTCATGAGGTAATAGAGGTCAAAAGAAAAACTCCAATTAAATACCTCAAAGGAATTAAGGTGTGTCCCTCTGAGAAGGTGATGCAGCCAACAGCCCAGCTGAAGTGCCTCTACACCAATACATGTAGCATAGGAAACAAACATGAGGAGTTGGAAGCCACCATGCTGCCAGAAGACTATGACTCAGTGGCCATTACTGAAACTTGGCAGGATGGATCCCATGACTGGAGTGTGGCGCTTGATGGCTACAGCCTGCTAGAAGGGACAGGTAAGAAAAGAATGGCAGAGGGTTTTTCCTCTACATCAAAAGATTGATAGAGCAAAGAGCTGTCTCTGAAGAATAACCACTAGCATGCTGAAAGCTTATGGGTAAGAATCGGAGACCAGGGCAACAGAGGGAACCTTGTGTTTGGTGTCTTCTACAGACCACCTGGTCAAGGGGAGCCCATTGATGAAACCTTCTCACTCCAGCTACAGGAGGCATTGTGCTCACAGACCCTTGTCCTGCTGAGGGACTTCAACCATTCTGATACCTGATGAAATAGTAGCATGGTGAGCTGTAGGCAATCCGGGACACTCCTGGAGTGCATTGAGGATAACTTCCTAAGCCAGGTAATAGACAGCCCTACCATGGGGGATGTGATACTGGACCTGGCAGTCACCAACACAAGCGTGTTAATTGGTGACATCAAGATTGGAGGCAGCCTGGGCTGCAGTGATCATGCACTCATGAAGTTCACAGTCCTGAGTGATACAGGTCAGGCAAAGAGTAAAGTCACAAACCTGAATTTTAGGAAAGTCAACTTCCAGCTGTTCAGGGAGTCAGTCAATAGGATGCCCTGGGAAACTTCCCTCAGGGACAAGGGACCAGGACAGAGCTGGCAGATTTTTAAGGATATTTTCCATTGAATGCAAGAGCTCTTGATCCAAAGGTCTAAGAAATCACAAAAGGAAGGCAAGAGACCAATGGATGAGTCAAGACCTGCTGGTCAGACTAAAGGGTAAGAAGGAAATGCACAGGCAGTAGCAGCAGAGACAGGTATCCTGAAATGAATACAAGTCTGACGCCCAGTTGTGCAGGAATAGGCTAAGGAAGGCCAAGGTGCAGCTGGAGCCGAACTTGGCAAGGGATGTAAAAAATAATAATAAGGGTATGTCGGCCAGAAAAGAAAGGTCAAAGAAAGCATACCCCCACCATGATGAACATGACTGGCATAGGACCTGAACAAGTGAGAAGTGGTGCTATGTGAATCTGATGAGGTTCAATAAGGTCAAGTGCAATGCCCTTGGCCAAGGGCAGCCTCCAGTATCAATACAGGCTCGGGGATGAAGGGATTGAGAGCAACCTTGTGGAGAAGGTCTTGCGGGTACTGGTGGATGAAAATCTGGATGTGAGCCACCAATGTGCACCCACAGCCCAGAAAGCCAGCTGTATCCTGGGCTGCATCAAAAAAAGTTTGACCAACAGGTCAAGGGATGTTACTCTACCCCACTTGGAGTACTGTATTCAGCTCTGGAGTCCTCTGTTGGAGAAGATCCAGAGGAGGGCAACAAAAATGATCAGAGGTATGGAAAACCTGTCTTATGAAGAAAGGCTGTGGGTGGTGGGGTTGTTCAGCCTGCAGAAGAGAAGGTTCCATCGAGACCTTATTGCAGACTTTCAACACTTAAAGGGGACTTATAAGAAAGATGGGTACAAACTTTTTAGTAGGGTCTGGAGCAAAAAGACAAGGAGTATTACTTTCAAACTAAAAGACAGGAGATATAGATCAGATATAAGGAAGATTATTATTTTTTTTTTTTTTTTTTTTTTTTTTGACACTGGGTGTGGTGAAACACTGGCATAGGTTGCCCAGATAGTTGGTAGATGCTCCCTAGAAACATTCAAGGCAGGGCTGGATGGGGCTCTGAGCAACCTGATCTATTTTAAGATGTCCCTGCTCATGGCAGGGAGGTTGGACTAGCTGACATTTAAAGGTCCCTTCCAACCCAAACTATACTATGATTCTATGAGAAACAAACGATGATAGACAGGGCATACACCAGTTTATTTAACATGGGCAGATCTACAACTCAACACTCAAGACCAAATTACAAACTCTTAGACACTTGTGTAAAACATACATATGGAGCCAACAGAATCAAGGGAATGACTTCTTCTGATATGTGCTCAGTATGAACAGGAGATTCAGAGGCTGATCTTAACAGAGGCTGACCTTGAGATTTGTTCCATATGCTTGACTAGAGCATATGTATCGAGATGACTATCTACATGGTTTCTGAATGGAATTTTTGATCTAACAGAATTTGATAAAACACCATGTGATTTTTGGGATCTTAAGCCAAAGAACAAATGGATATATATTCACCCTTTACTTTCTGTATACAGTACACAAACTATACCGCGCTTTTTTTTTTCCTTTTTCCTTCATGCATGTGCATGAATGTTTATATTTGGTTGTTTTGCTCTTTGCTGACTGATACAACTTTATTAGCAAGATCTTACCTAAGCATTTAATTTTAAGGACAATATTAATTTCATTGGAACTAAATTAATATCAGCACATCTCAGCTTAAAAGTTTTATTAAATCTTTTGTGCCTAAGTAGACAGCTTCTTCAATGCAATGGGATACCAGGTAAGGAAAAATTGAAATTAACTTCCAGTTATCTCCAGATTTGGTGCAAGATGAGTTGCAAGAATTGGGATTTTTTTCCACACCCCCTGCCTTTTTCACTTTACTATGCAATGAATTCTGATGTCTCTAATTTTACTGCATGAAAGTGTAATAAATCAAACTTGCAGTTTGATTACAATAAATAAGTAGCTCTGAACACAATAAATTGTTTCATGATTAACAGAACTAATTCAACATGGTGTGGATTTCATCTAAATTTATGTGTCTATGACACAGGCAGCTTCATCTCAGGGATTCACCCTAGGATCATACTCATGATGTAACCAGCTCACATACAAGTAATTTGTTTAACAAGCCAGATTAAAAAATACATATGCCATTTAGAGTTAAAACTTCTGTAGATTCAGGATTTAGAATAGATGATGCTCACCTTCAGTAGTCTGGCTATATTTTTACGAAGTTTACTATAGATTACTGTTATTAAGACTTGCATTTTTCTCAATTTATAAGGTAATCTTCTCAAAACTGAGATTAGATAATAGGTGACAGCCCACCTACTTGAGTTAACACATTATTTTTGCAATGTAAATAATAATAGACATCTTGGTCCCTATTTGCATTACTATATTTCTATTACAATCAATAGAAAATGCAACTACACCAAATATCTGTTTCTACCAAGTGAGGCATTTAAGGGAGTTATAAACCATTGGACTAGTCCCATTTTCTGCTTTAGTTAAACTCCATAATACAACCGGACAGATAAAATCCCATGATATCATTATCATGATACTGCATTTTTCCAGCTGAATAATAACATATGCCATGTCTGGAGTAAAAACATGTATAATTCTACTATGTAATACAAATACATGAATATTTAAATATATATTATGTCATAATTATATTTTTAAAGTAAGACAAACCTTACTTTGTTTTATAATAGAATTACTTCCAGACTACCAAAATTTCTAAAATTTTGCAATTAAAAGGTCTTTATTGTAACATTACTTTATGTATTTTTTAAAATTCTATTCTGAAATTATCTAGTATTTACCTTGAGAAATACTATAATCTGCAGTGCAGCTATGGTAATCTTATTTCTGTCACTAGATGTAAGATGAACTATTCAAATCTGTCTGGAAAAAAAAATCCTCTTTGCAATGTAGTCAGTCTGCTCTTCTTCTATGCGTGCTATGAAATACCTGTGGAAATACAGCAGAAAAAATATGCAAACAACCTTTCAGGTTTTAAGTTCTTGGTCACTTTTGTATTCATATAATTGATCAAAAATCTATACTTGTGACAAAGTTCAAGTCAACAAAACAAGCATCTGCTCCCCTGAAATAGATTTTAAAGCATTGTTTGGGGAAAGTAATAGTTCTTCTTAAAAAAAAAAAAAATCTGACTAATTTAAACTACTTGCTAGCATGAAGTGGAGGTGCTAAAAACAGGGTCTAGAAACAATCTATCATTCTTTGGCAGAAAATATCTTTCAGAATACTGTGCTTTCCCCTAAAAGATTAACTTGTCTGAATCTTATTCCTATTAGCAAAATATTTTTCAGATAAATAAATATTAACTGTTAAATATGGAATTAGTTGTTTGACCCAAGATAATGAAAATGTATTATCCAATGTTATTTGACACACTTTATTTTTTCCATTTTTAAAACATGTAAAATAATTGCCTTTATTTTTCCTTGCTTCCGAGTTGAATACTGAACATGTGCGGCAACAAAACTGAAACCCTGGCCATTTAAAAATGGAACATATTCTAGTCAACGAGCAAACTGATATATCTGTATTTATATGAAAGGAAAAATAGCTGTAGCAGCAAGAACTGAGGAAGAAAGCAACCTGTGCATGACAATGGAGGACATGGTTTCTAGTCACCGCTATGAATTATCTGTCTAGAAACTGAAATCCATTTGATGCATCCCAAGTAAATGCACATCACCATCAGACTGTTAGTAACCTGATTTTCTAGTGTCTTTGTCTATTTTGGATCACAAATTCCAACCTGAAGTGAAGGAGTCAAAGTTTTATTTCCTTATGAAATTTCCTTATGGTTTTGATGTCATGAATTTGCACATTTCCCATGCAAAAATACAAGAATTAATGTTTTTTGTCAAAGCTGTAGCATAAGTCCATTGCAGGACAATTTAATTAACTCTTAAAAACTGGAACCATGAAGTTTAACAAAGTTAATTCAGTTTGAAAAAGAGCTATGAACTTGATTAGGGAACCAAATTCTAGCTAGATTCTCAGTAAATCAGCACTGATGCAACCGTTTCAATTTTTATATGCTAATTCAAAATAGTTGAAGCTCTGTCCTGAGATTTTGTAAATTAATGGAAGTTATCATTGGAATATGAACATACTAGAGATTTATAATACATAACTGGTTATAGAAAATTCTCTCTCATTGAAAGCAGATACTGTCAACTTTTCATCTCCTGTTAAAAATGAATTTTTGGTCCTTAAAAATCAATGGAAAAAGTTTTATTTAAATTAGGCAGTTGAGGAACTGGTATTTGAGTATGAAATTGATGTGCTCTTGAGCTTCTCTGTACAAAAATTTTTGGCATCTCAGAAAAGTGTCTACACAGCATTTGAAAATACTTGAGTGGTACTCACATAGATTTATTGTAGCTCCAAAGCTGCTTATAGCTATATGTGGGATGAAGGACAGGGCTTCTATAGTAGAGAAGAGCATCTTAATCAAGCTGACTAACAAAAACAAATGAGAAAGATTTTCAGTCTCTTTATTAATCAAACTTCTTACTGCCTGTTAATGCACCTGGAAATCCCCACACCAGGCCAGACCTCTGGGCTGGTCCTGGCTGCCTTGACTGAGGTTTGGCCACTGGTGCAGGGTCAGCCCGGCTTTGGCTTGACATCCAGCAGCAGAGCAGGGAAACCACATGGCGAGGGGTGGGGTGGAAGAGTGGTTGGTGGAACAGGGTGTGGGAAGCCAGGAACTGCCTTTCAGCCGCAGCCATTACCGCCTGCCCAGCCCTGGTCCATGTTGAGCCAGGCCCAAACCCAGCCGCAGCCTATCCCAGACATTGCCTTCATAGCTGGGCCTAAGGCCTGTGGCAACACCAGGTGATGGCCAGACTATGGCTGACCCTGGTCACTGTCTCCAGCCAAGGGTGTAGATGGTCATGGGAGAGGTCAGGGCCTCAGGCCTTGCTAGGCTACCCCCTGATACATCCTTTTTTATTTTTGTATCTCTTGCTCTGCTGATACCACACATTTCAGAGTACAGATATGTGATAAGAAAATAATTTGTTTATGTAGTTTTGTTTTCATTCAGTTGTTTCAACTTAAATGATAGTCAGATTTACTTCCTCAGGAGTTGCAATTACTTCTAATGCCACAGGTATGAACAGCTCCAATCAGCCCTTCCAGTTAACATTTCCTCACATCTGTTAGGAAAGAATTACATTACCCATCCTATTGCCTATTCATCTAATCTTATTATTTACTTCAGAATGTTTTCAGGCTCCATTATACTTTACTAGCCTCAGTAATTTAGTGTCAACTATATTTTTTTTCCCCCAAGTCCTTTTTTTTTTTTTTTACATGCCATATAATTATCTGTAGAAAATTTGACATGGAAAATATCATAACAACTGTTAGCCTTTGGACAAACGAAAGATTTGATTTACACTCACATTGTCTGGCTTCTGCTTTTCATTCCTCATTTTTAATCATTACCATTAATTTATTACTCACTCTTTGACAATCTTCCCTGAACAGTCTCAAGTAAAGAATTAACTCTGAAACAGTTAGAAAAATCAAATGATTTTTTTTTTAAGAAAGCACATTATTATACCAATAGATTTTAAAGAATATATCTATATCTGAAACACAAATACAAGGCGCATTTGTTACACTTTAAAGAAAGGTACCTTTATCTCTTCTTCCTCAGAAGCTGCTGCCTATTCATTCATGTATATGTGCAAGTACATGTGTATACAAGCACCGAATTCTGCTTTATATGCTTCAGATCAAGATCACATAGTATTTTTTGTGTGTGAGATGAGGCATGCAAGTCCCACTCCCTCTGCCAACTTTTTGTTTTAAAGTGAACCAAAAATCATAGACACTACTCAATGGGAACTCTTGACCATCCTCAAACACAAATGAGGAAATTATTGGGGTGCAGCAAATAATAACAATGGAGATCCACAGTGTGCATAC
The DNA here is from genome assembly GCF_964273445.1 of Streptopelia decaocto. Classification (NCBI taxonomy): domain Eukaryota; kingdom Metazoa; phylum Chordata; class Aves; order Columbiformes; family Columbidae; genus Streptopelia; species Streptopelia decaocto. The sequence continues at coordinate 130,238,067 of NC_138663.1, read as the reverse complement.
ACATGGCTCACAAAAACAACGTCAGTGCCGTCCCTGACTTCAGGAAACAAATACACATGCTCATATTTAAGCATGGAATACCCTCAGTTTGTTTAGTGAGGAAAAACACCCGCAAATCCTGCGAGGAAATCAGCAATGAAAATACACTCGCTTATGCAGTGAGGAACTATTAAGTAGGTTATCATTCACCCACACGGTGCAGTGAGGCAGTCCCAGGAGATTACCTTAGGCAGCGAGCCTCTCTAAGGGGAGGGCTCTCGACGACAACATTCTTGGCCCGCTGTTCCGAGAAGACACACATAAGAAATGCCTTGGCGGGACCCCGTTTATAGCCGTGTCAGATCTGGCTGTGGGCATTCCAGAAGCTTCTCTGCTCCCCCACTCTGGCTGTGGGCCACCCAGAAACTTCTCAGCACCCCCCACTTTGGCTGTGGGTGCCCAGAAACTTCTCGACTCTGGTGCCTCTTCCCCTCTCCTAGCTAACCGACAGACGGTTAAACAAAAGGAGCTGTTAACTTGCCCCATAGCAGGGGAGGTGGGAGGTATTGGGGAAAAGGGTGGGCATGTGCATGCACCTTCCACACAGAAAGAGCTGGGGGAAGCTAGAGAGAGGGGGGTGTGCAACTGACACAGCAAGTGAAAAAATTTCAGGTGAACCTAAGATGTTCCATCTGAATCATCTGTGACATCTGACTATTCACCTGTAGGCACAGATATTTACTAACCACCCTCAGAAACTCAGTAACCACCATGGCATTTAATCAGCTTCTTAGGCAAGGTAGGTAATCATACTCCTCTTTTAGGTGAATTATGACTAGTGTAAAGATTTATCTGAAGACACTTGCTGTCATGAGGAGACAAATGAAAGCATTCTATATCAGAAGATCCTGAGCCAGTTCAAAATTAAAATATTTATTTTCTGAAAAATTGGAGGACAAAGCTTACTTGAAGTAGACATCTTTCAGGCTGAAATAGATATGTTAAGGATGTACAGTATTTGGTTTGTTTCCTACAAGTGTTCCATTGCCAATAGAGAAAAAGCTCCTCATGTTTGGGTGGAACCTCCTGTGCTTCAGTCTGTGCCCACTGCCCCTCATCCTGTCACTGGGCACCACTGAAAAGAGCCTGGTCCCATCCTCTTGACACCCACCCTGGAGATATTTATAAACATTGATAAGATCCTCTCTCAGTCCCCTCTTCTCTAGACTGAACAGACCCAGCTGTCTGAGTCTTTCCTCATAAGAAAGATGCTTCAGACCCCTGATCATCTTCATAGCCCACCACTGGACTCCCTTCAGTAGTTCCTTGTCCTTCTTAAACTGGGAAGCCCAGAACTGGATGCAGTATTTCAGATGTGGCCTAACCAGGGCAGAGTAGAGGGGAGGATAACCTGCCTCCTTCCTGGTGAGTGTAGAGGACCTACCTTTGTCCCAGGCAGATACCATGGTCAGGCTCCTTCTGCAAGGGTGATAACCACCAATTGAGCTAATCTCTTGAGCTGGCAGAGCTTCCCTGCCCTGCCTGCATGCCTTTCCATGCAAACTGCAGTGCTAACTGCCCCTGTTTGCTCACCCTGTTCCCAGCACTACTGGTTGCCTACGCTCCCCAGGGGCCATTTAAATCTCCTGCAGTTGTTCCTGGCAACACCCCTTCAAAAACAGACTCTCTCACAAGATCTACTGCTTCTCAGTGCAAATGCCACAGTAGACTTTTCCTCAGTTTTCCCTGGCTCTGGGAAACCTGCTTTCCACCCCAATCTAGTGCTCAGTCAGGGGAACTATCAAATTTTTTTTGTAACTCATGAGCATTGGCTAAAGTGATGAAAGTCTACCTTTGTTTGCAATCATCTTAGGCCCAGAAAAAGGAAAAAAATGGCTATTTTGATCAATTACATCATATGGTCAAATGAGATTTGTTATTAGTATGTGAAGAGCCATGTATGCCAGCTTATACTTAGACCTTGACAAGAATGACCAGTTTCATACATATAATACTAAACTCTGATTGGTCTCTGAGATCATTCAGCAAAATACACACACACAAGTACCCACAACACTTACACTGTAGAACTTTTCACACAAATATCTGTAAGTATCTCAGAATTTCATTTTCATTACAAAAATAATTTCTTTGGACTATTTTACTATAGCTGCATTAAGGGAGTACTTCAGACCCAATTTGAAAATAGCAGGGGTCACAGTACATTAACAAAGATCAGCCCACATGAGATTATTATATTTTTTACACTGCAGCCTAACAAGACATACATGAAGCTTAAATACTATTTCATAATGAAATAACAAGGTTGTGTTATTGCTGCTCAGAGGGAACACTTTGAATGTGACCAAATTGCTAATTCTACTATAACTGTCCAAAGTGCCTCAAGGGCCATTTATTAAAAATAAAAAATGAATTGTTTCTGCCACTGTATAAATCCCTAAATATACAAGGTCTTGAGGGCAGCATTTTGAAGGAGAAATATTTAAATGTTAGAAGCAGAATTTGCTTAGTAGGAGACTTTGGATTTCCATTTAGTTACAACAGAGCTACATGTGCCCATCTCAAATTATGATAATAAGCAGTTGAAGTAAAAACTGAATATCATAAAAAATAACGTCTGCACTCCATCAAAGCACAGTACATAGACACACTCCATTTGGAAATCACTTTATTTATTACAGCTAGCGATAATCCCAATTACCAAAGGAGAAGAGAGGGCAATCTTTATGGAAAAATTTCATCCTCTAAGTTCCATATTGTATCTAGATCATCAAATAAGAAGAATCATTCCTGGAAAGTTTTAACAATAAATTAAAGTTGGGATTTTTTGTTTTGTTTGGTTTGGGGTTTTTTGGTGCTTTGTTTTTTGTGGGGTTTTTTTTGTGTTTGTTGTTTGTTTGTTTTTTAGTTGAAAGCTGAATAACTACATGACCTGCTAGTGGTCATTCTACCACTGCCAGCTGACATAATTGGTTCTATTTTTAACAGAAAACTTAGTGCAGAGCCAGTGTGGGCCAGATTCTGCTTTGATGTAAAGTGAATAAAATTTTTAAGTTCTTCCACGTAATCAATTTAATATGTGCAATCTTCATTCTAAAAAAAATGCAGAATTGGGTCTATAATTTCCATCCTTCTCTGAAGCATTTTAAAAGTATGCAGTATTTGAATATTAAAAAGTCGACCTGATGATAAACATCTTGCAAGTGTCTATTAAAAAAAGCAGTAAATAAAAAGCTCACTTTAAATGTGAAACAGTATTACTATTCTCATGAACTATGCAGATCTAACTACACAGAAATGTTCAGCCCTGCTTCTTATTAGAAATGTCATAGTTACTATGCAGTAGTATAACATTATAGTTGTACTTACTGTCACCTTGTGACAAAAGAGACCCATTTTACTGTGTATCATAAACACACATATGGAGGGACAGCACCCACTCTAAAATAATCTCATATATTAGTAGCCAAGGCTGAAAAGTTACTATCCCAAACAAAAGAAAATGTGATTGATACTGAGAAAAAAGGGGGAGAGTAAAACACAGACCAAAGTAGACTAAAGTATTTTTGCTGTAACATTCCTAGGGCCTGTACACCGCATACTGATGGTGTCATAAATTCAAAGAAAATAAAGAAATATATTTTCATTTACCAAAGATTTCTAGAATCTACCATAGTTGACCTTCTCCCAGCTCATTTCCTTTTACTACTTCATCCCACGGCAAAAAAAAAAACCACATTATACTGTATTTGTGACGTAATTTTCGTGTCTGCAATGCCACACATGGGATTATGACTTAACCAAAGGATTAAGCAGAATATAAAATGCAAGGATAGGCTGGGAGCTTTGCTGCTGGACTAAAGCACAAATCTTCAACAGTAGTGAATGGAACATAAAGGATATTTCTTTTACCATAAATGTTCTCACTCAAACTTGCTCCACTACAACAGCTCATTTGATCATTGTGACAGGCAAGTACTCAAAGCTACAGATACCACAGACAGCTTGACTACACCAATGGGAAATGAGGAAATTTTTTTACTACAGTTTTTTCTCTCTTTAGGGGTTTTTGGCCCACTTGGGTTCAGTAAGAGTTCCCAGAACGTGCTTTATTAGTGCCTTGAAGAGAAAAGGACATCACAGTTCCACTTCTACTGGCATAATCTTCATATGCAAATGATTGCTATCATATTATGCCCAAGTCTGTGTACTAAGCATTTAAAAGGAGGCTTACAGTAACAAGCTGAGCTTTTTTGCCAAGTGGGATGGCAGATGCATTGGGACAGAGACAAGAGGCTGAACAAGGTGACCAAAAAAAAGGATAAAAAATACACAAAGAACAATTCAGGTAAAATGCAATGTTAGATTTCACAATACATGCCCTGGAGGCTCTACTGGGATCCTAGCCCAAAACATTTCTGTAGTATCAAGTAGGGAAATTGAGGACTTTTTTCATTATTATTAAATTTAAGAGGGAAGATTTAAGGTAGTTGCTTGGTAAATAATTAAGACAGCAAACAACTCAAGTAAGGTCATCAGAATATGGCATAAAACTCAGGCTGGTTTTCACAGAATAATGTTAAACTACTAAAGAAGAGTAATTTAGGCAAAAGTCACCATTACTAGGCCAAGCTTAAGTACAGTAAATTGACAACCCATACTGACAATTTCACAATTGGATCTCATCAAACACTCCAAAATGCTGCAGGTGGAGAAGTATTTTGTACCCTTCAACTAGTATCAAAGAAAGTAAGGTGTCCCCACATAGATACACATACATTAATGCTGTGAAATCAGTCTCATTTCCAAGGAGGAAATCCATTGTTAGACCACTATGATAATTTTGAAAAACTCAGCCTTGAATCTCACAGCCAGTTGTAAGGGAACTACCAGCAGAAATAACAACTTCACTTTAAGTATCATGCAGTACACAGATAAGTGGAAACAAAAAGAAAAAAAACAAGTCATCAAAACTTCAAAGTTATAGTAAAATGTAGAAGTTGACTCCTTCTAAACAAAATGCATTGCTTCTAATAGGGTAAAAAATATTTAAACAATACTTCTAAAACTATACACTTCACAATTCAAAGAAATAAAAACCCACGAAAAGTCACAAGCAAGTATGTTTCCATGAATAGGAATATATGCTTTGCAAAAGGTTTTAGCTCTGTTATGACAGAATTGTCTCACTTCCAGATGAAGAGGTCACAGCAGTTTTATCCAGAGAGAATCTCCAGAAGCAGTCCAAGTCATTCTTGCAAACCTTGAACCACAGGAGACTCTATAACTCTAGCTACAATTGCTCAAAACAATAGGGCAGTTATCTTTTCACTCTCATTGAATGCAGATACAGTATCTAGATACACAGAGCACACAGGCCCTTATTGTAGCCTCATCAAGTTGTGGCTAGCTAGGCTCAGGACTAATAAGGAAAAAGCACAGCTGCACCCAAGAAAGGAAAACTGCTGAAAGCCTTAGCAAAACCCACATCCCTTCCCTGGGAGCCACTTTTAAGCTGGGGCTCTCAAGATTGGCTCCAGCTGAGATACTGGAGGTAGTCAAGATACTCCAGCTGTGTTGCAGTCTTGCTGTGCTCCTTCACTTCCCTGTTGATCCAGACTCTGCTCCTGACCCACAGATTGGCTTGCCCTTGGATCTGCCTTATCACTGTGATCTTGCCAAACAAGCGTTAGACTGTGTTTGACACTGTTTACCTCTGCTGACCTGACCATGTCCCAGCTCAGGGTCTGTAGTGGCTGGACCAAACCCCATCACAATCCCTTGCCCAGCCCTGGTCACTTCACTGGGGGCTGTGGAACAGGGCTGTTTGGGGAGGAGGGGTGTCGTGGAATGCAACCCCCCTTCAGTTTGGAAGGAGCAGGCACGTCTCCCTCTTTATCTGATACTTGAGGCTAACAGCTTCTTTTGTTTGGCCCCAGAGCACCCTGGCCAGGCCCATTAGCCCAGTCGCTGGGCACCCACAGGCAGTGTGGGGGATGATGGAAGGCTCCAGGGGCACCCACTCCAGTGTGGGGGTGCAGAGAAGCTTCTAGAGTGCCTACACGTCATAATCTGATCAGCCAGTATAAAAAACGGGACTCTTGTCGGCGACTCGGCCCATTGTGCGGGTCCCTCGGAGCACGAGCTTGGCCACTGCCGCCGGGAGCCACGGGCCCCCCCCCCCGCTCTCCGGGATGGAGACTGCGCTTGCCCTGCCGCCACGTGTGTAAGTAAAACTTCTCGCAGGATTGTGAGTACATTTATACTTTTCGTGCACATTTGCACATATATTTTCCGTGCACATTTGCACATATATTTTCCGTGCACATTTGCACGGGTACTTTAAATTAATCCTCGCACAGTCGCGAGTGGCTGCTGAGAGCCCCTCGCACAACCGCGAGTGTATTTTCCTCCCGTGCTTTCACATAAGCACATGTAGGATTCCGTGCACACTGGCACGGGTAAGTAGATTATTTCCTCGCACAATTGCGAGTGTATTATAAATTTACCCTCGCGGAATCGCGAGTGCACACTTCTCGTACTCACTACGAGTACGTGCATCTCTTTTGCACCGTGTTTGGCAAGTGTGTGCTTCTCCGGGACCCAAGGCCGCTCCGGCATTGTTTTGGTGCAGCCACGTGCATGCACACTGTGGACCGCTGTTGTATTAGTTGCTGCCCCTTCAAATTATTTCCTCAACTGATATCCGAACCTGTATTTAAGTCACTTGTGGAGTGCAAGAACCCTGTTTCTCACTGCTTTAATAAAAGTTGTTGTGGACTCTGTTGTCCCTTAAATTAACCTCGGGGTTCCTCCGTGTAATATTTCGTGACAAGGGCTACTGCATTGCCCTGATGGCCCTGGGTCTCCAGTCTTTGCACTAAAGGCCACTACTATGCGCCCTAGCACAGAGGATCAAACTCTGATAATTGTTGGAGTCTCTACAGCAATAGATAGTTACTGCAGTATGTTTTCCTAACTGTCTGTCAAGGCAAACAAGTCGCATATTCCGCCATTCAGCATGCTGTACATTTCCCCTGCCCTCTTCCATTCCTGCTATCCTCACAGTAATACCCTTTTCAGCAGAACTGGCCCTCTTCAAGCAGGATTCCCTCATGGAGTCACTGAGATAGACTCATTATTATGTACAAATACCGTTACACATTTGGGGTTATGTACCTCAAATACAATCTTCCCTTCTCTTTTCACTTTCTCAAGCCTAATGCAATTATGGAATGGGGCATTACCCTCATCTTCTATCATGTCATTAGTCTGAAACTGCACCTAAATGGCATTCTGCAAATTAAAAATAATCTTGCAAAGATTTCAGATTTATTCCTTAAGATGAGGTAACATCTAATGTCTTGAAAGAATTATCCCTGAAATCCCAATAGATACATATCTGTCTCATTCAGCAGATGGACTCACAGGGAAACCATTTTCCCACTTTCTTCAGCACAGAGAGAACACCACTATCATAAAACTGTGATAAATCAGGATACTGGCCCTTTTTATACTAAACCCAAATTGCAGACCTAATAAAAGCCACACAGATGTACTTGGCAGGGTGATAGTGAGTTAGTGCACCGTTCTTCCACCTCGCGAAACTTCAAGGAATGGCACAGCCTTAAGCTGCAATTTAAATGAGGAAAGTGGATTCATCCTTGTCTACTCTAACTCACAAGATGCATTTCTCCTTGTACAGCCATTTAAGCTCCTGTGTCTCCATTGACTTAAATATATTTCCTCCAGAATCACAATAGAGCAAAGTTAGCTAGCCTGTAGGATTTAACAGAAATGTCAACAAAAGTAGATATTGTAGCCAGAGTTAAAGAGTTCCTAAAGATAGTCCACAAAAATGGGATTAAATGGTTGAATTCATTATGGTGTAAATTAGAGGACATTGAGCTTGCATTAGAGTTGAATTTCACTATCAGATTTAAATACTTATTCAAAGAAGGAAGATACGCATTTGCTGAAAGACATTGCTTATCACTCCTGAGAAACTAATGAGCTATGTTGGTCTTACAACTATTTAGCTGAAAGAAGAACTCTATCTGTATCTTTAAGAGGTAATAAGCCTTAAATGATAAGCAACACCAGTAGCCATTTTACTGGAACGTTTGTTTGCATCAATTTAATGCAAATTCATTATAGCAGATCAAATCATAATAACAAAAAATCATATCCACAAGCTCATATTTTAAAGCTCCAACACTTAGGCTTAAGTACATTTTCCATTTAACACACAGGAAGAAACTGTGAGCAGATTTGATGCACTGGTTTAAGGTAACTACACTCAGAAGGTCTTTGAGTGTTAACACACTATTTAAAAAAACATTCTATAAGATATAATAAGATATAGTTGTGAAACAGAGCATAGGCATTTTGGTTTTCTTCTAGTTAACCTTTTATGTAGGTATGTGGTTCCAAAGCTCAACATGTAAAAAGAAGTTTTTGTCTAGAACAGGATAAAAAAATGGCAGCAACATATATTTATGTTGCTAGAAATCAGGGTGAATTCTACGTCAAATCAGTTGAGGAAAGTACTGTAGTGCTTTTGGGGCTAATAACATTGATTAAGGATAACCATGTCTCGTGTTTCATTGTAGAATGAGTTGTTGCTCCACATTGAATCTTTGCACGTAGTGTGAGGGATGCTGACACAATCAACAGTCTGTTCCCCACAAAAAATAGTTCAAAGATTCCATGTGAATAACATTACTCTGTTTTCTCAGAATCCTTTGCAGCATCAAGTAGAATGGCCACAAAAAGGGATTCCAGCTGATTTTAATAATATTAAATAAATAAATAAACGGTTCAGCTGACAAGCAGGAAGTGGAGAAATTATGCACTCTTTTCTGAAACTAACTTGATTGAAGCCAATGATCTCAGATAAAATTAAGACAACTAAGCCCTAATCTCTTAGACTTTTTTTTTTTCTAAAAGACCAAGTAACTGCTGTCACCACAGGTAAAATGAGGAGAAAGGTAGACTGTTTCTTATTTCTGGTTTTATTGTGTCTTTTTTTCCCTGCTGATAAAATAAAAAATTGATGGATCATAGAAAAAAAAAAAAAAAATCTCCTTTTGTCATTTTTTTTTAAAGTTTTGGTTTTATTTGCGATAGACAAGGCTTGTTTGATTTTTTTTTTTAATGGTGCAGCAACTATTGATTCTGAGGTAAACAGGTGCTTTCTGTAATACTTGTGTGTGTGTCTGAACTGAACTGCTTTATGAATGTACATGGGCTTATATTAAATGTTTAACTAGGTCAATATTTAATCTAAGTCTAGATCCAGATGTTGCTTTTAGTGAAAGTGTTTCTCATATTCATTACTAAAACATGGCATGATTTTTTCAGTGAAATTTTAATTTGTTTCAACAAAAAGGGCATAAAGGTTCATCCACTGTAAGTTTCAAAGTTATTTAAAATATAGTATAGGGGCTTTTTTTAGGGTAATAGTAGGAAAGAAGAAAGGAAGGGAAGACTTTTTTTTTTCCCTTTCTTTTGAAGTGGTGTGAGTTTTTTGTTTTCTCTGGGATTTTTTGGCTCCAAAATAATTTTTTTCATGTTTTTAGTTCAGTAGTAACATAAAACCAGCCACAGATATTAGTTTTTATACATACATCTTTTAATCCTATATATTTCTAAACTGACGGCAAAACAACCCAGAGAGTGATGCTCAGCAGAAGAAGATTTCAGAGACCAAATGGTAGAGTAAGGTCACATCAGGATGCTTCTACCAACAAAGCCTTGAATTGGACATGAAGAGATTGTTACAAATCAAAAGAAACTTGGAACAGTTTGCCGGAGCTTGAAAATCATCAGTTTCCTGAAAGCAAGGATACATTTTGCAGGGGAAAACTGTACATAATCCATTATTACTTCAGTTTTGTGTTCCCTAATGGATTAGTGTTCCCCGTTCAGAAAGTCTGAATAGTCTACTTAATTTTCTATTAAAAAAACTTTAAAAAATTGGCAACCATTTTATCATTGGTAATTCATCTTACAGTGTAACAGAGACAGAACTAGACATTTCTTTCTCAAAGCTTTGGCCAACTTTGATTAAGTGATAACAGGAGTTGTAAAATCATGTAAAAAATGTTCATTAACAAAACCAAACTACGCTTTCTGAATGGATGAGAAGTACTACCACTAACACACTGTTTAAAAAAAAAAAAAAAAAAGAAAAGGCAAAAAACCCACCAAGCAGAACTAACACTACTTCTTTTCATACTCAAGCTACAAAAGCTGTGTCACTTCACTTTCAAAAACAAAATTACAGAAGACAGCTTGAGCCAGTCTAACACCTTGTCACTGCTCCCTGCTGCATGCTGTCTCTGTTTACCTTGCATTAGTTGTAACATACATCAGGTCTCTCCACAAGACAATTTCAGATGGTTTTCTGCTGGGTTAGTGCAATCAATCTTTTCAGTAATAATCTTGAGTAGAGGCTAAAAAGGGACAGAACCACACCATGGGAAAGAGGAAGGAGGAGGAGGAAGAGGAGCTGCTCCTGCAGCTGTGTAAGAGGAAACTTCCCCATTTGGCAGTGATCAGTTGCAGGACTCAGGGTCTCATGTGATTCCACCTGAAGAGAGATCAGATGATAATCAGTTTGACAACTTCAGTGCTGAGGATTTAACAAGCTTGAGAGAGAGTTAAAGATTAATGTTCATTCTGATGACAAAATATGTGTAGGACATATTATTTTACTAGTTGATCATACTGTAAAGCAGGCGTGTTAAATTTATTTTCACTGGGGGCCACGTCAGCCTCGCGGTTGCCTTCAAAGAGCCGAATGTTATTTTAGAACTGTATAAATGTAGGAGCAGTTACATTTTACATACATAGTTACACACATAGTTACATTGGTTACATTTTAGGACTGTATAAATGCCCTTTGAAAATAAATTTAACACGCCTGCTGTAGAGAAAGACCATACGATACTAGGTTTGGTTGTCAAAATTTCAGAAACACCTGAAGGCTGCTGTTGGTTAGAAGTAATATGGCCCTGATGATAAAGTACAGCTGGTCTACGATCTCTGAAGTATGAAAAGTTAATTGTTATGAGCGTGAGTAGAAGTGCACTGCCTGCTCCATCTGCAGCTCTCCAACAGCAAAAGCTTCCTCCATTTTGTAGACATCAGGCTTTGTCTTATATGCCTAAACAGTACCCCAAACTGCATTCTTACAGTACCACAACATACAAATTCTGTTGTCTCAGTTCTTACACTTCTATATGGAAACTCAGTGGAGACAGAATCAGACAGAAATTAGAGGAAAAAAACATGCTAGTAGAAGAAAAAAAATATATATGAAAGGAGTTCCTATCAGTTATGTAATTACGTCTAGATTTTATTTTAATTGTTAAACTGCCAACAATATTTTTAAGATTATCTAGATTTTTTGATAAGTGAAAAGAAGAATAATTTTATAAAATGCTATTGAAATGTTGTGTTTATTATTAGTGAAGTCACAGTGTTATTAAAATTCTGTTGGTACAGGAAAGATGAGTCCACTGCGTTCATACAACATTATTTAAAAGCTCTTAAAAGATCCATAATGTATTTCACAGGAGTTTAGCTTCAGATTTTTAAACTGTTCTTGTAGTATAGGAAAGCTGCAACAAGCAAAGATTGAAGGCTATATCAAAATGGCTTTAACTGAAGAGATTAAATCACGGCTTCCTATAGTAATTTATTTATCTCATATCAGCAAAGGTACGGGAAAAAGGTGTACCTCTTTAGACTATGTCAGATCATGCATATCTCAAGAGTAAACCTATGTCATAGCCCAGAGGACTGATGCAAGTTTGTCTTTTCAAAAATGAAAAATAAAGTCATTCAAATGTGTGGAGATAGAGTGGGATAAAGAAGGCTAGTAACAGATGATGGGAAAGCTAACTGTAACTATACATTTTTTTTGCTTTTGTCATTATTCCCCATTAGGATGTTTGCATACTTAAAGGAAAGCAATAGGAATAAAAGAACTAAAAGGAATCCAAATAGCAACCCCAGGAGAACAGTGCAGAATTATCTCAGAGGGAGGGTCACCTTTCATGTGCAAGTGTTGGGGATACACAAAAGAGAGGCATGGAGAAATCTCAAGATTTGCTGCTTAATCAACTTCTTCTCTCCTCAGGAATCATCATATTCCAAAACCACCACATCTATTTCAATCATCAGGTGGATGTAACAATTGCCAAAGGCAGAGTCAGTCCCTTTTCCTTCCACTGAACTCTATAACATGCTGCACAGTTTCCTGGCATAAAGCTGAAGAACATTCTGACATAGACATATTTGTGAAAATGAAGCAAACCCCACTCTCCAGCTGGGAAAAACAAATTCAACATTTTCAGAATTCTAAGAAGGCTTATTTTCTCGTTTAAAGCTGTAAATAGCTAAGTACACATGCATCATGGCAAGTGGAGGCTTTTGCATTTTTTTAACAACACCTGCAAAAAGAAAGAGAAGAATGACAAACTAAAGTATGTGTGGGATGATCACGTTAGAGAAATGGGTTTACATCCACTATATGATTTGTAAGAAATGAATTCATTTTGATTTAAAGTGATAAATGCTTCTTTCAAAGAAAACTGTGCCAGAAAATGTATCATTTTAGTTTTCCTGTTCTAAAGCTACTTCACACTAAACTACTTCTCTGCAAAGGTACTGCAAACAGCATTATACAGCAACCTAAATCAAAATATTTATTATATGCAAATGATAGTTTGTGATCTATTTCAATATAGGTCTTCACTGTGTTCACCTATCACCTTAAGATATATCAAGAAGTTTTTCCTTTTATCTTCCACTGAACACACTCGAATCCAAAAGGACTTATACAAATCAAAATTATCAAGAAATATGTTTGAAGTTCAACATTTTTAGCATCTTAGGCATAGTTTGTCCATATTAATATTAAAATGAAACAATCCCAGTGAACAACAGTACAATTTATGGAATAATTTAACTCCATAAATATTTTAGCAAACACATTATTAGCTCCTGCAAGTATGTAGCTTATCTGTGTGATCAAATTAACTCTCTAATACACTGGAAAAATCTGTGTGCTTAACCGAATGATCAGTCCAGCTTAATGATATAGTGTATATTATGGAATTAAAATCACCCTGCTTTGTTTGTCCCTTACCAAAAAAGGTAAGAACTTATTGCTGATACGCAGTTGCTTTGCTATATCAGTAATCTAAGTCTGAAACATAAATTGTTCCAGATGTTTGGCCCACAAGTTGCTCTAAATCTTGAGAACTGAGCATTAAATATTCAGATGACAAATTTCAAGTGTATTAGAATGGAGTCAAGAGATTCAGGTTCTGCCTGTTTCTATGCCACTTAATATGCATTCATGTTTTTGCATGTTGTTTGTCTAATTTGTTCCCTATACTTCATTATTGGATTCATGCTGTATCATCAGAAAGGAAACATGATGTCATTTATTATCATTGATTGCAAGATGGATTCCGTACTCAAGTGTTACACAAGCATCTCAGATATCGAAAAACAAACAAACAAAACAACCACAAAAACTCCAAATAAAGATACTGAAAATCTTAATCGAAGTGTGATATCTGTTCAGAAATCACATTTTATTTTATGTTTATCTTTCTTCCATAACCCAACAAGAAATCAGTAATTTAAAAGACATACAAATCAACATGTTCATCTAAGGGAAGCATTAATTACCCTTTAAAAAATGTTATTTTATGTACCACCATTTAGAAGACCTGCTTCTTTCACTGACTTCAGTCTACTGAAAGTGATGTTTCATTCATTTACTGATCTGACACATGAACAAAGAGTTACTGTGATAATTACTGGTATGCTCCAAAGAGAGATCATGAATTTCAGAACAAAACAGCAGGATAAGAACACTTCAGTATCTGTCCTGCTTAATGTCCTAGGCAATACAAAGGACAGAAAACAAAAGAGAAAAATTGAATGTGTGATTTGTTGGGTTTGGCGTAATGCTTTTAATTTTGCTTGTGTTTTCCTCTCTTCCTCAAAAGCTATCCTCAACTATTTAACTCCTAGAAATTCTATAATCCAGTTCTAGCCTGCCTGCTGAACGCCACAGCACAAAATCTATTAAGAACTGGAAAATCTTCTGCAGTGACAACTTTCAGAAATACATCTTATTCAAATGAAACCTCAAGGGCAGAAATAAAATAGGCAGTTGCATTGCTACCATTTCTCCAATCATCATGGAAGATTCTGCTCACCTAATTTATATAGCCATTCCAAACCTCCCTTGACTTATTTAGCTATTACCTTTATGGGGTTTTTCTCAGGGGGTGCCTATGAAAGGACAATTTCTGCACTTGACAACCAGCTGTTCAGTAACAGAGAACAAATGAGATGGTCTTAGTTGGCTCTTGAATGCATTATCCTGGAAGCTTAGAAGAGAAGAATCATGTCTGTATCTGGTGTGGATAAACACTTCCCCCCATACATCCTAAGTGGTGGAAAAGGAGGGAAGGAGGGAAGGAGGCCTTTGAATGAGTCCCTGCTGTGATCCCTGCAGGATAGCGCCAACAGTCCCCTCCTCTTTTTGCCCAGCTGAGGAGCACCTCACTCTTCCAGTGCTGCATTGCAGGTGGCATAGGCAGCTGCCCATCTCTGCTCCACACACCTGCTATTTATTTAAAAATCTGGACTATCTCAAGTACCTCAAGATGACCATATATTACATCCCATCTCAGTGGCCTTCCTCAGTATATATTTTATCAAGAAATGCTGGAGCCACTGCTGCACTCATAGCTTGGAAGTACTCATCCTGGATAGCTTGGAAGTGCTCATCCTGGATCTACGGTAATGAGATATTCACGACTGCTACTTTCACTGACTACTTACAAAGCAGATGGGTAGCATAGGCTTCCAAAACTACTCTTTTGCTTCTGATCAGCCCTAGTAGCTGTTTGCTTTTTGTACGGCAGCTGACGGCTCACCTGATCAATCCCCTGTAGACAAATACAGTTCTGTGAATGGGATATTCCCTCAAAAGTCATGAGAAAAAATCTCAAATCATAAGCCATTCTTCTTACTTGGCTTTAGAGTTTCTCTTGCAAGGAAGGTTTTTCTCTGCATAGTATCTGCAGCACTTGTTACACAAACAGAAAGTCACTGATTGATAAGACTTGACTTGTTAATTGTGCGAAGGGACCAATTATAATACACTATTAGGATGTACCCTTGTCCCTGTAGATGTTGAGACTGGAATCACAGGAAGTCAAATATTATGACAACTATTCTTTTGGGCTTGGATAAGGAGCTTGAAAGTTATTAAAATAAAATATGAATGGATAGACATGCATATAATATAATATAATTAAGTGCATTAAAATAATGCAGGAGTTCCTAAAATATGATTAATACTTCCATGTTACTAACAAAAGAAAAGAACTACCGCTGCTGGAAGGAACAGTTGACAAAAAGAGTTGGTATACAAAAGGAACCAAAATAAATAGAAAATCTTCTCAACTAAGAAAGCATGCATCTAGATTCTCATATTAGAATATTACTACCAAGTAACATAATAGGGATATAAAGTGTGATATAGAATACTTTGGCTTCTACTTCAAAATATTAGAAAGGATTTCAAATACTGAAGAGATGTTGCTGAGATGAAAGAAGGCTGTGTTCTGGATAATGCATCAGTTTAAAAAGTTCTAGATTATTGTATGTCATAATTAAAAACAAAAACAGCCCTACGGATCATCTGGCACCTTAGCAATTGATTAAAATTTGGCTAATATAAGCTGGTTTCTCTGTATAAAGATCTCAAGTGGGCAGAACCACAAAACAGTATTGTTCCAGAGAGCACGTACAGTCTAGGTCAATGCTTTGCAACACTATGATCACCTAATGCCCAATGTATTGCAATAGGGAATATACAAAGCATTATTTACAGGGCAATCTTATTTTTATTTTATTTTTAATTAATTAAGTAAAAAGCTTCTCGATGTTTGTGTTCCAATAGCTCAATATGCATTTTTCTTCCTTTCTGGCTCTATTACTTTTATCTAGATGACATTCTACGGGCATACAAGTCCAAAAAGCAGATATTTCTAACCAGGAGTCTATGATGGACAAAAAATAGTCTCTCTCTAGAGTGAAATAGAAAATGAATGCTAGAAAGATGTGAAAGTAGCCAGAATATGGCATAAGTTTATTGGACCTAGCCATGTAATTCCTCTATCATCAATTTGGTCATACATTCCAATGACATAAATTGCTTGTGAAAGGTCCAGTATCAGCATCTATTTTAAACTGTTTTGCTCAATAGGCACATAAATGCTTTTCTGCATAGAAATCTATGCAATTTTTCTTACTATCTTTTTGTCATATGCAAAGACTTCTGAGAAGCAGACTGTGTTCTGAAAATAACATTTATTTAGTACATTGTAAAAATTATTTATAAAATGGGAATGAAGAGTCTTCACTGACTAGCCTTTAAGAGGATTTATGAATACTTTCTTAAGTATATTTCTTTTGTATTTTATGCTTGCTAACTGTAAGCTTTAGTGGCCATAAATTACTAATCTTAAGAAAAGGCCTTAAGGTTGCACATCCTCAGTTTTATTCTGACTTATAATTTGATCATCATTGAATTTGAGGATTTCTGAAGAAATTGCCCTGATAAATACAGCACAATCTTTTTTTTAGAAAATTATAATAGAGCTGGAATAATATTATCTCATTTATCTTGATATTATTGTACCTTTTTTCTTTTCCCATGTATGTAACAATTACATTTTGTTATTGATGCTACTGTGACTAAAACTATAGAGTTCACTGCTCATGGTGTTGAGAGTTGGCCTGAGGTTCTCTTCTTCAGAAGACACTATCATCTGTCCTTTTCAGAAAAAAATAAACGCTGACATTTTGTAAACAAAATCAACTGGCTAAGCTGACAGCACATACAGTGTTCTGTATTCAGAGACCCTTAAAGGCTGTTATCTGATGAACATTTGTGAAAAAATGAATATTACAATATGTAGTGCTATTTTACCATTTTAGTGAGGATATTTGCATATGGCAATGACAGGGAGGTTTGTACACAATGTGAAGCTGACATGTTGGCATCACTAAAAAGATGTGGACTAGTCACTTTTGAAAGGTCATTCTCCAAAGGAAATTATTTTTCTCTGTTATCTAGCATACAATTGTTTAGTTTTCAAACTTTCTGAAGGCATTCAGATTTCAGTGTAATCAAAATGGTGCATTCCATTATTATAAAAAAAGATTACGAATGACCTTTCATCAGGCAAAAGACATAGCACAACTGGCAGCTTTCTGTATTTATTTTCAATTAGATATAAATATTCAGCAATGCTCCAATTTTCAGCTACATGCTTGCCCAAAGACAGGCATTTCAGACTATGCAGATACTAAGAAAGTTTGAATATTAAATGAAAAATAAATCTATATGAAAAAGTAATGAGTATCTAAAGAAACAAATGAAAATTGATAGTGGCATCAGTGAGAAGATATAGTGTATTAAACAAACAAAGCATGAAAGCAAACATCTGCTTATGGTCATTGCTACTATGTGTGCTCTTTTTCATAAAGAATTTTGCTCTATACCCTTTTCAGGTACATTAAATATTTAAGCAGGAAAAGCTGACTAACAGATCTGACTAACAGATACCCGTTATTAGTGTTCCATCAAAACACAGGCTTGATTACAGTTGTAGTATCTTCCACAAAGTCTATTAGCAGCTCCAAAACTGGAAATTTGGTGAGGTGTGGGTTGAGTGTTACCATCTTGCCAGCTTGGTCTGAATGATTTGTGCTGGCACCCCAGGGTTTCTTTCCAATAGATACCTGTTTGTGAGAGGATAGGAAAAGAGGGGCGAAAGAAGGTAGAGAAAATGGTGTGCACCTAACTCTTGTCACATAGGTGGCCAGTCACAGCTTCCAATTTCAGTGTATATCTGCAGAGCCATAGCTATTCCTAGTCTACTCCAAAACTTCCCTGATAACTCCAGGTGCTACTCAAAACTTTGTGGAGTTTTATTTATGTGGCTATCACTGCAGCAAAGACATGCTTTAAGAGTTTCCTAATGAAATCCTTCTGGGTCCCATCAGATTCATCTCATCCAGTAAACAGTCTTATCTCCAATTCTTGGCTTTCTCTTCTTTATTAAAGAGTACAGTCATAAGCAGGGTAGGGAGATTTCTAGATTAAAATAATTTGCGTTGGGTTGCAGCTCCAAGCTCTTCTGCAAGAGACAGTATACTAACTCAAAGAAGAGAACATTATTACTAAATAAATCTCAGTTAAGTAGTTCTCAGGTTGAATCTTGGAGCACACAAGTCTGCACAACATGGATGAATCCATACCTACAGAACTTGTTTGACTCCGTACCCACTGAAGACCACCACTGGCCATTGCATGGAGATTTACTCATTGACTTTGGCCTTGAATACATACAAAAAATGATTAGTATATTTTGTGATGTAGAAGCCAGTGTCAGTTGGGTAGTACTCATCACTGTGTCCTGGATTAATCTTGCCACACACGTATATGTTCCTTATGATAGAACCATTCATCTCAAACCATAATTCCTTATCAAATTCCAAGAAATCAAATGTGATCTATTTTGGATATTTTGCATTATTGCTATCATAATTCCAGTTTGTGCTGAATTGTATGACTACAGCTGTGTCACAAAGCAGGAAGGAATCATCTCAGCTTGAGGGATTTGTTTTACAATAACTTCCTTTCTTTTCTGACAGATACCCAACAGAGAGGAGTTCAAATACTTTTTAAAGGATCTCTGTCAAAATAAACTGATAAAAAGCAAGACTTAATTAGCCAATTTCCTGGATGACCTAACTTTACTTCTTCCTTTGTCAACTCTGTCTGTTTGTAGAGCACTGAAAAGCTCTTCTGACACCGTGGTGGAGTTCATATTGCTAGACACATGCAAAATATGTACTTTCCCTTTGTAAGAACATCCTACCTCCAAGGACCAGAATTCAAACAGTTTATACAAGACAAAATTATGAAAGTAATTTGGCCACTGGAGTATTATCCCCAATGTCAATGTCTTCATTATGTTATCATCCAGTACTTACACAAATTAATTACGATTATATCTAACTCTTAAATCAGACTTTCAAAAATTTGCTTTTTGCATGTAACTGCAGTGGATAATTTCAGAATTCGTATTTTAGTAGTTTCTGCATATACAAATTTAGTTGGCAGAAAAGAATGGTACAAGAATAACACAAATGTCAATCAAAAAATCCCAGTATCACTATCCCAGCAGTAGCCAACCAGCTTTCATGTAAAAGGAACAGCTGAAACGCATACCGGATTTCACAGTCTGGCCTTTCCCAATTTGAACTTGAGACCTCTACTTCAAGCAGGCTTTTGTTTGAGTTATTTTTTTAATTTACTTGATTTATGTGGTGGAGAAAGATGGCTTGAAATTTGCAGGTTGAATAGAGTGACAGTGCTTGAAGTAGCAAGGCCTTTTAGAAGGCAGCTTTGTGTTTGCTCCCAAAATGAGTCAGAGTGGATTCATGTGGGGTCCTGGCAGAGTGTGTTCCCTGGCAACTTCTCTTTAACTACAAAATAAATAAAGTGCAGTGAAAGCCTTTCTACTCTCAAATTTCAAATTCACTTTCTTTTTTTTTTTTTTTTAATTTGGTGATATTAGTCTGCTTTCTATCTTTGCACTTCATCGGCAGAGATACTCCTTATGCAGGATAAACAAAATAGCTTATTCAGTCATTTTTACAAGATTTGTAGAAAAGTTGTTTTGTTAAAGTTGCAGGTAATAATGAATAGACTCTGAAGTCTCCTAGAGAGAAATTCCCTGCCTTGTGCCAGACCTTTTGTACTACTGGTTTGATATTTTCTCTAGTGGCACAAAGCTGGCAGGACTGGCATGCTCACTGCCTTGGACTGTGCAGTTTGGAGTGGTGTAACCACGACAGTATATAGCTCCGTTCTGTCAAGTCAGCATTGTTAGATTACTAACCCTATTCCCTGACAATAAAGGTGTCCTAGAAACCTCAGTAATAGTAGCTATAACATGTATGCAAATGTGATAGATACGAAGGTGTTGCAGCCAGCTCCCTGCACACCCACTAGCCCTTCCCAGACAAGAAGATGTCTCATGACACAGTTCCCAGTCTTCTTTGCCATGCGTAGGAGATACAAAGAGGATTTAGTTTATTTTTCAGTCAGGCCTCTTCACTTCTTCCCTTCCCATCCAGCTTCCCTCCTCATAGACATGTCTTAATTGCTAGGGTCCCATATTTTGCTGTTTATATCTTCTGGTGTAAGGTTAAATATATGCATTCAAAATAAAAAGATAGCTCAAATATTTTTTTGATTTATTTTTAAAAGTGTAGCATAAAATGTTTTTACAGTGGTATCTAACTTTGTGTGTACGTGTTAAGGCACACAAACATCTGTCCAGAATGTAATCAATCCTCTCTTCTTTCTGTGTTCCTTTCCTTCTGTTTTACTTTCTTCCTTTCTTAAGTTGAACCAGAGTTTAGGAATCCAAGTACCCAGTCAGAATTTTGAACATAGGGCATATACATATCATGACATTGAAACTATTTTTGTATCCTTGAAATTCTCATTTTCAGTATTACTAATAGTAGGATTCTTAGTTATTTCCATATTGTGCTGCATCAAAATTATATTGGTAATATTATAATTTCTACTTATGCAATATTATCATTTCTACTTATATACTATTTACAAATATTCTAAACCTCTTCTAATCATAATTTCTTTTCTATTAAAGTGCCCAATTTCATTTGTCTCAAAATAAATATTGTATTTGTCTTGTTTTCAGAGATCAATAATTATGTTCTACAGATACACACAAACATATACACACAAGGGACTTAATTACCCAATCCCTTGCAGCTATTTTACTAATTTGTGCAAAATAGGTGATACATATGAATGAACAGAAATGGCATATACTGCTTTTCATACAAATAGTTGCACACAAATAAAAGGAGGATCAAACACAGAAATCTTACAAAAATTGCAGGAAAATGTAACCAAAACCACACCCCCCCTATCTACAATGATATGAAAGGACTCATCAGAATTATCCAACAAACACAGTTATGACAGTAATCCTAGTCTAGACAAGGTCTTATAATTTAAAATGAGATTTTCAGAATCACCTGAGAGCTATTAGACCTCTAAGTCTCAAGATGCCGTAGTTTTATGTGAGTGAAACACAGTGAAACAGTTTAAAGAGATCAGTTACAGAACAGAAAAAAGTGGATAATACACTATTAACTTCATGAGAAAAATTTTAAATGCAGAAAATATTGAAGAATTTAAAATATTTTTAGAAAATTGTTTTTACATAAAATCCTTGATATGTATAAAAACTTGTACCTTCATTGAAGACATTAATTAACAAGAATGAACCAAAAATTCTTAAAGGAGATTTAGTTACCTAAAAGAGATTAAAATAAAAAGTCATCTGTATAAAGCAAGTTAAGACTAAGAAAATTTTGAATGACATAAATTACTTCCTGTAAATGAGTCATCACTGCTTGACAGCTTTTCTATTGTTTTCTGTTTTAAAAACTTTACAGATTGCTCAGTTCCCCTCTAGCAGTCACAGGTAGAGAGGTCTCAGGATGTTTGCTAGATGCTTTTTGCTTCTACAGTGTCTTTTACAAAGGTAATGAAAGTAATTCCTGGATGCTGGAATTCACATTTAAAAGGAAATCTACATTCTTCCTAAAGTAAAGGACTCCATCACAGACCTCTGTTCCCAACAAGACCAGCAAAGATAAAAATTACTTTATTTAAAAATAGTATATGCACTGAACAACATCAGAAGGACATAAAAATGATCCAATCTACCCCGTACAAATACATGCCCAGGCTCATATGATTTAAATCTTACACATAATGAAAGAGTTATTGAAAGCCATATTAACCATGAGGTTTTCTTCAGCACCTGAGCTAAAATGTTTCAGTACAAGACACTGATGAGCTTTACAAAATTTGATAAATTTAAAACAAACTCAGACAATAAGTATTACTGGGTGAAGGTGGGTACGATACGTAGAAAGAAGAAACAGAGGTAGAATGTGGCTATGAGGCTAGCATCTCATCTTTTTGCTGCACTCATGAAAAATGTGCATAGTAGACAATTTTTTTCTGTCAGAAGATTCTTGCTGCCACCTTGCTTTATAAAAGTACATTTATTTAGTCAGGCAGCTGACCTCAGGAGAAAGAGAAAAGGCTCATATAAATCTTTGAAAGAAGCAAATATTCCTTCTCTTATATTCCATAAAACATTTTTAATGAAACATTAAGTGGATTAACTTACTCTTAAATTGTATTTTGGATAACACACTAATGCCATTTTGAGTGCTCTTCACATTACACCAGTTTATCCTGTGTCAAATATTAAAGCATTACGCATTGGTCATTTATTCCAGCAATCCTCATCTATGTATCAGTTGAAGAGAATGTCATTATATTTCTCTAACCATAGCAACAGAATAACACATTCCATATCCCTTTCGTTTGACTGTTGAATGCTTGCACTGCACTGAAAGCATTAAGCATTGCATAATAATTTCAATATCAAGATAAATATTACTAAGGTAAAGTATCACAGAATCACAGAATCACAGAATGTTAGGGATTGGAAGGGACCTCAAGAGATCATCTAGTCCAATCCCCCCAAACTGGAGCAGGAACACTTAGATGAGGCTACACAGGAATGTGTCCAGACGGGTTTTGAATGTCTCCAGAGTACAAGAATCTACAACCCTCTGGGCAGCCTGTTTCGGTGTTCTGATACCCTTACTGAGAAGAAGTTTCTTCTCAAATTTAAGCGGAACCTCTTGTGTTCCAGTTTGAACCCGTTACCCCTTGTCCTACAACTGGTTGAGACTCAGCTCCCTCAGCCTTTCCTCATAAGGGAGATGCTCCACTCCCTTAATCATCTTTGTTGCCCTATGCTGGACTCTCTCCAGCAGTTCCCTGTCCTTGAAGTGAGAGGCCCAGAACTGGACACAACGCTACAGGTGTGGTCTCACCAGGGCATAGCAGAGGGGGAGGAGAACCTCTCTTGACCTACTAACCACCCCCCTTCTAATACATCCCAGGATGCCATTGGCCTTCCTGGCCACAAGGGCACAGTGCTGGCTCATGGTCATCCTGCTGTCCACCAGGACCCCCAGATCCCTTTCCCCTATGCTGCTCTCTAATAGGTCATTCCCCAACTTATACTGGAACCTGGGGTTGTTCCTGCCCAGATGCAGGACTCTACATTTTCCCTTGTTATATTTCATCAAATTTTTCCCCACCCAACTCTCCAGCCTGTCCAGGTCTCACTGGATGGCAGCACAGCCTTCTGGCGTGTCAGCCACTCCTCCCACCATGGCATCATCAGCAAACTTGCTGATAGTACACTCTATTCCCTCATCCAAATCATTGATTAATATATTGAATAATACCGGACTCAGTACTGACCCTTGAGGCACTCCACTAGATACCGGCCTCCAACTAGACTCTGCCCCATTGACTACCACTCTCTGGCTTCTTTCCTTCAGCCAGTTCTCAGTACACCTCACTTTCCAGTCGTCCAGACCGCTCTCCCTCAGTTTAGCTGTGAGGATGCTGTGGGAGACTGTGTCAAATGCTTTACTGAAGTCAAAGTAGACCACATCCACCACTCTGCCATCATCTATCCACCTTGTTATGTCCTCATAAAAGGCAATGAGTTTGATCAAACATGACTTCCCCTTGGTGAAGCCATGTTTACTGCCTCTAATGACCCTCTTATCCTTGATATGCTTTGAGATGGCACCAAGAATAAGTTGTTCCATCAGTTTCCCAGGGATGGAGGTGAGGCTGACTGGTCTATAGTTACCCGGGTTCTCCTTGCGTTTTTTGAAGACTGAAGTGACATTTGCTTTCCTCCAGTCCTCAGGCATCTCTCCTGTTTCCCAAGACTTGGCAAAGATGATGGACAGTGGTCCAGAAATGAGTTCAGCCACTTCCATCAGCCCCTGCAGGTGCATCCCATCTGGACCCATGGATTTATGGATGTCTGTCGGGGGTCAAGACCCCGGCATGGGTTCGGGCCTACGGTGACGGAGGAAGAAATACAGCCATCTGTTGCGGATGATAAACATGCTTCATTTTATTGACACAGAGCGCAAGCTTTTATAACAGTTCTATTAATTATGCCTACTTGTCAAACACCCATTTGATAGCATAAGTAATGAGCCCATCCCAACATACATAATGAATCCATCCCCTTGAGTCCATCCCCTTCTGTGGCCCCCCTGGTATGTGAGTTCCCTCGTTATCTCGGAGCTGCCTCCTGGTACTTGTTTATCCAGGCCTTTCTCAGGAGCTGCCTCCTGAGACTGTGAGACTTGTTTATGCAGGCCTTTCCCAGGCAATACCTTCTCACCCACCCTTGCTCAGCTCATGCTAACTGAGGCCTACTCATGCTAACTAGAAGAGATCCTCTCTGTAGAGAGGGTCTCATGCCCTTTCTCTCTTGGCCATTCTCCAACAGATGTCCAGGTTGCCTAATTGCTCCCTAACCCAGTCCTCATCAACCAAGGCAAACTCCTCCATTGTCCTGATTTTCTCTGGGGCCTCAGCGGCACAGGGCTCCTCAGGACAGCTTCTGGCAGAGTAGACAGGGGCAAAGAAGGCATTCAGTAACTCTGCCTTCTCTGTATCTTCTGTCACCAGGGCACCCACCTCGTTCATCAGTGGACCTACATTGCCTCTGGTGTTAGTTTTATCTGCCACGTATTTGAAAAAGCTCTTTCTTTTGTTCTTGACCCCTCTTACTGGGTTTATTTCTAAGGAGGCCTTAGCTTTCCTAGTTGCCTCCCTACACCCTCTGACAACAGCCTTGTATTCATCCCAAGTGGCCAGCCCCTCCTTCCGTGATCTATAAACTCTCCTCTTCCACTTGAGCTTACCCAGCAGTTCTCTGTTTAAACATGCAAGTCTCCTGGCTCCCTCCCTTGACTTCCTACATGTCAGGATGCTCTGATCTTGTGCCCGGTAGAAACAGTCCCTGAACACTAAGCAACTATCTTGGGCTCCTTTACCTTCAAGCAGCCTTGCCCATGGGATTTCCCCCAGCAATTGCTTGAAAAGGCCAAAGTTGGCCCTGCTGAACTCCAGGGTTGCAATTCTGCTTGCTATTCTGTTCCTGCCACAGGAGATCCTGATCTCCACCATTTCATGGTTGCTGCAACCAAGGCAGCCCTCAACCTTTACTGCTTCAACCAGACCCTCCTTGTTAGTGAGGATGAGGTCCAGCAGTGCACCTCTCCTAGTCAGCTCCTCCACCATATGCAACAGAAAGTTATTGCCAATGCACTGGAGGAACCTCCTAGACTACAGCTGGCTAGCTGAGTAGTCCTTCCAGCAAACATTAAGTACATTAAAGCTGTTTCAAGGCATACTTTGCAATTTAATCTTTGTAAGGAGAATCAGATGATCAGCTCCTATAGGAGCACAGACAAAACTGGGAAAGTTTTTGGTACACTTAATAGAAAACACAACTGTACCATTATTATATGCTAATGCTAGACACGCAAGCAGCCTAAAATCGATAGCAAGTAATATTTGAAAAAAAAAAAAAAAATCTGTTCGCGCACCTTATTTATTTTGAACATCGAATAGTATCTGAGGTATTCTGTGCAAATCTTTTGATACAGGTATGTCCCTATATAAGCATTAGCAAGATGAGAGCCTTAGATATTCCCTAACTTTTGGACCCAAAATAACCTGTTTCACCAAACACTTTCCAGTGGCTATCCTTTCTCAAAAGAACATGCCTTTGTATTTTAATTAAGTTCTTATTTGGACAAAAGTACTCCTGTGTCTGAGATTTTCAATAGGGTCACTATAGTGATTGTATCATTGGTATATTGTCACATTTCCTTTCCAACATCTTTATACTTAAAAATCAATTTTTTCTGATCTCAGCCCGATAGCTGCATGACACATTGTTGAAAAATTTGATAGAGATATTTCTGTGATGGATGAAAAGCTTATGGAAATACAAACCCAACAGTTAGGAACCTGTTGAATCAGCATTTTCACACCTGGACAGAAGAAACTCGATTCACATTTTTTCTAATTAAAATTACTGGGATCTTAGCCTACTTACTGCAGTACAAGCTTTGAACCAAAGCAAAACCCACAAATTTAAGAGTTACAATTATCAAATTAGAACATCATTAATGAGGTAATATTAGCAAAGAAGACAGCCTTGTAAAAATCACAATTTGTGTAACCCTGAATTTTCTTTCATTGCTTATATTCAAAATCTGTATTAAAACTTTAAAAATCTGCCACTTGTGGATCACAGCAGAGGATAAGTAGCACATATGGGAATGACAGTCTTTTCTACTTGTTAACCATTTCATTTTATGTACTACTTCATCTTGATTCTTTTTTTTCTATGAAGAGGGAGAATTCTTCAAGAGTTGCTGGGATACTTGGATGTAAAATTTCCAATTTGCTATAACTGTAAGACTATAATAAATTCTAATAGAGTCCCATACTTTTGTTAGCTAGGGACTTTCAATGTCTGATGACATTTCTAGGTCTTTGCAAAATATATTTCTATAAAATATAAAATCCCTATTCATGTAAATTTGTAAGAAAACAGTGCTGAATATTTTCACTTAAAAGATTTGTCAGTTTCTTCAAATGTAGCCTTGAGTTATTTTTTTAGGAATTTTGCAATACCACCATCTTCCACAGTCAGTGCTACATAGTCCTCGAATATCTTTCAACTTAAGTCAGTTTAGAAGAAAAACTTATGATAGCCTAAAGACAACCAAATCAGATTTGCCAGGCAAAAATATATGTGTCCAGGACCAGCTGTGTTTGCTTGGGTTTTTTTCAGTCTTACTAGAACTTGACTTGAAAATCTATACTCCATTTAAGAATGAAAGTTTTGGTCAGACTGAGGTTTTTTGAAACTAGGTTTTGGAGCCAATAACACAGCATTCTATGTCTAAAATTAAGCACATATGTCTTTCTAGGGTGAAATTCTTATGTTAAATAATAAATAAACATTTCTGAGAAGAAAAACTTCAGAGATTTGGCAGATTTGAACTCTGGAAAAAGAATGAAATTATAAGTTCTCTCCTCTACAAAGGTAACTACTGTGGATACGGACTATATTCGTCTTCTCAGAGTGTTTTTATTTATCTGTTACTTCTTTTGAAGAAGCAACTGACTGTGTGAAACCCTTTCAAGTATCCTTTGTGAGCAATTGAGCCTGCTCTGAAAGAAATTTTAGGAGGTTATGGTATGCAGGACTCAAGGGAGTCAGAAGAGTAAGCCATCACCTGATGCAGTGACTGTAGGGAGAAGCCAAATGGCAGCAGCTGGGACCCAGCAATGACTGACCTTCAGGAAGACTCAAGAAGGCTGGGCAGTTTGCTACAATGCAGAAAGCAGCAGCCCTGAAGGACTTAAACCAGGGCCAGGACCCATAGCAGATACAAAGGTTAGGAGGACAAATATGTATGAGACCATTTTACTCTGATCTGGCCAGTATAAGATTTAAAGGACAGGCATCCTACTTCTTTATTCTAAGAAAACCTGGTTTACTGATTTTAAAAGCTTTTCAGTCTTCCTTGGGGACGTAGAGGGTTTAGTTACATTCCTTTCAAAATGGGTAAATCTACCGTCTTGTCAGGCAGTATTTTTGACAATTGTAGTTGTTTCTTGGGAAACTATCCTTCATAATATAAACCAAACAAGCAAAAAACTCTTCAGCTATTTGCCAAGATTTTCAGAAAACTGTTATTATGGTGCAAGATGGCACAGGGATACTCTTCTGTTAAATTATTAACTGTAAAAGTTTTGGGAAGGGTAGGAAGAGGGAATGTACTAATATTAAACTACATCCATCTATGAAATTCAAACACAGATGCTGAATTTGGGCAAGACCTTTATTCAGTGTAATCAGCATAATTCTTTTGACTTCCCTCAAATTCAACCAGCATGTACAAGTTGATTAGCTGGTTCGGTTCTCCTATTCATCGTTACCTCTGCCAAGGACAGAATCTGACCATAGCCTCTACGTGTTCTGTGCTGGGTTATTCCCTATGACTGAAGTATTAGGCCACATGAACCTCTATGCTTATATACCCATCAATTTTGATGAGAAGTCACACAGGCACAAGGGTCCATCTGCCAAAATGTCTTTCTAGAGCTGGAAGATACTGTTTGTTTATTCTTTTCAAAGTAGATGCTTATCAGACTCTACAGATGAGACTATTTTGTTTTTCAGAGCAGCCCTTGTCACATTTGTCAAAGTAACTGTCTGGTTCTTCACTCATTCATTCATCTTTTTTTCTGTTTTCCAAACTTTTCTTTCCATTGTAGCAGTTGCAGTGGATCAGAGCCATATGGCTCTGACTTTTAACTGCTGCAACAAGCTGCTCTACCACCTGGCGAAGGACTGATACAGACTCTGAAGCCTTGCTCCTTATTTCCAGAAATTCAGTGTCTACTTTCACAGTACCTAGGCTTTTCATGAATCAGTGAAAGAATGATCTAAACCCACTTAACAGACAATATACAGATTGTTGTATTGATATATGTTGAAAAAATATGTATTGGAAGACTACAAAGTAGGAATTAATTTCTTTTTAACATCTTAACAGTGCAAAAGTCGAATAAATACCTAATTATGACTAGAATATGCTTTGTAGATTTTTCAATTAATCCTGCATCTAAAAGTAGATGAGTAGATATATTAGATCTTGAAATGCCATATATTTTGAGAGCTCATGGCAACCTCTTAAAAAAAAAAAAAAAAAAATCCATCTTCAGTTTTGTCATATTTCCAGGGCAGTATAATAGAATCAATGTTGATCCCTTCACCTTAGTTACCTTTCCATACGACACGCAACAGTTTTTCTATATGGTATATCTCGAAATATTCATAAAGGTTTACACTATTTTTCCCTTTGTCTTGTAAGTGAAATATACATGTTATTAGCATTCATACTGTAACTGAAGAACAGTATGAAGGTCTACATAAAAAAAAAAATTATACTTCAGAAAAATAGAAATAAAATCTGCACTGAATATCCTTAATGGGGGTGCATTTTCCTGCATATGCAGTAGTGGTAGGCTTCACAAACAAGATAAAATCTATGAAGTTTTTTTGACATCTAATGTATTCCCAGAGCTTTGCATTCATCAACACTGACATTTTGTGGAACTGTATTTTCCACCTTAGAAAATCTGGCTGATTCATTATTTCATATTACACAGACTACTTGGGGGTTTTATGTTTGCAATTCACTGGTCAGAACATAAAATATCTGTGTAACAATGTTGTTAATTGAAATGAAAGCCACATAAAGAGGAACTTTTTGTTCTCAAAGATTCAACAAAACTGTCATTTCTGGCAAGTAAGAGAAGATTGGGTGAGATGAGAACAGATCAAAGAGTAGGTATTGAAGGCTAGGATGGAAGGATTAAATAAGACACTTTTTCACAGTAGACCATCAGTAGACCATGAACCACTGACTGCATATGCTTTATAACAAGACATTAAAAAAAAAAAAAAAAAAAAAAAAGATGAAACATTGGAAAGCCAGAAGCACTATGGAACAGAAGGAGTGTGAGGATAAATACGGAAGGCAGGAAGGAAAGATTACAGTTTCAAGAAATGGAGAAGATTGGCTCGCCTGTCGGAAAGGGAGCTGTTTATATTCTGGCACCCTGGAGAATGAACAGAACAAGGACTCTGGTATGAGCAGTTTTATATAATCACACAAAAACCACACTTGAGTGACTTCTAACATCTCTGAGGAACTGGAGATGAGTAACAGAAAACCTTGTAAAATTAGAGGGGGGATGCACGGGAAGCTAAACTTCTAAGAAAATTAGGAATCCTAATAACTGATTTAACAACCCATCTTTCATTACTGCCTTGTCATGTGTTGCTAAAGGTCCTTTTAAATTCCAACTTGCTGGATTTCTGCCAAGTTATACCATATTTTAAAGTGAACTTTGGCATCAGTGAAGCTTAGCAAACTTAAAATGTAAAACCCCCTCTAAGTTACAGAGAAGCTACATTACATGCAACTGTACAGTGAACTTCATCAGCTCAGCTCCTCATAATGTGTTGTCAAAGGAAACAAGAACAGCTCAGAGTCCTTTTTTCTCTGGGTTCCAAGCTAAAAACCAATGTCTTTGTGATGCTAAATAGAAATAATTCAGTAGCACTTAGGAAGTGCAGACATTTATCCACTAGTCTGACACCTCCTGGTCATAAATAGCCTTGACTTTCAGTCCTCATTAATTTGATGGGGTTAGATTCTGTCTGTTTCTATTCTGCCAGAGGACAAGCTCTTTAGAACTCTATTTTAGCCTTCATCAATGCAAAATACCTATTTTAATGATCTCCCAGTGGAATGGAGTAGGCATCATAAAAATTTTGCAGAAAATCCAGACATTAAATTATTAACAGAGTTCACATGGAACAGTGTTATCAATTACCTTGCCTGGCAGTTGTCACTGATTTCACATGAGCACCAAATTGGAGTATTGTATCATTCTTGACTCCGATGCTTTTCAGTGTTAGGGAAGATGACTCACAAGACAAAGATATCCCTCTTTTCCTCCTCTTCCAACTTCTTCCTTCCTACGGTACCTCTCTCCTCTTTCCAGAAGCCTCAGATTCCTGCAGTGTACACATGCAAACTACTGAAAGATGAATAGAGCCCAGAAACAAAGATTGAGTTTCTGACTCATTTACACTCACTCATTAGCTATTTAATTGTTAATTTAAGAACTGCTGATCTTATTTAATTATTTGTTATTTCCATTTTGAACAAATTACTGTTGTGGTTACCATGCATTTGATACACTATGCACACCTCAATTTTTGTCAATTTTCTACCACATCTTGGAAATAATATCAGTATTAATGGTCCAAAATCCCTGAATACAGAAATGCTACTCTGTTGCATTATCTTCTAAAACCTGGTATCTACTCCACTTGGCATATTCAGTAAAAAAAAATTATACATAACAGATGCTTTTTTGGAGCCATGGAATAGGTTCCTACAAGTTTATAGACTACAGAGACTTTTGAAAATAATGGGAAAAAAATGCAGTATGCCCAAACAACAGAAGACCCTATTTGTAAAGAAGTAAATAATAATAATAAAGTACTAATAATGAGAAAATGTATGTTCTGCCATAACTGGGCAAAAGTGGGTGATGAAAAATTAAGGCTGTTGTAAAGTCTCAACACTTATATAAAGAAAAAGATGCAGTAACACAAGTTAAGGATACAAGGTCAACTGATCACTGAACTTAAGTTACGACGTGCATTTTTTTCTCCTTTTTTACCTATTTTAGACAGACAGATAAATGCACACTGAAGAGTGAGAAAGGATTATTTTAGAGGATAAATTTACATAATGCATGTCTAAATTTGTTGATTCAAGCAAAATATTAGGTGCTTATGCACCTCTCCAGTAAAGTAAGAGCTTGGATTTTATTTTAAGAACAGATTACTATGAGTATTTTAAAGGAGATATACATGATTTACTCCATTCAGCTACAGCTTTAAATTGTAGAATGTGAAAGCCAAATGATTTTTTAACATCTCTTTGTCACTATAGTGCTGACTTATGGTACCAAATTGACAGATGAAAAATATACACACTAGTCTGAGTCAGGGAAATAAGGATATGACAAATATCAAAAACTATTCTCTAGCAGATTAACATAGGCATGTGTATATGGGTCCTTGATTATGAAGGAGGAGAGAAAGTTAAAAAAGAACCATTTGATTATTAGTATGATGTTCCTATAATGATACAAGTTTTCAACCATAAAAGGAATGAAACCATAGCACTTCAGAGATGCCTTCAAAGGGAACTTTATTCTTGTGTGTTCAATAAGAGCAGACACAATATAGTTTAAAAATACAAACGTGCTCTTGCATTATCATAATCAGGCATATTAAGAGACTATAAAGGGGTTTGGCCATTCAAAATGAAATAAATTGGTTACTTAAATTTCTTGCCAACCAGTGCTTTTCATTTCACTGTCAGTAGCTCATATGTTTTATTTCCCTTTCTTTTTTGCTTAGACCACCAACGAAAACAAGAAGCTATCCCTTTCTGAGCTGTTTTCTCTTTGATTATGAATCTTACCTTCACACTTTGGTAAAGGAAAATGTCGACCCTCAGTTTCTAGAGATATCTCTCTGTTTTTCCTGGTATCATTTATGAGCTGGGAAGGCAGTTAAAAATCTTTTTGCCCTCCCTCAGAAATTGGGAATCTACTTCAACACAGACAATGTCTTACTTTTCCTTCTGAATTATTCAGCATTCAAAAGACCAAGCTGCCACCTGTGCCAGGCTAGCTCCCACCTAAACAATTTGCCACCTAGGGCTAGAAAGGGGACATAATTACAGCAGAGAGGAGAGTGAGATGGAAAGGAAGATACTGCTTTGGAGTCACATAATTATGTTTTTCTCACAAGGGAAAGACTTATTAAAAAGTGAAATACACAGTACAACAGCTCTAATGAGCCTTGTAATAGAGCTGAGGGACAGCGCACAATCATTTCTGCAGTAACCTGCATTATATGTGAATGCAGCTAACCTTGTCTTCTTCAGATTGCTCATTCTTCATTAAAGCAGCTCCTCAATAATTTGACATACAAGGCACTTCAAAAAGTGAAATCACTATACCTCTGCAACCATGAACCGCCCATGAATGAAACTTCTACCACTTGAAAGGGCAGGGCATAGAGTTTCAAATTATTACTGCTGGATGCCTCTCCATGCACAACCCCCCCAGCCTCAGTCAATTGCAATATATTGTTTTGAAATTGGGTTCATCTTTTTAAAACACCCTGTATATTGTAATTTGAATATTATCCCTATCAATCTTGAGTACTTATAGATGTCACTGTGATATCTAACTGCTGTGTTCTGCACAATGTAGAAGCTGAAATATTGTTTAAACAAGCACAGGTTTGTTTTTGAAGAAGTCCTACACTAGCACTTTTTCATCTTCGCTTTATTGCAAGGTCATTTACATAACAAATCATAGAATCCTATAATCAACTCATGGCCCACATCAAGGATACCTGTGAAATGCAATCAGCTAAGATCTTATTCTGCCCTGTCTGTCAAGGCTTTTCCTTTCAGAATGTAAACACTCACTAGTGTTGGAACACTTGATTTTCTTCCTCATTTTCTTTAATTAAATGGGACCTTTTCCCAAATATATGTATTTTCCCACAGAAAAGTAATGTTTCTACTCTGTCCTTATTGTAAGTATGTGCAGTATGTTGGATAGATGGGATAGGATTTAGTCTACATCTAGGGATGTTTTTCAGGTACAGCACCTACAAATTATCATTGCTAAAAGTGGATAAATTATACAAAACCTGCTCCATGCTAAAAGTAATAAGAAGACATCTTTTCTTCCACTCAAGAGCAATGTCTTAGCAAGTTGATCTGTCTAGAAAGCCTCATAGGCCATGCTAAGCTTCCGAAACAGATAACATCAGACACAGATCACACATACACAAATCCTAATCTAAACAATTCTTAACAATAATCATGTTGAAGAGAACTTTCTGTAAACTATCTAGTTAGTCACCCAAGTACTCCAGTCAATATTATCTGATAGAATAGCCCTCTTAAGATACATGGTGAAGTAATCGTTTGTCCCAAACAAATTAATGGGAATTAGAGGACTTCAAAATCAGTAGGAATTAGTGTTCTTACCATTTCTGTTTTGTTTCTTTCAAGTGTTGTACATTCAGAGGAAAAGGGGATTTATTTGTCTGCCTATAGCACCTGGGATACTCAGTCTGCTGAATGACTGATGGAAGATTGATTGTAGTTCGATGTACAGACTCATTACAGAGTGATGTTTGAAGAGCAGTCTGACGAAAAAAAAGCCAGCCAGAACAAAGAGTCAAACCAGGGAAAGAAGTTAACAAAATAACCCAAGGAATGTAATTATATGGGCACAAAACCTGGAGGATCACAAATACAGAATTTACTTTTATGTAATGATGCTCTTTTAAAATGATCAGATTAATCCCTGATCTCCAACTAACCATGGAGCTTTTGACATCAGCTGAGTCTGTACAGGTACAGGTGTTTCCGCTTTGCCCAGCAGAAGTGTAAAGTCCTAATGCTGAAAGCTGCTACACGTACAGGAGGGCCTGTTTAAGCATTTCAAAGAAATTCTGCAGAAAATGTCAGCTGTACCAACAAGAATGAGTATAAAGAAAGGTACAAATAAGAAGAAACCAGCACGTTAAATAAATTAAGTACACTAAACTTTAGGAGATGATGACCAGAAAACTACAGAAGGGATTTTTAAAAAGTCACTCAAGATTTGCACATCTTGCATGTTCTCCTGTGTCTTTACCATTGTTTAAAGACACAAAAGTACCAAGGGCATCATACAGTTGTTTTCCCTGCTTAGCACAGTTGATTAATTAGGTCTGATACCCTTTATCATATAGATTAGCACTTTATTCTGAGAGTAACACCTTGAAATCATAAGACATCTCAGGCACAAGTTCTCTCTCAGTATGGATATCAAAAAACAGCCTTTAATTAACCAACATTGAATTCCTAAAGCTTTATCCTGCATTGAAGCCTACCACTTCTATGATCAGGAGAATAGATAATGAAGGAAGGGAAACTTGGTGTCTCAGAACAAACTAGCATTTGTCATGACCAACTTTTCAAAATGAAGAGTAAGTGCAAGCTTTGGCAAGACTCTGTCATTAAGCTTGCATAAAACTAAGGATTTATGAACTGGAAACTCCAGTGTAAACATTTTGTACCTATACAGATAAAATATGGATCATGACTAAACAAATTTTACAATGAAGGAGTGTTTGTTAATCTGTGAGCTGCTGTCTTTCTTGCAAATACAGGAATTTGTGATTTTGTAAATAAGTTATCTGAAATAATTTGCATATTATGGCTACATGTATTATCCAGAGACTTACACTTGCTAATGCAAAAGATTCCTTTCTGTCATTAATTCCTTGGTAAAATATTGTGGAATCTATGCCTCTATTGTGTCTACTATGATGGTCTGTTTAATACAATCACATCATTGTAACTGTAACCATTTGGAGAACTGCGGGATATCACGTTTCACTGACTGTCCTTTATTTACATGTTCTGAGAAGCTAATTATAGTCAAACTTTATATTAAAACTACCTGACATTTCCCACTTAAGAGCAGAAGGGTTCAGAACTCTAAACCTGCTGAAATCTGTATGATTATTCATGTGTTCACATGTTTACAAAATAATAACCTTCCTCAACCTCCCTGATCCCTCCTGAAATCCCTCAAATTCAGGAAGCCCTCAAATATCATACAGTGGGAAAAAAGATATGACAATGCGAGTCAGAGGGATGATTTTTGCCTTTTTCTGAAAGATCAGCCCAAATTTTGTCAAATCCTGAAACTTAAAAATTGCATCTGTGTAAGTGTATGCACCAGGAAGAGTCAGTGAATTATCGGAGTTCCCAAGACAGACTCTTCCATCCACAACTTTCCGAGACGCATTTCCTTGCATTTGGCTAAGCTAAAGAGTATTTTCTTGGATTTGATCCTCTACCCAAGTGATTTAGATTTCCCTGGCCTTGTACTATATCTTATCCCATGGATCTTCAGGATCTCTAAACTTCACCATCAGGGCTGTATAGCATAATCTGGATCATTGACACAAATATCACACAGCAAACAAGCTCTGGGCTCTATGAACCCTACTAGATATGGTCCTATACATCATTCTCAATAGCTAAATAATAGGATCTGTCAAGTCTTTAATCAATCTAATCAATTCCTTATATATATATATATGCAAATTTCTGAACCTTAATGTCATGTAGTATCAAGTCAAATGTCTGGAGTAAATCAAATATACTACATCAACACATTTGCTTTTACCAGTCAGACCTTTAATCTTGGTGGAAAACATACCAAACTATTCCGGCTAACAATTATAATCTATCCTCTATTTATTTTTTTTTACAAACCCCATAAATTACCTTTCCATTATTTTTTGCATCATGTTAGCCTTTCTTGGCTGTCTACATTCTCTTTAAGTACTCTAACCATACTTCAGAGTTCCTCTGTTTTTTCAAAAATAGTTTAAGAAGCTGTTGATTCAGATTATTCTCTAAGTGAAACTGATATGAGCCCATTTATTTGTAGTTTTTAAGGTTTTGTTCAAATCTAAACAGTTATAAGGAAAAGTTCATAGTTGATTCAAGAGGTAAATTTTTAGAAGTTTCTCTTCCAATGATTTTTGTTCTGTTTTCCTGAACTGAAATAGAAGCAGAAAGCTTCACTTCTGGGAACAGCAAAAACTACCCTCAAGGTTTTGGACATGGCGCAACATTAGTTTTGAAAATTCCTTTCCAATGCAGGGAGTGGTGCCTCCATCAGTGGCTTGCAGAGTTTCTAGGGCTACCAAACCACTGGCAAATTAAATCTGGACCAGCAATATGGCCATTCAGCTTCCAGGACCCCTGCCAGCATGTCTGAGCAAAATCACAGAATCACAGAATCACAGAATGTTAGGGATTGGAAGGGACCTCAAGAGATCATCTAGTCCAATCCCCCCAAACCGGAGCAGAAACACTTAGATGAGGCTACACAGGAATGTGTCCAGGCAGGTTTTGAATGTCTCCAGAGTAGGAGACTCCACAAGCCCCCTGGGCAGCCTGTTTCAGTGTTCTGTTACCCTCACTGAGAAGTTTCTTCTCAAATTTAAGTGGAACCTCTTGTGTTCCAGTTTGAACCCGTTACCCCTTGTCTTACCACTGGTTGTCACCAAGAAGAGCCTGGCTCCATCCTTGTGACACTCACCTTTATATATTTATAAACATTTATAAGGTCACCCCTCAGTCTCCTCTTCTCCAAACTAAAGAGACCCAGCTCCCTCAGCCTTTCCTCATAAGGGAGATGCTCCACTCAATCATCTTTGTTGTCCTGCACTGGACCCTCTCCATCAGTTCCCTGTCTTTTTTGAACTGAGGGGCCCAGAACTGGGCACAATATTCCAGGTGTGGTCTCACCAGGGCAGAGTAGAGGGGAAGGAGAACCTCTCTTGACCTATTAACCAACCCCTTCTAATACACCCCAGGATGCCATTGGCCTTCTTGGCCACAAGGGCACAGTGCTGGCTCATGGTCATACGGCATTGCACTGCACTGTGTGCACATACCTAAAGATTAGGTTCTGAGTGCCACAGTGTCAGGCCGCGTTTGCATGGG
Source organism: Streptopelia decaocto (assembly GCF_964273445.1). Taxonomy (NCBI): domain Eukaryota; kingdom Metazoa; phylum Chordata; class Aves; order Columbiformes; family Columbidae; genus Streptopelia; species Streptopelia decaocto. Next base: position 130,200,717 of record NC_138663.1, on the reverse strand, counting down.
CCTGAAAGGTAAATGAATGTAACGTTCTCAATCAGGCATGAAAACTTTTTACACAATAGATGGAGAAGGTTAGATGATTCAGAATGAGATTAACAATAACTGGAATGTTAACAGAGTATGTCCTAGAACAAACAGAAGGGGAAAAAATGAGGTTTTATGCTGTCATCTTCTCTCCTCACCAACCCCATCTGAGATTCAACAATCTAATTCCAGGTTGCAAGGAGAAGCCAGCCTACTTTAAGTCTGTAACTCAATTGTTGCAATATGGGTTTATTAGAAATTTCTACAAAAATTAAAGTTTTACTCCTTCTTACTGCATTACATGGGAGGAGGAAGTGGTAGCATTCCTTGCCCATTTTATACAAACAAATATTTAGAATATGTCCAAGATGTGGAAGACGTAAAATAATTGAATAAATTTTAGGCCAGGTGTTCACCCTTTCACCTTTTCACCACCACAAAATATCATCATAATTTTTCATTCTACGTCTTCTGATC